>NC_135783.1:134993946-135593946 GCF_051106095.1 Pogona vitticeps
CCCCAAGTATTTTATTTCTGGGGTACCCAGCTGACACTTGCTCTCTTTGCAGGGCCTAGGCCACAGCACTTCCTCCCCTGGATTAAAGCGCCTCTCCCTGCCTTCCTGGTCATCCCAATCTTTCTTTCTGACCTTTTGAGCTTGCAGGGTCTCTGCTGCTAGCTCTAGGTTTCTCTTTAGGTCGTTCCTTAAAGAGTCTATATATGTTACAACATCTTGTGGGTCATCCTGGGTGATCTGCTCCCAATTTTGTTTAATTAAATCAAGGGGCCCTTTCACCCTTCTCCCAAACAAAAGTTCAAATGGACTGAACCCGGTACTGGCTTGTGGCACTGATCGATAAGCAAACAAAAGGGATTGCAGCTTCTGGTCCCAATTGTTTGGATTCTCTGCCAAGTAAGCCCTAATCATGCGCATTAGAGTCCCATTGAACTTCTCAGTTAACCCATTACTTTCAGGGTGATAGGCAGTGGTTTCCTTGTGTTTAATTCCACAGATTTGCCATAACCGTTTCATGAGCTTCGATGTAAACGATGCGCCCAAATCTGTGATTATTTCTGAGGCAAATCCCATCCTGGACATATACCCCACCAAGGCATCTGCCACTGTGTTAGTTTCAATGTTAGTCAAGGGTATGGCTTCAGGGTACCTCGTGGCATGGTCCACAATGGTGAGAATGAACCTGTTCCCCCTCTTTGTGGCCTTGGGCAAAGGTCCCACAATATCCACCCCTATGCATTTGAACGGAGTGTCAATCACAGGCAAAGGGCACAACTTTGCTTTGGTCCTGTCACGATTATTCCCCTGCCGCTGACACACATCACATTTTTTACAGAACTCCCTGATCTGCTTCCCTATGTCAGGCCAGTAAAAATTCTGTGTGATTCTCTGCTGTGTCTTGTTCACCCCTAAGTGCGCAGCAAACATGTCAGAGTGCCCCCTTTGTAAGATCATGGGGCGATACTTTTCAGGTACCACTAGCTGACTTCTGATCCCATCTCCCCCTTTTGAGATATTCCTCAGGGTCTCTCTATATAAAATTCCCTTTTTCTCTCGAAATCTCACTGGGGTTTCAGGTGTTAGCTGGGCGTCTGTCACCTGTTCAAAACACTTTTGGAGAGTGGCGTCTGCCTTTTGCTCTTGGCTAAATCTGCTGTCTGTGGTTAAGGTTTCCACCACAGCTTCGGCACTCCCCTCTGCTTCCGTCTCGGGCTCATCAGTACCCCCCTGAACTGTCCCCGTGGTGGCTTGTGAGCATGTAATCACTAGCACCCGTTTCACATGTTCAGCCAGGTCATTTCCCACGAGCACGGCTGCTGGCAGAGTCGATGAAATCGCTAGCCGCCAAACTCCCCTCCAGCCTTGAAAGTTCACAGGTACCTCCGCTACTGGCAGTGAGATCACCTGCCCCTCAATCCCTGCCACCTTCATGCTCTCATTTGGGATTATATATTCCCTAGGAATAATATCTGGATGGCACAGGGTCACCTGGGAACAAGTATCCCTTAACCCCCGATACTGATGGTCAAGTATTCCTACGTCCACCCCTGCTGTTTCAAACAACTGTGAATCTGTTCTCACAAGTAAGCAGCGCCTGACCTCCACAAGAGGACCATTTTCCTCAGCCTGATCAGCAGATGTAACTGTTCCAGATTGAGTCGCCATGGCAACAGGCTCCCTCTGTGGCAAGGAGCTTTGCTCTTTCTGGACACAGAACACAGCTTTTGGCTTGGTTCCACTCAAATCATGAGGCACAATTCCTTTTAGCTGCTTTAATTTCTCACACTCTGAGATTAGATGGCCCTTTCCTTGACAGAAATAACATTTTCTGGTGTATTTTGAGTCTTTCTCATCTTGTTTTGGTTTTCCCTCCAAAATCTGAGGTCTTGGTTTCATGTCTGAGGGCTTCCCTTCACCATGGGTCCCTCCCCCTTGCTGGTTTCTTCCTGGTCCCTGAGAGTACTTGCTGTAGGTTTCTTTCGGTTTACCTATCGATTTCCCCTCATCACCTAAGGGTTTTCTTATTTGATAAATAAAATCTGCGATCTCTGCTGCTTCGGCCACAGATTTCGGTTTCCTTTCCCTCACCTGGAACTTCAGTTCCCCATGCAGGACTGAATAGAACTGTTCCAGCGCTATCAAGTCTTTGAGCTGCTGGAAGGTCTCTGTTCCCTCCTGAGATAGCCATTTCTCTAGCAGCCTCACCAGTTGGGCCCCCACTTGGGTAAAAGTCTGCTCTGGTTTCTTGGTGAGTGACCTGAATCTTTGCCTCAGCTGTTCCGCATTTATCCCATGTCTGGCAAACACCAGTTTTTTAAACTCAGAGAAGTCTTTTAGCAGCTCCTCTGGCATCTCTGCATAGACTTCTGCCAGGCTGCCACTGATTAAAGATCGCATAATGGTCATCTTCTCAGTTTCCCTTACTGAGAAGTCCACAAACGCTCTTTCCACTAGGGAAAAGAACACCTCAGGGCAATCTCCCTTGTGGTACACAGGGAATTTCTTCAGGTCAGTTTTAGACAATTGGCCTCCCTCAGAATCCCTATTGTTATTATTGTTCTGATTCATCAGTTCCAATTTTCTCAACTCAAACGCCATCCTTTCTTTTTCCAGAGCCATTTTCTCTCTCTCCCTCGCCGTTTCCATTCTCTCTCTCTCTAATCTTTCTTCTTTCTCCATTTTCTCTATTTCAAATTGTCTTTGCCTTTCCCTTTCCTGCATTTTTTCTCTCTCTAATCTTTCCTCCACTTCAAATTGCCTCATCCTCAGTTCATGCTGTTGGGCTATGAGCAATTTTCTGAGTTCTGGGTTCTGTTCTCCCGTGCTGTCACCCTGCACTGAGCCAAATTCATCCTCAGAACCTTGGTCTACCTGGGGGTCTTTCACTTCACCCATTTCTGCCATTTGGCTTCGAGTCAAGGGCATAATCCCCCCCAAGAACAGGCTGCTTTCAAAAGTCAAGCCTCAAAATAAAGCGACCACTTTTTTTTTCTCTCTTTTGCCTCAGAACCAGCCTTCTATAGATTGCTGCTGTTCTTCAGCACTAACTTGCAACTGTTGCCAGCCAGAGTCTACCCCCCTCTGCTAGGCCTCTCAGCAGACAGGCTAGATCACTGCTACTTTCCTCAGCTTTGCCTCAGCCTTTTCCCGCCAAAACAGGTTGCCTCAGAGCTCCCTAATCTAGTCCCACCAATCTGAGGTCACACGTTCTTCCACTAGCCTACCTCCCCGTGAGGTAAGCCTAGAAGATTACCTACGCGCTCTCAGATTGTCCCTGACTAGACCCCCCTTGCTCTGGGCACACTTGCCAAGGCTTTGCTGGACCACTGGACAACTGGACCAGTCGTATCCCACACGCTGGACACCAATCAATGTGACAAACCCAGACCTACTGGGATATGCCACAGTTTCACTAAGCTGCCACCAACCATTCCCTGTAAGGAGTCACACAGACCAGGAATGGATTTTTAACAAATAAAAGAACAAGGTTTATTTACATAACACACAGGGAAAATAAAATGATCAAGTGAATAAGGTACAGTAACGTGGCTTAGTCTCAATCATACATACACACAGTTTGGTTCACACAGAACACTTAACTTGAAGCACAGACCCTGAACCTATCAGTTCTGGCTAACCATACAGACACCTGAACCTATCAGGTTGGTACTGACTGACACACAGTAGTACCCTGTCTGACACACAGACTCCCACTCAAGCTTCTTCTCTCAGCTCTCCTCCAGCATCTCCTTCTACTCCACACACACTCCACATATATATACAGTACAGCCCCTCCTCCTGATGTCCCGCCTTCCACTCCCCATAGGCTGGAACTTTCCCTCCAAACCCATGACAGACAGGTAACATCAGTGCTGTATGTAACAATCAGCACCCCCTCATACAGGTCAGGTCATCATTGCCCACATGCCCAGCTCATACAAGTGTAGTGTTGATAAAGGAGATAAGTATCTTGAGGCACTCAACAAGGAAAATGCAGGAACAATGACTAACAGCTAGTGAGTACTGAATTTGAAAATACTGTATATTATGGGCTATAGGCTGTGAAGGTTTTTTAACAGCTTGAGTTCCTCAGGAGTTTTTCCTGGTGCTGATGGGCTATAATCGATCATGCACATTCTGCATAAGCTAGTGCTTCCATCTAGAGATTGCATCCTTTCTGTCATTAGCATCATCTTGGAATAGTGTTTAATGCCACAACTACAGAATAGAGTTCCTACATGAGAGGACTGGTTAGTTCAGCATAACATGTTCCTTCAGTTCTCTTTGCTTCCTGGGCAATAAGCAAGTACGAGCAGATCCTGTTATTCCAGGGTTTCAACCTGTGGTGCCATCAGGCGCCCGTCTCCCACGTTTCTCATAGGGCTCCAAGTGCCATTGCTCTGGCTACAGGCAGGAAAGGGTCTGCGGCTGGGCACCTTTCCATTGTGCCGCTCTTTCAAGCTTCCAAATGTTGTTGCTCTAGCTTGCTTGTTTTCTTTTTGATTATTTTAGGCTACCTGTTTCTGCGCTAAAATAATTGAAACAGCCATTTAATTGGTTGGGACAAAATCATAAGATTATTAACCATCTGATGCTTATTTTTTTAAAAAAACACAGGCAACACTTGACAGACTTGTTCACTTTTTGTGCAAATCTTTGTCCTCATCTATCAATCTGAGTCTGTCTATTCGTTTTACATGGATATCATCCAGGCCTGCTGCCTTGCCATTTTTGCAAGTCAAATAGCTTTTTCCAGTTTGCTTAAGCTGAATGGTCTTGTAAGGTTATTAGTCTCTAGTTGCTTCTTTCAGGTTTAAGTTCTGATTCAAATAAGGATAACAATTTGCACAGAGTGTGAACAACTAAATCTGTCAAGTTGTGTCTATGTGCTTTCTTTTTCTTAGTTTTTAAACACCAGGCAGTTAATAATTTTAGGATTTCATTCCACTTTATCAGATAGCATTTCAGCACAGGAACAAAAAGATGTCTCCTTAATTGCTCTAAGAACTGTCTTGACTCTCAAGATTCAGAAAATTTGAAGAAAAGCATGAGTGATTTTTATCTTGGAACCTGGTAAAGTACCTACAGATCCTAAAACCAATCAATCATAAAAATCAATCAATCATTCAGGCCAATCTCACTAATTTGTCACTTTTATCTTCTAATGGAGGTCGTGGAACCCCTCCTTATCCCACAAGAGCCAGGTTTTAGACCTGGGAAGAATGGTACAGCACAAACGCTACATTTAATGCAGCATACTGAAGATGGCTTTGAAATGAGAAAAATTATAGGGGTAGCTTTTGTTGATCTTTCAGCCAACACAGTATCATCAAGCATTACTGCAAAAATTCCCTAACAAAAGATCTGTAAGCTAACTAAAAGCCGAGCAACACTTTTGCAAGATCACAGCTTTTCTTGTTAATTTTTAAGGACAGTTTACCCAATGAAGCACTCAAAAGGAATCACCTACCCTAATATAGTGGACTGGCTCCTGTTTTGTTTAACATCTTAACCTTGACCTATAAAAAGCACTGGCAAAAAGCAAAAAAAGGTCTACAGAAGGAACAATTGTCTTTGAAAGCTAAGAGGAATTAATTGGGGCACACGGACACAAAAAAACTACATCCTTGTTTCTCTGCATCTTTGCAAGTGAATATGCCAGCCTAGTGTCATATAAATCGGCCCATACAAAACAGGTAGATGTAGCATTTGAAGAAAGCCATTAAAATCATTTCTAGATGCCTGAAGCCAACCTCTATTGATAAAATCAGTTATTTAGCAAGCATCCCACCTAGTGACATTTAGAAAGAGGTGGCGCTTAATGGTGAAAGACTCAAAGCATCTACACCAAATGCGCATTCACTCTTCAGCTACCATCTCACACCATCCAGATTAAAATCCAAGAAAAAGTTTTGGGTGAATCTTGGGGGAACAGCAGAAAATGCTGGGACTATAATATGGGGAAAAAATAACTACCCCTCTCCTAAAATAGATGGAACCCCAGGAAAATCTAGCCCCAGTCATTCAGAAAAATTGGTTGCTTAGAAGTTACTTAATGGGCTGCAGAGTGGAGTTGGTAGAACCAAAGTGGACCTAAGAAAATTGAGCTTTTGTACTGACACAATTCAGGCAACCACACATCTATACTGGCATACACTATGTCTCTCAACATGTAACATGGAGGATTAGCTGCCCCACGTGTCCTTCATGTTGCCTTTTGTTGGGCAAAAAATGATCTGGCATATTTATTAGTTGTCCTGGGGTCCTTCGGGTGCGAACAAAGAAGAAAGCAAGAGTTTGAAGAAACCTGCCAAATCCATGGTGGCAGTTTGTCATATAAAACTTCCATCTGAAAGTATGCCTCCACTACAATGGAATGATGTAAACAGCTTCTCTCAGTTCCAGTGTAATTAGGACAGTGTTATTATTACATTTTACTTGTGACTGGCTCACTAATCAGTGCGCTCCCCCACCTCCCAGTAGATGCAACATTAGGAACATGCTCCTTCCCTGGAAATTTCTTCACCAGTGAGTCAGCCTGACCAGAGCATCAGTCATGTGGGAACAACAACTTCCAGAGATTTATTGAAATTAAGGTTGCTTATGGAGCAAAGTATCAAGAGTAAGTGTAAAGCAAACTGTAAAGCACTTTCAGTAGATTCTAAAACCTGCATTCTAGTAAAACAAGTCTTGGTCTTCTTGACTGAAACCCGCAAGAAGTTTTCCTCCCTCTGCTTCCCTGTAGCTTGTATGTTACAAAACAACATGGAAATCCCACCCCATGCAGATTTCAGAATAAGATCTTCTAACTTTTATTTCTACCACAGAGTTACAATAAGGCCACACACAAAACTTTTGATTGAGGGACCTCTTTTCCATAGCCAACTCTAGAGATCACCTCTATAAAATGGCTTGTCCTAGATCTGCTAGTTCTGTTGAAGTGGAAACAACAGACGTGTAATTTGTGTCAAAGGAGAACTACCTCTGATGTGAAGGATCTTTTTTAGTCATTTTTGCTAGGAAACAACTAGCAAAAGTGCCGAGACTTTGGAGAACCACTGTTTCTTCAAATAGGTCATACTGATTTTTTTTACAGACCAGTGGCTTCACATATATTACAGTTTCATTGGTTTTGTCTGATAGATCAAGATCTATGTCGTTGTAGACACATATTTTACATGTACACAAGGTGGAAAGCCCCAGCCAATGGTGTACAGCAACTTGCCTACATCTAGAAGTGTAATATATTTCGGGTTGGATAGATCTGCAGCTATTAAAACTTTATTTTTTGGATTGTAGTTCTGAGGTTTCTTCAGTTAGCATGTCCACAGAGAGAAGGATACAATATTTTCCTATACTGTGTGCCCAGTGGAGAGATTTGGGAAGTTATGAAGTACCCTGGAGTGTTTAGGTTCTTTAGCAACTTTCTGGAGTTAGAATTATGCTTGAAACCTAATTTCCCAAAGTACCTCTCACAATTGCTGCTTTTCTAGGTATGAATGACCCACCACAGCTGGCCTTCAAGGCATAGACAAGGGCTAAAAGAAACATCTGCAGAAGTTCACCCAGACCAAAAACAAGTCTGGCCACCTGGATGGTGGTGAGATTCCTATGTTGACCCAAAGTTTTCTTCATAGCTTCTCCTCCACAAAGAGCTCCTGATGGGGCTTGTGTTTGTATATGCAGTTTTTAAAAAGCCTGCTCCTTTTAAACCATCAGACCTGTTCATTGATACAAGCTACTTCTGGAGATAATGGCAAAGCAAGGCATTATGGGTATGTGGTGCTTGGCGTTCCTCTATTTCTGTACATTTGTAAAGGACAGGGCAACTGCAAAAGAACAGCCAGATCCCTTAATTTATGCTCCTGCCAAATTATGAAATTTGCAGCTGGATCCTATCCATGTTTACTCTGAAATTAGCCCCTTGGAGTTTAATAGGGCCTTACTCCTACATCTGTGTGTTCAGGATTTCAGCCCACATCCAGTATCTGGTAATTATCTGGAAGCAAATAGGAAGCTGGCATTTAATGAGCATTCCTAAACCTTTGCCTGATTGGGTAACCTGTTTGCTACACCACACTCTTGTTTCTGATCCTTTAGATGGGCGGTATAAAAGCCAAATAAATAAATAAATAAACATCTTAACTTAAAAGCAGAAACTGAGAGTCCTGCAGACATTAATGCAACTTCCAGCTCCCTCACCACCCACTATGCTGAATACTGTAGGGTGGATGGAAGCCCAAGGGCAACAGCCACTTTAAGAGGACCACAGTTACACAATCCTGATTTAAAAGAGAATGGGTTGGATAAAACATGTTAAGTGCCCTCAAGTCGCGCCCCGCCCCACCCATTTATGGCGACCACATGAATGGGCAATCTCCACAATGTCCTCAACAGCCTTGCTGGGCTTTTGCAAACTAAGGCCTGTAGCTTCTGTTAGGGAATCAGTCCATCTCCTATTTGTAGCCATGGGCCATCAAGTAAATTCTGACTTACAATGACCTTTTTTCAGGGTTTTCCATATAGGGAATATATAGAAGTGGCTCGCCACTCCCTTCTTCTGGTGGAGATCCCTGGGGCCATGCAGCTTGCCCAAGGCCACCCAGGCTGGCTCCACATGCAGGAGGCACAGTGGGGAACCTCTGGTCTAAACCACTGAGCAATCCAGCCAGCTTAGGTCCTATTAAAGCCATTGAGATATCAGTTACTAGTGGCTGACTTTTTTTGCAGATTGCATGAAAATAAGCCCTAATGCATTTTTGGAGCAAAAATTAATATGAGACCCTGTCTTATTTTCAGAGAAACAGGGTAGTTACTACTGTATCAGGTAGGTAACTGAACTGGACAGAAAGCTGTGCTGAAAGAGGAACAATTACTGGATTGAGGTCAGGCAGGCTAATGGAGCAGATGATGCCTCCCAGAGGTCACTGTGCCCCGAATCATCAACATCTTAATTAATGGACTAAGGGGGAAAGAAAAAGCAAGGGATATACAAAGATAGAACAAAAACCCACTTCACAGAGAACAACTCTGCAGCTTGGAAAAAAAATCACTTTTTTGGACTGTAACTCATTATTGAGAGATGCTACAAGTTGTAATCCAAAAAGGAATTTTTCCAGTTCTGATTCCCTCTGTAGACTGTGCTTCTATGCTGAAAAACACATGAAGGCAGTCATGAGTGAGTAATGTGTAAGTACCTGTTTTATTAAAGACACAAATGGCAAAACAACAACAACAACAACAACCAAACCCAGGAGGTGCAGGGCACATGTCACTTTGTCTGCCATCAGCATCTGCTACCGGAGGCAGCAGGCTGCTCAAACACAGTACTATTACTTTGCCAGTGCACTATACGAAACACTGACTGACCTGGCCAATAATGGAAGCAGGGTGGGGGATCGTACAAGTACACACTTAAAAACAAACCAAGAATTTAACCCATTGCTACACTCAGAATATCATATATAACATGATGAGAGTTGTATGGAAACAGTATCTCATGTAACAGTGTAATGAATTTTCCAATAAGCATTAATCTCTCCCAGATTCATAATACAGTAGTAAGGTCTGCTTGCAGTGGAAGGCCAAATGATATTGACAAAAATCCTAATTAAATATTTTAAATGTCAATTTTAGTTGTATTGCTATTATGTGCCATCAAGTCATATCTAATTTATGATGATCCTGACAGGTTTGTGAGATTTTTGAGGAATGGTTCACTATGGCCACCCACCAAGGAATGCTAATGGCCAAGTAGGGATTTGAACTCAGGTCTCCCCAGTTATAGCGTAACCTTGTCCACTATACCACACTGGCATTCACGATCGTAATAAGTCTCTGAAGTCTGTTTGAGAGAAATTAGTGGGCAGAAAAAACAGGATAAGCTATACAACAGATTTATCTAGCCTTCGCGAATACATTATCTATCTTTCTTTACACTTCTCCCTTCAGCAATGTCAGGATTAAGGGCTCTTGACGACCGTGTAGTTGAAGATCTGTGTGTAACTCTCATGCTCCTCCAAAAATAATTACAAACCATAAACAGCTGATTAACATGTTCACACAGACAGAGAATAGACGACCCACATCAGTCTCTTGGCATGCCCCATGATAGAGCCACCATGCCAGGACAGGGGGCCAGTTGGCTGCCACCATCAGACCAGGGGCCATCGCACCCCCAACAACAGGGGCCTCGCTGAGACCCCACCTTTCTCAGGCTACTTCCTGGAGATCAATAGGAGCAGATGAGTTATTTTATAGTAATTTATTTATTGGAGAAACATGTACAACCAAAGCCAAGCTGCTCAGACCTGTGCAATTCAAGGGACAAGTGTGTGTGTGTGTGTGTGTGTGTGTGTGTGTGTGTGTGTGTGTGTGTGTGTGTGTGTGTGTGTGTGTGTGTGTGTGTGTTTGTGTGTAGATTGATCTTCCTGTCTGTCTGTCTGTCTGTCTATCTATATCTATATCTGATCAGTATTTCCTCTACTTCATGCAAAATGCAAATATCAAAGTGAAATGTGCGAAAGTAATATCTGCCAGAGGCCAGTTCAATACCTAAACCATGCCAGGGAATAAATTTATGTTGTGAAGTGCTTTGCATGCTACACTTTCATATGAATCTGTCCATGGTTTGAGATTGCTACTCAGGAATTGACACTGAATGCCTGGGCTCTCAGAAATTAGCAGGTGGGGGGACCAAAGGCAGGACTACTTCAGCAATTAGATTCTCCCTTGCAGGGTGAAAGCCATAAGAAATGTGTATGCTGTTGAAATGTACACTCTTTATGGAGCAAAGATAAAAAAATTACTTTTGGGGGGGGGGTCTACAGCTCCCAGCATTCCCCAGCCAACATGGCCAGTCAACTTTGGAGTAAAAACAATTCATTTCCCTCTAAAAATACTATTTCTGCTGCTTTCTGATTTTTTTTAAGTTTGCTTTTTGTTGTTCAGTTTTTCAAAAGAACAAAGTAGGACAAAACTTGGGGTGGTGGTGGCTTGTTGAACAGAAGAGTGGGATAAAGAGCTTTTAAAATAAATCAACAGAATACCAATGATATAAATACAGGTACCAGCAGTGAAACTGGGGAATTGATTTGGACCGTATTCAATAAAGGGAGCTAAACCAACCCTAGGCACCAAGCGGCCGATCCTTTCACCGCTGCAAATTCCCTGTCAATTTGGGGTTACATTCCAACCAGGGGTGGAACATAAATGAGCGAAGGATCGAGGAGGAGCAGTGATGGATCGGTTTCCTTCCCCTGCGCTCCTTAACAAGGGTTTGGGAACGTTGAATCACGACCCCCGAAGCAAGAAGACAGGAGTCTCATAAGCTTCCCTCGCTTACTGTATCACCTTGCCACTGAGCGAGTCCGCTGCCGGAAAATTCTGTGCAAGGAAAGGGCGGCAAACGGATAATAATCGACGTGCTTATTAGTGTATTTTATCACACATGTATGTTATTTTATCATAAATGTATGTTATTTTATTTTTATCTTCTACGGACGACGAGGACAGGCGCTTGTGGGCTGTTTCTAGCTGACCTGCCAGAATGGCGTAGGGGGCATTCGGGGCACGACGCCTCGCCTCGTCTTTTGGCTTGAGCCGGTGGGCGCCGTTTGGCACCGGGGCTGTCCTCGACGGCGGCTCCGGCTCCTCCGAGCGCCAGTGGAACGTTGCGACACTCGGCATTGGCTTTGGAACGCCGCGACAGAAAACAGCCCCTGGCTCCGCCCCCTCCGGGCCGGCCTCCTCCAATCGGAGGCGCCACCAGGGCGCGGCGCGGCGGGACTGCGGCCCCACCCAGCGCCCACCCTGCCGGCGAGAGCCAATGGGAAGCGGGGCGCAGTCGCCCGTCCACCTGCGGCTCCGGCGAGCCACCTGAACGAGCGAGAAAAGCCGACAAAACCCGTTTGTGCGGCAGGCAGGCAGGCAGGCGGTGTGAGCGCGCTCTCGCTCTCGCGGCTCGATTCCCCTCCCCGCCGCTCGCCCGGGCCGCAGCCAGTTCCCATCCCATCCCAACCCGCCGGGCCAGTTCTGCCACCCACGGAGTGCCAGACATGACACAAGAGTACGACAAGTAAGTGAGCGAGCGAGCGAGCTGGGCAGACGGGAAGGAGAGGGACGGGGGCTGAGCCCGGGCAGGTCCGACCGGTGCGCCTGCCCCTACCCCGCACTCCACCCCCCCGCCCCGCACTCCTCCAGGCTTGTCATCCCCTGGCTCTCGTCTGGTGTGACTCCTGTTGCTCTCATGGGGAGCGGGCGGCGGTGGCGGCGGCGGTGGCGGGGGCTCCCGCGATGTGATCGGGGGTGTCCGGGCTTAGGGCTCTGGCTTCGCCGCGGTCAGGCAGGTCCCTCTCCAGAATGAGTTGGAGGCAGGAAAGGTGGGAGCTGGATTCCTCTCCAGGACGCCCCCTCTTCTTGTGGTTCTGATGCGGCGGCCTGGGGGGGTGGGGGTGGGGGAGTTGCGGCCCCGCGGGTTAAGGGAGCCTTGGGGAGGGGGCATCGAAAGGGACTTCGCTCTCCCACTCCGGAGTGCGCGAATGAGGGAAAGAAAAAACACACACACACTCCTGCTGGACTGCCTGCTGGGGTCGACTGAAGCCGAAGCCCCTGCCTCGCGTAGCAGAGTCAGCCGTCAGGGCAGAGTGGCGGAGAAGCGCTGGCTCCGCCATCAGCCGACCCCAACATCGTAACCGCCCCCCCGCTTTCTTTTTGAAGCCACTTACTTATTAGACGGCGAGCACGAGGGCGGCCGACCCGCGTCCAGGACTCTGGCGTGGGCGCGGGGGGGGGGGGTTACGAGAAACACGGGCTGCGTTGGGCTACCCGACCGTCGGTGCGCCAGACCGAGGGTGATCCCCAGGCTGGGTCTTGCGCGCCCGCCTCCTTTCCGGGGCACCTGGACACACAGCGTCCTCCTCTCTTGCAGGCTTTCGCCCTGCGCCGCGCTCTCCGCTTCCCCTGCTCACGAGGAGCGCCGCTTCGCCGGCCGGGCTGTGTATGTCTCCGGCGGTGCCCCTTCCGAGAAAGAGGGGCGAGCCTTCTCGGGCGTGCGCGGGGAAGACGCCCGTGGTGTGACAGGCTCGGCCGCCTTCCAGGGTCCCGCCGCAGCCTGCCTTGGCGCGCTCGGCTGGGCTGGGGAAGAAAGGAGCCCCGGCGAGTTCCGGGGACGGAGCCCCGAGGGGCTACCCCGAGGGCCGGAGCCCTAACGGCCGTGGCTGGGCTCGTAGGGTCCGCTGGGGGGGGGGCGGGGGGCGGGGACGGCGGCTTGAACCCTCTCCCGCCAACGCTGAGCAGTGAACAGCCCGTGGATTTCAGTGCGCTCCTGTGGCGCGCGCGAGGAGCTGCCGGCCGGCTCTGGCGAAACCTCGACGACGGAGGGGGTCTCTCGCCCCTCAAGGCAGGCCGCGCCCTCGCGTCATGGCCTCCCTTTATTGGAGGAAGGCCACACACCATTGGGGTGTCTGGCGGTGGTGGTGGTGGGGAACCTGGGACTTTCTGGAGCGCTCGGCCCCTCACCGTCCCCGGATGGCGTCGGCGCTTCTGTCAGGGTGGCCCGCGTTGCCGCCCAAAGCCACCCCTGGGCGGGGGGGGGGGCGGCGTTTGGCTTTGAGGCCGGATGCCGCCCCTGAAGACAGTCGACGACACCCCCACCTACCCCCGCTCAAGGCTCTCCTCGGCCTCCTTAAAGGCTGCGTCCAACAATTCCTTGCCTGGCAGCCCCCTTTCCACCACAAAAGGGGCGTGTGTGTGCGTGTGAGTGTGTGTGTTTGTGTGAGGGAGGCCGGGGCGGGGGGGGGCAGACCGCGACGATCCCGACCCTCCGGCCTTGCCCGCAGCCTTCCCTTGGATGGCTTGGCTTCCTGGAGGAGCCCAATGAAGCGCAAGGTGTGCTTCTCCCCACCTCCTCGGAAGAGAAGGAGGAGGAGGACGACGACGACAAGGGCTGGGCAGGGGAAGCGCTCCCTTCACTGAGGTGTCACTCCTTGAGTCACACCTGTGTGTGTGTGTGTGTGTTTTCTAATGGCTTGAACACTGCCACCCTCATTATTAAAAAAAAAAAAAGATGGTTTTTGGGGAGCTGAGCCACGCTTAGACCCTGATGTGCAGATTTGTTCTGTGGACATCAGAAGGCCCTCTTCTCAGTGTGCTCTTGGAGAAGGACCTGATGGATTTTTATGAAGCTCATCCTCCAGGGAAGGTGGATTTGTCCAGGTAATTGGACTGTGTTGGTTTAGCCCTGTTGAGGGATATGGGGAGGGGGGGAAGGGGAGAGGAAACCTCTGGGGATGTCTTTATTCCATATTTCAGCTGTTGTGTGATGAGTCCAGACCGATGCCTTTGAAAATATTTGGTCTCCGCTCATTCCATGCTGGTGTAAACAAAGGGATTGGAGCCATAATGTGAAAGAAAGGAATGACTTGTGTAAATGAAGGAATTTTCCCTTTTTGCATGTTTTGCACAGAAGGCAGATATTGTATTGCTTTGCTTTTTGCTTCCCTTCTCTGTCACACACTTGATGACACAACCTGGCCCATTTTTCGGAACAGATTGTTAATCTGATGGGTCTGTTCCGAATGCAAGAAAGAAATCAAGGTGAAGAAAGGCATTTGATGAATTTTAATATTAAAGCAAAATTAATTCCAGGTTAAGGTTGTAAATCCTTTTGTTCATTAGGAGTATCTTTTGAGAATACACAGCTGCGTCATTTGGGAAACTGTCATCTTTTGGCTTGGAAGCTTTAAATCTAATTTGATGCTTCATTAAACTGAATGCCTTGAAGGGGCTGTGCAAGTAATAAAGGCTGATCAGTCAAGTGCTGAATATGTGTGTGTGTGCTGGCATATGGGCATCTTCCTGCTTGGCAGCATCAACTCTTGTCTCGGTGCCAGTGTGACTTGCAAACAGTCCCTGCATAAGAAAGCATTCAGCTGAATTCATGTGTACAGGAGTCTCTATTTCACTGTGTATTCTAGCTGAAAGCCAAGGACTAGCCATTGTGGGAGCTTCCTTTTATTGTGTACAGGTGTCGGATGGCAAGCAGAGGGTAACACTTGCAATGGTAACTGCCAACTGGACACTTTCAGAACTTAAGTGTCATTTTGTACAATTTCATACTAAGAACCAGTATCCCTGTTAACTACTGCAGCAAGTAGAGGAATGTAGACATTTCTGTGGGTGCCTTACTGCGAAGTCCTGTGCATGTACACGCAGAAGTAAGTCCCACTGTGATCACATTGGGCTTATTCACAGTTAAGTGTGCATAGGATTAGAGCCAAGACTGTGATTCTGTGGCCCCCGGGATAGTATCCTGGAGACTGTAGGATGTACCAGAAGTGGCCCTCTGAGTTTTGCCATTGATATTAGCGGGCGAGGTCCAGTCCAACATCCACCATGTCCAGCTCTTGCAGAGTGTTTCATTGCACTGACTTGCAATTGGTAGCTGGCCAGTGAGTGGACTCTGGGGGTGGAAAGAGCAAGACTCTGCACATGCAGCATCTAACAATCACCATGTGCACCACTAACAAGGGGAAGGTGAGGCCAATCCCAGAGGTGTCAATGATTACTCTAGCATCACTTGCGACTGGAGAAAAAACAGTGAAAATCTGGGTCTGTAGGGGTAGGGTGGGGGAGAGGGAGCTTATTCACAGTCAAGTGGCAAGTGCTCCATGTTCACTTCCACCTAGCAGGGTTTCAGAAATGTCAGAACACTCATTCCAAACTCAGAATTGCCCTGTTTACTCACTATTTTGACTTGGAAGAAGCAATTCCTTTGAGTGGTATGCTGCCTGTAATACAAAGGTTAGGGTGAAATCTATCACTGATCCCCAAATTAGGATTAACTAGGAGTGGAGCAATGGTCCATCCCTAAAACGGTGAGGACCCTTAGAATGATTCTTTGACTTGAAGGACAGTGTGAAAGATAAGCTCAAAGTCAGCCTCTGGATTTTTCCCTGACAACTACTGGCTTTAAACTTGGGTTATTAAGAATGTTCTATTTCTGTGAGTATGGCAGCCGGAGAGAAATGCTGGCACAATTCATATTTCTCTCCCCTTCCCCCCTCCCATGGATCAGATGGCTAACGTATTTTCTAAGTTATTTTACAGTTATATCATGGCAGATAATTTTGTGATAGTCACCAAATGCATGAAATACTACTTTGGCTAGCAGAATGTGTCTACCTTGTAATGTTCAGTTGTATTACAGCTCAAGTGTCACTTCACCTAAAAGTCTTTTTTCAGTTCAGGGCCTCACCTCTTTAGTAAGGGTTCAGCAAACCTATGAACAGATGTCCTTGTGAAACTCTTTCTCACAAAAACATGTCATGGATTACTTTAAAATGACTCAGGATTTGACCCCTTTGCCCGAAATAATCCTTTGGGTTCACAACTGGACTCTTCCAAGTGAGTTACTGTACTTTCCTCAGTTTTTTCATGTCACTCTGATACAATTGTTATTCATCCCTGGTGGGGTTCCTTACTGGAGCAGGGAGGGGAGTGCATTTCTGTTGGCTGTTCACAATTACTGAAGCTCTCAGAGCTCTTTATTGTGCACATGTTTCTAAATGAAAGTACCTTCTGGGGTGGGGGTGGGGAATCTGTCTCTTCTTTGGCCACTTTTGTCTGTTACCTGTCACTTCCAGCACTAGTCTGTGAATGCGGTTCCTGCGAAAAAGATCTCAAATCCACAGTCTAACTAAAGTGCCATTTTTAGTTGTTCTTTTAAAAAAACACTAGCCTTGCAATTTCCTCTTGACTGATGGCATGGTTATATTTTATTTTTCTTAATGTGAGATTTGTCTTAATCAGAGAGGGTGGCAAGTGGCCCTTTAAGTTAATGGTGAACTACAACATCCATCACCTTTGGCTGCATATTGGCTTAGGCTGATGAATTTTGTAGTCCAACAATGTGTGGAAGGGCCACATGTTTCCCAGCCCTGATTTACATAAATAATTTGTGCTGCTGAGCTAAGCAGTGCAACTGTGGGTTTCTTAATGCAGGTGACTGACAAACTAAGCAACCCTCCATTGTTTAGTAGGCCCCCAAACTAGTCCTGTTTAATAAGGTAAGCAGTGACAAACTCTATGTGCAAACAAAAGTGGACAAGAATAGGGCTAGCATAAGAATGAGACTAGCGCTCTCTGCCACATGAGACTGACTGCTCAGTGTTACAACTGTGTTATCCCAATAATAAGTGCGGTAATGTTTTCTTTTCTCTGCTTATTGAAGCAGAAAACAAGCAAGCAGTTGTGAAGTAATTACGCGCACAATAGAAGACTTATTTCCAGGTCTTGCTAAATACCATTTAGTATTGTATGCACAGTTCACTGTTCCAGTAGACCTTTTAGATTTGAAAAAACTTGACACAAGGCAGCTGTCAGAAATACACACATTTTGCTGCCTTTTTAGAAAGTATGGTCTTGTTAAAAAAAGAAAGAAAGAAAGAAGGCCCCCAAACCATCCCTATAATTCTCTGAAGGGATCGAGTTACTGCCAAACCCTGTGCTTTCTTGATAACTCTAAAGATAATTTTTAATGCTCCTTTTAATCTGAGCTAGGTTACCTTTAAGGCATTTATGCATTTTATTTGGGGCTGTTGCAGTGAGAAAGGAGATTTAGAAAGACATGTAGTCAGAGTTTGCCAGGTTTTCAAGCAGCCACCTATTCAATTTCTGATGTGGGTGATGGTGATTCCCCCCCTCTTTTTTTTATGGATCCCTTCTTTATGTTCCTCTCCCACCCCAGTAACTTTGCTGTCTTCAGTGCTTTCAGTGCTGCTTGAACCTGCTGGGGAAATCACACATAACATGTTTTTTAAAAGCCCAGGTACTGACTCTTTGTGGGAGGTATATATATCTAGGTCTTGAGTATCTGTGTATCATGTGAAGAGAACACATATATCTTGATTCATTCTGTGTCCGTATTACAGCCTATCCCTAGCAGACATAATTCTGGAGTTAGATAGGAAACTGTGTGTTGTTGTATATGTACGACAGGAGTACATATAGGGGCTAAAGCATTTTCTTACGTTGAGGGGTAACTATATTGGAAACCTTTCCCTCCCGGCCACATTAAGTGTGAACTGTCGTAGGCCAAGCATAGTCAACAGAGCCACTGTAATGTAGTGCTTGCAGTGGAACTGAAACTTGGGAGATCCTAGTTGCAATCTTCTTTTGCTTCATTTAATTTGTTGTGACCCTGGGGGAGCAATGTTGATTTCTTAGCTTGATCTACATTGCAGGATTGGTGTGAAATGAAGGGTAGAGGAGGAAGGTGAGGTGTAATGTCTTGGTGTTTGTTGGAGGAAAGATGGCATCTTAATACAACAAATATAAATGAACCAGATAATTAACCTGAACATAATGCCTGTGAGTATCAGAGGTAAATATAAGCAGACATTAGATGGGAGACGAGGGACCATGAAAGGCAAACAGGGACAAACAGAATATTATCCGAAGAGGAGGTCTGTGAAAGTCCTTCCTTCCTTTGTGGGGGAGCCCAGTGCCTGGCCTGGATGGGCAAGGCAAATTCACACCCTGAGAAGACCTTCTTGTCCAGGAAGATAGTTTGATTGTCAGCAGTTCCAATCCCAGCACAGGACGTGGCACAACTTTACACAACAGGGAATTTCTCATTGATTTCAGTGAGTCTATGCTAAATCTGAGTATCTGGATCCAGGGTTTGGAAAATTTATTTTTTAGATTACAATATCCACAAGCATTTAGTCAGCATAGCTGACGGTGGCTGGCAAATCCGTGGAGTTAGCTGCCGTCTTTAAAAATACAATGTTTCCAAGCTCTGGATCCAACCCAGTATGCTTTAACTACACATAGGATGAGCAGAACAATGCCTGTATGAATACCATCTGTCCTGCTGTCCTTAGATGGATATTTAATGTGGATAGAGTGATGGACTAGGGCTCAGGAGGCCAGGATTCGACTCCCCATGTGGCTACAGAAACTCACTGGGGGAGTGAAACTGGTAAAACCATTCCTTAAATATCTCACTTATCTTGAAAGCCCTGTGAGGGTTGCTATAAGTCAGTTCCGACTTGAGGGCACAGAACTAACTAGATTATCCTTAGATACTGCTGCATGAACACTGTTGGGTGTGGTAGTTAATGGTCAGAATAATAAAGCTCTTCTGCATTGTCTTGGCTGAATCAGCCTTGCCATGTACTGCCTAATGAAAGGAAAGAGTAGCTCTAGATTAAAATCTGTGTTAATCATGCACCTGGGTTGGGCAAGGGGGAGATCTCTCTTTTTCTTCTGCTAATCACCGGGGAGCTTTAGTTATGATGCAAATTAGAACAGCTGTAAAACTGCTGTTATCCATAAGGTTGATATGCCTGTAGTAGGCCAAAGATATTGTCTTTGGCAGATCACCCAGCTATGTCCCTATCTAAACGCGGGGGCGCTCACCACACTGGTCCATACGCTTATAGTCTCAAGAATAATTACTGTAACACTCTCTACTTGGGGCTTCCTTTGAGACTGATGCGGAAGATCCAGATGGTCCAGAACATGGCAGCCAGGCTATTAACAGGGGTGAAATGATTTCACCATATTTCCTTCACCTTGGCCACTTTACACTGGCTACCTATCCGCTTCCGCATTGATTTCAAGGTGCTAACTATTACATACAATGCCCTTAATGGTTTAGGCCCTTGATACCTGACAGAGCGCCTTCTTCCGCCCCGTTCTGTTCATATCAGCCACTCCAGTCAGGACAGGCAGCTGAGGGGCCTAATGCCAAGAGAGGCCCGGTGGGAAAAAACTAGAAATCGGGCCTTCTCAGCAGTGGCCCCTCAATTCTAGAACAACTTACCTATAGAGATCCGCCTGGCTCCCTCGCTGAGGGCCTTCAAGACTAACTTGCGGACATGGCTATATAGGCAGGCCTTCCATACAGCCATTACCTAGCCTATCTCCCTTTTTCTTTTTTCTCTGTGTTTCTTGTTTTTCTTCTTTTCTTCCTTTCCCATCTTAGATTCTGTGATTAATCTGGATTTTACCTTAGTTTATTTTTATGTTATATGTAAACTACCCAGAGTAGACATGTTCTAGATGGGCGGTATATAAATCTAGTGAGTGAGTGAGTGAGTGAGTGAGTGAGTGAGTGAGTGAGTGAGTGAGTGAGTGAGTGAATGAATGAATGAATAAGTAAATAAATAAATAAATAAATAATTTTTTTCACAAGTCCTTGGAAATTGTTATGCTTGGGCAAAGCAAAGATAGTTTGGAATAATAGTGCTGTTCTTTGCTATCCTTAACTAAGGATTTTGCGAGGGAACTGGGCATCTAGTATTGTGTGGATCTCACATACTTTTGATCCACAGTGTGGTGTAGTGGATAGAGTGATGGACTAGGACTCTGGAGAACAGAGTTGGAATCCCCATTTGGCCATGGAGACTCACTGAGGGAGTGACACTGGTAAAACCACTACAATGGGACATACTGTTATTTCTCTTGAAACTATACCAGCTGTCTCCAAATTTGTATGTACACACATACATTAGCAAATACAAATTCTGTACAAGTCTGTACCACTGCTTTTTGGTGACATGTTCCGTGGCACCCTATCTAGGTGGATAGTTCTGTAAGTTATGGAGTCAAAGCCTGAGAACAGAGTTCACTACCATGCCTGTCAGGAGTAGAGCCAGCTTGTGTGTTCTTGGGCAAGCTGTAAGGTTCCAGAGCTCCCCCAAAAGAAGGGAATGGGAAACCCCTTCTGAATATTCTGTGTTTAGAACCCCATGAGATGATGCCACTCTGATGGCAGAAAGTGAGGAGGAATTAAAGAACCTCGTAATGAGGGTGAAAGAGGAGAGCACAAAAGTGGTCTGAAGCTCAACATTAAAAAAAATATAAGATCATGGCAACTGGTCCCATCGTCTCCTGGCAAATAGAAGGGAAAGATACGGAGGCAGTGACAGATTTTACTTTCCTGGGCTCCATGATCACTGCAGATGGTGACAGCAGCCATGAAATTAAAAGACGCCTGCTTCCTGGGAGGAAAGCAATGACAAACCTAGACAACATCTTAAAAAGCAGAGACATCACCTTGCCGACAAAGGTCCGCATAGTCAAAGCTATGGTTTTTCCAGTAGCGATGTATGGAAGCGAGAGCTGGACCATAAAGAAGACTGACCACTGAAGAACTGATGCTTTTGAATTGTGGTGCTGGAGGAGACTCTTGAGAGTCCCCTGGACTGCAAGGAGATCAAACCTATCCGTTCTGAAGGAAATCAACCCTGAGTGCTCACTGGAAGGACAGATCCTGAAGCTGAGGCTCCAATACTTTGGTCATCTCGTGAGAAGAGAAGACTTCCTGGAAAAGACCCTGATGTTGGGAGGAGAAGGGGACAACAGAGGACGAGATGGCTGGACAGTGTCATTGAAGCGACCAACATGAATTTTACCAACTCCGGGAGGCAGTGGAAGATGGGAGGGCCTGGCGTGCTCTGGTCCATGGGGTCACGAAGAGTCGGACACAACTTCAGGACTTAACAACAAAGAACCCCATGAAGGGGCTAGAGTAAATTGGAATAAACTTGACAACATGTTGCTATTAACTGCTTTTGTTAAAGTGGCTCCCTAAATCTGAGCAAAAGGACCTGATTCCCACAGTTGGTCTGAAGTGGACCAGAGAGTTAGGGATTGTGTTCCCAACTGCACTTTCCTAAGCATCTTATCTTCTTCTGGCACAGCAATTGACACTCACCCAAATAATAGCAACCACAGGAGGCTATGCAGGCCCAGGCTTCTGGTATAGACTTTGTATTCAGTGTGGCCTCTGAAATGGACCAAGCCCAAGCAATTTTATTGGCTTTCACCTTGGGATAGTTCTTGGTGTTTCCTGTATGTATTTCTAGAGGTGCTGACCATTCCTTTTTGTTTGAGGCCTGCTGGTTGGTTGAAACCCCCATTTTCATTTGTGTTTGTGTGTTGGTTGGTTGGTTGGTTGACTGGAGGGATCAAAATGCCAGTGGTTTGTGACCTATTCATAAAATCCCCAGATCTCACAGGCCAGCCTTTATATCTCTTCAGTGGCAAATATAAAGGGTTGTGGCATCAACTTTTTTAATCAGCTTGGTTCTTTGTCAAATACATGAGAATAGAGAATGTGGTGAGTATATGTGGAGAATAAGCATACAACTGTAGGTTTTTATAGGCCCTCTCTTTTATTGCTTCAGAGACTGATGGTATCTTTTATTTTTGTGGATCCACCCCTCTCAGCAATATTTTAAACAGAGCACACATTCTGTCTTAAATACCAGCTATCCTTTGTGTATGCTCAAGGATAAGTGTGTTTTAACTGGGTTTAAAGCCAGCTTGTCATTATTGATTCATCTACTAGTAGACAATGTACATGTTAGGCAGACTCTGGCAAGCAGTCTTTTAAACATTTTGCTTGGACATATTGAATCTGAAAGGCATACCTGTGACTCTCGTATGATACCGAAGCTTGTCTCCAACTGAGTCCAAGCTAAAGTAAGCTTCTGGATATTGCTGCTGGTGGGCATAGTGTTGTACACTGAGAGGCTTATATAAGTGTGTTTAAGTAGGCAGATGAGCTGTTGATGTTTTTATTCCATAGCAAGATCCTGCTAAGGAAAAGTTTCGTTTGAACGTTTGAGTTTTGTATTACCTTTCTGGACTGCATGAGTAAAATAACAAGTTTGGTATTGATTTCAATATTGTTCTGTGCAGGGGGTACGTAAATTGCGAAGGAATAAGTTTTTTGCTGTATGGTTGGTTGAATCTATTTTACTCTAGATGTTTCTGGCAGGGAGGGAGGCCACATGACCATTTTTATGGAGGATTCAGTCCTCTTTTAAACAAGAGGTCAGGGTGTTTTTTTTCAAGTGTCCTCTGTTTGAAGACCTCTTCAAGTCTGGTTTTCAGAAAAAGAGGAAGGAGGGTGGCCACAGATCTTGAGATGGTGTTGTATAGCTAGCAGTAATGGGACAGTGGGCGCTCAGATCTTCTGGTCACAATCCTGCCCTCTTTGGTGAGAGGCACTGTCATTTGGGCTAGATTATAAAAATAATGTATAATTTTGCACTTTGCAGCTGTACATCTGAATTGGCATATACAGTTTTATGCAGATCAGTGTACTCTGTTGTCCTCTTTGCTTCGTGATATGTAATTGGAGAAGGTGAGACTAGGTCCGGGCCACTGTAGGCCACAAGTGTGGCAAAACATCATCTTACTGGCTCACAAGGATGACAAAACATTTATAAAGCAGTGGTATTACTGTGTGCCTCTAACAAGAAGAAATTTATGATTATAGAAGTACAGTAGGACCCCCAAATCTGCAGGATTGGTATCCACAGTTTCACTTATCCACAGTTTGCCACAATCCTATACAACCTACAAGGGCGCCCCCCCCCCCGTGGTTTTTGTCTTGCTCCCTTATGGCCTTTGGACCACTCCACTGTATGTTTTATATAGGGTTCCTTTGTATCCACAGTTTCAGGTATCTGCGGTAGATAGCGGAACATATCCCCTACAGATATGGGGGGGGGGGGTCCTACTGTACATTAAGTCAGTTCCATGATAAAGATTCAGATTTATTCTGAAATAATAAATATTCAATTTCAGATTTATTCTGAAATTGGGGTGGGCAAGCTCAGAAACTCTGGAGTAGGGTTGCCAGATATCAGGCAAAAGGAGGACGTGTCATCCTTTTTAGCCTAATGTCCTCTGTCCGGCAGGCAAAGATAAAAAACCTTTAAAATGTCAGGCTTTTGTAATTTTATATTATAATTTTGGATGGGAGCGGGAGAGGTGGAAGGACCCCCCTCCCCCTGTCTTTCCCCACCCCCACCTGCCTGCCCACCCCCGTTACCTGGCGCTGGAGTGCAGCCCTCGCCCACTCCTGCCATGGCAGCAGCTGCTTGACGATCCACCATGCCCGCCCAGCCCAGGTGGAGCCCAGAAAGGCAACTTGAGCAGAGCACCACCAGCTGAGCCAGGCAGAAGCAAGCAGCGGCCAAGTGCATTGATGGAAGGCGAGTGCTGGACTGTGCGTATTCAAAGTCCCTTTCAGGGATTCCCAACTCCCACACTCCCCAGCCTTGAATTTATGACCCTTGGGGAGGGGAGGCTGCCTCATTCAGCTTTGCCCAGCGCAGCTTTCCCCCTGCCTGAGCCGGAGCCTTGTTTGGGTGTCCAGATTAGCAAGGTTGCCTCTGAGCCTGTGCAGAGCGCGAGCGGCTAGGGGATCCCGCAGCCAGGCCGGGGTGGTTTCGGGTACAATTGGCTGCTTAAATAATGTTTTTTGGTATTGTGAAAAAAGCCTCCATTGAATTTATTTTTATTTTTTAACATGACTGTTTCTTGGTCGGTTCACTAAGAGACATTTATTGGCAGCTCTTGTAATAAAATTGTATTGATTGCGGGTTTAATCCAGAACAATTAAAATGAAACATTGAATACGTTCCCTACTGTCCTCTTATTTGTCTTTATATGTCCTCCTTTATGGTACTCATGTACACTGGTGCCCCGCATAGTGACGATAATCCGTTCTGGAAAAATCATCGCTATACGGATTCGTCGCTATGCGGAACAAAAAAGCCCATAGGAATGCATTAAAACACGTTAAACAAGGGAACGTGGTGGCGAAGGGGACGTGGTGGCGCTGCGGGTTAAACTGCAGAAGCCTGTGCTGCAGGGTCAGAAGACCAAGCAGTCGTAAGATCGAATCCACGCGATGGAGTGAGCTCCCGTCGCTTGTCCCAGCTCCCGCCAACCTAGCGGTTCGAAAGCGTGCAAATGCAAGTAGATAAATAGGCCATTTTTTTTCCAGTGGCCATTTTGGAACCGCCGATCAGCTGTTAGAAAAAAACATCGCTATGCGAAAATCGGTAAGCGAAACATTGCCATTAAAAAGATCGTAATGCGATCGCTTTTGCGATCGCAAAAAACAAAGCGCTATGCGGATTCTTTGTTAAACAGGGCACCCGTTATGCGGGGCACCACTGTATCTGGCAACCCTACTCTGAAGGCCATTTTTCATGCAACTTCTCACTCCATGCTAATACAGAAGTGATCAGACAGCCCTTTCCAGTTTTTTTTTTTGGGGGGGGGGAACACACATCCCTGTATTGTGTTTGTGCGCTAGTACCAAAATTGGGTACACACTGTCTCTCCCCCCCTTTTTTTTCTAACTTGTGTGGTCTCTACTAAAAGGAAAGGCAGGAGTGGACTGGCTGAGGGGTAGTTTTAAGTGAGGTTGCACTTCATTCCCCTGCCAGAAAATGCTATTCTGATATTTGGGGTGGGGGTGGGGGGGTGGAGGGAGGGAGATGTTAGCTGGTGGATGTCTAGGAGGAGGCTATGGTACTTGGGCCATATGAATCCCATCCCTCATTTAGACTATTATATAAATTTTTCTATCTGTAGGTTTGGGGTAAAATATGGGGAATGTCAGAGCTCATTGATAAAAACCCTTATTTTGCTCATTCAAATCCCAGTCTGAAAACCCTAGAAATCAATTAGTTAAATGGACTAGTCATCTGACTTGATAATGATAGTTATACATCTAGGCAAGTCTTAACCTGCTTAAAGCCTTTAATTTGTAAGTATAATGCTAAGAAGAATATTGAAAGAGAAGCCTAATTAAAACCGAGCTCTCCTTCCCCTGAACATGCATCACAATTTGTCAATCTGGGTTATGAAACCGTAGTTAAAATCGGGAGGTTCTGCAAGTGATGGTTTCTGCTTTTGGGAAAAGAAAAAAAGAGATAAGAATGATAACATGTATTACGTGAGCTTCAACTCCATGTTCCTTGGTTCTGAGTAGCCAATAAGACAAGCCTCTCTCTCTCTCTCTCTCTCTGGGCCCTTTCCGCCACATGAGTATGCAAGGCTGAGTGTTTTGGGATTGGGCAAGAGAGCAGAGGGTGTTGTTGTTTTGGTACATAAGGCCAGCCCAACACACTGCTTCAAGTGTTGTAGGTCCAGAATGTATGTATTTATTGCTGCCTGCTCTGTGTTCTGGGAATTTACTTCAGAATCCTAGGCCAATTTCCAGAATGTCCTCTGTGAAGCTAAAACCGGAATGGAGGATGACCACAGCCCCTAATGTAGGTTAGAAGTGGTTAAGGCACGTGCATGGATATTATGCACACTTGTATAATCACCTTCTGTTTGATCTCTCTCTCTCTCTCTCTCTCTCTCTCAAGCAAAAGGCCAATCTTGGTTCTCCAGAATGAAGCCCTTTACTCTCAGAGGCGGCCATTTACCAGTGAGGATGAAGCCTGGAAGTCCTTTCTTGAAAATCCACTTACTGTGGCGACCAAAGCCATGATGAGCATCAATGGGGATGAAGACAGTGCTGCTGCATTGGGTCTCCTATATGACTACTACAAGGTACATCACTCCTTGGGCATTGGGGCTGCTTAGTTGACAGTCAGATCTGAATGAAATGCGGGGGAGGCTGAACCCTTATTTTGTGGAGAACATTATATAGTTATGTATGTGTTATATGCTGTCAAGTTGGAACCGACTTAAAGTGACCCTAGTAGGGATTTCAAGGTAAGTGAAATATTTAAGGCATGGTTTTACCAGTTCTACTCCCCCAGTGAGCTTCCACAGCTGAGTAGGGATTCGAACCCTGTTCTCCAGAGTCCTAGTCCATCGCTCTATCCACTACACTACACTGGGAAACCAGTTGTTTTCATAGTAGCTGCAAATAGTGTAATGAGAAAATAATAGTGAAATGGCTTAAAATAAAAACAAAATTGTATTAGGGTAAGTTTTCAAGTTATAATTGAGCAATTTGTTCCAGAATGTCTCTTTCGAATAGGTGAAGGCATTTGAGTTTTTCCTCACCTATTATTTTGAATCCCTGCTCAGCCATGGAAAACTCATTGGGGTGGGGAATGTGGAACTGGTAAAACTACTCCTTAAATATCTCACTTCCCTTGAAAGCTGGATTAGGGCCACTATAAGTCAGTTCGAACTTGATGTCACAGAACACACAACTTTAGTATGTTTTGTTCCTGGGTACTGTCTTTATTATTAGGGAGACAGGAGAATTAAAAAAAAATTGGTTTAAAAACTAGATTTAAGTGTTGTACTTATCTGAATGCCCCTGAGGTGAAAACTTCATTGTCATTTGTGGAACTGAACGAGCCTGGTTTGAGTTCTTGGGTTGTGATGTCCTTACCATAGTAATTGCATTATAATTTCATAATTAGGAAGTGCTGTCGTTGTTCACTTGTCATCTCTCATCATCACCTGCACCAGTCATTTCTCTGAAAACGTGTCGGACTTTGAGGTGATAGTGAAAACAGCACAGGCTGGTTGCCTGAACTAAATTGTCTCATAGTCATCTGGTATGGACTCACCCATTAGTGAAGCCAAGAGGCAGGACATACAGAGCCAATAAAAAGAAATATTTACCCTGTCCCCCACTTCATACAACATGTAGTTAGTTAAATTGCAGAATGGAATGATAGTGGGATAATCCTCTTTAAGCAACAGTAGTTGATGACACTTTCAGCAACTGTTGATGACAGTATTTTTAAAAAGCAAGAATGCTGTGCAAAATGATTTTAACAATGCAAACTCAGCATATGAGGTGGAGGTGTAAGGGGGTAGAAGTGGCCATTAGGGAGCATGATCATTGGAGGGGGAAAGTTATTAGAGATTTGATCCAAGAAAGTAACTTTTCCAAAGTGTGGGCTATTATAATGGCTATGAACAGCCTCCAGATGACAGATTTCAGCATGGCTCTCAGGACCAGAATTGGAAGCAAGAGAAGACAGCTGTTACTGCCTTGAAGTCCTGCTTGTGGATTTCTCTGAGGCATCTCATTGTCAACTTGCATTGGTGGTCAAGGCCAGTGGGGTTCTCAGCTGTTGGTTCTCCAGATGTTTGTGACATTGGTTTCCAGAATCTCTGTCTATTCGCCATAACTGGCTGGGGCTTCTGGGATCTGAAGTCCAAAACATATGGAGAAACACTGGACCAGATGGGGCCTTGTACTCTTGCGTTCCAACCTGCCAAATGCAGCAGGAGCTGGCAAAACATGGCAAAGAAGGATGGTCTATGATCTGATATGATGGGCCCAGAATAATGGGCCAAACAACATCTGGAAAGCCATGATCTCTCCGCCCTGTGCAGTAGAACCATTTCTGGATTTAAAATGACAATTTGAAACCATGAGGTGACAGATTATCAATAAGAGCCATGTCTGAACAGAACCATTTTCAAGTTCACATGGCTTTTTCTTGTCCTTTTGGCGTGTTATGTCAGAGGAAGGTCTCCCAAGGAACCTTCCTTGGCCTTGCTCTAAGGCAGCCTTCCACGCTCTGGATACGCTCCACTCCTGATCATTGGCCATACTGACGGGTGCTGGTGGTAATGATGGCCCCAAACATCTTGAGGGTGCTGGGTTGGTGAGAGGCTGCATGGACGGTTGTATGTTGGCTACAAGTACTCAGTACAGAATTGCAACACTTGTAGATGTGATCTGCTGCAAGTCACAAGAGGGTTATTTTTTCCCTTGTTGGGAGCATACCCCATTCTCACAGAAATCCCAGGCATTCTGAGAAATGCAGCATTGCCATGCCTTTGTAGCTGTTTGGCCACTTTTCGGTTCAGGATGGGTTGGTGCAGGAGTGAAAGCTTGGCCCCCAGCCCAAATGTACGGAAACAATCTTGTCTGTGTAAAACTGCCAGTCCCTCCGTTGGTGTCCACGCTTGTGGGAGAATTCTGGGAGTAGTGGTCCACAAAAGTAACCTGTCCAGTCTTCAAAACAACACAACTGTATGGGAATGGTGTCTCCTTGTCTCCAGAAAAATCTGCAAAGGCAGCTCTGCGCTTTAGTGTGTGCTGATTGTAAATATCTAAAACTTGTTAGACCAGCTGCAGGACTTGAGGGGGTACTGGTCTGACCCAGTGATGTCACCTCGTTCAGCTCTTACCTTGTAAGAAAAAAAAAACCCACTTATGAAAGACTTGCAAAGGAAAGCTGTGTGGGGTGAGAGTGGTTTTAGATTAGCATTTGGGGGTGTGGGAGCCTTTAACTGACATGGCGTCATCCCTGAACAATCCAGCCCGTATGCCTCAGACGTTTCTTTAGGAAAAAAACCAAGTTGTAATCAATTGAACTTGCTTTCTGTGTGGAAATTTTGTTTGTTTGTTTTTAAAGCATACAGAAAGATTACTTTGGCAAAACATTAGTTGGGTTCTTCCCTGTCAAATTAATGAGGTACTGCTAGAGAAAACCAGTAGGTGTTACCAAAGCCTTTTCCCATCTTCCAGTGAAATGACTCCTGCTCACAAACCCAACATCTGTTAGAACCGCCCTTATTGTCTTTATGTCTTTATGCATAATTTGAGTTAGCTTTTTATATCTTCATAATTATAGTTCCTACAATGTATAGATGAATGGTGGAATAGTCATATTCTGAGAGTGACAGCCCTTTACGATGTACCATGGTTGACTTGCAACTGGACAAAGTACTTCTTGCAGTTTCTTTATTTGGCAGTCTGTGTTTTCCTGATGCCCCCAGACTCATCCTATACGAAATTAAGTCTCTTTCTCTCTCTCCCTCTCCCTCTCCCTCTCCCCCTCTCTCTCTCTCCCTCCCTCCCTCTCTCTCTCTCTCTCTCTCTCTCTCTCTCTCTCTCTCTCTCTCTCACACACACACACACACACACACACACACACACACACACACACACACACACACACACACACACACACAGAGAGAGAGAGAGAGAGAGAGAGAGAGAGAGAGAGCCTTGCACCTGATATGCTGAATTTGTGGTGTAAAATCTATTTTGCATAGCATTCCTGCTTTTTTAAAATGGTGTCATCAGCCTCTAACTACTCTTGATTAAAGAGGGTGTTTCCACTGTCATTTAATGACTTGTATGTGCAAGGGGGAGGTGTTTGAATGCAAAGATATTGCTGATAGAGCCGTTTTCGTTGCTGTAGGACAGCAGCCTAATTTCACCCTAACGTTCAAAAATGGTTAAAACTGCCTGATGTACATCTTAGTATTCATGGTACAAATTGTCAGCTTAAGGTCTCTTCAAAATTTTGATTGCTATTTGTGTGTATTTCCTTTGGGGTCGTTGTTGTTTTAAAATATATTTAAGATTTAATTTTTATATTTGCATTCATGGCAATCTTTTTCACAGGCTATCATAAAAAGAACTGAAAGCGGTGCCTTAAAAGTAAAATGTTGTGAGGAACATAACAGGGAGAAGTTAAAATCATAGTGTTCTACAGAGTGCGCTCTCTCTCTCTCTCTCTCTCTCTCTCTCTCTCTCTCTCTCTCTCTCTCTCTCTCTCTCTCTCTTTTGCACTGTAACTCCCAAGTCAAGCTCTGATTCCTGAAGCTCCAAGCACCATCCCAAATATGATTCGTAAAGAATTCTATGGCTTAGAAAATTCTCTGTTGGGCCTGATACAAAACCCAACAGAGGATTTTCTAAGCCACAGAATTCTTTATGAATCAGATTTAGGATTGTGCTTGGAGCTTGACTTATACTGTAGGCTTGGGGAATCAGATCTTGACTTGGAGTTACAGTTTGGCAGCAAACAGAACTGTTCTCAAGCTGGATGCCTCTGACTTTAATAGTTATCTGTAATGGACGATGTTTATCTATCTTCCCCTGTTTTCTGCTCTGATTATACTTAACATTCATGAAAAACGTGCTTGGTTTTAATTAATTACTTGTCTGTTTTCTACTTTGAAAGGTTCCCCGGAGAGCCTCAGCAGTGAAACCAGATGTCGATCATTCGGATCAGGATCATGGCAAAAGGTTCAGTATCCAGCACTGAAGTGTTTGCTTAAAAAGAAAAAGAAAAAGCCATGGCTTGCCCATTATCTCCCTATAGAAAAAAAAGAAGGACATTTTAATTAACTCAGAATTTGTTTTTCATAGTTGGTCTGGGAAAGATTTCTTTTTAAAACTGGAGGGATTGGATTAGTTTCAGATCTTGTCTTCTTAATAGCCCCAAAGTTGAGTATTGTTGGGTACTGTAGTTCAAAAGTCACTACTCCCCTTTGACTATTGTGACCACCCAGTTGTTTGGATGGATTGATAGACCTTCAGGGGTGGGCAAAATGCGCCCCCCAGATGTTGCTGAACTGCAACTCCCATAATTCCTAGCCCACACAGCCAATAGTGTGAAGAGAGTTGGGCCTAGCCCACACAGTGAGGAATGTTGGGATTTGCAGTTCAGGAACATCTGGAGGGCCGCACTTCGCCCAGGTCTGCTTACCTCTATGGGAGCACATGCAAGGTAACCCTTGAACATGTAGTTCAGTGTCTTCCAGTGCCTATGGAGTGAATGAGGCACGTTTCCTGTTGGTCTGGCAGAACTGTCCCTTACGGGGATATATGTCTTTGTTTTCTGACGATGGGATTTCTTTGGGATAGAACAAACACCTCTCTTTACACATCTAGGAGGCCTGGATTAATTTCCTACAGTAGATTGAATCCTTCTCATCACCAGGTCCCATGACCTGTCGGTTTCCAGTGACTGCCTGCCATCTCATTGTGTAAAATCCCAGAAAATGTACCTATTTAACATTGAGCCCACAGTTGTACTGATGTGGTTTTGAGAAATTGCACAGCTTTCTTTGGTTGGTTGGAACTAGGACACTTGTACTGAAAAGATAATTCTCTGTTGGTTATCCCTTGCAAAGGACTCAGTTGCCCACATGGATGGCTTCAGCCTAGGGTAGAAAACAGTGGTTGCACCTCAGCAGGCTGATTTTATGGTGGCTTGCAGTGGGGGGTCCAGGGAACTGTGAAGACCACTGAACGACAGTTCTGGATAGCTTGGCTGATAGCCAAAAATGGATTAACCCATGCCAACCCAATTGGAAGGAGATAACATTAGAGAGCAGGCATGAACATGCTAAAATTCATCTCAGAGGGAGGGAGGATGAGTCGCCCTGAAAGAGAGTTGTGCCCAATAAATGACACTCAAAACAACTAGTTGACATTAACTGGCATTGTCTGCAAAACAGACAGTGAAGGATAGGGTTCAAAATGAATGTGTTTTGGCTAGAGATGGGGGTATTCATATATGAATAGGAATAGCCTGCTCAGTTGGAGTTAACAAGGGTCCGGCCCCTGGGGCCAGACCATCCATTCACCCATCTGGTGGCGATGATGGTGGCACCTCTCTTCCTTCCAATTGCTCCGGAGCGCCGCTCAGCTACCCACTTGGCAACCTTTCAGGGAGACTCATCCTCCCTCCCAGGAGTGGCTAGCTGACCAGGAAGAGAATGAAGCTGTGGAGTGACTGGAAGCATGAGCAGGGCCGTCACTGGATGTGTGAGTGGACAGTCCAGCCCCAGGAGCAGACCCTTGTTAACCAGCTGTGCAGGGATATTCGTATATAAATACGAATACCCCCATCTCTAGTTATGGGTTCTAGCCTCTCTGGCATTCGATACATGAAAATGCCTGTGTTCACCATGGAAGTTACTAAAACTATTTTAAAGTCCTCCCATGTGAAGACTTTATTATCCTTAGAATCCAAACTAGACTTCTTGTATAGGGAATGTTTAGAAAAGTTACTTTTCTAAACATTCCATATGCAATGTTTAGAAAAGTTACAAAACCTAGGATTATCTAGAAGTTGAATCATGGCAACTGGACTTCTTTCTTATTAGGTTGAAATGTTTCACTATTCATCCAGGTAGTTTCTTCAGTCTGAGGAGAGTTGGTAGGGGATAACCAACATGGAGGATAGCTATATCAGGGATCTCCTACCGACTCTCCTCAGACCAAAGAAGTTGCTTGGATGAGTAGTGAAATGTTTCAACCTGACAAGAAAGAAGCCCAGTTGCCATGACTCGACTTTCAGCTAACCTGAACTGGATAATTGAGAATCTTCACAAATACCTCATATTCTTCACTGGCCATTCTGGATAGGGAGATTCTGGGAACCATAGTACAGAACGTTAACCTTTCCAAGCTCTGCAGAAGCCAGTACAATGATGCCCCGCTTAATGATTTACCCCACTTGACGACGAATCCACTTCACGACGATGTTTTAGTGATCGCTATTGCGATCGCAAAACGATGTTTTAATGGGCAAAATCCACTTTGCAACAATCAGTTCCCTGCTTCGGGAACCGATTCTTTGCATTACAACGATCAAAACAGCTGATCATCGGGTTTTCAAAGTTGCCGCCGGCTGTTCAAAATGGCTCCGCGCTGTGTTCAGGATGGATTTTTCGCTGCACAGGCATCAGAAAATGGCTGTCCTATGGAGGATCTTCGCTGGACGCTGAAGTATTTCACCCATTGGAATGCTTTGAACCGGTTTTCAATGCATTTCAGTGGGCTTTTTTATTTCGCTTGACGATGATTTCGCTCTACAGTGATTTCGCTGGAATGGATTAGCCTCGTCAAGCGAGGCACCGCTGTATGGGAATCCTTCCAGGACAATGAGACCAGGCAGGATTGAGGTCCTATACTTTTTGGTTTAGAAATGGATGCCCCCTCCCAAGGCTTTTCTGTGTCACCTGACCAAATCTCTTTGTCTATTTAGGAACAGTATACCAAACATGACGGAACAGTCGCTCATTTCTCCTGGGGAAAACCGAGTGCAAGTCTTGAAAAATATGCCTTTGAATATTGTCCTCCCGCACACTTCCCAAATGGGTGTGGACAAGCGGGGCCACCTGACGACTTCGGACACGACCGTCACGGTCTCTGTGGCCTCCATGCCTGCCCATTCAATCAAGACAGAAGCACAGCCACACAGCTTCACAGTGGGCGTCCCTCCAGCCGTTTATCACTCGGAAGCCCCCCCTGATCGGGTGGTGGTTTTAGACCGAACCCTCAGTGCAGACCAGTTTAGCTCCAGCACCCAGACTCAGAATTCCCAGCGGCGCACTCCAGATTCTACCTTCTCAGAGTCCTTCAAAGAAGGCGTGCAAGAGGTACAGCTGCAGCCAGTTTGTTTTGCTTATGACAATATGTAAAACAAGGGCAGAACTAAGATATTGACATTTTTCAGATTACAGCTCCCCAGAATCCCTGAACTAGCAGTGATGAATCCAGAGGTACCTCCAGGGAGGAACATGTAGTCTGAGCTGTCCTGCTCACTGGCTTTGCTGGTTAGGAGATATCTTGAATTTTGGCATTTTTAAAAGCATGGAGTACCCTCAGCCCTATATTTAAGTAACAATTGAACCACTTCCCCCTCAGCCCCTCTTATTTTGTCTGTTCTCCCTCATTGGTGCATGGGTAAAGGTAAAGGTAAAGGTTCCCCTTGACATTTTTTGTCCAGTCGTGTTCGACTCTAGGGGGCGGTGCTCATCCCCGTTTCCAAGCCACAGAGCCAGCGTTTTGTCCGAAGACAATCTTCCGTGGTCACATGGCCAGTGCGACTTAGACACGGAACACTGTTACCTTCCCACCGAGGTGGTCCCTATTTATCTACTCGCATTTGCATGCTTTTGAACCACTAGGTTGGGGGGAGCTGGGACAAGCAACGGGCGCTCACTCCGTCGCGTGGATTCGCTCTTACAGCTGCAGATCTACAGACCTTACAGCACACAGGCTTCTGCGGTTTAACCTGCAGCGCCACCATGTCCCTGAAGTTCAGACACATATTTCTTTTTCTGTGATGTTGTCTTGAAATCAGGTTCCTATTTGGTATCAGGTTCCTATTTGGTTCTTACATAAACCAGAAATCTCAGTCCGGTGGATTAGAAATAAAAGCTGTCTCTGAACATCCTATGGGTATAATACGCTAAATTTAAAACAAAAGCAACTACTATACAACACGAAATCACTCACGACAACACATGGCTCATTTTACAGGACATGCTCCTTTAGCTTGAATGTTTGGTAATAATACAGGCAAGGCAGAAATACCCCGAACTTTGTGTGTAAGGGTCTGTTTTCAAGACAACATCACAGAAAAAGAAATATGTGTCTGAACTTAAGTGCGAACATTTCTAAACATCTGAGTACCTAATTGAAATACCCGTGGTGGAACTAAGCTTCTTTTTTGACTTCTTCTTTCTAGTTCCTGAAAGAAATCCAAACACCATGTTAAAGAACAACAACCTGCCTTTGAACTAAAGTGTGCAAATGAATGCTTTCTCTTGCATGCTTTTTGTGGTTTTGCTTGCCTTACTGTGGAGCTGGAATCTTGGCAGAATATTTGGTGCCCTTTACCTAGGAAACAAAATCTTTGGGGACAGGAATTATGACAGTGCAACCTTATATCATAACCGTTGTAAAACAGACCCTTCCAGCTTGGCCGTTCTTGCGTCACCTAGTGCTCCCTGCCATCTTGTTTTAGTGCACATAATAAGAGGTTGCCAACACTTATTTGATGTCATTTGTTGCAGTTATGCTTTACATTGTGAAGACAAGTAGTTAATCGTTGTTACTTATTGCAGTGTTTTCAAAAGAATCTGTTGATAATTTTATGTGATCCTTTTTGTTCCTGGGGGAAATCTTAGAATTGATATGAAAAGGGCAAAACAAAAAAACTTGAGAAATCTCACTCAAAATGTGTCGTAAAATGATCTCAAAAAGTAATTAGAAACCAGTACACCTGTCCTCCAAAATACACCACTCCACCAAGATTTAGTGATGTTTTCCCTACTATGTCACTTTTGAAATGCTGCTTCATGACATCCTTATTATGAAAAAAGAGTAACTTGTTACAGGTTATCTACAGTATACGAATCCTAACTTCTTGTTTCCAAGCACGGGCAAAAATGTTTATTAATGATTAATTTAGGACTTCAGCCTCTTTCAAATCTGCCGCCAGTGTCTGAAAGGTTTATTAATATTTCCAGGTTTTTTTCCCTGCCGAGTTGAATCTTCGAATGGCCAGCATGAATTCTGAAGACTACGTGTTTGAAAGCATTGCTGGGTAATGTCTTCTCCTTCACATGCAGCTGTTGTCCAGCAGTCTCTCTCTCTCTGATGCCTCAGGGCAAGGCCTCCATTTCGGTTCGTCTCCGGCTTGGAAACGCTGTTTTGGCACAATTAGTAGGCAGCATTTCTTCCAAGGAAGGCACGCAAGAAAGCTCACAATGTTAAAACATGTAAAACTAAAAACACAGTACACTGTACATTTAAAAGCTATTGACATATACTATAAATAATTAGAAATACATTGTGAAATGAAGCAAGGGAGATCTCAGTGGAAAGGACTGGGTGTTCCTGTCCAACTATTTGGGAAGCTGTGGACCATGTGGACTTACCATTGGAGTCTGATGGTCTGAACGCACCTAGGTTTCCATCATGTTGGAGGACTCGGGCTGCAATATAGTTTTAAAGTTACCGGGCAGTAAGTCCCAGTGAATGTTGTCGGGCTTGGCAAGCTAGAAGCTGGGTTCCCCCCCACACACACACACACACATTTATAGCCCAGCTTTCTCTCACCCAGATCAGCGATGGAGAACCTATGGCACGCATTCCACAGCTGGCATGCAGAGCCTTTTCCGCAGACACGCGAGCCATAAGTTGCCGGATCGCTACTCCCCCCTGCGCAGCCAACCCTTAGAAGGTGGCTGCAGCTGTGGTCCTAGCGCTTCAAGAGGCGGTGGGCTAGGATCCAGAGCAGCTGATGCTGGTGGCGGATCTGGAGTGGGATCTTGAGGCACCTCCATGCCTGGGATTCCTCCTTCCACCGCCACTTCCAGTTCTGCCGCTGCCCACTGTTTTTTTTCCCCCCCAGTTTGGGCACTCGGGCCCAAAAAGGTTTGCCATCATTGCCTAGATCAAGGCAACATACACTTCCTACCACATTGTATCCCCATAACTTTTGCAAGTTAAGGCAGGCTGAGAGAAAGCAAAAAGCATGCTGCTTATATACTGTCCCACAGTGCTTAAAGCACTCTTTAGGCAATTTAGAATTTAATTACTGTATTCAGGCTACACATTCTCCTCTCCCCCCACAAGCTGGATACTCAATGTACCAACCTTGGAAGGATGGAAGGCTGAGTTGAACCTTGAGCTGGCTAGCTGGGATTGAACCCAGGTCCTAAGCAGAGATTTGGTTGCAGTACTGCAGTTTAACCACTGTACCATGAGGCTGCTTTGGCTAGTTCTTCTGAGATAGAGGGCGAGGTATAAATCATATAAACAGCACCTGTGCCTGGTTACTAGTCAAGACAGCTATCTCTTGACTCCAGCATCAGAGGCACTACATCTCTGGATACCTTCTGTTGGAGAATAGGAGTGGTGGGTGTAATTATCATAGGAATTGGCCATAACAGGAGAAGAGAGGCCCTTTCTCTTGTTTTTAGAAAGGCAGTGGCCTGTCTTGTTATCTTTTGTATGTGTTGTTCATACAGTCCATTGACTGCTAAACTGAGGTTCTTTCCAGATGTAATTGCCTTCTAATTCCTCCCCCTCCTTTCTGACTCTCCAGGAACAACTTTGAATATACACTGGAAGCTTCTAAATCACTTCGACAGAAGCCAGGAGACAATACCATGACCTACTTAAACAAGGGCCAGTTTTATCCCATCACCTTGAAGGAGATCAGTGGTGGGGAAGGAATCCATCAACCCATCAGTAAAGTTCGAGTGAGTTGTGTCCTTAGAAACTAGGTGGTAGAGGAGGATGGTGGGCCCAGTGGCAGAGGGTGGCGGATAGGAAGCCAGGGCACTGCTAGCAGATTTCTTGTGTGATGCTTGGAATCTGTCGGTTGTTGGGATTCTTGCCAAATTGTTCACACATAGATTTACACACATGCCTGTGTGTGCACCCTGCCTTGCGTGCCCTCTCTGTTTGTTATTGGAGAGCTACTGCTAATTCAAGACATCCTTCCCATTATGGGAGGTTATCTTCCCCACCCATCCGGGTGTGGAGATTTCAGAGTTACCAAGGAGATGCCAACTAAGAGGGCTGAACCGCAGGTTAGCTCCACTTATAAGCAGCGCTGTCCACGTCACAGCGTGAAATTATTTTTAAAAGTGGGGAGTGAGGAGGTTAGGCCACAAGCGTAAATGCCACCTCTCCCCCTCTCTTCCCTGAGGGACTTGGCCCAGGGCCCCTCTGGTCAACCTTTCTTTGTTGCTCCCTTTTGAAGAGTGTCATCATGGTCGTATTTGCTGAAGACAAAACAAGAGAGGATCAGCTCCGGCACTGGAAGTACTGGCACTCCAGGCAGCATACAGCTAAACAAAGGTGCATTGACATCGGTAAGAAGCTCCCCTGGCGCAGGTGCCAAAATGGTGCTTGGCAGGGACTCCGCTCTCCGCTCTTTGTTTGTTTTCCTGCACATGCCCAGTAAGTCCAAGGTCCTCTTCAGTCAGTTCTCCTCACAACTCAGGACCATGTGGGTTGAGAAATATTTATGGCCTGTCTTAATCTTCTGAGTTCGGCACCCATTCCCTGCTCCTGAACATGCAGGACATGTTGGTCTCTTGATCCAAGACCATTACTTATCATTGGAAGAGGAACAGGAGGAAATTGAGGATGAGGATGACAACAACAATGATGATTTTTAAAAAAAAAAAACTGGTTCATCCAGTCAAGTATTTTTGTCTTGGGAACTCAAAGAAGTGGAGTGGGCAAGAGAGATGGACTCGGACTGAGGAAGGTAAAGGTAAAGGTTCCCCTTGACAATTTTTGTTCAGTCGTGTTCGACTCTAGGGGGTGGTGCTCATCCCGTTTTTCAAGCCATAGAGCCAGCGTTTTGTCCGAAGACAATCTTCCGTGGTCACATGGCCAGTGCGACTTAGACACGGAACGCTGTTACCTTCCCACCGAGGTGGTCCCTATTTATCTACTCGCATTTGCATGCTTTCGGACCGCTAGGTTGGCGGGAGCTGGGACAAGCGACAGGAGCTCACTCCGTCGTGTGGATTCGATCTTGCAACTGCTTGGTCTTTTGACCCTGCAGCACAGGCTTCTGCGGTTTAGCCCACAGCGCCACCACGTCCCTCGGACTGAGGAAGCTTGGGTTCAAATCCCCACTCGGCCACGGAAGCTCAATTGGGGGCAGCGGCGGTTAGAACTGTTAAAACCAATCTTTAAATATCCCACGCACCTTGAAAGCACTATTGCAATTAGTGTAAGTTAATTCCGACAGGACAGCACATCACACACGCATTGCTGTCTTCGATGTGAGCTTCCTTTGGAGTTGCTAAAGCCCATGTTGCCTTTCCTCCCCAGGAGACACCCCAAACTCATAGGTTCAGTTCTTCATTCCTGAAGCAAAAGGTGTTGGGGACTTAAGCCTACCTGTAGTCCATGCCTTCTGCTTCGGATTTGGTTAGCCATTAATCCCAAATACATATGCTTTTGTTGCTGTTGCTCAGCGTGGAGGCAGTAGGCACTCTGTCCATGAACAGGTCTGCTATTGCTCTTTACTCGTCTGTCTGAAGGGGAGCCCTGGTCTTGCCAAAAAATGAAATGAAATAAAATAAAATCCCAAGACCGAGGTGAGACTCTTTAGCACCAGTAAAGCTCTGGGCATGATCGGGGCACAGCGATGAAAGATGACACGGCAGGTATACCTGCATGCCTCCAGCCAAGCTGTCTTTGGCCCCCTTCCAGGTCCCTTTGGTTGGAAAGCTAGGTTCCTCTCCCTCTCCTTTCCCCCTGTGAATAAAGGTGGGGATTAATCACTTGGCACTGAAAGGCAGACGCGTAGGCAAATTATCCTTTATTATGGAAGGAGTTTTTATGAAGAGCACACATATATCTTTTCTTGGCTGGATGACATCTCTCAAACAAAATCATGGGGCAAGGCAAAGGTAACAGGTGTCGTCTCCTCAAGAAGTTTTCATCACACTCTCTCTCTCTCTCTCTCTCTCTCTCTCTCTCTCAAAAGAAACTGAATTATTATTATTAAATGCCGCTAGTGCAGACAGAGGTCACAACTTGTAAATTTTACATTTTTGGCCTACTTGGAATTCCCCCCCCCCCCAAAAACCGTGTTAGCTGGTGAATTCTCAAAGTCGTAGGGTAAAAAGTAATTTTTGCAATATCAAAGTTTAAGCTCTTTTCTGTCACACAATGTGGAAGACAGTAAGTGGCTTTCTTTTTAATTTGGCTAGTTCCTTATGAACATGTGAGCCGAGGATTAACATAATCTGCCTCCGGTTTAATGGGCTGTTTTTCTTCCAGCGGACTACAAGGAAAGCTTCAACACCATCAGTAACATCGAAGAGATTGCCTACAATGCAATCTCCTTCAGTTGGGACATTAATGATGAAGCCAAGGTAGGCGCCCAGACTGGTCTTTTTTTGATATCTGGAGAGAGAGAAATGTGTGGGGTCCCATGTGTGTGTTTAATGTGGCAGTGACCAAGAGTTGTATTGGTTTTTTTGGTGAAGGAGCAGCCACTGAAAGATTGCCCAGCTGTGCTTGAATACGTTTAAAGTTTGTGGAAGGTCCCATAGATCAGAGCTTGGGGAAGCTTTTGGTTTTCTGGACTACAGCTCTCAGAATCCCCAAGTCAGCACGGCCATTGGTTGATCCTGAGAGTTGTAAACTCAAAAAAGTAGCTTTCCTAAGCTTTGGCTCTGACTATTTGAGGCTGGAAGAGAAGTGGATGGTATCCCTTTTCTGACTCCCTTTTCTTCCTGTTACCCAAATAACAATCAGACATGTACAGGTGCATGTTTAGCTGGAGGAGGGAAGCCTCACTGTCTGACCCCTTCTTTCAGTGTGGCTCTGGCTGAGAAAACTTTTTTTTTTTGGCAGTTTGTCAAAATCTGCTGCACCTATTCAAACACCGTTTTCAGCGATCTAAGTTTAAACAGAGGTGTGTTTGCAGGCTGGAACTTGTAATCCTCTGCAACCAGTCCATCTCCTCCCATCAAAGTGTCCTGGTGTGTCCGATTTTCTGAGTCACTCTCCTCCATTTGATAAGCAGAGTGTTTGCCTGAGAGTTATGACACTTCTGTTAGGGTTTCCCCCAAATGATGCCTTGATTTCACATCGATATGCAAACTGTTTACATATGGTTATTAATGCTTGAGTGAAGTTGATCATAGGACGGTCAGCTAAAGCAGCTTCCAGACCATCATCCTGTGGTGATGGGCCAGGACTTTTTAAAAAATAGCTCTTTAATTAGTTGTTTCTCTTCAGAGTAACTGAATTGCTTTTAGTCATTTTCATCACCATCTATAACTGGATAGAAAAACTTGAAAAGTAACAGCTATACTAGAAAAAGAAGTTATCCTCCTTAAATAACAGTCAAGTAATGTAATTGCCTCTTAATTGCTAGAGGAAAAATAATTATAAGAGAATGGCTACTTGCAAGTGCTGTCCTTCTTTCTTTGTTGCCTCGACTGACCCAATGTTACCCACTGGGTATGAGGTGCACATTTATTGTCTTCACTACTTAGAGGTGTTTCATGTTGGTATCTGGGGTGGAAGGTTTTGTTGAGTTGTCTTATTGTGAACAGCTTACAGTAGTGCTTTGCACTAAGAAATGCACTAAGCAAGCAAGCAAACAAGTTATTTCTGAGTCTTCCCAAGTTCTTTCCAGCATTACTCAGGATCTGATCGACAGGCTGTAGTTTCCATAGCAATATTCAGTTGGTTCAAGCTCTTGTTAATCAAGTTCATGCAACATTCTTTTTTTTAAATTTCCAAAACAAAAATACAAAATACCTACTAATACACTCTAAACCACAATGCTCCCCCATACCCACGGGACCCTTTGGAGCAATACTTTTAATATGAACCTCCTTTCCAAAATGTATTGATTGTTGTTTAAAGGCTTTTCCCTTTCCTTTCACTAATACAAATTCAACAAATCTACTTCAAATAGCATAAAAATTTTTGAACTTATTTCCCCTCTTTTCATCTTAAGTTCAATAGTCAATTTATCATTTAATGCAATGTCCCATACTTCATTATACCAATCTATTAATTTAATATCATTTTTAACTTTCCACAATCTAGCTATTAATATTCTAGCACTTGTCATAAAATTGGAAATCAATTCCTTTGAGCAATAATCAAATTCTGTCTTATCAAAAATTGACAACAAAACAATTTTAGAATTTAATTCAGTATCTTTTCCAAATATATCACATATTTCCTTAAAAATCAGTTTCCAAAATTTCTGAATCCGTTTGCACTCCCACCACATATGATAATATATCCCAATTTCTTCATCACATTTCCAACAGGCCTTAGAATAGTCTGAATTTATGATATTCAATTTCACCGGAGTCATATACAACCTTAAACTAATTTTTTTATAAATTCCTTTATTCTTACTGACATTAATCTTAAAACTCTCATCTTCCAAATTTTTGTCCAATCCTCTGTTTTAATTTCTGTCTTTAAATCATTTTCCCAAATTGATTTCAAACCATCTGTTTCTGTTTCTTTTTTCTTTTCTTCCAAAATTAGATTATAAATTCTGCTTACTACTCCCTTCCTCAAAGCATCTTTCTGTATGTCTTCATGTGATGATAGAATTGTTCGTACTTAGTACATTCTCTACATTTGCCATCAGTTTTCAACCATTCATTTGTCCAACTATCTAATCGGATATAATTATACCATGATAGTTTATTAGTTTGAAGTTTAACTATAATCTGGCCCTTGAATCTTATTTTAATCATCCAATCCCTAAATCTGGCAACTTTTTTGTCCTTAAACAAATCAGCTAAACTCTTCATGTTTGCTGGGAAATTTTCTATTTCAGTCACTAATTTTAGTGGTGAAGCAAAGGGGCATAACTTCTTTTTATTTCCATTCCAAATATTTAACAAGTTTCTTTAAAAAAAGATTGTTCATCTGATTTATTGTATTTCTTTTTACTACGTTAAACAAATATTTTTCAATATTCCCATTATTTATTTATTTATTTATTTATTTATTTATTTATTTATTTATTTATTTATTTATTTATTTATTTATTTATTTATTTATTTATTTATTTATTTATTTTATATCCCGCCTATCTGGTCAAGCGAGGACCACTCTAGGATCTACTTTCTGAGGATTCCATATCCCACCAAATTAACCTGCCTGTGTTGTATATCTCCAATAAATCTTAACTGAGTCACTATATAATAATTTTTTATATTAGTAATACCTAAACCTCAATTTTTAAGCCTTATACCAATATCTTTTATTTATTGTTGATTTTTACCTTGATTACAAAATCCATTAATTAATCCCTGCCAATACTTTAAATCTTTTTCTTCTAATTGAATCGGGAGCATCCTGAAAAAAAAGTAAGTTTTGGTAATATTTTCATTTTGATCATGGCGATTCTCCCAAACCACGATAATTTCAATTTAGAATACTCCTGCAATTTATCTTTAATATCACTTTTTAAATTTATTAAAGTTTTGCTCCTTTAACTTTTGAGTCACTTTAACTATATTTATACCTAAATATTTAATACAATTACACATTTTAAAACCATATTTATTTGCAAACATTTCTTGATTATATCTGGGAAAAAAGATAACTATTCAGAGGGTTGTTAGGGATAAAATACTGTATGTTTGAGTAATGTTGAGTTTAATTTTAGTGTATTTTTGTTAGTTTGTTGGGGGGGTTGCACACAGGGCCTGTTAGGAGGAGAGATCTTGAACTCAAATGGGTAAGAGAATAAGACTAGCTACTTTAAACGTGAAAGGCCTGGGTTAAATAGTGAAAAGAAGAAGAATAGAAACATTGTTGAAGAAAAATACGGTGGATATTGCCTTTCTGCAAGAGGCAGTCAGAAGATGGAGTCAACAAATTTAAGATGAATAATACAGACATTTATGAAAAAAAACTTTGGAACATCTAAATCTAGAGGTGTGGCAATCATAATTTCTCAAAATTGTGAATGTATAGTGAAACAGGTAGTAAAAGATTGTAATGGTAGATTTATAATAATACAGGGTAAAATGGGTTTGGAAGAATATACTTTGGTTAACATGTAATGTGTTAATACCTAATAATAAACAAGGAGATTTTTATGACACGGTTATTAAAGAAATGGAGAAGGTAAAGAAGGGTTATGTTATTATGGCAGGGGATTTTAATACTGTTATGGATAAGATAAAAGGATAAAACTTTTTATGACCAGAATGATGCTCTTCAGAGAAACACAATATTGAGCAAGAAGGTAAAAAAAAATAATCACTTGAAGGATATTTGGAGGGTAATGAAAGGTGATGAAAGAAGATATACTTATTTTTCAGCAGTATATAATAGTTACTCCAGAATAGATTTTATATTCACATCTCAAGATTTAATTCCTAAGATAGTTAATACTGAGATCAGTTCCATAAAAATAACTGATCATGCTTTGATGTCAATGGAGATTGAGATTAAAAAAGATTATAAAGACTCTAAAAAATGGAGCATGGATATTAACATTTTCCAGTACCCAGAGCTAATAGAAAAGATAAAGAAAGAATGGTTAGAATTTTGGACAATAAATGAAGCAGGAGGTACAAAATTAGGCCTGTTGTGGTTCACAATGAAAGCAATTTCAAGAGGAATTACAATAAGGGAATCCTGTAAACTGAAAAAATTAAGGAGAAAAATGTGAAAAAACTGGAAGACTTGAGAAATTTGGAAAGCAAGTTTTTTTTTAGAAAGAGAGAGAAGGATATTGGCAGAAATTCAGGTAAAGAGAAAGGAACTAAAAAACTTGGAGATAGAGAAAGTCCAGAGAGATTTGATGTATAGAAAGAGGAATTTGTTTGAATTTAGCAATAAAAATTCAAATTTATTAGATAGAATGTGCAAAAAAGATTAAAAATACGATTGGGGTAATTAAAAGATAGAACAGGTAAGAGGTGCAATATAATAAAAGATAAGTTGAAGATTTCTCAAGAATTTTATCAGAAATTATATAAAGGAAATAATGTAATGAAAGAGAATATAGAAAACTATATTAATGAAAATTTAAAAACTAAATTATGGAATGTGATAAAAGAATATTAGAAGAAGAGATTAAAGAACAATTTGCTGAAGTTATTAATAAGCTGAGAAATGGTAAAACACCTGGCCCTGATGGATTGGGTCCAGAATATTATAAACATTTTAGTTCCATTTTGATACCTAAACTAAAAATGTTTTATAATAAAATATTGGAAGGCGAGACAATGCCCCCTTCTTGGAAACATTCATTAATGATTCTTATCCCAAAACCCAACAAGGATTATCTGATCCTGGATATTATAGGCCTATATCTCTAATAAATCAAGATGCTAATGTTTTTACTGCTATACTAGCAGATAGATTAAATAGATTTATAGCAAATTACATTAAAGAGGATCTATTTTATCACTAGATCTATTTAAGGCCTTTGATTGTGTGGAACATTAAAGCTGTTTATAAAAGGTGGGGGATTTGGCAGAAAATTTATAGGGGTTATAGATCAATTATATTCAGATAATACTTCAGAAGTAATAGTTAATGATGGTTTAACAAAGCGGATTTTTATTAATTAATTAATTAATTAATTAATTAATTAATTAATTAATTAATTAATTAAATTTATACCCCGCCCCTCTAGACCATGTCTACCTATTTTTCTAGGCTGAGGTACAAGACAAGGCTGTCCACTTTCACCAATATTGTTTTGTATGGTTATAGAATATATGATTGTATTATATTGTTCGCTAATGCAATAAGAAATGATGATTTAATAAAAGGATTAGGAAAAAAATGATACAATTAAGATTAATTTATTTGCTGATGACTCATTATTGGCCATTAGAAACCCATTAGAAAGTATAGATATTATTAAAAATCATTTAGAAAAATTTGGGGATATAACAGGACTATTATTTGGCAAAAAACACAAATAATGATGTTTAATTATAAGTTCATGCAACACTCAAAGCTAACTTCACCCTCTTTATCATCGTCTCCCTCACCCTCCTACACAGAAAGAGGACAACCTCCACCATTTGAAGAGACTTTTCCAGTGGTTTGGCACCCTGGAAAAACTTGGGAATCATGTATGGATGCAGGACTCTCCCTGGTGCAGATAGTCGCCCTCCATAGCTACCTCCAGAGTGACAGCAAATGAGCATGGAAGGGTGTGGTGCCGTGTGCTTCCCCTTTTTGTATGCCAAATGATCCATTTCAGTTGGGCTTTAGATGTGGTTATGGAACAGAGACCGCTTTGGTCACCTTGATGGATGACCTGCCCTGGGAATTAGACAAGGGGGAATGTGTCCCTCTTAGTTCAGTGCTTTTGATACCATTGACTGTGGTGTCCTTCTTGGCCACCCGTCTGGGAAGGGATTCAGAGATGCTGTGTTGCAGTGGCTCTGGTTCATCCTGGGGAGCAAACCCACAAGGTGGTGCTGGGGGGACACCTGTTAAAGGCCTTGTCTGTTGGCCTGTGGCATACCTCGGAGTTTTGTTCTGTCCCCCCCCCCCCTGTGCTATTTGAAATCTACATGAAAACTCTGGGAGAGGTTGCCCGGACTTTTGGGGTTCCGTGGCACCAGGATGCTGATGACACCCAGCTCTATCTTTTCCATCTAAATCCAAGGGAACGATCTCTGTCCTAAACCAGTGCCTGAGGTCAGCAGCAAACTGGATGAAGGTGAATAAAGTGACGTTTAATCCAGGCAAGACAGAGAGGTGTTCTTCGTCAAAAGGCAGACCAGAGAATAGGGACCCAATCTGTGCTGGATGAGTTTATGTTCTTCCTGAAAACTCAGGTTCATAGTTTGTGTGTACCTTTGGACAGCCCTCTGGGTTTAGTTGCCCGGTCTCAGCAGTGGCCAGAGATGGATTTGCACAATTAAAACTAGTGCACCAGCTGCACTCATTTCTTGATTGACTTGACTTGGCTACAGTGGCACATGCTTTGGTTACCTTCGGTTTGGACTACTGCAGTGTGCTCTGCGTGGGGTGGCTTCTGGAGATGTTTTGAAAACATCAACTGATGCAAAATGCTACAGCCAGACTGTTGACAGGGACTGGTTACTGGGGATGAGGTGACCACCACACCACACCCCGTCGTGACAGCTTCACTGGCTGCGGGCTCATTTCCAGGCTTTATTTGGAGTGTGGGTTGTGACTTTTACAGCTCAGTCCAGGCTGTCTGAAAGACTGGATCCCCTTGAATGAGCCCCACAAGTATTAAGATCCTCAGGGGAGTGCCTTCTCCAGGTTCCACTGCTTTTACAGGTGCATCTGATGAATACCCTGTCCGTGGCTGCTCCCAGGTCATGGAACTTCCTCCATCAGGAAGTGCGGTTGTTTGTCCCCTTTCTTCCTTTCCTTTTTGCCAACAACTTTAGGAAGGCTTTGGGGGAGCCTTCCTAAAGTTGCAGGCAATTGAGATGGGGAGGTCTTTCAAACTTTAGTTTTAAGTAATGTTTTCAAATATTTATATACTGTATTGTAGTTTCAAATTGTAGTTGGTATGTTTTTAATTATTTGTGTATTTTAATTATTTTGGTACACAGCTTGGGTCTCCAACTAGAAGATAAAGACTAAAAGAAATATTAAATAAATAAAGGAAGGAAGGAACACTTGTATAGTACTGTTCATTGTGCTGCTGTCAGATCAGGACTAGATAGCTCCTTCTTAGTGATATTGGGAACCTCTGTAACAACATCATTGTATTTGTGATGATTTTAGTTTGTGACTGAAACTCCAGTCCTAAATGTGTTTACTCAGAGAAGTCCTAATGAACTCAGTGGAAGTTGCTAAGTAAAGGTGTTAAGGATGGTTGTGAATTTCTGTAGATCATTCTGCTGTTATCATCAGAATTGTAAGATGCATTGGCTGTCACCTGAAACCCACTACCTGAAATTTCAGCTTAGCCTTAAATCCTTCAGTTGCCCTTAGGTAAGCCACTTTCCTTCAGCTTCATTTCTCCCTCTACCTGCATCTGCGACTTAAGGACAATGTCTTCTGCCTCATTTTGTGGAACTGTTTGTAGGGAATACTGAGATGATGTCAGTGAAAGAGAGCCAGAGTGAAAGAGCCTTTTCAGCCTAGGAGCTGAATTCCAAGGTGGGAAAAGGCCTTGTGGGTACATTCCAGCACTGCGTAGTCTAACACTAAAGGGAGGGGCCTAAGCAGTTTGGGCCCCATGTAGAATTTTACCCATTAGTCCATTTCCTTACACACCATACAAACTACGGTACGACTCAAATCTATGTGTGTCTACTCTGGAGTGAGATCCAATACAACCACTTCCAGTGCTGCCAATCAGAGAATAATTTCCACGCTTTAAATAAATAGCTTCTTATAGCTACTTATTGGCTAGAGATAACTGCGAAAGAAGCTTCAAGTTGGAAGGAGAGCCCTCGTGGGCCGAAGGCTGCTCGGCTCTGGCTTGCAGCATGCACGGGTAAGTGTCCTCTGTGGAAACAGAGCTGCTGGCTCAAGTTAAATGCCTCCCTCGCCCATTGTTTTCTTCTCGTGGTGGCTCTCTGGAGGCCTGTTGGCCTCCCCAAGCAGGACATGGGTGCAATTTGTGCTCTGCGACATACCGTTTCTGGTAAGGGAATGAAGGTCCACGCACACAGAGCCACAGCCACATGGTAGCCAGGCGCTCTTGGACGAAACCAATGCTCTGGAGCCATTTCAGTCGGGCTTCAGGCCGCGCTATGGTACAGAGACGGCACTGGTCGCACTGTTGGATGACCTGTTGAGGGAGGCCGATGGGGGCAACATGTCCTTGTTGGTCCTCCTCGACATCTCAGCTGCCTTTGATACCGTCGACCACGGTATCCTCCTGGGGAGGCTCTCCGAGATGGGAGTCAGTGGCCTGGCACTCGCCTGGCTCCGCTCCTTCCTGGAGGACCGCCCCCAGAGAGTACAGCTTGGGGAGAGAGTCTCGGCCCCGTGGAATCTCAATTGTGGGGTTCCACAGGGGTCGATCATCTCCCCAATGCTGTTTAATATCTATATGAGGCCGCTGGGCGGGGTCATCAGGGGGTGTGGGGCATCGTGTCATCAGTACGCTGATGACACACAGCTCTACATCTCCTTTACACCAACTTCAGTGGATGCCGTCCGGTCCCTGCAGCGCTGCCTGGACACTGTACTGGAATGGATGCAGTCAAATGGACTGAGGCTGAACCCGGACAAGACGGAGGTCTTGAGGGTGGGCGGCCCTTCCGTCAGCGGCATAGGTGACTCCCTCTCCTTTGGAGGGACGACCCTTGCCGCAAAGAGTGAGGTCCGCAGCTTGGGAATACATCTGGACCCAGCGCTTACCATGGAAACCCAGGTGGCGTCCGTGGTCCGCTCCGCCTATTTTCATCTATGGCGGATTGCCCAGCTGCGACCATATCTTGATCGGGGGGCCCTCACTACTCTAGTCCATGCGCTCGTAATCTCGAGATTAGACCATTGTAATGCACTCTACGTGGGGCTGCCTTTGAGGCTGACGCGGAAACTTCAGATGGTCCAGAATGCAGCAGCCAGGCTCCTTAGTGGGGTGAGAAAACACCAGCATATCTCCCCCACCCTGGCTGCTTTGCACTGGTTACCCATCCGTTTCCGCGTTGACTTCAAAGTGCTAATGATCACTTATAAAGCCCTAAACGGTTTGGGACCTCAATATTTGGCAGACCGTCTTCTCCCACCCAGATCTACCCGAATCACCCGACATAGCCAGCAGGGGCGGCTGAGGGGTCTGACGCCGAGAGAGGCCCGGAAGGAAAAAACAAGAAACCGGGCCTTCTCGGCGGTGGCTCCTCGGCTGTGGAACGCCCTTCCAACAGAAATTCTGCTGGCACCCTCGCTGGGTGTTTTTAAAAGCCAGTTAAAAACTTGGTTATTCAAGCAGGCCTTCCCTCCAGTCAATTAAGTCTTTCTCTTTCTCTTTTTCTTTGCTATTCCATCTTGGTAATCCTCTCTTTAAATTAATTGTTTTAAATTGAAACTGTAGTTGTAATTTTTATGATTTTATATATTTTTATACTGTTTTGTTTTATTTTGTAAGCTGCCCCAAGTAGACATGGTCTAGAGGGGCGGGGTAAAAATCAAATAAATAAATAAATAAATAAATAAATAAATAAATAAATAAATAAATAAATAATTCTCTATGAGTTTGTCCAGTGTCCCTTTTAGCCTGTTCTCATTGAGGGTTGTCAGAATGTCTTCTAGGCAGTGAATTCTGCAGTCCTGTTATGCATGACAGGAAAAAATTGTTCTCTTTGCCTGCCTTGAATGGTCCAGATCCTCCCTGGGTGGTCCAGATCCTCCCTCTCTTATAGGTACTTTTTCCATACAATGCATAATTTTATACACTGTTAACATCCCACCATCCATAACAACATCATGTTATTACCTCTTCCTCCTCCTCCTTTCTCCTCCTGCCAGTGTCTGTGGACCCAAGCCTACGTTTGACAGCTGCCCTTTGTAAGCCACTTTTCACATTGTCTCACCTCAGCTGAGGAGAATAACTCCCAAAAGGAAGCAGATTAAATGGGGTAGATTAAATCAGTATTAGTCATACTGGAGACTGTGGACAGTATCCGCCCTTCCCAGCATGTAAGAGCAGTAGGGGCACAGGTGGGGAGGAGGAAACCTCCTGCTTAAAATGGGTTTGAATTCCACCTCCTTAGCCCCACCCTAACCACCTGCCCACTGGAGCTTTTAACTTCAGTGCTTGAGAGCCACAGTGCCTTTGCCTTTTTTTCCACCTGTATCGGAGAGACGATCTGGGCCGTGGTTGAGGAGGGAGGAAATGGAGAGCCTTCACAGTTTAATTTGGCAGTGGACTAGCTAAGGAAAGATTTGAAGGCAGAGGAGGAGATAATTAGGGGATGGGCAAAGGAAGGTGTTCCAAACCTTTATTGCTAAATAAATATTCCTGTCTCACCAGGTAAGCCTGATGTGTTTATCCTTCCAGCCCAAATGGCAGGGTGTCAGATGCCTAAAATGCCATTCCTTGTGAAACGGGTATAGCATGATCTCCACGAGAATGGAAATTGGGGGGTATCGGGGGTCAGGAACCTGCAAGGGCCACACTGATCTCTGAGAGCCATATGGTACTCACCCTAGATCTCTTCCCCCCCCCTCACACACACACACGTCCTTGATCCTTATAGGGACTTCCTATTGAACTAGTTTTAGGAAGGGGATTTTTGACATTTGGTAGCCATAGAAGCCCCATCAACAGGATCCAATGAATGATGGTTTTTCCTATTCTTATTTATTTATTTATTTATTTGATTGATTGATTGATTGATTGATTGATTGATTGATTGATTGATTGATTGATTGATTGATTGATTGATTGATACCCCGCCCATCTGGCCTATAAGACCACTCTAGGCGGCTTCTTGCAAAGGAACCAAGTGTGCCCTTAAATTGTCTTTGCAGACTTGGATCAAACGAACCAAGACCTGTGCCCTCTCCCTCCCTCCTTCTCCCCCCCCCTTGCACACCCAAAGAACAGACAGGGCAGGTAGCAGCGCCATGCACAGAAGGTGGCACTTGTGAGCAGCGCACAACAAGTACATAGAAGGTAGGGCAACAATTATATGCCTCTGTCTTACAATGCAAGTCCCACTGTTTGGCAATTCAAAAGCGAGTACCATTATGTTTAATGGGGTTGACTCTGAGGTAAGTGCAGATGACCATAACAAGTCAAAATATTTCTTTGGAAGGGGTAGGAATACTCAGACCTATTCTAAGCTCAGTTAGTGGGGGGGGGCCTTGATCCAGGAGTCCATCAACACAGTGACTGTGAGGGATCCAAGGCTAGATGCAAAACCCCAAATGGGCCATTCCAGGATGCTTCCAGAATGCCACATTTTGCAGCCAAGAACCAACAGAAGGCCATTCACTGAACATTCATGCCCACTGAGCCTGGGGCCTCCAGACATGCCACCAGGTTAGCTGAAGTCTTCTTTTCCAGAAGAAGTGTGTGTGTTTTTGTGTGTGTGCACGCACCTACATTTGCACATGTGCACGCACATGCATCCTAAATCTCTTTTTTCTCTCCTCCCATGCTGAGTTTGTTTATCTAAGAGGATGAAGATTAGTCTGTTACTTGCATTTGAATTACAGTGGTGCCTCGCTTAACGATCGCTCCGTTGAGCGATGAAATCGCTTTGCGATGGACTTTTGCCCATCGCTGGAGCGATCGCTTAGCGATGTCCTCTATGGCTAAAATTTGCTTTGCGATGATCGCGGGGAAGTGATCATGGCAAAGCGAACTTTTTTAAACAGCTAATCGGTGGTTCCAAAATGGCCGCTGCAAAAAAATGGCCACCGCTGTTTTGCCTCGCTGTAGAGGCACCCAAAATGGCTGCCGCTATGGAGGAATTTCGCTTTAAGGTAAGTTTTTAGCCCATAGGAACGTATTAAACGTTTTAATACGTTCCTATGGGCTTTTTAAAATCGCTTAGCGATGAAATCACTTAGTGATGTTTTTTCTGGAACGGATTAACATCGCTAAGTGAGGCACCACTGTATTCAAGTTTTCCACCTGCAGTCTGCAAGCGTGAACTGCAACCACTTTTTTCAAAAGGAGTTGGAGCTCCAGGAGAACGACTGTCCTGCAGTAAAATGGGGTCCGCACATATTGCACTACAATGCCTGTTGTGCCTAACTGTTTGTTGTGCTGGTTCAGGTGGTAATGGCAGTTGTTGTCCAGCAGCACTTTTGAGGAATCAAGGTTGGAGGAAAGCTGGTGCAGATCCTACAGAACATCCCATTTCTTTTCCAAATCAATCTCGTAGCTACTACAAGTTAGTGAAATGTGAACAGCGATGTCTCGTATTTGTGTTCTGGGGTTGCCAGCTTTCTAATTTAACTTTTCTTGCTTTTTTAAGTGGACAGACTTGAGGGTGGTTCTTGATCAGATTACTCTTTTTAGACAGAGCAGCAATTCTTTCCCAGCTCTCTGATCTTATCAGGAGGAGACCTAGCCAATTTCAACAATTTTTATTGCATGGTTCATTTGCTCTGCTGCTTTTTTCCTTTCCTTTTCACAAAGGCCTTGTGTGCATGAAGAAGGTGGAGGAAAGAGCTACAAAAAACCTTGCGCTTAGAGTGAAGCCTTTCTTAAAAAATTTTTATTATGAAGATGAATGCTGACTTTTGCACTCAATGGTTTGATGAACCTGCATGGATATTGGTCATGTCACTTGCGGCAAATCCCCCTTCTTAGCCTAGTGTGGATGGAAGAGGAGGTTGTTCCTGAGAGGGCCTATAGAAGGAGATCAAAATATGTGTGTATCTGACTTTTCAGCCATCAAATCTTCAAATTGATTTAGTTTTTATTTTCTTTTTCCTTTCCCCCTTCCTCTCCCAGTCATTCTATAACATTCAATATCGGTATTACTGTTATTGTATGGACTACAACTCAACTTCTCCCTCCAACAACGCTGGGGTTTGTGGCCCCAGGACTTCTTTGTAGTTCAAAGTCCGCGTATGACTTTTATTCCCCCCCCCAACATCACTACAAAGCATAAGCAGTTGATTCTTACTCGCTCACTCACACACAAACATATACCTTCCCCTGACCTGTGTCAGGAACCCGGATGCCACAGCCCCCTCCTGGGCCACAACATAGAGTCACCATGACAGGAGAGGGAGGGTTGTCCAAGCTGCCGCCATCCGATCATCAGGGGCCACCACCTTGCCAATAACAAGGGGGCCTTAAGTAAGCCCAAGACCCACCTTTCTCAGTCCACTTCCTGGAGACAAATAGCAGCACCACATTTATTGAAATATTTATTTATGTATTTATTTATTTAAAACCCTCCAATAGAATCAAAACAGTGCTGCTCGGATCTATGTAATTCAGTAGAGAAGTGTCCTTGACACTTAGTCATGCTGGCTGGGAGGTTGTGGGAGATGTCCTCTGCAAAAGTAACTTCCCCCATACTCTGCTTTCTATGAGCCATGGCTCTGTGGGAGGCCCACCTTGCCCTGATGTCTTACAACGGATCTCTGCCCCATCGTTTTGTAACATAAACCAGATGTGTGATTATATTCCTAGGCTCTTCCTCCCACACATAGCAGTGCATCCCCAGATGATGGCCAGTAGCCGATGTCCCCTAGAGCAGTGGTCCCCAACCTTGGCCCTCCAGATGTTCTTGGGCTTCAACTTCCAGAAATCCTGGCCAGCAGAGGTGGTGGTGAAGGCTTCTGGGAGTTGTAGTCCAAGCATCTGGAGGCCCAAGGTTGGGGACCACTGCCCTAGAGAGCATTCAAGAGCATTGAAAGAAGGTTAAAGATTAAAAGCCCCAAAGGAAAGAGCTGGCAGGCGGTGCTGTTCTCCTGAAGTGTTTTCTGAGGCTGGGTTCAGAGGGGCAGCTACCTGGAATGAGTGCTTTTAAATTCCTTTCCTTGTAAGGTGGCTAAAACTAGAGCGAGGAGGAGATGTTTGGCTATGAACAAAATAGCCAAACAGGCTTGCAGAGTGTAGCTGTTTGTCCTATTTCATGCGCTTTTTGTGGAACTGGGAGAACGAAGCACCTTCTTCAGCCACTTAATGTCCCACTCAAGGTAGAAATACGTGTGGCAGATAGTCCATGAGTAGAAGATGGGAATTCTAAACCATGTGAGTTTCCTGAGTGTCACAGTGTGTGTGCTTCTCACCTCTGGCTTTATGCAGTTTAGCTCGCTTCGTTTGGTGGCTGGTCTTCAGAACTTAAACACTGGATTCCTCTGAAGTTTGATTTCACAGGCATAAGGAGAACTACGTACCTCAATCACCTCTCTTCAACACCAGCGTTCTTTCAGGTCTAATGATGGACTACCTCTGACATCTGTTTGTCAACTCCGTTTTGTGCTGAATTATGAATGTTGAAGGCCTTTCTCTTTAGCAGGGGATGTGTGCGCATCAGGAGACCAGTACCTCCAAGTGCTAGGAAGGTAAGGGAGTACAGGAGATGCACAAGGGGTCAGACACAGACACAGGGTCAGACTAGATAGTGGCTGCAATCCTGTTGCACAGTTTCACAAAAACTGCAACCCCGTTTTTGGAAACCAATTGCTGTATGTTAAGAAATCTCTGCAGGCATTATCTGTTGCTCTCCGAGTTGCACGACTCAATGTGCAATAGATAATGTTGACAGAGATTTCTTAACCTATGGCAATTTGCTTCCAGAAGTTAGTGCCATTTGCCAAATACATTTATTGTGTTTGTTTTGCCGAGGTGTTCCTCCCAGCGGTGAAAGATGTCTGTCGTTGCACATGCTTTTTTTTAACCTATACATCTTGCATTTAGCATGCTTTGCATTGCAGTTTGTCATGGAAAATAAATGAAGGCTCAATTTGCAAATATGTTGAGGCATATCTTTCTGAGGAAATTCCATCATGGGATGAATAACGGGTAAACTGTAAAAAAAAAAAAATTCCGTTAACTAATAGTTTGATCTTCAGTTAGAAGAACACCATCCAAAAAAACCCCAGGTTTGGCTTGCGCACGGCCATGAAAAGCAAAAAGAAAGGTGTGTTCTTTTGTGTAAAAGTACTCTTGAGACAGGTCAGGTCTATACAGAAACCAAGCAGCATTATGTATGAGAGAGTTCTTCTCCTTTGTATTTTCTCTTTCTTCCCAGCACCTTTTCTCTAGTTCACTAGGTGCTGTCAAGAGTCAAGTAAAGGAAGGATAGTTCATTGTTAGTCATGAGTCTTTCACCTTCCTGTTCACCCTTAGCCACTTAAGCATTTCAAGGTATGGTTGTATTATTCCAGTTCTCCAAATCTGGGTGTCCTATTTTGCATATTAGGCCATTGAAGTGGCCTTGTTTGCATAGTGTGCAACATTGTACATTATGCAAATTAAGCGATTAAATGGTTGCATTCTTTTTGTGCCAATATGGTTTAGCCTTGGCATCACTGATAGAGGAACCACTGGTCTTGGAGAGGTGCACAGTGTAGAGATTGGGAACGTTTGACATGTGACAAAGTAAGGAGGGGGAACTGCGTAGAGCCTCCATGTATGTTGCAGATGTACAGCATAGAAAGAAAGAAAGAACAGCATTTTACTACACACAGGGATTTGTAGGGATGTTCTCATGACCTGGCTATTGGTTTTGGCCATCGGTTTTTACTGAGGATCCATGGAAACACAACTGGAACCACCTGCTACGTGACCTGCAGGAAACAAGAGCGATGTGCAGATGTCAGGGTAGAAAACAGAGTGTGATTTTCTTCACAAATGCAGCTTGAATATTTTATTGCAATTAGAAAATAGCCTAGCTTTGACATCTCTCTCTCTTTCTCAAAGCAAGTGCCAATCCATGTTTTGTTTTCACTGCTGTTTGATATAAAACCTTCCTTAAGCCCCTTACTGTGAGTGGCTGTTTGTTTCATTGCTATGGAACTGTATTGTCATCGGGGGATATTGTTCCTAGCAGACCTTGGACAATTTATTTTTCAGGTGACGCCATCCAAGATTCCAAACAGACATTCAGTGGTTGGGGCAGTGGTTCCCAAAGTTTTTCAGCTCACGGCTCCCTTGACTTACTGGCCACTGGCTGCTGTTCCCCCGAACAGGATACTTTTGCAGGGGGGAGGGGAGGGGAGGGGACAGGGGAAGCCTGGCCACTACTGCCTCCATCTGTCATTATTCTTTATTCGCTGTGCAGGACCAGTGGTGGTGGTGGCGGCGGCTAGGTTCGGCAAGCAGGAGATGGCAGTGGCGATGAAAAGCCGGAGAGGGGATGAGAGGGCGGTGGTAGGAGAACAGAGAAAAGAGACGCCATATTAAAATAATTATTGCTGGCAGGGAAGGGGATTCCGTGGCACCTGGAGCAGGCACCACAGCGCATAGCTTGGGAACCACTGGGCTGGGGGATTCTGGGAGCTGTAGTCCAAGAAAAGAACTTCCTAATAAATACAGCTGTACCAGGCTTCTATTCACATTCATTAGGTACATGACCAACATTCCCTCTAATTTTCAGCTCTGCTCCTCACTGTGGGTGTGACTCAGCCCCCCCCGTTCCATCACAACCAGAACAATTGCTGTGGGTGCATAGAGGAAGAGGTGTTCCACACGGGGGGGGGGCAGAGTCACATGCACTCGCGCAGCCGCACACCTTAGAGGGAACTTTGTGCTTGACTCATTTGACTTAGTAGAACATAGACCGAAGCAAGCTGTTCAGAGAGCCAGCCCAAGGCAAATACATGTAGAATGGGTATTTGGAAAGAACATTTTAATTTCTTCATTGCTGCTTCAAAAATATTCCTAGAAAGTTAAGATTCAGAGTAGCCGTGAATCAGCAGCAGGAGCAAAATACTGATTTGCATGTTTTGCCTGGTGTCTTCAGTTCTATAAGGGCTAGAGACTTCCTTTTGTCCCCCCCCCCCAGGCCAGCTGATGGGCTAAACAAGCTGTGGGGATCCTACTTAAAATTCAGGTAAAACCAAGCTATAGGATAACCTGCCAACGCAATTTCCGGGCCATTTCTACAGCAAACAAAGAAGGAGAATTCCGCGAGTCATTTCTGGCTTCTGCTTCGTTCTTGTGGAGGGGGTCGGGTTGATATACTGTCTTTACCCAAGTTTTCTTTTGAGAGGCAAGCCCAGAAGGTCTCCCTGTGATCAGGCCACAGAAGTACGTAGCTGGGTGGAAGAAGGGAGGGAATGTGCCTTTTTTGAACTTCTGAGCGTAAGCCAATCAGAGTTGCTGGGGCCTGCATCCACTGTTGGATGGCCCAGGACAATTCTGAGTCTTTTATGGCTGCATCAATAACCAGGGGAAATGGTTTCGGTTGTTCAGATTCCTCAGTAAAAGCCCCAAGCTCTGTTGTATCAGTGTGTTGTGGTAGATAAATATGGAGTCTGAAGATCTCTTGGTATGCATTTCTGATTCCAATATTCAGCTTTCTTATCCAATCAGCCTGCGGTATGGAGAGTTGTCCTAGTTTCAGAGCTGTCACAGCTCTGCTCTGGCCATCCTTCCAGATGTTACTACCATAGCCAGAAAAGGCCTTTGCCATCTTGGCAGAAGCTTCCTTGCTGCTCCTTGTGGGTGGAAAATAAAGAACTAACAAACAAGAGAGCCCAAGGCACGGTGACACAAAGGGCTTCCTGGAGAGTTAAGATGCTAAATATCGGTCAGGTCAGGTCACCGTAGCCCTGATACAGCAAAGGCACTTGTGCCCTTCCCTCTGCCACCACGAACTGGCAACGAAGATTTCAGTTATGGCTGAAGGATGCCTGTGACTCAGGCAGGTGAAGAGAGTATGTCTTCATGGGAGTAGACTCAGGGCTAACCTCCAGGTATTTTGCTCTCTGATGCAAAGCACAAGGTAGTTTTACCCAGCAACTCTCTCCCATTGCACCTATGAACTGGCAGTTCAATAGGAGGGTGGAAGAGTGTCTTCCTGGAACTGGGGCCGGTTGGGGGACAAGGAGAAAAAGTGTGACCTGGGGGAACGGCTTGGGTGACCCGGACAGCAGTAACAGCCTGGATGCTGCCCCTGCTGTCCCCTCGGTATCTGCTGCCTGAGGCTACTTCCTCAGCCATCCTCATGGTAGAGCTGGTTCTGACTGGGCTCACCACACAAAGTAGACTGTTTGTATAAATACGGCTAAACATTTTTGTGAGAGCCAGCACTGAGGTGCAACATTGTTGGAAGCAGATGAGATTTATCTTTTTTTTTTTTAAACAGCTATTTGATACCTTAGAATGATAATCCTAGAAATGACCTCTGTCCCCCCACGTATCTCTCTGGTCTGTGTCATCCTCTCTACTTGCTGCCGTATAAAAGGGCCTCCCACAAGAGTACTGTGCGAAAGCCTTTGATTGTGAGCACCCACACAAATCAGTCTGCCAGCCCAAGGTTTGCTTGATGGCAGAGTTTATGTCTTGGCAGTGACTCACCATTTTCATTTTCTTAGAAGAGAGCGATACTGGGCGCAAGTGCCCCAGGGCACTGTGGGAGAACGAACACGAGGAGTGAGTTCCTAGCCACCGTTGCTACCCTGAATGGCATCACTGGTGTGTAGTTTTTGGGAGGGCTTTGAAGCTATTCAGTGTGTACCCGGTGGGTTGTAGTGACAGATTAGGACTCTGGAGAAGAGGCTTCAGATCCTCACTTGGCCATGGAAACTCATTGGGGGGAACGTGGAACTGGTAAAACCACTCCTTAATTATCTCACTTCTTTTGAAAGCCCTATTTAGGGTCGCTATACGTCAGTTTTGACTTGATAGAACATAAGTAAGAAACTTGAAGCTACCTTCTGTTGCTTGTATTGACGCTAAGCCTGATCATCCAAAGAGCTTTTCAACCTACGTCCGCTGTTGCCATATGTCACCAGGGCCCAGTGGTTCTCTCGTTCTTATAGAGTGGGTGGACTTGGGATGGGAGAATGTGACCTTAGTTGTAATAGACCTGGTTCTTGCCTCTTACGATGGCATAGGAACTGATAGCCACAAAGGGCCCTTGTATCAGCCTTGCCAAAGCTATGAATTTGCTAGGTGGTAGCCCCCGGTTTAAAGAGCCTCGTCCTCAAGAGATGTTGTTGGATCACCACTTGGAAAACCCCTCACCATTGCCTAGGCTCGCTGGGGCAGATGGGATTTGTACTTCAATAACATCTTGGAGGGCTACGTGTTCTACATTCATGCTCTGTTCCCTCTGCTCCCATCTTGTGCCCTACAGTGTTAACACTGGCCTACCTTACAAGAGTGGGATAAGATTTTTGTGTTGAAGCAGCTTAAATTTTTTTTAAAGTTTTATATAAAATATAGATTTATTGTTTATAATACTTCTGCTCCATCTGTGAAGATTCTCAGTCATTCAGGTGAGAAAGAAGTCTAGTTGCCATGACAAAGCTTCCAGAAAACGTCTGCCTCAGTTGTACCAGAACAGGTTGGACTGTTAAAAGATCTGTCTGTTTCAAGGGAATTACCCTGTTCTTTACCATCATATGCTTCTTTGCTTTATTTCGCTTGTCAAAGAGGGTTTAAATCAAAGAAGAGTAGTCTTCTCAACAAATAACATCTCCGTGATTTTTCTTTACCCTCGACTGTGGTTATGTTTCCCCCCGGTTGTTTTCTGAAGAAAGTACACAGTTTCCCATAATCAGAGCTGAGCTCAAGGCCTTTGTATTTGCATAATGCTAACTTATTATGTGAATAAGAGTGATAAATCATTATTTCGCCCTTTTCTTAGACTGGCGAAGTTTTCCTGAAGCTGTAATTGACGTGTTCCATTAGAATAAGGCGTTGCTGCCTTTTGCTTGTATGAAGATACTCGTTTGGTTGGGATGAAACTAAAAGGGAGGCACAAGAATGAGTCAACCAGCCTTGGCATCTTCAAAAAAAAGGAGTGTAGCCTTGATACTGGCATTGCAATCTTTAGCTTGTTTACTCTGGAGTAAGTTCTGTTGGGGTCACAAGGGCTACTTCCTGGTGAATATGCACAGGATGGCAACCTCAGTATTGTTCCTTCTTCCTCAAAAACAAAATGTTGTAGTAATTGCTGTGAAGAGAAGTTACTCTTATCTTTGGAGCAATCCTGCCTTCTCCCCAATCACCATTTAGTTTTTGGGGTTATTCTATGTTATTTCATTTTGTGCTGCTGCTGCTTGTTCGCCTCCTACCAGTTGGCCGTCATCATGGTTATTCTGGCTTTTCATGAGGCAGCTTTAAACCGTGATGCTGTGGATGCATCCAAACCAGAGTTCTTCAGCCAACAAGTTCTTCGCCTTTCTGCATTTCTTTTCCTATTTGAATGATCAGCTGCAACAACCTTTATTTTTCACTTCACACAATCAGATCCTCCTGCATTTTTGATATTTTATGATAGCCAAGTAACCTTCTAGGGTAATGAGGAAAAAAAGTGTCTCACACATTCTTTGAAACAATGGCTAAAATCCTGTTTGTGCAGCTGTGCTGCTTAAGGATGATGATGTCATCAGCCGTGGCAATTTTTCTGAAATAAAAAAATTCTGATTTCTCCCCATTTGTGGTATTGGAAACTGAAGACTCATCCTCATCTTGCAGATCCTAATGGCTTCCCGGTGAGGACCTACATTCCACTAGAATTACAGAATTTTCAAGAGGGGAATCAGAAAAAAAATTCTGAAAAATTGCAGCAGTTGATGACATCATCAGCCTTACGTAGAGCATAATTTACAGAATAGGATTTCGGCCAAATGTCTTTTGATAAATAAAGTCTCAGTTTTATCATCTGTCTGAGTAGGGCACGTAGGTTTTTATCCCAGGAGATAACAGATGTGCCTGGGTGTACATAAATACTCAGATAACCTGCACAGTCTACAGGTGTTGGGGGTCCGTTTTGCATTGTGAATTATTTAATACAGCACATCGTATCTTTGACTCTAAACAGCATGGCGTACGGATGGCGTGCACTGTAAAGCTTTGCATATGCAGGGTCTTGCTTTCATTCTGTCCATGAAACACAGTGATCAAAATCCTACTAATGCCTGCTGGTGTAACACACTTAGCAGCAGCGTGCAACAGCACATGCCTGTGCCAGCTTCTTAATTTGTGGCAATTTGCCACTGCCATTTACACCAGTTTTCTTATGCCAGCATGAAAGTGCCATAGAATTGTGTCCAGTGCTCTGCAAACCTGTCTCAAATCTTCCTTATCTGATAGAGATGTTTCTTTACTCAGATCATTCTTTTTTTTTCTGCATATCGGAGTGACTGCCTGAGAACTCTCTGAGCCGTTTGCATGGGTAGGATAGAAATCACATCCTTGCACGCCTACTCTCCTGCAAGGACATGTACCAATCATCAGCCACCGCTTTGTTAAAACGCCCATTAAAGAGCTACCTAGATCTTTTTTTTTCCCCCTTCCAAAAACAAGCCTGTGTGTTCATACGGCTAGGAATGCGGAAGGAACCTCCAAAAGTAGACTAGGTGTCAGAAGAGGAATCTTGCTCTACAGGCTGAAGATGTTCAGCAACATTTGGATTTACATACTCCTCTGACAGTCTTTGGGTGGGGAACTAGTTGGTGTAAGTCACCTACCCTTGTTTTCCTTTAAGGTATGGCTTCTTCTCTGAAATGGACTTAAGCAAAATGGCATTTCAGAGAGGGAGGTGGAATTCAGTCCAAACGGGGGCTTTTTGTTTTATTTTGTTTTGTTTTAAGTAAAGAATCAAAATGCACATCTTGAACCTAGTGGGACAGTAATGTATCTGAGATGAAGGGCTGTTAATAATGAGGCTTTTATGCATTTACCACCAAGCAAGTTGAAGCCATCCAGATAATATAATCCGAGTCAATGTAGGATGGCATCTTTGCCTTCCTACCTGTACATATTGACTTTACTTTCTGTTCTTTCAGGTTCACTGCTGGGAGGGGGTGTGATGGAGCTAAAACGGTGAATATTCTGCGTATGAGCGTCTAAATTCCATTAAGCACACCCCACCCCGCGTACATAACTTGAACTCTACTAGAACTTAGATACATCCCTTTCTTGGACTCCAGTCCCCAGTGGTCATGCCAGCTGGTGAACTGCAGTTCAAAAAGGACGCTTCCTAGCCATGAGCATCTCAGAAAGCATTGGAGAAGCAGCATGCACCCAGAGAGGCTAGTAATTTTCACACAACAGTTTTCTGGTCCTCACAACAGAAAACAGTATGCAGCGTTGTTAAGATTTTTTAATTAAACACAAAAACTTCCTCAGCAGGTTGATGCTTTTCAGAATCATGGATCCGGGCTATTCTGAGAACAGAACAGCTCTACCCTTTGTATTGCAAACACAGTTATGCGCAATAGCAAGGGGCCAAAAACCTTCCAGGAAGCCCACAAGCAGGGCAGGAAACGGATCTGTTCCTCCTCTCTTTTGCCTTCAGCCTCTGGAATCTATAAGTAGGCAGCAATTACAATTAGAGCAGCTGCTGAATGTGGCCAGACCCCCCCCCCTTTTGATAGCCATGTGTCCTCTAATTGTAGGTCAAAGAAAAAAAGAAAGAAAGAAAAGATTTTTGATTTCAGAATAACTCAGCATGATATCTCAGCCAAGCACACCAACCCATGCCAATCCTCCCCTCCCCCGAGCCATACATAATTAATCAATAGAGGTGAGTGAACTCTACTCACAGGACCGGTGGGTGTCTTGGCTCCTGGAACTGTTCTAGGTAGAAATGTGCAACAGAGATTGTAAAGTATTACTATCTCAATACGTAACAGGGTGTGCATTTTTAATGTTTATTTATAAAGTGTGTTTTTTACCCCTTGATGTGGGGATATAAACTGGTGGGACATTCCTAGTCTTCTGTGTTTTCTAACTGCAGTCACACTGTGTGCAAGCAAACACAGGACAGAGTATTTAAAAATGCATAAAAGCCCCTGTATGGGCGGAGGATGCTATTATTTACATTTTAGTGACAATTCGCCCAGGAAAGGAAAAGGAAAAAGGAGGACAGACAGGAGTTTTGCAGTAGCTTCGAGACTGAAAGATTTGTGCTAGCATGAGCTTTTGTGTGTTAATTTCTACTTCCTGAAGGGCATTGTTATTGTCCAGATGTTGCAGAGTCAGGATCTTCTGTGAAATTAAATCTGTCTTTCTTTGAGGTATCACAAGCCTCTTTCTGTGTCACCCTGGAACATTATTTTGTAAAACTTCACATGCTAGTACACTACATCTGTGTTACACTATTTTTGTAGCATTTCGTATTGTAAGAACAACTGTTATTTATCTTGTTTTTCCTCTTCTTTTGATAACATGACATGATGACAAGCATTTGCAGTGCCTTGTATGGAATGAATGGCAGTTTAGAATTGCAGTAGCTGCTTTATTCCACAAGAGGTCGCCCACTCCCTGCTGATCAGTTTTGATTTTAATTTTTATTTGAAGAAAAATAACATTTAGCTGAGATGTGCTGTAAATAGCAATAAACTACTGTAAGTGATGCCACTTACTATTGGAACAACCTAACTTAGTTTATATCTGCTTCCAGTTGAACAAGTGTATTCACATGGTAAATGCTGAAGCAGTAATAGTGCCCAGTCACTGTGTTTGCATGATAATGGTTGTTTGGTAAGGGCACTTCAACAACGAACACAGAATAAAACAAATGCTAAAATAAAATGAAATAAAAATATCAATCAGTCAGTCAAAAACCTTTATTGGCATTAAAACCAGTAACCGTATAATCAAGTATAAATAAAAATAAAGACAAAGACATAGTAGCACCTTAAAGACTCGTCATTTAGTCGTGTCTGACTCTTCGTGACCCCATGGACCAGAGCACGCCAGGCCCTCCTCTCTTCCACTGCCTCCCGGAGTTGTGTCAGATTCATGTTGGTGGCTTCGCAGACACAGTCCAGCCATCTCATCCTCGGTCGTCCCCTTCTCCTCCTGCCTTCACACTTTCCCAACATCAGGGTCTTTTCCAGGGAGTCTTCTCTTCTCATGAGATGGCCAAAGCATTGGAGCCTCAGCTTCAGGATCTGTCCTTCCAGTGAGCACTCAGGGTTGATTTCCTTTAGAATTGATAGGTTTGTTCTCCTTGCAGTCCAGGGGATTCTCAAGAGCCTCCTCCAGCACCACAATTCAAAGGCATCAATTCTTCGGCGGTCAGCTTTCTTTATGGTCCAGCTCTCACTTCCATACATCACGACAGGAAAAACCATAGCTTTGACTATTCGGACTTTTGTTTGCAAGGTGATGTCTCTGCTTTTTAGGATGCAGTCAAGATTTGTCATCGCTTTCCTCCCAAGAAGCAGGCGTCTTTTAATTTCGTGGCTGCTGTCTCCATCGGCAGTGATCATGGAGCCCAGGAAAATAAAATCTGTCACTGCCTCCATATCTTCCCCTTCTATTTCCCAGGAGGTGATGGGACCATGGCCATGATCTTAGTTTTTTTGATGTTGAGTTTCAGACCATTTTTTGCACTCTCTTCTTTCACCCTCATTACAAGGTTCTTTAATTCCTCCTCACTTTCTGCCATCAGAGTGGTGTCATCTGCATATCGGAGGTTGTTGATATTTCTTCCGGCAATCTTAATTCCGGCTTGGGATTCCTCCAGTCCAGCCTTCCGCATGATGTATTCTGCATATAAGTTGAATAAGCTGGGAGACAATATACAGCCTTGTCGTACTCCTTTCCCTTAAAGACTAAGTGCTATATAAAACTTTTTAATTGTTTTAATGTTTTGCTTTTTAGTTGCTTTCTCTCACTTCACTGTGCTTTCATGTTAAGCTTTGTTCCTACATTGCAAAGTCCAAATACATTACCATTGCGTTGCCATACAAACTTACATAAAAGAAATCAGCCAATGTGCAGGAAACTGGGGGGTGTAAAGCCTGCCACCCTGCAGATGATGTTGGATGGCAGCTTGCTGATGGAAGTTGAGGTCCAACAACAACTGAAAGGCTGGGTTCCCCCATTCTGGACCTGTATAGTGACTGTTTTTAATCACCTTGCTCATAAATAAAGACACAAAATTTGGACACTGCACCAGTGAATGAGGGAAGGCTATCTGAAACTAGCCTGTGTGCTACACGGCATTCATAGACATTCCTGTTCTTGCAATGGGGAATGGCTGGCCAAAGCAGCTTGGACAAGTGAGGTACCTGAGGTGGGAATATGCAAAATATTTTGTGAAACCCTCATTGAAAAAACATTGCCTTATGCTGGAATCCTGCACAAGCTCACCTGGGCAGTCGGGATGCTTCACGATACAGGGCTCTTAGTACTACTGTCAAAAGACATTCTACAGCAATTCCGTCTTTTCCACTTTAACAGATTTTCTGTGATAAGGAACATTACACAAAAGAAATTGTGGGGAAACACGAATAATTGCAACTGGAGGTTATATTGTCTGCAAATGAGTTTGGGTGATAACCCCAAAGTCCTATTGAGTGTGTTAAGGGAGTGTGCGTCTGTGACTTTATCTTGTCTCTCGCAGAGTAAAGAGCAGATAAACGCACACAACAGCTTCTTCTTTTCAGCAGTGTATTTACAAAATATATACAGGATATACATACATACAGCACTTCAGTAGCTCAGTATTCAAACCAGCAGCATGACATGCAGACATCAGTATACAGGAGAAGAGGAAGACTGTACAGAGTTCATTTCTTAAATACAATTCTGGCATCAGTCTGGTCCAATCCCGTCTAAGGTGACTTCATGCACACAGGTGTGGCAATCTTCATATTGCAGAGAATTGCATCAGCCAGGGATGAAGGAATGACGTCATCTTAATCTTGTTCTGCACACACACATATTATGTTCAGGCTATATAAAAATTATATACCTTAACACTCCTCCTAATTTTTAAATTGCCTGAACCCATTACACATTCCCAATGCATCTATACACATTTCATGCTTTTGAGCACACAACGGTTTAGTCAATATGTCTGCAATATTTTCTTCAGTTTTACAATATTCTAATTCAATTAGTTTTCCTTTTACAGCTTCCCTTACGTTATGATATTTAATATCAACATGTTTGCTTCTGTTTTTTACTCTATCTGTTTTGGCCATTTGTATACAAGTGGTATTATCTTCCATTACTTTTATTGCATTATCTGTTTTACACTTTAAGTCTTTTGTTAATTGTTTGTACCAAATTAATTCAGAGCATAAATCTGACAATGCAGCAAACTCTGCTTCAGAAGTTGAGATTGCTACAGAATTCTGCTTTCGTGATTTCCAACCAACTATATTACTTCCAAATTTTATGACAAATCCAGTCATAGATTTTCTGTCTTTTTCATCGTTGGCCCAGTCACTATCCACATAAGCTGACAGTTTTAAATTTTTTGATGGTTGCAAAGTTATATGATAATTATATGTTCCCTTTAGGTATCTAAAAATCCTTTTTAATCCTTGCCAGTGTTTTTCACTAGGTTTTTCTATATATCTACTGAGTATGTTTACTGACGCCGCTATGTCCGGGCGCGTCCAGTTCGCTAGATACATTAGGCTCCCTATTGCTGAGTGATATAAATCTTTATTTTCAAAATCTTTACTTATTTCATCTTCCTTTTGAAAATCCACTGTCATGGGAGTACTCACATTCTTGCACTCTCCCATACAATATTTTTCTAACATTTGTTTTATTTTGTGTTCTTGACTTAATTCAAGTCCATGTTCTGTTTTCTTTATTTGTACACCCAGATAATTTTGTATTGGTCCTAGATTTTTAAATTTGAATTCTTTTTTTAATTGTTTTTCAAACAACTCTACTTGTCTCTGATCTTTTGCTATAAAACATAGGTCATCAACATACGCCAGAAGTATATTTAAATCATTCCCAACTTTCTTGGTATATAAACAAGGGTCTGCTAGACCGTTCTTGTATCCTAGTTTCATCAAAACTTGGTGTAAACAATCATTCCAATTTTTAGCAGATTGTTTCAAACCATAAATTGCCTTGTTTAGCCTGTACACTAGTTCTGGTTTAGTACCCTCAAAACCCGGTGCTTTTGCCATATATAACTCTTCCTTTAAGTCTGCGTTTAAGTATGCAGTTGTTATATCGTAGTGGTAAATTACATAATTTTTACTGACAGCAAAGGCAAGCGTTGTTCTCAATGTCTCAGACTTGACTGTCATCATAATGTATAAACCTTTTCTGTGTAAAACCTTGTGCAACCAACCTTGCTTTATATCTGTAGTTTCCGTCATTTTGCAATTTTCTTTTGAACACCCACTTACTACCTATTACCTTATGCTCTGCTGGTAGTTTGGTTTCAGTGAACATGTGATGTTCCTTCATGGAATTCATCTCCTCCTCCATGGCCTCTAACCACTTATTCTTCTCATAATCAGGAAGCTTCAAAACATCTTTATAGTTTCTGGGCTCAATATAAACATTACACACTGTAATACCACTCACTCCATATCTACTGGGTGGCACACCTTTATTTGCCCTCTGGGACCTCCTGGGACCATGTGAATTTGTGTGTGTTTCTATCTGACTACTAGTGTGTGCTTCCTCCTCATCGTATCCTTCCTCATCACTACCTTCTTTTTCTTCTTCTTCTTCTTCATCATCATCTGTAGTAGCTCCTCCTTCTTCATCATCAGCACAGGACTTCACGCCTTGCTTATGTGTTCCTGTCTGTCTTAATTGACCTCTTCTTTCGTGTAGAGGGATGTATAACTGTGAGTTTGCATGTACTTGGTCCCAGTTTTCCCCTTCATTAAAACTGGCTGACCTAGAGATTATCACACTTCTATCCCCATCAAAAAACCGGTATGCCTTTGAATTGGGTTCATACCCTACAAATGTCATTTTTCTTGTTTTATTTTTACCTTTTCTTCTGAGTTGTTTCAGGATATGCACCCAAGCCGTGCATCCAAACACCCTCAAATATTTTAAACATGGTTTCTTACCGTATAACATGAAATATGGTGTGTCATCTATCGAGGAAGAATAAATTCTGTTAACCAAAAAGTTAGAGGTTAGTATCGCTTCACTCCACAGACCATGACGCAACCCAGAGTCTGCCAACAATGCATTTTTCATCTCTTGTAACACTCTGTTGCGTCTCTCAGCAACACCATTCTGAAATGGGCTATATGGGCTCGTTTTTCTATGTCTAATTCCCAGACTTTCTAACCATCTTTGAAACCTAGTGTTTGTAAACTCTGTACCTCGATCCGTTTGCAACTGCGCCACCTTGTGGCCAAATTTCCTCTCTACTGAAAACAACCATTTTCTAAATGTTTCAAACACTTCTGTTTTAGATTTTAGTGTATAACAATAAGAAAACCTTGTAAAATCATCCACTAGAACCATTGCATATTTCGCTCCTCCTAATGATGGAGGAAATGGTCCCATTAAATCTGCATGAACTAATTCAAATGGCCTGGTTGTGACTCTGTCACTTTTCCTCCCTTTTGGGGCCACATTTGTCTTGCTACTTTTACAGACACCACAGTCCAAGTAATTTTTGCATTCCTTTATGTTTACATCCCTGGCAAAATGTTCCATTTTCTGTAATGATCTAAAATTTACATGACCCAGCCTCCTATGCAGTAAATGTATACAGTTATCATGTTGTGGTTTGTTTGTATGTATCACATGTGCACTTTCATGTGTCTGGCTCTTTAACATGTACAAATTATTTTCTTGCTTCACTTTTGCAACTATTTTACCATTTTTCTTAATTATACACTCCTGTTTCTCAAAAGTGACAGTGAACCCTTGCTCAGCCAACGCTGATACACTTATTATATTAAACGACAATTCAGGAGCATAAAATACCCCACTTATCTCAGTATTCAACGAAGGAATGTAAACAGTTCCTTGTCCTTCGACGGCCGTCTCTTGTGAATTCGCCATCATCACACTTCTGAGGCTGGTTTCATCTAAAAGACAAAACAGATCTCTATTATTAGTCAAGTGCCCTACAGCCCCCGAGTCAATTAGCCACTCCACAGCTTTTGTTTTGCTGTGAACCTTGTCCCTCGTTCCTCTGGTAACCAAGGAGACCGGCCTCATGTCGTTTCTTTGTTGAAACCTTTTGGAGACCTTCTTTCTTCCGTCTCTGTTGCTTGGAGGACTTCCGCTTTTGTCACAGTTCCGTTGCAGGTGATTGGTGGATCCGCAGAGGAAACAGGCTTTCGTCATCATCACTCTTCCTCTTTGTTCTCCGTCCGCCCTCCTCCTGGGCACACTGCCATCAGAGTATCTCTGTCTCTCGTGGTCAGCACGCACGTGGCTTGCCTTTTTGTTCAGCATTCTCTGTTTTAAATGCTGTTCCTCCTGCAGAATTCTGTTTGTCACATATTCTTCTGAAAGCTCTGTTTCCGGCATGCTTTCCAAACTTGTTACTAGCATGGAGTAATCGTCATTCAGAGAACTTAGCAAAATATACACGCGCTGTTCCTGAGGGAAGACAACATTCATTAATTGCAGTTGATTAAACATGTCCTTCATATTTTTTAAGTGTTCCGAAGCACACTCATCCAGTTTCATCCTGCATTGGAACAACCTCCTGGTAAGAGAAATCTTTGTGCCTGTCGTCTCCCTCTGATAAATGCCTTTTAGTTTATCCCAAACTGCTTTTGCTGTTGTCAGTCCTTGAATGTGGGTCAGAAGCGAATCTTCAATGGCCAAAATGATCGTGGCTAGAGCTCTCTCATGCTCTGCCTCTTCCTCCTCACTGGGCTGCGCTGGGGGGGCTCTAACGTAGTGCCACAGAGACTCCTTTCTCAACAACATCTCCGCTTTAATTGCCCACGTTCTATAATTATTTTCATTCAGTCTATTTATGGCCAGGCCACCTATATTTCCTCCCGTGCTGTATGCCATCCTTGCAGCTCTCTGTATCCTTCCCTTCCCCGGGTTTACAGACGAACTGGTTTCACTATCACTGCTGCTTAGGCTCTCCTCCTCTTTCATTTACTCATTTACTCACGTTTGCAGCGCAGCGGAACGTTGCTGGGCCCATAACCTCTGTTAAGGGAGTGTGCGTCTGTGACTTTATCTTGTCTCTCGCAGAGTAAAGAGCAGATAAACGCACACAACAGCTGCTTCTTTTCAGCAGTGTATTTACAAAATATATACAGGATATACATACATACAGCACTTCAGTAGCTCAGTATTCAAACCAGCAGCATGACATGCAGACATCAGTATACAGGAGAAGAGGAAGACTGTACAGAGTTCATTTCTTAAATACAATTCTGGCATCAGTCTGGTCCAATCCCGTCTAAGGTGACTTCATGCACACAGGTGTGGCAATCTTCATATTGCAGAGAATTGCATCAGCCAGGGATGAAGGAATGACGTCATCTTAATCTTGTTCTGCACACACACATATTATGTTCAGGCTATATAAAAATTATATACCTTATAATGGCTGGCCAAAGCAGCTTGGACAAGTGAGGTACCTGAGGTGGGAATATGCAAAATATTTTGTGAAACCCTCATTGAAAAAACATTGCCTTATGCTGGAATCCTGCACAACCTCACCTGGGCAGTCGGGATGCTTCACGATACATGGCTCTTAGTACTACTGTCAAAAGACATTCTACAGCAATTCCGTCTTTTCCACTTTAACAGATTTTCTGTGATAAGGAACATTACACGAAAGAAATTGTGGGGAAACACGAATAATTGCAACTGGAGGTTATATTGTCTGCAAATGAGTTTGGGTGATAACCCCAAAGTCCTATTGAGTGCAATGGGCCTTGTGTCTGAATAGATAGGCAGTGGGTTGCACTCTTAACCTTCCAGTCCAACTGCAATGTATCTCTCCATGTTCCTGGGTTAATGCCATGTTAATCCCCCCCCTTCTGTAACAAAAGACTGCAACACAAAAAACCCACAGTCGGCATGTTTGGTTTCTTTGCAGGTCTTCATTGCTGTCAATTGCCTCAGCACCGACTTCTCTTCTCAGAAAGGTGTCAAAGGCCTTCCTCTGAATCTTCAGATCGACACCTACAGCTACAACAACAGGAGCAACAAACCTGTCCACAGAGCTTACTGCCAGATTAAAGTCTTTTGTGACAAGGTAAAAGCTGCAGGAACCTACAAAAAGCTGTGGATTAAGGCCTCTCTCTCAGGTTTCCTGGTTCCGTCAGGCATCAAAAAGTATTTTGCTGATCACCTCATGGGCTCTAAAAAAGCTTGGGCTCTGCATGCGGCACATTTTCTCATGACTTCTGAAGTCCTCATTACTACAGGTTCCTTTATTTATTTGTTTGTTTAATTAATTAATTAATTAATTTGCCGCCCACACTACCCAAAGGTCTCTGGGCAGCTTACAACATTTAAAATACAATAAAAATTCAGAACAATTAAAATACAATTAAAATATATGTAAAAATTGCCATCGGACCCACAGCTAATATTATTTCAATTAAAAGCCTTCTGACTTCGAAGAAACCCACTTGATTTGAACTACAGTGGACCCTCTACTTACGGAATTAATCCATATTGGAACAGTGGCTGCGGGTCAAAAAGTCTGTAGGTCGAGTCTCCATTGACCTACAATGCATTGAAAACCGATTAATCCCGTAAACGGCCGCTTTTGTTCCGTTTTGTTCCACTTTGGTTTTTTTCTGGTCTGTAGGTCGATTCTCCGGCTGCAAGTTGAACCTAAATTTTGCAGCCAGAGAAGTCTGTAACTCGAAAAGTCTGTAAGTCGAGCTGTCTGTAAGTTGAGGGTCCACTGTATGGCCTTCACTGATTTGAACTCTGTACCTGTGTGCTGGGCTTCCAGTCTCTGCTAGGCAGTGACATCTCTGTTCGATTTGGGGAAGAGTTTGCGGCTTGACAGATGTCTGTCATGCCTGATGGGACAGGGACCAGTGTTGCTGGGGCAGAGGAAGGTCGAGGGTCTAAAAGCATTTTTCTCCTCCATTACCTGACAGGGAGCAGAAAGGAAGATAAGGGACGAGGAACGAAAACAAAGCAAAAGAAAAGGCAAGTGCACTGACCCCAGCTCTCAGCTGAATGCCTGTAAGTAGGAAAAAGAAGAGAGAAAAAAAGAATCAAGTGCCTTCTAATTTATAGGAAAATTTCTACTGAGCCTACTAGAAAATGTGAGCCATGACTAAACAACAACAACAACATTTTCCTCTTTTAAACAGGAGTTAACGTAAGCTGACAATTGGCCTACTGGTACAGTGGAGGTGTTTTATTTATCTCTGGGCTGAAGGGTGAATGTCTTCAGCGTGGGTGCAGCCGGGGGGGGGGGCGAGGTGGGGGGGGAGGGAGAAGAAGAAGAAGCCAGGAAGTAGCTTTTGTGCAGCTGCACCAAGAAAAAGGAGGGCCACCAGGCAACCCATAAATGATAGCATGTCCTGGAGAGAAGAAGGTGGTGCTGGAGAGTTTTGAATATAGGGGATTAAACAGCATTTTTGTTTGGAGTGGGTATGATTTGGTAGAATCATCATCATCATCTTCATCAATGTAGAACTGCAGAGCTGGAATCAAGTCCACCCCCTGTCAAGGAGGCATTGTGAGGAATCAAACTCCCAAAGACCCAGGCATACCTTGGGGCTGTAGAATATTATTATTAATTTCTCTCCTGCTAAGTAAGGAGCCTGGCAGGATCCTCCACATGGCTTTCAAAGTAAGCCAGTGGTACCTGAAAGCGTGGCAGTGCAGACTGCTCCCTGTTCAGGATTCCAGCCTTTCCTCCCCCTCCTTTCTAGGCTTCTCCTCCCAGGAGATGGTCAGCAGTCCTGCTTGGCTTTTTGGGGATGAGGGTTTCCCCCTTCTAAGTGTTTCTTGTAAAGATGTTTGGAAGCGTTGCCCTTTGAATTTCTCTCCTGGGTATGTGAGTATGTACAGTTTTGCCTGTTCAAGCAGAGGCGCTTTGAGAACGGAGGTCACTTCCTTGTGTTTCTCATTCTCAAAACACTCCAGTTTAAGCGTGATTAAGAAATGGGTTCAAAGGCAAGGCTGGGGTGTTCTGCAGCACCAACGAAATTGGCTATTTCCTTCCAGCCCACAATACAATCTTCGTATGAGTTGTGGAGAGAAACGTAAAATCCAATCTCAGGATCTATGTACTATTGTTTGTTCAGCTTAGTGAAATGTTTTTGAACATGGTTTGGAAAGCTGATGTTAAGGAAGGCTGTCCTTGTGTGTGAGATATTTAATAGCCTTCCCCCCCCCCTTTTTTTTCTCCCCACCAGTTTCTGATGTCAAAGTACCCATGCTTCCCTCCCACAAGCGAACCGACATCACCGTTTTCAAGCCATTTATGGACCTTGATACTCAGCCAGTTCTCTTCATACCTGATGTTCACTATTCCAATATTCAGCGTGGAGTTCATGTATGATTCCCTTTTTGTACATATTGGTGCAGGGAGGGCTGTAGTAAAGGAAAGAAATAAAAATAGGAAGCTATTCCATGTCCAGTTGTACAAATAAATAAGTTGGTAATTTTGCCCCATCACAATAGTGTATTACATAAAATCGCTGTTGGGAGTAAAATCATCCTGGTGATAGCTATTTTTGGTAATTAGATTTCTTCCTCCTAATTAGACTTCCTCCTCCTGAGTGTCATGGCTCCCAAGGGTTCCTGACAATGAAAGGAATTGCACGGAAGTCAGGGGTGCCTTGGGACAGAAGTAGGAAATGTTTAATTTCCAAAAAGCTATCCTGGCTAAATATCAGCTTCAAGAGCTCATGATGCCCTCTGAAGTAAAAAGGGTTTTTATTCATCACAAGAAGACTAGCAGCAAAGGCAGATTGCATTTCCTCTGATATAGATTTCCAAACTCTTGATGCCATCACAGAGAAGAAAGGAACAACAAGAAAAGGGAGAAATCGGGGCTGAGTAGCAAGGATTTGAATATAGGGGATTAAGCAGCATGGATTTGAATATATTAAAAACTTCATGGTAACAGAGCGTGTATGAAAAGCAGGACTAAAGCCAAGGTTTGAAGGAATCTATTAGATTCAACATGTTGGTGCTAAAATCGCTACTTTTGCATTAACAGGAGGAGAATCCAATTTTAATGTTCCTTTCAAAAATTTTATTTGCAAAATATTAGACGAGTTCCTTCTGTTTATTGTGAAAGAAATGCTTTTAGTGTTGATGTGTTAAACTAATGCATTATTTCCAAGCTCACGGCTAGACAATTTGAAAGGATGTGGAAGGTAGACAAAAGGTTGAGAACAGCTTCAATGGGAAGGAATCTGACCAGGCATAAGAAGCAGCAAGGTAGAATATGTCCTGGTGGGACCTTAGAACAAGGAACAAAGCAGAGAGAGGAGTAGAGGGTTGCCAGTTCCAAATGGTTTCTAACCTTCTTTTCTCCCAACTGCTGCATCTCCTTATAAAAACAAAGGGTATAGTTTTCTTGCTATGCTGTTGTTTAGCTATCAATTTTAACTCACCAATATTTCAAAAACAGATGTGTTATTGTTGTTGTTTTTCCCATCCCCTAGGTCTTTCCTCTTGCATCTGACGAACTGGAGGGCGAAGGGTAACATTTATTACTTACTTTCATGCTTTGGTGCTTGTCATTTGTGCTGGGGCTTTTACTGTTTTTCCTTGTTCTGATTAAGTGGTAATCAGTTTGGCTCAAGAAGTCAATGTTATCATAAAAGATTGCTTAAATCATGACCCTTGAGGCAGGATAGGAGATATTTCAGGGTGAAAGAGCAAGTTGAACTTGTATCTAAAGATGACACAGTCATTTTGGAGGGAGCAATACACAAAGGAAGGGTTCATATACATGTTGACCTGGAACTGGGCTGAACCCAGCAAAGCATCAACCTTGTCAATGGCTCAGGGCCTAGACTGATTTAAGCACAGAGGGGAAGGGTCACTCTGGCTAGAGAGCTTGGAGTGACAGAATAGACCAGTCTTCCCCAAACTAGAATCCTGGCCACTGGCCATGTAAACTGGGGCTGTTGAGAGTTGAAAAGTTAAATATATGGAGGGTGCAAAGTTGGGATCACCATTCTGCTGTCAAGACAGTAAAAGACAGTGTGTTGGTTTTGGATAGGGGTGGTTAACCATTTCTTGCCTTTGGAAATTTCCCCTTTTCACTTAATTTTGTCAGTGTGGAAATAGCAGTAGAATGGCATGTTCTATCCTTCTGATGGGGTAAAATGACCTTTCCCAAGCTGATGCCTACAAATTTTGGGGGTTTCCTCTCACTGAGAATGGTTAGGATAGAATGAAGGATTTAGACAGGAAGTTAAACCAGGCCAAGTTGTTTTTGTTTTTCATTGGAAAGCCAAATCCACGATGTTTGGACTAAAACAGACAGTCAACATCCCCTGATATTCTAGAAGCCCTCACCACCAGTGTGCTGGCAGGGGTTTCTGGGAGCTCCAGTCCTAAAACACCTGGGTATCTCAAGGTTGGGAACCACTGCTCTAGATTGAGAATCTCAGTATTAGGCAGACTAGGCAAGAACTCACAAGTGAGAGGAGGAGTTCCTCTACTTCTTGGCTTCTTACCTTCGTAATTGAAAGTCTGTAAAACAGACTAGCTCTTCCAACAGGTTTTACTCTGCTCACTTCTCTCTGATGATGGTGGTTTGAAACGTAGAGTAGGGCCCCCATATCTGCTGAGGATTGATTCCAAGTCCCCCGTGGATACTGAAAATTGTGGATAATAGTTTTGAAGGGGGCAATATATAGCATGGTAAAAGGAAAATTATTTGCAAAAGCATTGCCAGACCTGGTCGCTAGAGGGTGCCAGATGCCATGCTATGTATTCCTCACTACTTATAGCACAATCTCTGGCTCCCGATAGTGGCCAGTTGTGGTAAAACACATGAAAATATGTTTCTGTTTTTTCTTCTTCTTTTAATCTTTCACATATTTTCAGACTGGATAAGTGAATCAATGGGTGCTGATCCTGTAGATAAGGGGGCCCCTATTGTACTCTGCTTTTAGGGCAAACCCTGCAGATTGTGGTGTACAGAAAGACTATAGATAGTTGTGACTGGCAGAACGGTTGATCGGCTGACTGACTTTCTTGCAGCTCTGCCATGAAGAGGGGGCCTTATCTAAATGAAGATGATTTTGCTGCCAGCCCAATTAAGCTGTCTCGAATAGAGGAACCAAAACGAGGTAAGGCCACAGATCTGTTGGGGAGGGGAAAACCTATTTGAATTGTCCTTTGCAGTGGTCCTGTGCAGCTTCTAGGACCATGTGTTGCAGTGCCAGAGGGAGTGGGTTCACTACAGTGGCATGAGTCACTTCCCCTCCAGGAAGTTACTAAGAGCTGCGCAGTGAGGCAGTTCCTATGCAGAAGGACTTGGGCAAAAACAGGTACCTCTTGTTCCCTGTCTTGGGGAGCCGAAACATGACTTTGCAGTAGAGATGGGGATATTCATTAATGAATACGAATATCCCCATCCCAGGAGCGCCTAATGCAGATCCAGACTGGATTCATATTCATCTCTGCTTTGTAGCAAAGCGGACAGTATTCCTAAAACAGTGATGCTGTGGGAGGATTTTCCTTGCATGAGGTAAGGTAAATGTATCTCTCCCCAGCACTTAAAATTTTGTGTTTTTGGGATTGCATTTGCCAAAATTCGCCAGATAACATGGCTAAAAAAAGAACCTTCCAAACTCCTCTTCAGAAATGTTCAAACTCTGTCTCTCCCGGTTTGTAATTTCTGAGGGCATATTCAGGTTGCTTACAAATAAATCAGGGGTTGCCTGTCCTATTAGGTTTCCTTGCTCCCGTGCTCTCAGCTGAGTATCTGGGTGTCAGATGCATATTTCTTATTAAGCTTTCTCATGTATTCAGTTAAGATTGTTCCTCTGCCTAAGAGATACAACAGGTAGGTGGGAAAGAACCAGGCATGTATGTACTCAGGTGTGCTCTCCAGGCAAACACCTTGCTGTGGGCACTCATTAAAAACAATGTGGCATCTGCACATTGTTTACTTGTGGATGAAGCGTAGAGTACAAAAGCAGCCAAAGGAATGTTTCTCACAAAGGAAAATGTTTTTCTCTGTGTGACTTTCCACAGGGTGAACAAGGTGGATTGGCTTGTTTTTCCGATACCTTGTGGATCACTAAATAAGTCTCCAGCTTACCGTATTTTTCCATTTATAAAATGCCCCCGTTTATAAGACGGTGGCCCCCCGCCCCCACTTTTCTGATCCAAAATTAAGAAAATTTAGCTTTGAGTATTCAGTCTCTGGGCTTAGAATGCTCGGACATTACCGTGTTGAATCTGAGCACTGCCACAGGCTCCACCTCCAAGGAGGTGTGTTCCAATTGGTTTTTTCAGCATCAGCTGACGTCAGTTCCATAAGATTCATGATTGGAGGAAGCTGACTGTAGGAAGCTTAGCCTCGTGATTGGAGCCAGCCTGTTTACAGAGGCCATTTTGTTTTCTCCTCAGCTTACTTCTGTGTATAAGACGCCTCTCAATTTTTAGTGTAATGATTTTATGAAAAAGTAGCATCTTATACATGGAAAAATATGGTATATTTTGCTCTTTTAGACTCCACTTCCAATTCTACCTTTATTTTAAGCTCTGTACTTCAAAGAAAGTTACCAGTCCAGCAATCAGTATCCCAAGTTCACCCTTGTTAACTGGTATCAGCTTAGTATAATGTAAATCTAAATCGCAGGTTTGATATTGCTATCACATGTGGCAAACAGGTGCCAGTTATTCAGAGAGGTAATTTAAGGACAGTTTATCGTCCTGAACTTCTTTGCTTTATGTGATTATGAATCTAAGGATAATTTTTTCCTCTTTGGTAACTTTGTCCTTGTGCTTGAGGCAGCATCCTCTAATGCAGTAGTTCCCAGCCTTGGGTCAACCAGGTGTTCTTGGACTGCCACTCCCAGAAACCCCAGCCAACACAAGTGGTGGTGAAGGCTTCTGGGAATTGCAGTCCAAGAACACCTGGGTGACCCAAGGCTCGGAAACACTGTTCCAATGCATAAGAACTAGAGATGGGCAGGAACCGCCAGTTCGGCAGTTTGTGCTGGTTTGTTTTTTCGACCCAACGGGTGTCCAGCACTTCCCAGCCCCATCTCCTCTGCTGGGCACCCGTTCAGAGGCAGTATTCAGGGGACACAGACAAGGGAAGCTGAGGCACTGCCTCTGCGTGGGGCACCCACTGAAGGAGGCAGGGCCGGGAAGCACCAAAAAACAGCCACCACCATCTGTTTGATTGAAAAATATGCCTATTTCTAAAAAGAACTCTGATGTATTTCTACCCTATTTGAATGCAGATTTGATTAATTACATATCAATTAAAGGTTTTACAAGCTGCTTTTAAGGATAATCTTCTGAAGGCAATGTACAGCAAAATCCAAAACCATGACATGCAATAAAACTGTGATAAAAAAACCATGATTATATATATATATAAATTTGTATCCCACTCCCATTAGTGTCACAGCACTACCTTGGGCAGGTTACAAGACATATAATAGAAAACAAAAATAAAAACATTAAAAGAAACAACATTAATCCAAAAAAACAGGTGACACCGATTAATCATATAAACCCAGAGTGGATGGAGGAAAAGGAAGGAGGGGAGAAGAGGAGGGGGGGAAAGGGGGGAGTGAATATTTAAAAATCAGGCACTCCCTTCTTCACAGAGGCTTCTTTCAAAGTTGTAACTCGGTGCTTAAACCCAGGCAAACAGTTAAGGCTTCAGGGCCTGCTGGAAGGCCTGTATTATTTATTTATTTATTTATTTATTTATTGGACTTATATACCGCCCCATAGCGCTACAAGCACTCTCCGGGCGGTTTACAATTTTTAATTATACAGGCTACACATTGCCCCCCCAGCAAGCTGGGTACTCATTTTACCGACCTCGGAAGGATGGAAGGCTGAGTCAACCTTGAGCCGGCTACCTGGGATTTGAACCCCAGGTCGTGAGCACAGTTTTAGCTGCAGTACAGCGTTTTAACCACTGCGCCACGAGGCTCTTTTGATGAGGCCTGGCAGGCATCCCTTGGAGCCGACTTCCATGCCAGGCCGGGGGGGGGGGGCTCCGAGGTAAGCCCTGTCCCTCGTACCTGCCACCCGAACAGCTCTGGCAGGTGCATACAGTGCCTCCACTGTTGTTCTCTAGACGTGGGTGAGTTAGTACAGGTGAAGGTTGTCCATCAAGTAACCTGGAAATGAACCACTGAGAGCTTTGAAAGCCAGTATCAACATTTGCAACAGGGCTTGGAGCCACCTGGAGGCCTGTACAGCTGGCGGGATGCAGGCGTCTCACGCTTCGACTGCGCAGCGAGAGTGTATGGCAGAAAACACCTGTGGCCCGTGGGCCACACGCCATCAGAGACGCCCTTGTGTTTGACATCCTTCCCGCACTGGACGTGGTTAACAGCGTGCAGCGTGCTTTTTCGGTGGGGCGGCTGGCTTTTCTAGCCTGCCGTGTCCCCGTGTCAGAATCCTGCCCTCTTGTTTTAGAGGAAAGCCACCGTTTCGGGAGGCTTTCCTTTTCTGAAGATAAGCAACAGAAGGAGGCCGGTCAAAGTGAAACCAAGCTAGGCGCCGTTTCTTGGGTCCTAGTGCCTGCAGACTTTGAACTTGCCGGCATTTCTCGTTATACTGAGGAGTTGTTTGTTGCTGGTTTTTAAAACCAAACTGTCCTCTCACTTCCCTTGCCCAACATGTGTCTGTGTGTTTGCTACAGGTGAGGCTTGGATTTTGTTGGCATTTAGAAGATTTGCAAAACAGCAGAGGAGTCTCTCTCGCTCTCTCTCGCTCTCGCTCTTTCCTGTCTTTCTGCAGGCAAGCAAAGGCCTTGCCCTTCAAACAGGGTTTTTTTTCTTTCTCAGTGACTGGCTGCCGGAGGGACAGGCGGTGGGCGGTTGTTTTGTTTTCTTTTCTTTCCCTCATCAAGCTTTTATACGGCTTGTTTGAATCTTGTAACCTGCCTGGGGCCCTCTTAAGCGGCACCATCAATGCAGGCTTCACTGCCTCCATATTTTCCCTTCTGATAAAGATTGGCCAGAATAAGGCCACTGCCTCTGTCACACAACACAAATGGGATGCCTCGAAAACATTTCTGAGGATGAGCACTGAGAGACTCGACACAGTGTTGTTTCTTCCCACACCAGCTGGCAAAGTACAGTATTGAACTCTTATTGGGCGTGGATCAAATCCACACAAAGAGCTGTGCTTCACATGTTTGCACCCCTGTTATTTCATTAGAAAAAGTGTGATGCCTGTTCTTAAGATGACTTTCCTCTCTTTTTCCCCTCTCCTTTCTCTTCTGCCCAAGTGTTGCTATATGTCCGAAAAGAATCAGAAGAAGTCTTTGATGCACTTATGCTTAAAGTTCCGTCTCTGAAGGGCCTCATGGAAGCGGTAAGTTGGAAGGTTCCTCATTGTTTCAAGCCCTTCAAACTTAAAAAAAAGTTCTAGAAACCCAGATACTTGCTTTGTAAAAATATATGCAGTAGAGGCACCAGCCGTGAGTGCAGTCCTACTTATGCAGTGCTGCCCTGCTTGACGACGATAATCCATTCCAGGAAAATTGCTGTTAAGCGAAATCGTTGTCAAGCGAAAAAAAAACCATTGGAATGCATTGAAAACCGGTTAATGCATTCCAATGGGGAACTACCTCATCGTCCAGCGAAGATTGCCCATAGAGAACCGCCGATCAGCTGTTTAAAATCACTGTCTTCCGAAGCAGGGATCCGGAAAACAGCCATTTTGCAAAGGGAGGGAAGCCATTTTGTGGAGCCGGAAAAAGCATCATTTTGTGAACAAACAGTTCACGAAGCAGGCACCTAATCGACGTCAAGGGGAAAAAAGCCCATAGGAACCATTGTTTTGCGATCGCAATAGCGATCGCAAAAAACTCAGCATTAAGTGATTTCGACGTCATACGGGGTAAGCATCTAGCGGGGCACCACTGTATCTGAAGCATCAGTGGTGTAAAGGCTAGCAGATTGTTTCCCCAAACCTGAAGTTGCAACATACTCAAACAATTGCTACAGTTCTGGACCTTGTTTTAGCCTGAGCAAATATTTTAATTGCTGAGAGAGTCTTTTTTTAAAAACGAGCAAATTCACATGCCAAATGGCCCTTTGGAGGAAGTAAAAAGAACACAGAGTGACTTTAGCCATAGATTTTTCCACTGATGCGCTTCATGAACTGTGCAGGGGCTGAGGAACTGGTTCCTTTGGTGTATCTTCTGCACATGCAGCACACAGATTTTGGGAGTAAGGCACCAGCCTAACTCTTACAAGATACACAGATCCAGTGTTTCTGTAATTTATTGGTTTGTTACATTTATCTCCCACCTTGCTCCGGTAAAGTCAAAGTATCTCCTGTCCATTTTTTAAACACACAAAAACACATTTTTTAAACACACAAAAACACATTTTTTAAACACACAAAAACACATTTTTTAAACACACAAAAACACATTTTCCCTGGATAAATGGGTACTCTCTCAGAGAGTTCCCAAGCTCCTGTCTTGGGCTAGAAAGTGACGACCTCTTTGTGACCTCCTCAACTGCCAGGTCCCACCACTTAGGATGTGATGAAAGCTTATTTGTTTCTCCTTTCCCATCTCATGCTGCACAAATGGACGAAGACTGGTTTTGTACTTTCTTCTTCACACTCGTAGGTATCCATTCAGGCATGTGTATGTTCTTCTTTGAAACAATCCTCACCCTTGAAAAACCTCAAACCTCAAATGCAAATGATACATAGTACTGTACTAGTATGGGGCGCGAATATGCAAGCCTTACTGGGCTGTTTCATGTGGTTATTCTATGCGTGTTTGTTTGATGGTAAATCCCCCTGGGGTCAACTGGACTGGTTCCCACGTGTATGCATTGGGGACTGCAACTCCAGCCTTGATCTTGCTCTGGACACTTTTCTTTCCTTAACTCCATGCTCTGCAGTAAAGAACATTGTTTTGTTTCTATGGTTTTGTCTGCAAAAGCACATATTGGCTTATTGTGTTTGTGAGTGTGTGTTTGTGGGGCAGCATCAAACCTTGGAAGGTGACCATTGGCGCCTTGGTCTTTGTTTCCTCTGCTTCTGTCTTATCTGACTAGAGAGGGTGACAAAGTTGAAGGAAAATAAGCCTTAGGGTTATGTCCACATAGCAAGGCTGACTAGCCTTCCCCTTGGCAATTCAGGTCCCATTTCTTTCATCTCAGATTCCATCACAACAGCTTGAAATTTCTTGAATGCATGATGTGTTTCCAAGCTCGTGCCTTGTGTGTGATCTTGGCATTAGGAAGAAAAGAAGAGGAGGGGGGCTTGATTGACATAATTAGCTGTCTGCAGTACATAGCTACCCTGTTTCCCCTAAAATAAGACCTAACCTGAAAATAAGCCCTATTATGATTTTTCAGGATGCTCGTAATACTGTATAAGTCCTACCTCAAAAATAAGCCCTAGTTAAATGAAACCCCACCTTCCACCCTTGTGCAGCAATCAGAAGATGACATGACTGCATTTGAATAAATATAGATGGTTGTGCATGACAAAAATAAAACATCCCCTGAAAATAAGCCCTAATGCGTTTTTGGAGCAAAAATTAATATAAGACCCTGTCTTATTTTTGGGGAAACCGTCAAGGCAGAAGTACACAACATTAAGCTACGTAATCTTAAATGGTTACTATTATACACTAAACTAGAATTAAGAAAACCTCCTGCAAACCTTTAGTGTGTCAGATTTCAGCCTCCAGACTGGGCATGCTCTCTAAGCCTTCTGGGAGGAAATATCAACCATCTGAAGAACCTAAAACTACGGTAGGTATTAGTATTTGCTGTTGGGATGAAGTTTGAGTAAAACTAGAATGGGTGATCAATACTCCATTTAAACAATTTGGATTCTAAAGCAATGGCAACTTAGTATCTTTTCTAGTGTTTTGTACAGTCTAAAAATACCTCTGAATAACTAAATTTTTGCTTTTTTGTTGTTTTTAGATATCTGACAAATACGAGGTCCCTTTGGATAAAATAGGAAAAGTCTTCAAGAAATGTAAAAAAGGGTGTGTATATTGAACCTTAAAAGCATTGTTGTGGCTTTGCATGGAAAATACAACAAATTCCAAGTTGTTTTTCATCCTGTCCTTTATAACAGTGGTCCCCAACCTTGGGCCTTCAGATGTTCTTGGACTTCAACTCCCAGAACTCCTGGCCAGCAGAGGTGGAGGTGAAGGCTTCTGGGAGTTGAAGTCCAAGAACATCTGGAGGCCCAAGGTTGGGGACCACTGCTTTATAATACAAAGAACTGCCTTCTTCCTACTCTAAATTGGCTGGAGATATGCACTGTGCATTTAACCCCATTTAATGCATATAGCATCTGTAGCAATAGTAGAACTGCTGAAATCGAAGAATGCCTCGTTCTTAAGTCATGGTGCTCTGTTTACCAGGTTGTAGCTTTGTGAGCATTGATTGAAGCACTCAAATCTATATAACTGACGAAAGAGGCTTGAGATGAGCAAACTGCAAACATGTTTGCATTCATCTACAACGTTTTCAGAACTCAACTTGTGAGTTATCCACAGACCTTAGCGGAGTCAAGTTCATGATATTGTTCCTCCTTATTGTGCCATTTAACTCCTTTAATTCATTGGATTAGATTTGCAACTGCAAATTCTAAGGCATAAATCCAGCATTACACCAGTGGCCATCCATTGCTAGCAAGATGGGACTTCCTCCGCCACCCTCCAGCAATCTTCGGGGGGGGGATTTCTCTGCTCCTCTGGTTGCACAGACCGAAGCGGTTCGACCATCAGAACAACACAATTGTGTTCTGCTGTAAATCTGGCTAGAGGAGTAGTTGCTATTGACTGCTTGTTTTCCATGAACAACATTCCAGGTATTGATTAAAATCCTGTTGCTTAGTGTAGTGAGTTGCAGCTAGAGTAAATCCCTTTGAATCAGTGGCGATTCAGATGGGCCTACTTCAGATGCAACTTCTTGTGCTAAAGTAAGTCACAACTAGAGTAGGGCCATTTGAATCAATAGAACAAGGAGAAGTTGATTCACCAGATTCCTACTGATTCAATTGGGTCTACTCGTTATGTTTCTTAAAGGCTGACTGCATGGACATTGAGGTTACTATCTGGGCTGCAATCAGTCAGTGTCTTCACTAGAGCAAAGCAGCACAACCCAGAAAGCGTTCCTACCAGCACTTTTCCTGAGCCCCTATTAGGGGCCTCTCCTTTTTTTGGTGCAGGTGGGATTGCTCTATTTTGGTCCATTTCAAGTACATGTGATCACTGGAAATGACTCAAAGCAAGCCTTCATCGTAATCTGGCAGTGTTGTAAAGACAGCCGCTTCACAATACTGGCAAATTGACAGCAGGCTACTGCAGACCAAATAGGGTCCCTTGAGGTTTGTATGGCATTTGGATACGAGGATTACACCCAATGGCATACCGAACCTCCTAGCAACTCTCTTTAGCACAATTCAGCCCACTCTAACCCAGCTGTGTGGACAAGCTCTTAGTGTGCGAAGTGATAGGATTTCAGCCAGGGTTCAGTTTCCATCTGAAACTTGTTTTTCTCATTACAGAAGTGTGTTTTACTAGGTTTGCTTAGTAGATCATGAAATCCACAGATCTAACTTCTGATTTGTGCTGTTGCTGTTGGTATATTTCTTTTCAGATTTAATATGTTCTGGTTTTAATACTCTGTTATTTTGTTAGTATCTTAGTGAATATGGATGACAACATTGTGAAGCACTATTCCAATGAAGACACCTTCCAGTTACAGATCGAAGAAGCTGCTGGGACGTACAAACTGACACTTACTGAGATCTAAAGCCTAGCTTTGTTGGACCTCCTGTGGGATTTTTAAATGAAGGTTGTGAACACAAACCTCTCATTGCTGTTGTCCTCAGGATTTAAGCATGCCTTTAGGAAAGAAGCCATTTATTTCCCCAGAGATTAATACCCTTTTTGATGTTTTAAAAACCAAAATTTATATACATCTGCATACTGTCCTTTTGGCTACAGCACTGCACTTTGAGTAGATGAATGGAAGACGTACTGAATTAAAATGCAAATCCAAACAGCACATCTGACCAAAGCACTATAAGAGAGTCTTGTGGTGACACTATCTGCGAATTACCTTATCCATTATATGTGTCCGGGTTTGTTCATCAGTTGCTTTCAGAGTTATTTCCCCCCACTATATACAGCTTCAGGATTCCCAATGATGCTTAAAGGAAGTCCATTAAAGTCTGGAACCAGATTCTTGCAATGTTTACATCTAAATGGGGCATATTATGATAATATTCTTCTACAACATCTTAGGGGTGTCAAACTGCCTTCCTTTATGAAGAACGTCCTTGTATCAGTCCCACTGTTGAGCTGTGTCTGTATATTTTGAAGGGTTGTAAATAATGTACATAAAAGTCACACTTATATATAATTAATATAAATATATATATACCATGCAGGATAATAGATGTATGTTTGTCCTTGTGTAGTATTGAATGAACAAATACTGTATGGTGAAACTTATTTGAAAGGATAATATGTATATAAATATAACACTGAGAAAAGCAGTCTCAGTTCTAAATTAAATTTGAGCTGAGCATGTTCAGCCTCCTCTAAGAAGGAATTTCCAAACACCAAATTAATCTTTATTATCAAGAGTTGAAGTGACTACCCCTTGTAAAGTAATGGAGTTGCAGTAGTGCATTAGTCCTGTGTTTCTTTTTTCCCTGCCAAGGCATGTATTTCATGAGAAGTTAGCCATAAAGAACCTTTGTGAATTTTTTAAAGGTGGCATAAGGAGTCTTTTGGACTTGAACTTTCAGAAGCTTTAACCAGCATGGTCAGTGGTTGCACTCTGAAACATCTGGAGGGTCACATGTTTTCCAGTCTCTACTGAGATCTTGTACCTCAGAACACAAGTTGGTTACTGATGATTTTTCACTTTAGAGCTCCACTACATTCTGACTTCTGTCTGACATACTGGCCCAAACCCTGTTGTTCAGTACAGTAAATACACTAGAATAGGCCCATTGAATCATTGGGGATTAAGTAAGGCAATTCCTCTATAAGTTACATTGATTCAAATGAGCCTGCTCTAACTGCAACTCACTTTAGCATAGTAAGTTGCAGTTAGAGTAAACTATTTGAGTCAGTGGAATTTATGTAGGAATTGACTCACTAAATCTTCACTGATTCAATGGTCCTACTGTAGTGTGATTTAGTACACTAAGCAACGGGATTTTAGCCATGGTTATTCAGACAGTTCAGTGCATATATTATCTTTAATGTTATTGTTTCGGTGAATTATAATATGTCATGCTTCTAACTTACAGTAGTTAACCCTTATGGCTGTTTGGTGCTCTTTGTGATTTACATAGATGACACTGACAGAAACTGGCTCAATCTTTTGTTTTGATGCCATATGGTATTAAATAATGTTTTCAATATTTAACACCAGAGATGTTATTCACTAGTGGAATTTTGGATTCTTAATTTCTGAAATGATTGCTTATAGGTTTGTTGCTGCTGTTGTTCTTGTTGCACGCTGTCAAGTCTGAACTGACTTGCAAGTGGCCCTAATAGGGTTTTCAGGGTAAGTGAGATATTTAAGGGGTGGTTTGACCAGTTCTACTCCCCCAGTGAGTTTCCATGGCTGAGCGGGGATTTGAACCTACTCTCCAGACTTCTAGTCCATCATTCTATCCACGACACCACACGAGGCATCTCATTTTTCTGAACTAATCTGAGTGGATGTGGTAGATTTCAATTGGCTTCATATAGTACTAGAAGTCACATGACCAATGCCCAAAACAGTCACTTCATAGAGGGTTAATTCAAAGTTTCTCACATGATCATCCAGGCTAATTTATGCTCTGATCATCCTAATACTATATTGAAGGAGGCTGAATATAGGGTTGTGCCACACAGTGCTTTGCATTGAACTTGGATCTCGGACAGGGAAGTCTTCTTCTTGGCTGCAGTGCTTAGGTTCTGGAATTCCTTCATGGAGGAGGCTCTGCTTTCCATCAGCACTTTGTGCACTTATCGAGACGTTCCTGTTTTGACAGGCCTTTGATTTGAATCCACACACTGCTTTTCTCTACTGATTTGATGTATCCTGATTGTTATTTGTGGTATGACTCTTTATTTGATAGGGTTTAGATTGTATATTGCTTTCAAAAGATAGGGCCTCCTAAAGAACCAATGGGCAGGGTACAAATATCTTAAATTCATACATAAATAAAGACCAACAGCAGAAAAGGCTCCACTCAAAGCCCAACTGAAGTGACACTCATGTCATAAAGAGGCCCATGTTGACTGGACCCATGATCTCTGTATGACATGCCAAGAGAGAGATTTTCTTAAGCAAGGAGTGTTTATGAATTTTATTTTGTTAAAAACTTCTCAGGTCAATGAACATTCAATTTTCTTCTCCATTTTTTTTTAAAAATTCACATATAACTTGTCCAGCAGCTGAACTCTGAAGAAAGAAATACATAGGTAGACTGTATAGGTGGAAGTCAATGGAGGAGAATTCTCCTTAAAGAAAATTTCTTACAGGTGTTTGCAAAACATCTGCTGGCTTAAAGAATAAATAAATCTTGTTACCTAAGCCTTGCAAACTTTGAATATGTTATTATTTCTAGTTTAGAGGAAGGTACTTCGTTGAGTGAACTTTTTATTTTTCACACCTGCGAAGTACAGACTGAAGTAAAAAAAAAATTAAGAGTTTCTGTTTAAAATTTTAAGATTTGCCACAGATAATGAAATTACAGGGAACTGATTTTTATTTTTGGTAAAATCTGGATGAATTAATGCTCATATTTATATGCAGTGTTGGAACGGAACTTCTGAATACTTGGAATACGGGCTTTTAACTTGTAGCTGTTTTGAGTGATGTTCTCCAGGGAGAGCTGGCTCTGAACTTCTATGCTGTTTTGTGTCATTGTAACTGAACATTTAATGTAACGCAAGAGCCATTAAACTTTATATGTTAATTTGTAACCATTCAGTTAAATTTAACCAATGTTTACCATAAATGTAAATGAGTTGCATGATTAAGTAGTGAGGGAGGCAAACACAATGCCAAGAAGTACCTCCACTGTATTATGATTCCCTGTCATCTCTACTCAGCAGTGTCTATCAAAATGAGAATCCCTTAGAGAGGGCATTGTATGATAGAGTGACAAAGTAGTGGTGGAACCACAAGAAACTGGTGTCAACCTATCCTAATACCTGCCAATACTGTGCATACATTGTATCCAAGAAAGGAGCTTTTAAAAAGCTTGAGAAGGCCCCCTTTTCTTTAAGTGGTCAACCCCTTCTTCTATAACCTCTGCCTGTATCGGGGTTAGCGTATGAGCAGCAGGGGGAGATTTTTCAGTCATTAAGGAGTCCCTGTTTCCACCTGAGGGCTGGCACAGCTCATGTGTAATGATGACCCTGATTAGAGTCAGAAGAGCTGCATGACAGAAGCAGGAACTCTTTAATTGCTGAATACTTCCTCCTTCCTCCTGTTGGTGACATCATCACCCTGCCCCAGACGTAATTTATGGACAGGGCCTCTTGCCTTTATGACAAGAACATGGGAGTGACACTGTTTTCAAGGCAAGGCAGCGTAGCTGTTGATGGATCGCCTCAGTAAAAGCCCTTTGAAACTGTGCACTCTTGTAAAGCAGGATTCATTCCTGTATTATAATGTGACATTCATTTCCATTTCTGGTTTTTCATATATACACGTATTTTACTAGTTGTGACAGAATTGCCTCCCTGCTGCTGTTCAACACAATTATGATTTCATTAGCATTCATTTTGTCTCATTTCCTTCAGTATTGTCCATCAAATAATTTTTGTTACTCAATACTTAAAACACTTAAACGTGCCTTACAAACAACTGCAGTGCCCTAGTTTTTGTATGTGTTTTATTATTGTCTTGTTGTCAGTTTGGGTTGTCTTTTACCTTCTGGTTTGTTCTCACATTTTGAGTTGGGTGACTGGGGAGAATTTATTAGCATGGGAGGTTTGAACTGATTCATGAATGTTCCAGTCAGTTTCTGTGGTACTTTGCATATAGATCTTGCCCGTGATGTTGGCTTTAGAACAGATTTGACACCGTTAATTAGGAGAACCATGTGTATATAATCTTCTTTTTCTTTGCTTTGTGTTCTGTGTACATTGGCATGCTTCCACAGACCAGATCGTATGGGCCTATCCTTGTTGAAACTAAGTGGAGTCTTTGTTATTAGAAAGCCATATTTGAGAATGGCTGGTGTGGTGCCTCACTGGATTGTCTTGTACTATTGCTGCTATAAAATGTTGACTGTGATTACCTGAACCTTGTCTCTGAGCAGCAAATAAGTAAACAGCAGGGATTAGCAAACACTCACTTTCCTGAGCACTATGCATTTATTACTAAGCTCCCTGCAAGTTCTTTACAAACATTCTTGTTTCCATCTTCGCAAGTGCACTGTCCGTGTATATTTGGAACGATGGTGACAATACATAAATGTCTCCCCATTTCATTATGGTCAGAACAACTCTGAGATAAAGTTACATGGAAAATTATTGTCTGAGACTCCAGTTCTGGGTTGGCTGAAGGGGTTCTCAACAATCCCTCCTCTCTTTTGGTTCCTCTCTGGCCTGGAAATCAGTCTCATTCACAATTCAGGCATCCACTTCCACACCATTTGAAGGGTATTGCAAGACAAGGTACATCTTTGCCTCAGGAATGTTGGCCTTCGAAAGACTTACAGTGCATTTTTCTGACAAAATAAGCACGAAATCATTATGCATTTTAACAAAGGTGAACAGCTGAAAAGTGTGTACTTGAAAAATGCACATAAACATGTTTTACTTAATGGGGCAGATGTTTACCAAATGCAGCTAATAAAGTACACCAATAGTTAAAATGGGGTTGGGTGCATGCATTCCGCTATTCAAGCTATTAATGCCAGACAAAGAGGAAATAAGCATTGTAACCTATATGAACCAAGTGTACGAGAAGAGGCGAGACTGAAAAAATGCAGTGAAACCAAAAGGGAGAGTTTTCACATCCTTTACTTTGGTGGCCCTCTCCCTGGGGTCTCACCTGGCCAATGACAGCAGGTGCTGAGGCAGAACCTGCCGCAATCTTGTACACTCTTTCCAGGGAGCAAGTCCTATTTAAGCACCGCAGGACAGCCTTCTGAAGCCATACGCACTGGGTGACCCTTTGAGATGTGCTTAGCTTTGTGCCTGAGCAGCAATCTGAACCCAGTTCAAATCGAGACTATATTATACTTTGGATATAATCCACTATAGCATGCAATATGAAGGACTGAAATCCAGCCCAGGCACCTCGTTCATGCATGCATTTAACGAACTGACGTGTATAACACTCAGCAATTTACAACAGGAAATTCAAATTAATAATTCACAACACAATCCAAATGTACGATTTATATCAACAAATAATTAGTCCCCTGCCACAAGCATCCCAACTTTAAATAAAAATAAACAGTTAAGCCACTTAAAATCCAAAAGATCAATATTAATTAAAAGCTGCTTTTAAAAGTTCAGTTTTCATCTGTTTTTTTTTTTTTAAAAAACTGAAGGGAAGAAGCCTGTCCAACCTCTATTGGAAATGTGTTCCAAAGAGATGGGGCCACCACAGAGAAGGCACAATTTCTTATGTTCACTCTTTTGGCTTCCTTTAACACTGAATAATTTTAAAAAAGGTGGGATGGGTACCTGTTTTATATGAGAGACATTCCAACATTTATATGCCACGTTGCCTTTCCTGGTCTAGAACTAATATTAAACACAGCCCAATTTAAATTTCCCCTCTTTGGTGATATTTTTTTTCTGGAGGGGCTGCCTTTTCATTAAATCCACAGGGCAAAGCTTTATTTGAAGTTCAAGTGAAGCCATTTAAACTGCCGACAATGATAAAATATGTTTGTGTGGGTGTATGTGCATTCACACGAGCATTTTAGTTTCTTGATTGGAAAATAATATAATTTTTTTAAAAAGGCATTTTCTTTCCCGGTAGAATATTTGGTCTCATAACATCTACCTGTTCTAGAAAGCAATGAGGAGCCGTGTCAACTAGATTGACCTCTGTGCTCAGTCATTATCATCGGCCTGCTTGGGCAGTCGCCTGAATAAATACTGTACAAGTATCTTGCTCCAGCCTGCAGGGCAGTGCACTTGCCGTTTGCAGGAGTAAGCAAACGCTAGTGGGGAGGGGAACCCACTGGCAAGTGTCCCCTTGTCCATGGAAAAACCAGATGCGCTGGGCTCAAAGGGTGAACTGAGGCAAGAAACAGCTACCCCCTTTGCCTTGACCACCTTCCCCACCATGCTTCCTCGTATGTCATGTGGGGGTAATAATACTTGCTTTCTTGGCATTGTTGTGCCTTGGCCCTGACCATCGAGGGTCTGGAAGAGTTTTCAGGACAGCAAAAAGAGCAGAGTGGTCTCTTAGTGTTCATTGCCCTAACATTAGAGATGGGCATGAGCCACTGGTTTGGTGGTTCGTGCCAGCTTACCAGCCCCACGGGTGTTTAGAGCCCCACCCCATCTGGTGGCCACCCACTCAGAGGCAGTGCCCTGGCTTCCCTTCCCCACGTGCTGCCTCTGAGTGAGTGCCTGCCTGCTGGAGGAGGTGGGGCTGGTAAACTAACCAGAACAAAAACCACTGAACCAGCAGTTTGTACCCATCTCTACCTAACATATTTAAAGCTAAAAGGAAAAAGGATGCTGGATAGCCCACATCAGGAAAATACTTCGTTAGGGCCACAGTTCCACAAGATCCTTGAATCTTTTGCATTGCATCAGATGGAACCTTAGCCCAATACACAGGATAGTCTCAGTCTACACTATAGGGTGAATGGGATGATGTGGGTGAACGGTATGCCTCACTCCAGGGGGTGATTCAACTGCAGAACACTGGTTCTGGAAGATTTTGGGAGCTGTAGTACACACACACAAAAGAGTGTTTCCAAGCTTGGGAGGTGGGGGAACACTACCCATGTGGCTTTTCTGCTCCAGCTGTATGGGTGGAAGAGTGGAACTTAAGAGAAGAAATATAGTTTAGGGTTATGCCTAGTTTTGACCCTGAGACATGTTGAAAACAATGATTTCCATCGATAGAATCAGTTCTTCAAGGCAATGGCAGTGTTTGCTTTTTAATTTAAAACAAACATTATATCTTGTCCGTCCCAAAAAATTCCAAGGCAGCTCACAGTCACTCTCTGTATGCCTATATCCATGAATAAAACAGGTGCCGTCCTAACAGCAGTAGGATAAAACGTTAATATAAAAAATGTAAGCCCTAGCAAAATGTCAAATAAAACATAATTAGATTTTCCTTGTAACAAATAACAGGACTGCAAACAATACTAATATATACATTTATATATTTCAGAAGACTTTCTAAAAAAAGCGAAGGTAGGGTGGCTGATCAAAAAGGACTTCCAGAGCCCAAATTCATGCAGGTGGCACAAATGCAGGTAACGTCTATGTGCTTCCCAGTCACTTGTGCATAACAGAGCAAGTCTCACCAACAGACTTTACAGAATTAACATGACTAAGTTATGACTATTTTTCTGTATACAAAGAAGTCATGAAAAGGAAAGCAGTTCTGTGTTATCTGAGAAGGCTGCCGTACTGGGGTTTGCTATGGCATCATAAACCAAAACATTATCTCGGCGATTCATACATGAATGGCTTTGAACACTGTACAGCTGCCGTCCCCTCCGATTTACCTCACAGAACGTTCCTGACCACTCCTGGCTGCTGGGCTTATCGTTCGTTCTTCTGCAATTACTGGGAAGAGGGTGAATGAGCGCATGCTGTTGATGTGTTGCTGGCGACTGAGCTTTGTACTTCCACTCTGGCTCAGTGGGCAGGAGTCATGCGGCAGGGCTGTAGCCCTTTGTTCAGGTGCCCTTGGCAGCCACACTTGCAGTTTAATCATCTAACAAGCCTTGAAAGTAAAGGTGTGGCCTCACAGGCCAAATCCTTGTCCCCAGGCTTGGAAAAGTTAAGAGACCTCTGTTAAGGACGCAAGTGCACATCACCAACAAACCAAAGTCTCTGACAATTGGTGAGACATAGCATTGTGAAAATAATAAAATATGAATCAAATGCCCCCTTGAAACAAGTAACGCTTCCCAGTTTTGATGCTATTCATGGCAAGGTTTCACCTCCACACATGGAAAAAATATAAGATTTTGATGCTGCAATTTGAACATGTTTACTTGGCCTTTGTTGTTATGTGCTGTTAAGCCAGAACTGACGGAGAGTGACCCTAGTAGGCATATGAGATATTTTAGGAGTAGTTTTACCAGTTCCGCTTTCCCACTGCTATGGCTCAGGTGGGATTCGAATCCAGGCAGGAGTCCTAGTCCACTCTATCCACTACACCAGACGTTTTTAACCTGTGATCCACAGACACACACACCCCCAGGGGCCACGGTGTCCTCCTAGGGGGTCCACAAAGGATTGAAGAAATGTTATGATTATTTGCAGTTAATATAGAAAGAATGAAAGAATGAGTGAAATAAAGTTAAAAACTTGGCTTTTTTAACCTACTGCCTTCATTAAAAACCAACAAAAGTAAAAATGGGCTATGAAAATAACTGATAGCAAATAACTGTTTGATATTTCTCTATACAGTGAGAACATGCAAGTGAATGACGTCAAGTGGCTGAGACTTGAACTAAATAGGATTGCTTGAGGTCTATAAACCATTGAGATGTGAGATTGCAGCAAATGGCATAGCACTCCTCCCTCTGACCTCAGGCAACCCTTTTTACACTGCACCAGCCCACTCCAAAAGGGCCAGTCTAGTCATAGCCAGAGTTCCTTTCTTTAAGAACAAAAAGTCTACAGCTGCCTTTCTTACTGCTGCCCTCTGAACAAATCCTAGAAGTCAGGCAAGAAAACAAGAAACTGAAGCGATGTTTTCTTGGATCTGTATTGCTCAATTCATTTGCTTCCTCCCCCTGCCCGCTCCAACTAAGCTCCAGTTTCCTGGTGTTTTTAGAGTGGAATATTCCAGGAAATCCCTTTGACTTGGAATGACTTCTTCACTTACTTGAAAACATCGTCAAACACATCAACAAAGGCATACTGGAACTTTCAAGCCAGATGTAACAAATGTTGACTTGGAAGCGAGCTCTCCTGCATTTGTCAAGGCCTGCTGTGCAGTCTGAGAGAAAGAAAGGAAACGGAGGCTGCCTACCAGAAATCAACACTATCAGAACCCGGAATGTTTATTTTTAACAAGTAATTAGTTACTACTATTATGTCAATCAACAAAGTAGTTACAGCTACTTCTTTTTAAAAAAATAACTCTTTGCATTCCCATTTCTCAATCTAATTAAAGAGTTGTTTTTTAATTAATAAAAACAGCAATGAATGCCATAAATTGCTGCCCAGTGGTGTAAAACTCTGTCCTCCTGCCCATATCATCATTGCCTCAGAGCATGAAGGGTAGCACCACGAGAAGCAGCACAAGCCACTACTTGAACATTATGATATACTCCCTCCACCATTTAGTGAGCATCTGTTCAAGTAACTACTGGCGTAACAGTTAACTCAAAAAATGAGTTATCCTACATTACAATTTTAATGTAGCAGAAAAAAGGCATGGTAGAAAAACTTGACTCAAAAGAAGATGGGGAAGAGCACACACACATACTGGAGATGAAGCAGAATAACAAGAAAATCTATCGATTAACTTCAATAAAAGATGCTGCATGTTCAGACATCTATTGAGAATTGCCATTTATATATCACATGTTCAATTAGTGTTGTAAGATCATCCATCTATTGAATAACAGAAGGTGACTGCAGTATTTATCTTCCAGCCACAATAGAAGCCCAGAGAATCCATTTCTGTTGATTGTTGGTTAATTTCCAACAAAAATCTGGATAATTTAAAAGACCATTATATCTATGAAGTTTAGAGACTGCTCAAGACAGAATTCCCTCGTTCACCACCAAAAGTAGATAATCGAACATAGATGCATGTTGAAGAGGCATGTCAGATATGTCAGAGCACCAGCAACTAGCCAACTTACCCGAACCTTTTTTTTAAAAAGGCACTGTGGTGTCCAAGCTATATATAACATAATGTTTTGCTGAAGAAGTCACAGCCCAAGATATATAAAATGCAGCAGGTATGAAAACCAAACAGATTGAGCAAGACAGTGCTGTTCAGTCGATCATGCCAATTCATTTTGAAACATTGTACCTATTATCCAACAACAGATATTTGCGATTTTTTTAATGTGGGTATCTTTTTCTGTACTGATTCTCTCCTCCCCCTCCCCATTTTTCTATGATTAATGGGCAATAAAAATAAATTTTAAAAAATCATAGTGCAGAGTATTTATTCCTACTTTTGGGGAGCAGGGATTAGTTACAAATAACTCTGTTTCTGTCAAGAGATTTCCACACTCTTAAGAACCCTTGGGCATCTGTCAAGGCCTGCACCTCAGTAGGAGGCACACTGACATCCTTGGGACCTCCCTCTGTTACCCCTGCTTGCCTGGCACTGAGTGGAACTAAAATCCCAGTTCAAAAATGTTGAAGCAAGCTGTCTGGCTGATCATAATCCTATGTCATTATAACAACATTTCCAAGTGATTTAAAAGCCCTTCCTACCAAAATAACCAGAAAATGGAAAGTCACATGGTAAATATCATATTTGTTGGTCCTGCCACCCTCGAGTGGCCAGGTGGATGAATACATGGGGCACAGCTTTTTCTGTAAGAGTATCTCATCTGCAGAACTCCCTTACAAGATTGATTTTCTCAAAGGCAGTTGGTCTTATTCTGTTGCTCTTTTAAAATTGCTTTTAGCTTGTTTCATTTTTTCCTTCCTTCCTTCCTTCCTTCCTTCCTTCCTTCCTTCCTTCCTTCCTTCCTTCCTTCCTCCCTCCCTCCCTCCCTCCCTTCCTTCCTTCCTTCCTTCCTTCCTTCCTTCCTTCCTTCCTTCCTTCCTTCCTTCCTTCCTTCCTTCCTTCTCTACATCATTTTAGGAACTCTTTTTGGTAGAAATGCTACCAAATTCTATTCTAATAAACCCATCCAGGCACAGATTCTTCTCTTGACAACAAACACTCCTCTTTTCACAAAAGTTGTCTTACCCCCTGTACTCTTTTGAAAAATCATTTTCTTCCCAAAAGCCTTTCTTTAATTATTGATAATTCACTCACAACCAATTCATCTATTTCCAGTCTAGTCGCCCTTTTATGACAGAACATTCCATCTTCCAGTTCCTGACTACAAAACAGAACGACCTGCTCTTCAGGGAAAGCTGTCTGTGCAATCAAATCCGGGTGTGAGCTGCCAATCTTACTTATGTCAGCACCCATCACTCCCCTAGAGCAGTGATTCTTGATGCAGAAACACAGAAGTTTAGATTCATTAAAAATGAATAATGATGATTATCAGCATTCTCTCGATGAGGTCACATAACCCTTATTTATGAAGGGGAGGGGGGAGAAGACCTGAGCTGTCAGATGTCTGGGGAGACGTCACCACTATGGCTTTGACTAGAGCAAGGGCCGGGCGTTTCATGCTTCCTTAGATTTCATTGGACAGTACCACCTCCATATTCCCAGTTAGGATAAATAATTCCAGATTTATGCACAAGTTAATCAAAGTATTATTAGGCCTTACATTTATTACGAGGGGCCTCTGAATTTTTAGGAAATTGCAAATAAATAAAACAACTCAAGCTCAAATCCATCCAGAACTAGAAAAAAAATGTTTTTAATACAATGGGGCCTTTTAAACTTTATCTTTTTGGGAGCTATGGCACGTTCTAACCCACTATTTATGGTTTTGTTTTCTCATAGCTCAGAAAAATATTTTCATCACTGTAAAAATAATACATAGTTCTCTTTGTCCGATATAACCTGAAATATCCTCAGAATACCTCAGAACATGTCCCTGATCTTTTGGGTTTCAGTGTTTAGGGGGAAACTGAAAGGACTCTGTCCTTTTACTCACACATAGTGCTCAATTGGGTGCCATTCCCACTCATCACTGGAGGGGATAGTCCATGTCATGTTTGGATTAAGTGCTCAAATGTAGTACAAGGCAACCTGACACAGCTCTGACCCCCTTTTCAGGACAACACCGTATGGAATCTGGCTCATATAACTGCCAGCTCAAAATGCCAGGCTTGCTGGGGGGGGGGGGGTTCACTCTGACAGCTCGCCAGCGACCATTCAAAAATACTTCTCATTTGTAAAGAGGCAGCTGTCTCCATTCCCAGGTTCATGTCTATTTGAATACTGCTGGCCAAGCAAGTCAAGCTGTTCCTCTCTGGGCTCTGACCTGTGCCCTATTTTCTGACTGCCACTTGGCACCAGGGGACTCTTCCAACAGTGACATATTGGGTGTGACCTCTGACCCCTTTATTTGGAGCTCATCCTGTGTTTGGGACCGAAGGCTTGCTGGGCTGATTTAGAATAAGGGGACAGAGATGAAAACCCAAGTAGAAAGCCCCGTCGCTTTCCTGCAGTGGCTTCTCAGATTCAAAATTTCCCTCCCAGAGCCCTCCCAGTGCTCCCGACAGAAAACAACATTCCCAGCAAATGCCTGCTCCTAAAAACCTTTGGAGTGGCAACAGTGCAGTTTCTCTGTCCTTTGCTCACCCATCCAGGAGTTTTCATGAATCCAGAAATAGGCTTAGAATAATCTTAGAACTGCAGAGCTGGAAGGGATCTTATGGCTCATGGAACCCAACCCTTGTCATGGAGGCACAGTCTAGTTTTGATTTTTGTCACTTCTACCCAATTACAGCGCTACTGTGGAGTGCAGTGAGTTTTGAGTTCAGAAAATTGTCCTAGGATTCTCCAGAGCTTGCCACATTGGTACACAGATACCTGCACATTTATTATTACAAATATAGTTTAAAATCTAGTTTTATTCTCATGGATATCCAGTGGTTTACAACATTATTGAAACTGTCATACAATATACAAAACAAAGCAAAAAAAAAGCCAGCATTGTCACAGGTGCTGGTAGTAGCCTTAACATCAGTGGGCTCAACCTTTTCCATCTGGTTTACATCACCCTACCACCTTGGAGCCTGATGAAGCTACTGGGTGGAAAGGGGCAAGCATTCCGCATCTAGCTCACCTTACTCTGCTTATGTAGAGAGAATCTGAGTGATATGATTTCGACGCAAATGCAGGACTTGGACAATGACTGGTAATGTTTACCTCCCAAAATGAAATATAAGGAAGGTACTGAGAAATACCACTGTGTAATAACAAATACCTATCATAAGCAGTTGATCAACAACTGAAAACAAGTAAATATGTATATGAAACAAAGTCCGAATTGGAAGCAGCCAAATATTAATGAAGCTCAAAGTGAGGCCAAAAGGGGTGCTACTACACTATGTGTTTTATATTACAGAGTTTTCCTCAGATTTTAAAAGCTGCTACAGAAACAAAGAAATTTGGGTTACAGGAGAGAATAATCCACACAACAGATCAAATGATTTTAACCTACAATTCTAATTGTTTTATTATGTGCAGGCATATGTTCTCACACGTGGGCTACCCTTGAAGTATCATATAGCATAACAACTAAGATAGATGGGGGTGTTTTTAAAGCTGTGGGTTTTGGACTATGCTATGATGTTAAAGTTGTAGATGCAGAAGAGAAAATTCAGTGCAAATTATTTTACCTATGGGTTTAAACGAAAAGGAAAAAAAGAGAAAGATACACGAGTTTTTAAACATAGTTTAGTCTATTTGATCTTGTGAATCATCTTTATGTTTCCATGCATGAGTTTTCTACTCTTTCATCCAAAAGGAGATTTATTTGGGACTTTACCATTTGGATTATTTCACAGAATTTGTAAATTTGTAATCCAGATTAATATAAACAGAGTACTACATGGCACTGGCAGCTCCAAGTTAGTATAAAGAAATGTTTCTACAGACATAGTTGTGCCAGCTGAGCTCTGTTCTTGGCAAAGACAGAAAAGATATTTATTCTTTCATACTCATGTTCTGGATATGAGATGTTGTAAGTACTCAACTTTGACTTGTTAGCTTTCACTATCTAAGCGGTAGTATCTTACTGCAAATATGTTCTGTTTACCTTTCTGCTTACCATTGCTTCAAACATACTTACATACTGTACCTATATCTCAGTATATATAAAGTGATTATGAATGTTTGTAGATCACATGGCTATTTTTTGTGTGTGTGTGTTTCGCACTACTGGAATGAGCACACAAGGATCAGCTATTTGGGGCAGGATCCATTATCGGAGGAAGGTATTTTTCCACAAGAATGGCACCTCACTGAAGACTCAATCTCATCCAACCACTAGACTGCGAATTAGCCTTTATTACATTTTAGTCAGTTATTTTTCTACTCTAAGGCAAAGCAGAAGCTGCCTATGTGGTTCGTTAAGGAAATGGACAGATCCACAGAAGTAGGGACATGTTCTACAAAGCGGGAAGCGTGGAGAACTGAAAATCTGTATTTTGACACCTTTCTTTTACACTGAGGCCAATATCCTACTGAGGGTCCTGGAAACAAAAAATCCTGACAGTGCAGGAACACAGGACTGAGGAGCTTGCAGAACTGTTGCCATTCTGCAACAAGCTGAGAGGATTTCTTCTTAGGATCATGAGATGGCCAACCATTACGCGCACCGAAACAGAAGCGAAATCGGGACTGAAAAACCAACCCACTTAAATCCCTCTCTGAAGGTCCCTTGAGCAACAGTTTGGGAGGCACGCAGGTCCCCTGGAAGAGGGGTGCGCCATTACGACGGCCTTGCACCCTCGTCCCTTGTGAACTGGAGGAGGCGGTGTGGGGGCCACTTTTGTTTTCTCCTCCTTCTCTTTTCCTCATAAAGAGGGAAGGAGAGGGGGGCCGTTCACTTTTTGTTTTGCTCGTACACTGGCGAAGGCAGGCTGGGGCGAAGCCTGCCGCAACTTCCTGGAAGGAGGCACACCCCTCGCAGGCCCCTCTGTGGCCGCCACCCAAAATGGGGCAATCGCGTGTGGAGCAAAGACGCGAAAGGACACACCACCGCCTCATGCACGACACGACTCCGCTCGGCCTCGAGGCGCGCGCCGCCGGGCGCCCCCCCCCCCCCGCAGAAGAGCCCGCGTTGTTGTTGCTGGGGCGGGGGCGGTGATGTCACACCCCGGCCGCCCAATCCCGAGCGAGCCATCTCCTTCTGGCCACGCCTCCTTCCAACACCCCCTCTTCTTCTCCCCCTCTCCCCGTCTGGGCATTCCCTGTCTGGCCGCCACTGCTCGCGGAGTCACTGATTGACAGGCAGGCAGCTACCCCGCCCTTCCTTGGCCTCCCCCGGGCCCAGCCTGGCTCCGCCTTGCGCTCTCTCCTCGCGCCGACCTTTCCCCTAGTTTCCAGAGGGCGGTTCGTCAGCGGCCGCCGCCGCCGCCACGGAACGTGCCCACGAGGGGCCTTTCCTGCTCGCAGCCTAGCTGCACGAGGCCATCACGCCGCCCGAGGGAGCTCATTGGCCGGCGAAGGGGCAGCTCGCGCTGTGATTGGCGAGGCGCTTCCCCCCCTCTCCCCGTTTTCCTCTTTCGCTCTCTCTCCGCCTCCTCCTCCTCCTCCCGGCTCTCTTCCTCCCCTTCCAGCTGCTTTTGCTGGATGGAGTGTTTTGGTGTGTTTCCCTCGGTATTTGGGCTGCTCGCCTCCCTGGAAGGAGGAGGAGGAGGGAGGGGGGGCAGGAGGCGGCGCTGGGGATCGCTCGGGCTGGCTTTGTCACATCGCGGCTGCCTGCGGGAGCTTCCACCACCATGCCCAGCTCGCCTGGCGCCCAGGAGATGGGAGATGCCCCTACGGTGAGTCCCCCCCCCTTCCGCCGGCTGCCCGGGGAGGCTGGCCGCCCGGGCGCCGGGAAGCGCCGAGCAGCGATCCCGGCGCCTGTCATCTCCTGCGGCGGGACTGGATCCTGGCTCCCTCCTTCCTCCTCGCTTGCAATTCATTCTGCTCTGTGATTCCCCATCACTTCCCAAGGCGCCAGATGTGCCGAGGTGCAGCACGCGGGGGGGGGAGGGGGAGAAGGGAGGGAGGGAAGGAGGGAGAACCACTGTGGGGGGGCAAATTTAAAAAGAGCAAAAAAGGGGGGGGGGTTTGAGATGAACCTCGGCTGCTTTATAGGCTTCCTTTCTTCCCTTCTTCGGGAAGTTGCCCAGGTGCCAAGGCGATGGGCGCGATCCGTGCCTCTTTGCTCGCCCTCTTGCGTGGCGGGGGCAGCGCAGCTCACCCACCCGCGCACCCACTCGCAGCCCAGTCCAGCCGAGCCGCCCGCTTTGCACCCTTCCCCCCCCCCCCGGCCCTCGAGGCCGCGTGTGGGTGGCTGGCCCCCCTCCCTCACCTGGAGGCCTTGAGGACCCTCCCCGCTGGGTCTGGTCACTAACCCTAACAGCCTCCTCCCCCCTTCCACCTGCGCCCCCCGGGGGGGGGAGGGCTGGGGATCGCCTCCCTGCCAGGTGGCCCTTCTGGGGATCTGGCAGCCCAGGACCCGGCAGGAGACTTTGGGGGAAGCCCCCCCCCCGTCCCCGGGAGTGCAGTGGGACCGACTTGCCCATCTTGTGGGCCCAGAGCAGTGGGTTGGTGTGCTCCGGGTGGGGAGGCTTTACTTGGTGAGTAAGTCACCCAGTCATTCCTGACGCAAGCAGTGGAAAGCGCTCCAGGGTGAGGAATCTTCAGGATCCACCAGTTGCCGCCTTGGCACGAAATCACGCCCAAGAGATGGACTGCAAAAGTGCCAGGGAGAGTCCGCCTCGCCCCATCGGTTGCGGAGGAATCGGGCCCCTCCCTGGGTGTCTGCCCTGGGTCAACTTTGTCGTTTTGGGAGCTTTGTTGTGGAAAGGCTGCCCGATCCTCCTCCTGCCCTCTTTGGCATTCCCAGCCAGGCCCGCCAGAGCAGTGTGGACACGCCTCGCAGGGCTTCCTCCCAGCGGTCGGTGGGTGGGTGGCTGGGCTCAGCCAGAGACGAACAAACCCCCAACCACCCACCCACCCACGCCGCCCTTGTTCACATGGCTATTTTGATGCATGACGTCGCCCGCCTCCTCTCCCACCCACCCCCACCCACCCGCTCTGTCCCTACCCCACCCCGAGCTATATTTGGAGTGGGTGGTTGCTCTGGATCCTGTGAGGGGGAAGAACAAACCCCCCTCCCTCCCCTTGAGAAGGTGGCGCTTTACCTCCTTCAGTCCAATTGACACCGATTTCGTAATTTTGCCTTATCTGCATCTCAGCTCCTCACACACGCCCCCCCCGCCAAATAACAAAGCTGGAGAGTGCATACTGGGGGGGGGGAGGAAGGGGAGGACGTGGTGAGTCACAGAGCAAAAGCCAACCACCCCACCCCCAGATCTGATAATGTGCATGCCACCCCAGTCCAGTGCCTGGTGAGAAATTTCCAGTCCGCTCTGTGTGAGGGTGGGTTGGCAGGGCTGCTTCCAGTGCTGCGTGCCAGCTCATCCGGCTTGCTTGCTTGCTTCTGCAGCGTCTGGGAGAAAAGAGGTGATTTAAGGACATGCCGCCAGGCTGAGTTCCACTGCGTGCTTAGCAGGAAGTCAGTCTCTCTCTCTCTCTCTCATTCTGTTTCTCTCTCTGCCTCTCCCCCCCCCCCCCTTTATTGCAGATTTCATGGTGTTCAGGAGTTCCAAGCCAATCTAAAGTTTTCCTGGAATGTTTTTCTTCCTCAGTTGCATGGCCTTTGAATCTGTTCTCCTGAACACCTCCATCCCCCTCTAGACAAACAAAGAGAGACAGACAGATAGACAGAAGGAAGATGGGGCTGTGTGGCCTTAGAGATATTGTTGGACTGCATTTCCCATCATTTCTTCTTGACAGCTGTACTGCCTTGTTTAACATGGGCTTTATTTCAGACTCAAAGACATAGTTTTCATGAGTTGCAAGCAAATGTAGAAACCTTTCTTAGTTTTTCTGTTCCTTAATCATGCTTGTATCTTCTGCTTTTACACTGCAATGATTACACACAGCTTTTGATCACCCCTATAGATTAAATAATAAAAGGTAACAAGAAACCCTGTGATTAGTTGGCTGTGTTTCAAGACAGCTTTTTAAAAAATTCCTCTTTCTCTCCAAAGTTTTATTTCCATTTAAATGTTTTCAAAGAGGTGATGCCAAGCAGACTGTGTGCAAATTTGATACTGGTTTAATTGCAGGAGCAATGACTTTTTTTAAAAGCTTTGTTTAACTATGAAACAAGCAACTATTTGGAGCCCACCCAAGGCCTGCATGTATAAATGCAGGTTCTATGATTGGTGATGTTTCTGACAACTTGTGTATGTCCAAGCCTAATTGTGTACAACTGGATTCACTTGTATACAACAGGGTGTTGAACAAAAGCCTGTGCTATTCACTGAACATTTGTACTCTGTGCGTGTGCGTGCGTGTGTGTGTGTGTGCACGTGCACATGTGCAGAGCATTTGTGGACATCTAATAAAGCCTGAGAATTATCTCTCTAAGCATTGTGCAGCTTATTACTCAATCATTGGGCTCCATTTTCCTTCTGAATCTGGGCTTCTGATCCACTGTTGTGAGAGTTTCGGGTAGGAGCACTCCATCCTCTGTTGATGTCGTTGTCTTAGAGTGGAGTCAGGTTGAGAGGAATTTTCACAACAGTTGTTTGCTGGAGGGAGTTGCTTTTGACCAACATATTTTGCTTGCACTGGCCAAAAATAGTGATGATGTTGTATACAAGGAGAGAAGTACTGTATAGCAATTGTTATCAATGGAGGATAATTTTCGGACATTTAGTATAAAGTATTTAGTATAACTGCAAAGATAACATCACGAACGATTATTATCTTGGGGACTAATCACCTTTCTGTATTCAGCAGCTAAACAAACAACTGCTCAGGCTTGGAAAGATACTATAGAAATCTCAATAAGCCCTTGAGAACATAAGATGTGGAAATTAGCATTGATGGAAAAAACTTACTGTACTGATTAATTTTTTAAAAAACTTGGCTCCCTTCCATTCAGTGTTGGAAGAATCATACAGATTCTTTCAGCCATTCCCACAGCTTCCCATGCAGATTTATAGAGTGCTAACTTAATTGGGTACTACCATTTAATGCTCTTAAGGCATATGAGAGTTTGGAGGAATGGGATAGTTATTTCTGTTTTTGTATAGTGTATATATTTAAATTTTGTATATATACAAAAAAAGACCATATATAAAATTTTTTTAAAAAAGACCAAGGATAGAATCTTTTATATATAAGGTAGTTTGCAGCTGAAAAGGGGGCGGGAGGAATGAGAAAGGTACCCATATAGTCAACAAGCTTCTATTAATGTTACCTCCTGTGAGTGGTAGAAGCAAAGAGCGTATTTGTTGTTATGTGCCATCAAATTGGAACCAACTCATAGTGACTTTAATAAGGCTTTCAAGATAAGTGAAATATTTAAGGAGTGGCATTACCAGGTCTGTTCTCCCATTGAGTTTCCATGGCTCAGCGGGGATTTGAACCTAAGGCTTCCTGAATCCTCATCCATCACTCTATCCACGACACCATGCTGGGTATCCCAAGAGGGTATGTAAAAGCATTTAAAGTTTAAATATCTTATATAGAACTGAGTTGTACTTTACAGATTTGGAAGCAAGTATGCTGGAGCATACTCCTAAGTAGGCACATATAACGTTGAACTTTGCTTTGGAGACCTGCCAATGGTTGTACCAGGGATTGTTCCTGAGTAGATACCCAGCCCGGCCCACTTTGCTTTATCCCCATCCTATACCCTTAACTCAGCCAACTGATGGACTGCAGCTCTCAAGACCCTTCCCAATTTGGCATTCCATCCCTAGGCTGGAATGGGTTCCTTTCCCCGCTACAGATGCTGTAGTGTGAATGCAGTACAGCGAGGTTTGCTGAATTCCCATTGGTCTCAGTGGCTTAAGTTTCCAATTATATCTTGTGTTGTCAGTATTTATGTTTTCTTAACAAAAGTGTAGATGAAAGAACAATACATTACTGTATAGTTAGGTGTACCGGAAGGTGTACAAAGGTCAGCACACTTAAACAAGAACAATGCAGGAAATGTGACTATATGCACATCTGAGTTACTTGACTTTTGGCCATGCATGCAGGTCTCCTTATGAATGGAAGAAGCAGACTTACACTGAATCAAATACAGTAGTTCAGTGATTCCCAACTTTGGGTTCTTGGAGTAAAACTCCCAGAAGCCTTCACCACTAGCTGTGCCGGCTAGGATTTCTGGGAGTTGTAGTCCAAGAACGTCTGAAAACCTAAGGTTGGGAGCTACTGAAATAGCTGGTTCGTCTGACTGAGCACTCTGTACTCTGGTTGGCAGGAGCTGTCCAGAGGTCCTACCCATCAGTGCTGTCCGAGAGCCTTTTAACGAGGTGCAAGGGATCATATGCTTCACTCCTGTTTTATGGTCTCTTCCCCAGATTATGTGTGCAGACTTCATTAGCAAGATTGGAACATGGAAATATATATCAGGACTAGGGAACATTTGGCCTGTCTGGTGCAAGACTCAAGTCCCAGTAGCCCCGACTAGCATGGCTAATGACTGGGGATTGTGGGAGTTGTAGTCCATCATCGTCTAGAAGGCAACAGATTCCGTACCCCTGAAAGATAGAAAATAACTTTTAAGCAGACAACAGGTGTGCGTCAGCCGTTGTTTATGCTTGGTAAACACATGACTTATTTATTTGTAGGTTGACATTGTGGACATCTATGAATCCATACGGGAACGACAGCGGCATGACAGTGAAAGGTCTTCTTGCAGCACCTTGGAGCAGAATGACATAGAAGCAGTGGAGGTGCTTGTCTGCATGAGCTCCTGGGGTCAAAGATCACAGAAGGGTGACCTTTTAAAAATAAGACCTCTTACTCCTGTTTCGGATTCAGGAGATTTTGCAATGCACACGGAACCCACATCGGAGTTGTCCAAGGACTATAACTTTTTATCAACTCTGGTAAGGGGGAAAAACATGGTGGGAGAAGATTAACGTGCATGGAGTAAATATAATGGCCAGTATCCTGTTGAGGGTTTACATGTGCATGGAGTTGTAGCTGCAGAAGGTTTTGCGACAGAGCACCAGCCATACAAAACCAAGCACATGACCTCGTCTGATCACTACAATTTGAGTTCTGTGTGTATAAAGACTGAATGGGATACTTGCTGGATATTTTAAAGAGAAAATACATAAAACGTACGCAGAGAATCTGCTAATACTATACCATTTATTTGGCTTGAGAGAGTAGTAGTAGTAGTTGCAGTAAGTAGCAATTCTTTACAAGTGACATGCTTTTTCTGTTATTGGCCAGACATCTGTTTCCAGTGTAACTGTTTTATGTTTAGATAATAAGCCCCAGAATTATTTGTTTTATAGCACCACATGATTTCCCATTCATTAAGTGTCAGGCAGAAACAATGTTAGCCTAGAACTGGAAGGTAGGAAAGCCTGATTAGATTCAGTGGATATTGCAGGTGTTTCTGAAATGATTACCCCATTTCATCAGAACTGCATTGAAACTCTGCGGCTTTCCTTTTGTCTTCTGATATTGGGTGTAATCTAAGCAACCAAGTCTATTTAAGGCTGCCAGTTTGCCCCTCATGTTCTTTAACTTCACTCGGGATTACAGTTCTAGTCTAAAATATGAATCTTGCCATGCAGCAGTACGTTTATTAATGATCATTCAGAAAAAGGTGCTTTTAAACAGATAATTAAATTGATGCAAGTGTCTGTTTTCAAAATAGCTATGTTTTAAGGGTCCAAAAGAGAGAGCATGACTTTCAGGATCGTAAGCATCAGTGCTAGGAAATTATCATACCTAAAGTGGTAGTTTTTTGATGCTGGTATCCTAATACGATTTTTCTGTTTTTAAAAATTGTAGTGTATGACGCCACCGTACAGTCCTGATTTTGTCGAGCCTTCCTCTGCATCACTGCTCTCGTCACAACAAGCCAGTTGCTCAAAATCTCAGACAATCAAGGCAAACATGTCTGCCTGCATTGTCGCGCCTCCAGGTTGTCCTCTTGCTGCTGCAGCCCAGCCATCTGTCCTGAACATGGAGAGACAGTCTAGCCAGAAGCCAGCCAAAGCTGAGCAGCCAGTTCCTCCGCTTTGCAGAGCCATGGCAACGAGTGTGATCCGTCACACAGGCGACAGTTCTGGTTCCTCCTGCATTCCTGGCGCGCAAGTGAAAGCAGAAACGGTCTCGGGCAGCAGAAGCAGCGGTAGTCCTGCAGCGGGGCGTGAAGTGCAAGAAGAGCAACATTCCAGAATTTCTCAGAACATTGCAGACAACTTCTCTCGTGTTACTTCCCCAGCCCACGAGTCTTATTTGCCCAACTTAGGTCCTTCTAGACTTTCCAGTAAAGGACACGAATGGCCCAGCCTTTCTCCGCAGCAGAATCCCTTTCCGAAACATTGTGAAAATGATACACCACACAAGACTCCCTCCCTGCTGCCCACCCCGCTTTCAAACCCACCGGTGATCTGCCAAATGATCCCCTTGGAGGGACAAAGAGGTATGGTCCCCGCCTTCCTAAAGCCCTCTGCTCAGCCTGCAGCCACAGTCAAACCCATCTTACCCCACACAGCCCCTGTTTCCCAGCCTGTTTTGATGGGACCTTCTGTGCCTCAGGGGACTGTTATGTTGGTTCTTCCACAGGCTACAGTTTCCCAGGCACCGCCAGGCCAACAAACCATGATGTCCGTCGGGAATACAAAGTTATTGCCTCTGGCCCCGGCGCCGGTTTTCATTGCCTCCGGTCAAAGCAGTGCCCCTTTAATGGACTTTTCCCGGAGAAGGAATTACGTTTGCAATTTTCCAGGCTGCAGGAAAACATACTTCAAAAGCTCTCACCTGAAAGCTCACCTCCGTACTCATACAGGTTTGTATTTAAATGAGAATGAAGGCGACATGTCTCTTTAATGGCTGTGTAGCAACATATCTGAGAACTGAGTTTTGAGCAGGTGAAAACGTGAGACTGGAGAAAACATTTAATGGGAGAAAGGACTGTTTTTCACATACTCAAAGAGAGCACAGCTGCATCCTTTTCTGGTCTCCCAAATTGCATCATCTAAACAGTACCTGGACTATCTAGAAAGCAATTGAAATTGCTGGCCCCCTCCTGACTTCTCAGTCTTAAGCAGAATGTCTGAAAAGGACCTCTGCCACTCGCCCAGTGCTGTGAACACACTGAGAGAGGAGCAACTTGCTCCTTTTCTACCTGTCATCCTTTTTTTTCTTCGTCACAGCAGCAGTTCTATAGAGAAGAGCAGTCCTATCCGCATGAAGGCCTTACATTTGGAGCAAGAATCTAGATTTTCTAGGGTTTTCAGCTGCAGGTAGAGCTCACATGGAGCAGCAACATCTTGTCTTCAGATGTAGCACTGTAACTCTGAAGAACATGGCAACAGAACGAGGTGAGCACTGCTCTCCTCTAAGTGTGTTCCTTGTGCTGGGCTGAGTAATGCCCGAATAGAGCTCTGCATGATGATACCGTTCACATGGTTTAGTGTTAGGGTTCTCACCATTGGCTCTTCTACATGTCTTAGACCTCACCTCTCAAGAGAGTGAAGAGGTTATATATAGTTAAACCCCATTGCTTCCAGCTGTGGTCCCAGTCAGCATCTCTGATCTGCATGGGAGGAAAAATTCACATTTATGTCAACTGGAAATTTTCTTCAGATGCAGATTGTAAAGACTGACGACTCTGGTCTAGCTGAGGAGCACAGCGGAACAAAGAGTTAATGATTCTCTGAATACAGCTTGGGGTCCTTCCAAGCTCCTAAGCACCCACATAACCACCTTACTGCATTATTGATGACTCACCTAGTTTGCCCCTCAGTTCACGTAGTCAGCTAGAGGAGAAGCCAATCTCGGTCTCTGGTTTGCTCCTAACGTATTTTGCAGTCTCCTTGATGTAGCCAGCTGTCTCGTTCAGTTTTTCACTTCATTTTCTCCCACCCTTCAATCTCTTTCCCCAGGAGAGAAACCATTCACCTGTAGCTGGGAAGGCTGTGATAAAAAGTTTGCCCGCTCTGATGAACTTTCTCGACACCGCAGAACTCATACAGGGGAGAAGAAGTTTGCTTGCCCGGTCTGTGACCGACGGTTCATGCGCAGTGATCACCTGACAAAACACGCGCGTCGTCACATGGCCACAAAGAAGGTGCCTAGCTGGCAGACGGAAGTTGGCAAACTGAACAGAATCTCCACGATAGAGAAACCCAGAAGCGAGAGCACGCTGAGCATGCTTCTCCCCATGCTGTCTTCTGGCTAACCAGCCTATTGGCGGAAATGAACAATTCAAGAGGAGTGTGGGAATTTCCAAGCAAAACAGCTTTGATAGATTTCTTCCCCCCCCCCCCCCCTTAAATGTCCACTAATTTTGGAGTGGGGAGGAGGACTGCAAAGGTCCCTCCCTCTTTTCTGTACCCTCCCTTCAGTTTAAGCCCTATTTAATCATTAACCTCAGTTTTATTTCTGTCACCCCCTTCTTCCACCTTCTGTACTGTGGGACATTCACTAGCACTTCAGGGAAACAAAAAAAAAAATGGGTGTGGTGTTTCCACAGGAGAATGTTGGTGGCTTGTTCTTTGAAAACATATTTTCACTTGAGTAACAGCGGTATATAGGAAGTGAAACAGGGTGGATTTTATTCCCAATGTTATACTAGTTTTCCTACCTGTCTTGTATTTGTTCAGCTGCAGGTCACAACTGCATTATTATTGTCATTATTATTATTAATAGTAATATTATTATTATTTGCTGAACACAATCCAAATGAATTTATAATAGTACAGTATCTGAATCTCAATCAAGCAACTGAGTCCACTTCAGGATTTTCTGTTGTGTCCAAGATTTAAGCACAGACGTTCTCTCCCATGTCTGGTGATAAGATGCCCAGATACACACCGTGAACTTGTTTTAGATGTGGCACAGAGCATCTTCATCAGCATCAGAGGCCTTGCCTGGGTCATAATTCTGTATGGTCAATAGTGCTCCAGCATGTTTTTCCCTAGCCCCAGTTCCATATGTATGCGACATTTGCTTGCTACTCAGGAAGTGTTGGCATGCAAACACTGCATACACAGGAATGAATGCATTTGCTGTGTAAAGTTCCCCCGTACGAGTAAAATGATTAGTGGTAGGGCTGCATGTGATCCTCTTGTGTCTGTTAGGCAGATAGTTCCAGAACATGAGCTCATTTCTGCTGCAGTATTTTCATTTGCCTTCAGCTGGGCAGGCGAGATGGCTCTGGTCCTAAGGGTAAAGTTTGTCTCAGTAATGAAAGAACAGAGGGATGCTAGCATGCCCTTGTGTTTTGATACTGTGATGTTAGAAGTGTCCTTTTTAATTTAATATGCAGTACTCTCCAGTTCATAAGGTGGAGGATTACGTAAGTCACATCTCTCAGTTAATACTTGACATGCTGGTTTAAGGAGTCTGTTCAAAAACTCTGGTCAGTAGTACAAAACTCTCAGCGTTCAGGACTTTTGTGCCTCATGGGCTTCAGTGGGGATAGTGAATTACTTCTTTAAATATGTTCTGTTGCATTTACTGGGAGATAAGGGCTTGAGTCTGATTGCATTATTCCCTTGATTAGAGATGGGGTTTGGGGATATTTTGAATTACAGATGCCATGATTCTCCATTCTGGAGTTATATCTGACTGACAGACACCTACATATGGCTCACCTGGGAGAAAGGCCTAAGTAGAAGGCTTTGAGGCCTACCTAGGCCTAACTTCCTGTTCAAAAAAAGAAGAAGCTCCCAGCTAGCACTGGGATTGGAACAACTTCATTGTCTTATTATATTGCTCTAAAATAAATTAAGAGCTGGAATCAAAAGTTAAGCATGCATTTCGTGCATGACCTATTTTAAATAATCTTGGCAAATAATTGGGTGACTTCTCATCCCGCTACCACAGGTGTAGCTTAATTGGTTCTATGGAGGATGAGCAACCAAAAACCACGTTAGCTTCATTTTCCATATGGAGCATTTAGTCATTTGTAGTGCTAAATTAAATCCAGTGCATTCATTGTGTGAGTTACCTTTTCTGAGCATTCCTCTCACCCAGTGCTTCTCATTCCTTAAGAACAGATGGGCGTACTACAGGGTAAGAGGGGGGGATCCATGTCCAAATGATGTTTGGTCAATGGAAGATTATCATTGAATGCAACCCTCTACCTTATAATGTGTGCTTTTAAAATGGGAGCAATTTATAACAATTGCAAAATTCTGCCGAATAGTAGTGAATGGATCTACAACAGAGATTTCTATTTCATGAACACCCCCCTCCAATGTTCAGCTTTTGAACAAAAAAAATGCTTTAAAAAATATAATGATGCTGTTCTTGTGGCCTCCTTGTCCACAGCACAGGGACTATGTAACAAGGAAGTGACAGATAATTATAGAGCTGCTGTTATTTTGTCTTTTTGGGAGTATTGAGAGAAAAATGAATTATGAGACATCTTAGATCCTTCAGCTACCATCTCAGATGAAAGCATGGTGTATTTGTCTGTGGTATAGTAGCTGGCCATTGAAGCTACCAACATGAATCTGACCCAACACCGGGAGGCAGTGGAAGACAGGAGGGCCTGGTGTGCACTGGTCCATGGGGTCACAAAGAATCAGACACAATGTAATGATTAAACAACAATAATAGCTGACATTTTATTAGTATCAGAAACTAGATAGATCTCTCATTACTGTTGTAGTAATCACATAGCGCTGTTATTAAACCAAAGTTGCCATACCGTAAGCTAATCTAAAAACATTTACTCTAGTGTTAATTTATTGGCAGTACCCCTTAAAATAAGTGATTTGAGCTCAATTGTAAAAACGTGCACTAGATTGATGCTGAGGCAGTGTTGATATACAGGATTGCTGGCATGTGTGTATGTGCTAGCGGCTTTTTTTGTACCTCCACAGCAGCTTCATCTGCAGAAATTTATGAAGGGAAGTTTATCCTGCCACATCATTAGCGTGCTAGGAGCAATTTCAGCTGCTAAAATTCTTCCAGGCTCTCTGGCAGAAGGGTGAGGAGGGACAAAACAGGGGGTTGGTCCCTCTGCGTGGTTTGAGAGTCTGCAAAGCCACAACTCTTTCCTTGTCCATCCTAAACATACAGCTTCCTGTGTCTTTTCCTATTGAATTGAATGATAGCTCATAATAAAGTTGATTGTAATAGAAACAGCTGTTTCCTTGTCCTGAAGAAAATAAAAGCAAATAACAGCAATTATCATTGATACATGAAGTAAATAATGTTTTGAGTTGATGAAAATTTTTCAGCTTCTCCCGTATTCTCAGTCCAAGTGATGTAATTAGGCTTTCTTTGAAATGAGGTTAAACCAGGCCATCAGACTTGGTGACTACCAGTGATTCAGAGCTGAGTGGCTGCCTGCCAGATGTTGGTGGACGGCTGTGTTCACAGTCCGTCATCCTTGCATGGCTATACTAGCTGGAGCTGACAACCCAACATTATTGGGTTGTCAGCTGGAAGCGCCCATATTTCCCGTCCCTGCACACAATTTCCCAAGTGTCTGAGAATCTCTGTGTCTTTTATCAAGTGGCAGGGAGAAGCAGGTATTTTTCTAATGCCCTGTCAAAATATACATGGTGGTTAAATGCATTTGATGAACCACAAATTGAGCAAGCATGCAAATCATGGTTGGTCACATATGTCCCCTGATTTATTTCTCTTTTTTTAATGCAGGCTGCAGAGTTCATGTTTCATTGTGGAAGTTCAGGAAGTGCAATCCTTTTTTTTTAGAAATCTCTTAGTGGTTACAAAAGCTTGGAGGAAATACTGGTAGGCCAGTAGACAAGACCTGTGTCCCCTGGGCATCTTGCTTTCATGCAGAAATGGCTTCCTTTCAAAGATTAGAATAGGGCCTTTTTTTCACCCACAGCCTTGATGGTGTGTGACTGATGTGGTTCTGTGACTCCTGCCCATCTATAATATACAAATTGTGGAAACTGCACTCAATCTCTATGCATTTGTTAATTTTTTATAGTATACATAATAAATCTTAATGGCCACATCAGAGCAACACAATTGTGGGGAAAGCATCCCTCTGAAACGAATTGATAAGTACAAAATATTAATAAACATAATTTGAGGGCCCTTTCAAAACTTTACTAATATCTGATCCTGATTATTACCTGTCTGACTCAAGGTTATGGGAACGTATGTTCTTCGTAGTAAAATATTGTGCCTAATATTTTATATGAATAAACCTTGTTTTTTTTCTGTCCAGCATTTATTGTGAAATCCCTATATTTGTGTGTGTATATGCAAATACTGTTTGTATTTCTCCAAGGGCTGCATTGTAATTCCTCTTCTAGTAAAAGTGGATATTTACATTACAGTTTTGTTGTCATTTTTCTCCTTTCAGGTTGACCTTGCCTAACTTCAGAACAATGGGGAAAGATGAGTCCAGTGGTTAATGCTGTTGATATTGTTAGCTCATATATGTAACAGGAATGTCAGATTCTTAATTGCTAGAGCAGTACGACAATGGAATCAATTACTTCAGGAGGTGGTGAGCACTCCAACACTGGAGGCATTTAAGAGAGAATTGGACAATCATCTGCCAGATCTGCTTCGATTTGGATCCCTGCATTGAGCAGGGGGTTGCACTTGATGGCCTTACAGGCCCCTTCCAGTTCCATTGTTCTGCAATTCTAACTCATTGAATAATTTAGAATTAGTTCATACATAGCTGGGCAGGGGGAAAATTGGCGCCAAAGAGAGATATTCCCAGCTGAGATCACAAGATTACTTCAGTTCTTGCAAATGTGTAGGAAATATGCAAATAATAATAGACTATGAATGAAAAGAATCAAATACAAACTCTTCTTTATTTGGCTCTAATGGTGCTTCCGTTGACCCTGCTGGGTTTCCTTGATTCTTGCAATGTAAGTAATATTCAACCTCTGCTTTCTTCCCATCTCCCTTCTTGTCTTTATTGCTTTGTCGGCCTCTGTCTTCCAGCTTGTTTGGATTTCACTGTTTCTATAATAGAGAACACTACCCTTTGCATCCTAAGTCTCTGGCTCCTGGATGGCCCTCCAGGTGCAGAGGATCCAGGTGATTCTTCACCAGAGGTGATGCTGGCTAAGACTGATGAGAAAAACAGCCCAACAGGATTTGAACAGGCACAAGTTGCTCCCTCGCTTGCTTTCCATTCTGATGTGTGTGGGTTTCTGCACCTCAAGCCCCTGTTGGTCCTGTAACGGAACATCTTCCGGTGTTCATCCTCTTAAATCCCACCACAGTACAAAACAGCCACGAAACTGCATTGGAAAGTCAGTTTCTGTCACATTCTAGTGTGACCAAGAAGGAAAAGCCAGGATGCTTTGATTCTCAAGGATTAGACATATGATGTCCTTGAGGACCTCTGCTTCCGTTTCCTCATAGGTGTCAATTTTTACCATTTACATAGGAGCAAGGAACAATGTTGAGTTGGGATACTGCTGTGATAAAAGCCTGCCTTCCACATGCAAGATAACCTGATTGTGTAAGGTGTCCAGGAGACATACTGTGTTGGTATGTGCTGCCAAGTCAGAATCGACTTACAGTGACCCTAATAGAGCTTTCAGGGTCAATGAGACATTTAAGGTGTTTTACCAATTATGCACCCCCAGTGAGTTTCCTTGGCTGAGTGGGGATTCGAACCCAGGCCTCCTGAGTCCCAATCCATCTCTGTCCACTACCCCACACTGGGTATCACCTGGAGGTAGATGAACCTTTTTCTCCATATACTCCCCAACCGCCATAATGACCCACATTCTGGTAACAGTTATCAGGAGCTGTCTTGATACTGCTTTCCAGAAGACGCCAGACTTTGCAATCTATCCAGCTCTGAGGGGAAAATGTTGTTAAGATCCTGGCAGAGCCAAGCAAGAGAAACTGAAGGGACACTCTTCTGCAGTCTCACCCCTGCAGGCTGAAAGAGGTCAGGCTAAAAAGCACAACACTGAGCTTTTTTGACCAGTTTTAGTCCTGGCCATCACAACTGCTATCCAGCAAAGGAGGGCAGAGCTTGCGCGTGCACGCGTGCACACACACACACACACACACACACACTCTTAACCGCTATTTGTGCTGCTGAACAGGCCAGCCAAGGAAAAATGGATGCTTCTGTAGCCCAAGTACATCCATATGGCTCTATTGGACAGTGGCCATTATTATGCTTAGGGCGGAGGCTGTCTTGGACACTGAAGTTGGGGGGAAGTACAGATGTAAATAAAAAATGGGAGCTGGCAGCTGGCTCCTTTTCTCTCCTCCTTTTGTGTTTTCGATCTCACTGCATCAAGCTTTGTCCCTCTGTTCTCAGTTGGGATGACTCTTCATCCTTGCCTTTTAGATAAGGGGCTCGTTTCTGTTGATGCCATTCAAAGCTGAATTAAAAACACAATTTGTTCAAACTCTGGCTGACCAGAGGAAAAAGGGGATAGGGTTCCTGTACATTTAACCATTGCTTAGAAAAGGAAATTTCACCAGGGCGAGCTGTTAACGCAAGCTACAGCTGTTGAAAGTGCATCCTCCACACCACTGGTTCTTAACCTTGGGTTACTGCAACTCCCAGAAGCCTTCACCACCAACTGTGCTGGCTGGGGTTTCTGGGAGTTGCAGTTCAAAAACATCAGAGTAACAAAGGTTAAGAACCACTGCTCCACACAACAGGAACTCTCTTTTTCACACTCTTCACACTCTGTCCTCTTTTTCACACTCTTCATCTTGCAGAATGGAAGATCATTTTGATGGGAAACAATCCATGATGTTCCAACCAGCTTCATCTGTTGGTGATATTTAAATAGATGTTACTTTCAGCATGGGAGTATACACACAACGAACAATCATCTGAAGTTTATTCAGCCCATTTGAGGGAACATCTATGCCATCATCATCATCATCATCATCATCATCATCATCATCATCATCATCATCATCATCATCATCATCATCATCATGTGCTGTCAGTTCCAGCATATGATGGCCCTCCCAGAGTTATCTAGATGTGAAGTACTCCGAGGTGGTCAACAAATTCCTCCTTCTGGGACTGTGCAATTTGCCCAAAGGCAGACAGGCAGCAAGTCATGTTGCCCCATCAGCTAGGTTTTGTTGAGTTGCCAGTTGGGGTGGGAAAATCTCCCTGTCTGGATGTCATTGTGTTTCTCTGAACCCTACTTGGTGTTTTGGTTTTTGTGTTCTTGCAACTCTTAAGGATCTTAATGGCCCATTCAGGGGCAAGTGAGCCCTGAATACTTTATGAGAAACCAGAAGTCTTTAAGACTAAACACAGGAAGGACAAGGAAACTGGGGTGGGTGGGATGTAGGAGTCACAACTCACTATGCCATCCTTCCTGCCAATTGAAAAGTTCTGATTCTCAGGACCTGAGAAGTCCACTACACCAGATCTCACAACAAGCCTGAAGAAGTACAAATAGGTTTGCCCTTGCTGAGACTGTTAAATCATGAAGTTCCTTCCCATTCCGGTTCACCACCATTCATTTTATCCTGTATGAAGTCACTCCCAGTTAGAAGTTGCTCGCTGAAGATGGCATGAAGTGTTAATTGGGCCACGTTTCGGGTACTTTAAAGCCATGTGCAGGGAAATGTTGGGCCTCCTGGTCTTCCAAACTGCAGCTCCTCGGAGCCCCAGACAGCATGGTCAATGGTAAGTGTGGGGCTTTTGAAGCGGTTTAATCCCAAACACCAGGAAAGGTCATGGTTCCCCTTGTCTGTCTTAAGCCTATTTCCCTTCTATATCCATTCCTGTAAAGCCAGTTGTCTTGCCAACATGCACTTGAACCTTGTGTGAAAAACATGCAAGTAAACATATGTAACTGATACAGAAAAAAAAATAAGATTTTAATCCATTCTTCGTTCCACATGAATGGTGCTGTAGTGAGTTCATTCTAAAAAGTTAAAAAGTGGATTCAAATACATTTTGATAATATAAGGAACTACAGTTCCCAGGAAAGAGCAGAGTTGTAAGACCTTTCCTCACATCCATATAGCCTATTAAAAAGTTTTTTGGGGTGTGTGTGCTTTTTTGTTTTGCTTTTTAGTATAGGAAACATTGAAGCTGAGGCTCCAATACTTTGGCCATCTCATGAGAAGAGAAATCTCCCTAGAAAAGACCCTGGTGTTGGGAAAGAGTGAAGGCAAGAGGAGAAGAGAACGACAGAGGATGAGATGGCTGGACAGTTTCATCTAAGAGCGACCAACATGAATTTGACCCAACTCCGGGAGGCAGTGGAAGACAGGAGGGCCTGGCATGCTCTGGTCCATGGGGTCACAAAGAGTCGGACACGACTTAACAACTAAACAATAGGTAACATTTAGTTTGCAGAATGCTACTTAGCAGAACAGCTAGATCTGTTTGCAAAGTCAACCTGACTCCATAAAGACAGGTTGACAGATTCACATTGACTGAAAACCAGTAGTAAATCGGAGGGTATTTGGTGAGTCAGCTTCTATCTGAGTTCCACTGATTCAATGGCTTATTGTAGTTGCGACTTACTACTGGATAGATGGATGGGCAAAGAAAATGAAGGGTAAATCCTTCTTGCAAAGGAAATTTGTTTACAGACAATTGCCATCTGAAGCAAACACTTCCATGTGAAAGGAAAATGTGGTGATTATGGCAGTAATTTTTATATGATAGCATGGACAGGTAGTCTATGTAAAATACTGGCTGAAATCCAGTAGTAAGTCACAACTAGAGTATGCCATTGAATCAATGGAACCCATGGAGAAGTTGATTAGTCAAACCCTTTCTGATTCAACCGGCCTATTCTAGTTGTGATCCATCACTGAATATCAGTCACTGTGATTCTAGCAATCTTTCTGTATGGAGTCATATTGACTTTGCAAAGGCTTTTGTGCACCAGGGGCTGGGTTGAGAATACATTAACAATGAAACATCACAGTGTGCTTCCAGAACATAGTGGCCCTAGTGCTCTCCATTCCTAGACTGCTTTGGGCACCAAAGCTATAATCAAGAATGGGAGATAAATTGTATTTAGTTTTTGAATCATCAAATGCTTAACTTTTATTTAAAAAAATTAAAGTTTCCTGATGTGCATATATTTATAAAAGTAAAAAAAAAAATACAAGTATCACTCAAAGTTAAAATCAGTTCTGGTATACTTGCCTTATGAGCTCAGGATGACATTGTGAATCTAAATTGGAATATGTATTTTAATGTTGCCTTTTTCTATTGTGTTTCCTCCTCTGGCATACATGCAGTTTTATCAGTTTTCCTCTGATTCAAACACTCCTCAGCACTTGATCTTGGCAGGGATGTGATCCAGGGATCTCAAACCGACGCCAGTGGACCGTAAGCTGTAGCAGACTCCATTGGGCTGGCAAAGCTTAAGAGTATGAACTGAAAGGTAGATTGTTGTCTGACGGCCAGCCTTGCTAATTACCATGAGATCTGTCACCAGAAAGATGACCGCTAAGTGTTGAATTGGCCACAGCTACTATGCATGGAGTACTGTAGTTGCGATCTGTTCCTGTGGAAGGCTGACTTGCATCAGTGACATCCTTGACCTTCAAGAGGATTTTAGCACCAGTTATTTGGAAGGACTAGCACCACTGTATGGCAGAGACAACAGAAACTGGAATTAGACAGTATCACCCTTGCACTGTCCATAAACATACTCAGTCTTGACAACATTAGCTCTGACCCATTCAGCTTCCGTTCAGAGTTTTGTGATAGAGTGATTCTTCCTTGAGTCTTCCCCATAGGTTTGTCACTAAGCGTTCAGAAGTGGTCTGAAAGCTATTCTTAAACTACATTCAGTGTTTCTGCAAGACTGTCTTGTCAGCAGAAAAAAACATGGAAATAGTGATGACACATGCAGTCACTTTCCTCTAGATAAGAGCAGAAAAATAATTGTTACTTTCAACATACAAGAGTAAAACCATGACGTGAGTGAAGGCATCCGTTTCACTGCTACATCTTCAGAGGCTGCTTTGGAGGGTTGTACATTATAGTCAGTCTAGTTCCTTCTAAGTATACAGAAAACGATCTGGGCTGGTAGTAGGCAGAATAGTAATGAATGGATCTACAACAGAGATTGCTATTTCCCTATTCCACATCCCTGGCAGCCTCACCTTAGTTATTGCTCTGCTGAGAAATAACATTTCAACTGTCATTGTGGGTTGTGTGCATCTTGAGGGATATTTTCATCTGCACTGGTCACTGCAAAGAACCAATGGAGTTCACCCTGTTGTTTTCCAAAACAACAATGGCCTGGGAAGGCAGACAAGGACCAGGAATGGGGGGCTCATATTTCTTGGATTACTGATCATTTAACTCTCCATTCTGGGAATCCTACCCAATTTACACACACTTACAGACACCTACATGTGGCTCAGCTGAGAGAAGAGGCCTAAACTGAAATGCAGTGAGGCTTAGCTAGGCCTAGCTCTAACTAGCTTCCTGTTCAGAATGAATGCTCCCAGGCAGTATTGGGGCAGGAACAGGAAGTTTGGCTGAAGCTAGGCCTAGCTAAGCCTCACCGCATTCCAATTTAGCCTTTTGTCCCAAGTAAGCCACACTGAGGTGTTCGTAAGGCAGAAAAAACTCCCAGAATAAGGAATTACGGGATGAATAGTTCAAGAGATCCCAAAATGTCATTTCTAAGTATGCGTCTTTTTCCAAAGACATTTCTGGCTGGGTTTACAACACCCCAGTAAAAAGCACGAAAATCAGCTACATAGGTAAGTGCTTCCTCTTTCTGTATCCCATCTCATTTTGATTCCTGTGACATGATTCTATGTGTGTGCACTAAAAACTTGAATATTGGGTTGGCTCAATGCATTTGATGAAGTGGATGATAACCCACAAAAACTCATGTTTAAATAGCTCTATCTGTCTTAAAGATGCTATAGCTCGTTTTTCCTTTTCTGTTTGGTTTTTTGTTTGTTTGTTTCATTAGGATGGCGGCATTATTAAACCCATTCTAATTCATTCTAGTTTTAAGGAGAATTTACAACTGCCAAGAGGCGAATATCCACCAACAACACAGAGAGGCACATACGTTAATGTGCAGATTTGGGTTTTATGACAGAAAAGATTCACCGTGGCTCACAGTTCCAAGAAAACTGAGGCAAAGAGCATAAGAGGTCATAATAACGCATTCAAGTCCCTCACTGAGCATCTCCCCAAAGGGTGAAGAAAAGTGGCTCTTCCAATTTTCAAATTTTAAGAGAGAAATTAAACTGGATAGTCACTGTGTCCCTGCTTTGAGGTTTTGTTCTCCAAAATATATTCAGCCTCTTCCAACCGGCCCATCCCCAAAACGGCATTCTGACTCCACAGCACCAGAAGTTGTGCAAACACCATTTTTGTGCCACATGCTTCAGAGAACAGGGCCTCCACTGTCAGCTTCTTGGGCAGGGTCATTTTCCTGTGCAGACTGGGACCTGTCTCTCCCCACCCGGCATTGTTGTTTAATCATCTTGACCCACCGTGTGCCTCTCTAAAGTCAGGCCCACGCAGCCCTGCCTTCAGCGACAGTACTCTTGCTCAATTGTTGCCATCAGCTCCTCTTCTGAGTAATCGTAGGCAATTTTGGCCTGCCTCTCAGGCTTCTTGAGTGAGTGCCTACAAATTAATAAAAGACAGCATAATCAATAGAATACAAATGCATAAAGGCAATGTCCACTAGCAAGACATTGTCCCTCTTACTCTGCTTCTCCTTTAAATTGTGCTGGCATCTAATCCACACACTACTTTAAATATATATATTTTATAAAAATAAAAATGGAATGGAATCCAAAGAGCAGGGGGGCACCGTTTATGCTGGGCAATCTGCTACATCAGAACTTGGAGATGCTACTTTTGGACTATAACTCTCAGAATCCTCCAAGCCATTCAATCGTTGACTACACTGGCCACCTTCCATAATTTTTCAGAGCAATCTGCTGGACACAGTAAAATTAAACAAGGGAGAGATTCATGCATATTGTAGGAACAACAAGGGAGAATAACTGTTCTGTAAGATTAAATATCTATTTATCCTAGAACAAAACTGGAAAAGAGCCTCTTCAATGTCTGAAGAGCAGAAGAGAGTCCCCTTCCCCAGCAAGGGAAGCTGAACTGTATGGAGAATGGCTGAAAACCAGAATGGCTTCACTTTTTGTTGTTGTTGATTCTTAAAAAAAAAAGGAAGACTGAAATCACACAAGAGAGTGGGGGGAGGGGAGGCAAGATCAAGGTATACAACAAAGACTTTTGATCAATGTTTTCCAGCTTGCTTCAGAAACAAGAGCTCATGCTGAGGGAAAGTCACTCAGTATCTATATCAAACTTCCCTAACCTGGTGCTTCTATATGTTGGACAAGAACTTCCATCACCTCCCGAGAGGATGGGAGCTGCAGTCTAATCTGATTGGGAGGGTGCCTGGTCTGGGAAAGCTGATCTGAATGAAGCAAGCGATGTACTCATAGAGCTTAACTCTTATCCAGGCACATGAGACAGAGTCCCATTTTAAGCTTTGCTTTGCTTATTGAAGAATTCACACACTAGGCCTATACTAGGGCTTTGTCACCAGCCATGGGATTATTGGATTTTTCTGGATCACAAATCTAGATCAGTGTCTGGTGGTCAGTAATGGACTGGCTGGAGGTAAATAATAGCCCATGGACTGGATAAGGGTAAATAAACTGAAACTTAATCCAGACAAGACAGAGGTGCTCCTGGTCAGTCGAGAGGCAGATCAAGCAACAGGGATGCAGCCTGTGCTGGATGGGGTGACGCTCCCTCCAAAAACACGGATGTGCAACCTGGGGGTACTCCTGGATTTGTCTCTGAGCCTGGATGACCAGGTCTTGGTGGTGACCAGGAGTGCCTTTTCACAGTTAAAACTAGCGTGCCAGCTGCACCCACCCCTGGAAAGGTCGGCTCCAGCCACAGTGACCCTAGTTACAACCCACTGGATGACTGTAACACACTCGACATGGGGCTGCTTCTAGAAAGTGTCTCACAACTTCAACAAGCCTGAAATGCAGCAGCCAGTCCACTGAATGGGGCGGGTAGCAGGGGTCACAGCTGTTACAGCAACTCCACTGGCTGCCAAACTCTTTCTGGTACAATTCAAAGTGCTTCTTCTAACGTATAAAGTCCTATATGGCTTGGGCCCAAGCTGTCTCAAGGGCTGCATCTCCCTTTAAAAGTTTGCTTGGGTGTTAAGATCACCAGGAGAGGACTTTCTCTTGGTTCCACCACCTTTGTAGGCAACACTGCAGAGGGCCTTCTCTGTTGCTGCTCCCAGACTCTGGAAAGGGAGCTCCACCTGGCAGGCCCATATGTACAGATACTGTACAGTACCTAAATGTGGCTCACCTGGAGAAAAGGCCTAAATGGGAAAAGGCCACATGGCCTAACACAGGTCTAGCTGTCTGTTGAGAAAGAAAGTGCCCAGCTAGTACTACGTAGGTGGAGCTAGGCTCTCCCTTCCTGTACTGGCTCAGAGTATACAGAGCAGCAGTGGAAACAAGATTTCACTAAAAATATGTTATTTCCAACACTCCTTGGACCTCCAATAGGCTGCGGGGAAAATAATACTGCTAGACTATGTTAGACAACAGAACTGATTTGTCCGTATCAGAAGCAATCCAGAGGAGATCAGCCAACAGGATGCTGTCGTTTTATACAGGTTGCCCAAAGGTATCCATAGTCTTCACATTATTCAGGGATGTTCCTTTCATGGCCTCCAGACACGAAAGCACAGGAAAGAAAACTATGACTGTTTTTGCAAAGAAGAACAGTGCTGGAGGGGTTGTCATTTGCTTGAAGGTAACTTACTGGTTAGCAAAGTTACTGCTCTCTGGGGTGGATCTTGGTAAAAATACCTGGAATGCAAAGAACATGAAAACATTAAATATTCTATTATGATGAAAGGCAAATTGATCACTACTAGTGAAATCTATAAAATGTGCAGTAATTTCTGTCCCCAATGTTGCTTTGTAGTAATAACTGTGCATCTACTTTTCTTTGTTAAATATGTAACATCCCATTTAGGATTCTTCCCCTCCTCCCCCGTTTCAGGTGTAAGTGTGCCCAATAATGAATGGGGCCATCACACATGGGGGGAGAGGTTGAAGCTTCCCCACAGGCATTCCGCCCCCCCCCCCCCCATTCACCTCCAATGCATAGGAGCTAAAAAGTGGAGACCATGAATGCTAACAGTACTGACAGGCTTTTTTTTTTGCTCAAGTTTATAACCACAGACTGTTAAGATCAGCAATTAACTATGACTAATTAACCATAGACCCAGTGTAGAGTGATGGACTAAGACTCAGAACACCTGGGTTCAAATCTCAGTCTCCTCTGTTGACTCAGGACAGGGAATATGTGGTCCTCCCACTGTTGCTAGAGTATAATGCCCAGCCTTCTTCTTCTCTATTGGAAGTGCTGGCTAAGGCTGACGGGAGCTGCAGTCCACCTCCATCTGCATTCTGCATCCCGGCCCTCAGAGATGCTTTGATGGAAGTCTGAACTGAGTTCCACCAACAGAGGGGGAGGCTCATCACCCAACGTAAACTCCACTCCCCGATATCATCATGAGTCAACTACGCCTACCAGAAATCCTAGCATGTACAGAACCTTGTTCATAACCTGTTGCAACAACACCCAGCAACAACAACACAATTTCCACTCTGTGCTTGCATTTGCTTTGCCCTCCTGTTTTGGGCTAATATTAACTCTTCACTACATTTCGGAGCAATTCACTATGGCATCTATCCCAGTTACAGAGCACAGTGGTGATGCTCCACAGCCTTTTAGTAGGACCTGTGGTTGTTGCATGATGCCCTTGGGGCATCATGTCTCTTTAAAAAATTATCCACACGAAACCCCAATACATCTGGGGTTAAGATTTCCTGAAAATACCAGTAATGCAGGAACAAAGCTGAAAGTTGAGTAAGAAGGCAGTCAATAGGTGGTGCTGTTTCACAAAAGCTTAGCTAAAGCCAACAAAAAATATCTCTTGCATAAAACTAGAAATTAGTGACAATTTTTAATTTAAATTTTTTTATTTAAAAATTTTAAATAAATTTTTTATTTAAAAATATTTTTATTTAAAAAAATAGCGACAAATTCTACACTATTATGACTCACTCAGCAGAGATGGAAAATGTGCTGTAGTCTAAAGAAGTATCTTTTCCTATCTGTTATTTTGTTTCAAAAAATCTAATTGCTTTTATGCCATTTGCTGGCGGATGTTTACCACGGCTGTTAATAAATGCTACTGTACAACCAAACCAACTCCTACCCAAATGGAAGCAAACCATTCTTGTATTGAATTTCATATCCTGCACGCCACTTAACATCTGCATGTCTGTTCATATCATTTCTAGATTATTTCACAAACCAGAGTGCTGCTTATATATACCACCCCACAATGCTTAAAGCATTCTCCAAGCAGTTTTCCATTGAATTATGGAGACTGCACATTCCCTCCCCCCCCCCCCCCCAGCGAGTTGGCTACTCAATTTACCAACCTTTTAAGGACAGAAGGCTGAGTCAACCTGAGCTCAGGATAGAACTCAAGAGGTGAGCTGAGTTTTACTGCAGATTTACCATGGGGCTCCTAGTACCATTTCATTTTTAAGCTACAGAAATGATTCTGAGAAAACATGCTTTCAACAGACCGCAACTGCTGGAATTGTCCCATTTAGCAAGAAAGAAAACAGAAGGGGGTGGTGGTGAAAGAGACCGTTCAGCTGCAGGAATCTTAGAATCCCCTTTCTCTGTCTACCATTTGCTCACCCCTGGTGGCCTCAGGTGGCAAGAGGACAGGAGACAGCTGAGCTAAAAGGGTAAAGACCAGCTGTTGCCAGGCTAGAGTGGGTGGGTGGAGGCAAGGGAAGCAGAAGAGTGAAAGAGAAGTGGTTGCGATGGGAGGTGTGGCCACATTTCTCAAGACATAATGTACATTGTATTTTTAAAAAAGTTAATTCAAAATACAAAAAACAATTGGAGTTTTGGCGCTTTCACAAATCGGACACACAGGCCTTTCACAATTCATAACTGGTCTTGCACATGTGGCAGGCCATCCTCTTGATCTGGTATTTGTTTCTCGGCAAAGAGGTCATGAACTGAAGGCGAGAGACGTGTCCTTTTCACCAGTGCCACAGACAAATTATTATCTCTTGAAATTTAGTCTTACACTGGCGACTTCCCTCTGCGAGGAGACGGGACCAACTAGGATGGTCCACCCTCGAAGACTGTTGGATTTGGAACTTGAGTATCATCCTGGATTGTCCATGGAACATCAGATTTTGACCATGATCAGGTCCACCTTTTTTTCATCTTAGGCTGACTGTCCAATTTGAACAAGAGTTCCCAGATCCATGCACTGGTAATCTCAAGAACTGACTACTGTAATGCTCTCCATGTGGGGCTTCCCTTGAAGATGGTATGGAACTTCAGCAGGTCCAGAACGCAGCAGCCAGGTTAAGACAAGGAGGTCTGATCGCATCCCCCCTATCCTGGTTTGCCTGCACTGGCTTCCTCTCAGCTACTATGACAGATTTAAGGTGCTAGTTATGACTTATAAAGCCCTGAAGGGCTTGGGACCTCATTACTTGCTGAAGCGCATCTCCCCCCAAATATCTACCTTGTCTCACTACTGAGGGTGGCTACCCTAAGGGAAGTAAACTCTCACTACGAATCAGGTGTTTTCATCAGTGACACCCTCCTCATGGGAAAAAAACATCCTTTAGAGCAGTGGTTCTTAACGTGGGCGATAATGCCCCCCAGGGGGCAATTTCATTTTTCAGGGGGGCGGTAGAACAAAAAGGGGCGGCGTGGGGGCGCTGGAGCAGAAGGGGGGTGCTAGGGGGGCGCTGGAGCGAGCCAAACCTGTTAAGATGGCTGCAGCCTTTTTACAGTGTGCATGAATATATATTTTCCTCCAGTCTTAATTTAGTTTCAGAGTTTTCGTCTTGAAATTTTTAGTTCCTGCATTGTGGTTTGTTTTTATGCCCTTTTAATATTTCTTTTTGTGTTTTAAAATTCGCTTGCAACTAAATCATTAAATGTTACTTTTTGGGGGCCTTTCATTTTTGTTGTAAGCCGCCCAGAGACCTTTGGGTAGAGTGGGCGGCATATAAATTAAATAAATAAATAAAAAATAAAAATAAAATTTTCTTGGAATTGAATTTTGTTTTCAGGGGTCATTGGATTTAAGTGTCATAAATGAATAAATGAATAAATGAATAAATAAATAAATAAGAAAGATATCATCACCGTGGGGAGGGGGGCGATGATAACTTCCTCAATGGCTCAAGGGGGCGTTTCTTTCAAAAGGGTTAAGAACCACTGCTTTAGAGCAGTGGTCCCCAACTTTGACCAGTTTAACATGGGGGGGCGGGGGGGGTCTGTGTGTGCATGTATGCATGCGGCAGTAGTGTGCATACAGGGGTGGACATGCATGGTGGGGCATCTGTGCATGCATGCAGGGGCCAGTGTGTCCATGCGTGGGCTGGGTGTGTGCAACTGTGTGCATGGAGGCATTTGTGTGTCTGTGCATGCGTGGAGAGCATGCGTGCATCTGTGCATACGGGGGGTGAGAGATCTGTGGCCCAGAGGTTGGGGACACCTGCTTTAGAGATTAGACAGGCCCCCTCCCTACAGTCTTTCAGAAGATTACAAAAGATGGAATTATTTAGGGAGGTCTATGGTAACATTTGGCTAAGATTGAGTGTAGGTTTGTTTTGATTTCACGGACTTCATTTCTACTGATTTCTATAAGCTAAACAAACTCCTTGGCACGGGTGTTGATGCAATAAATCAGCTGTTCATTGTCTATGCCAGCTGGCGTTTCAGATGTCATTAAATCGTTAGTTACTTTACTTGTGATTAGTTAGTTACTTTCTTTCTAGTGTCACTGCCAGTGATGGGAGGGAAACCTGTGGGTTTGTCTGCTTCTTAAGCCAAAATATTTGGCTGGCTTTGGCACTATTCACCTTGACCAGGAACTGGGGTGGGGAATCATCTGCTGCTCTGTAAACAGTCTTGGGGCAGCCCTGCCGCCTCCCAGCTTCCTAGTGGAATGAAAATGAAGAGTTTTCGTGTGCAACAAACACTGTCTTTCTGAAATTTGGAGAGAGGGAGGGAGGGAGCTATGTTGATTCCTGGGGGTGGGGGGCAGAGAGAGAAAAAAAGAAAAGCAAGCAAGAAAAAAAGCAACAGAGCCCTGTGAGGGTCACACCTGAACACCTTGCAAGATTTATTTGGCACTAAGTCATTTTGGGGTGCAGCCACTTCCATCAGAGGGAGCGTGGATCTGAACCTGGCTGCAGGCCGCACAACCTCACACCAAGGAAAAGCTAGCCATCTTCAAAGTTTCACAGGACTTTGTTGTCCCTGTCCTGCGGAGGCTTAGAAAAATAACTTTCTTGGGCGGCAACTCCGAAGTTGCCACACTAGCTGACAAATTCTGTGAACATCCAGCCCCACCCAAAAAAAACACAAACAAACAAAAAACAAAAACCTGGCAGGAAACAACAACAGAGTGGGATGGATTCTGATTTCTCTCCTCCTCGTTTTCCTGAATCGCAAATAAAATCAAATAACATTGTGATGTTAACTTTGATTTTAATTCGATTTCGAGTCAATTTGCAATCCGACTGCAAATTTCATCTCTCTCTGTCTCTATAAATTATATCTGTCTCTCCTGCTTGTAGAATTGTTGATTTCCTCGTTACAGCTTTCTATCGCTCTCCCCTGTACACTACCTAGATCGGTTTAAAAGCGAGATGTTCGCCCGTCTGACCAGTGGGGTCACTCTGGACAGGGTACAGGGGACAGCAATAGAAAGCGATAAATAAATAGCTAGCCCACCAAAGCGGCTTGCCCAGCCCTTCCACGTCCGACTATTCTCCCCCCCCGTTCCAATTGCTGGAGACGGTCCGTCACGCCCCTCCCCTCCCCTTTCCCGCGCGCGCGGGGCCCTCCTGACCTCGGGGTCCCGCGGGCTCCCGCCTTCTCCTCCTCCGTCGCCCCCTGCCGGTCGGGGCCAGGAATCGCCAGCGTCGAGGCGGGGCGGGCCCTCTGGCGGTGGCCAGAGCTGCCTCCTGCCGTCGTCGTCGTCTTCGCAGCCGGCGCGGCACTCGGCCAGCAGTTGGTCCAGGAGCTCCGCGTCGGAATCGGGCTCCCCTCCCGGCGGCGGCAGCGGCGAGGGGTCTCGCGGGGGCGAGGGGTCGCCCTGGCTCCCGGGGGCCTCGGCAGGAGCGGCCGCTTGGCCTTCCTCCCGGCCCTGGCCGGCGGGAGCGCCGCCGCCGCTGCCCTGCCGAGCGGCTCTCCAGCGCCTGGCCGGGCTCCAGGGGCGCTCCTTGCTGCTCCCGGTGCCCATGGCGGCGGGGCAGGAGCGGCGAGGCGGCCCCGGGCCGGTCTCTCCCGCTCCTTCCCTCCGCTCCACCACTACCCCCACCACCCCCCTCCGCCGCCGCCCGGAGTTCTGGTTCGAAAAAGCCGCTGCGTCTGTTACAGCTGCCCAAGTTGGCACGGCGGGGCAAGGGGGGAAGCGGGGCCGGCTCCTCGCCCCCTTTCCCTTGTCCTCCTGGATTAAAATAAAAGAGAAATTAGAATAGAAGAACTACTGTAACTGCTCTTGCGTCGCTGACCTCGGGCGAAGAGCCCAGCTCTCTTTTTCCGTCCCAAGAATTTGGCCTTGAACGAAACCCAAACCCAATGGGTGTAACCTCCTTCTCCCTCAGAATGAAGCTGGATTCAAAAATAGCTGTGCCTGAATATTTTAAAATTTGGGGTGGGGGAGGGAGGTTAGAAAAGAAGGAAATGCCAAAAGGCAGTGCTCATGCAGATTGCATCTGTGGTAGACTCTGGTGGGCAGAAACCATGGCAAAATAAATAAGATTCATCACGGTCAGAGTACCGGCCGCGAAAAGTCTCCCAAGGAACCGAACTGCAGCTCAGCCGGAGGAAGTTCAGCTCCTTTCCTTGTTCTTTAGTGTCCCAAAAGAGATTTCTTTTCTCAAAAGCAGTACAGTGAGTCCAGAAGTTTTAATCTTGGATTAATCTGAATTTTATCTTAGTTTATTTTTTATATTATATGTAAACCACCCAGAGTAGACCCGTTCTAGATGGGCAGTACATAAATCTAATAAATATTAATGTCTTTACAATGCTGCCAACCAATCTGCTAATAATAATTAGCAGGGTGATTTATACAATGGTTGCCTTAATTAGGAAGACATCTGGAGCCACTGGCCTACACTCAGGGCAAGAATGGAAGCTGAATGTCTATATGCACGCCCTTGGACATCTTGTACAATTTGGTGGCACTGAGTTGTCTAGACAGGGTCACAGTAGACGTGCTTGGATCAGTACACGATGTGGCCTTGCTCGCTGCATTTTAGTGTTTTTCTCTGGAGCATGTTATGACGAGCATACATGTCTCTGAATGTATCAGAAGTACCTCCTCGTTATGACTCATCAGAGTCACACTGATACTGTTATATAGCTATAATTAGAGGCTCTGACACATCCAGGCAGGTAGGAGCAATACAACCACCTGTCATTTGAGAAATAGGTAAGACATTCAATAGGGTTCCTTTTGATTTCCAACCATTAAGAACTATTTGCATTGCAGCTTCTGTCAACTTGTTATCTGTTCTGTAATTGTGTGCTGTTGGTCAGTTTTGATCTATCTGGGCCAAATCTAGAATCAGTTTAAAAGAACAACTTGTCTATTACACTCATCATGGCTTTTTTTTTTTTTTTGAAATTGTGGATGACGTTTATTGCTGCACAAAAGTACAAAATACTCTGCTAGTCCCAGGGAGATTAGGAAGAAAGAAGAAGACAATGGCTTCTTCCTCGTGCTTGATTGTTCTATCAACAGTCCTGGCATGATACATTGTGGAAGAAAAACCAATTCTTCACAGTTGTAATCCAAACAATTAGGTAGCCAGACAGAACATGGCTGCAGTTCTGAAGACAGGTCTAATGAAATAAGACCCTTCGAACTCGGGGAGGCTTCATACTGAGTCAACATGTGGAAGATGGTGCTGTGAATGTGGATTAACTGTGCAGGAATGGCTCAAGTCAGTTTGTGGTCTGAGGAAAATGTCACAACAGTGCCTCTTCCCCAGGCCATCTACAGAAGCTGACTGAACCATTGAGCCTCTGCTGTTTCTCAGGGCAGCTGCCTACTTTATGGGTGCAGAGCAGGGTGTGTGTCAAGAAGATACTATTATAGCACTAAATACACTTCATACCATTCTCGTCTATTGCTATGTGGTCTAGAGATGAAAGCATGGGAAAGGACAAACAATTGAGCCTCATATCGCAGTCATGTAAGTGGAGAGATGTCTTCCCCATGAGTGGTTAGATTCTTTTGTGCAGTTTAGGCATGGTTTATTGCTTTGGAAGTCATTAAATACAAGAAGCACAATCTTGAACCTAAGTCCCCGTGTTGGATTGTGTTGCCAACTTTTTGCTCATCAGATATATACCCCTGTTTATATATAAGACCTAAGGTGAAAATAAGCCCTAGTATGATTTTTCCGAATGCTCGTAATATAAGCCTTACCCCCAAAATAAGCCCCAGTAAAGTTAAACTCCTCCCTCCACCATTGTGCAGCAACCAGAAGAAGATGACATGACTGTATGTAAATCAATGTACAGTAGATGGTTGTCCATGGAAAAAAATAAAACATCCCCTGAAAATAAGCCCTAATGCATTTTTTGGAACAAAAATTAATGTAAGACCCTGTCTTATTTTGGGGGCAAAAGGGCATATTCTATATGCACAGAATATTGGGCTCATGGAGGACAATATCTGATGGTTAAATATTAAGGCAAATGCTATAGAAACATTTTGGGTCAATGCTTTAAAAACTTCGAATTCTTGTAGACAAAATAGAATTCTGTTCTTGGGTCTGTCTAGAAAATAGCTAGTCTTTGGAGAAGGTGAAAAGGCACTTGTGCCCACCATTTCCATCCCATCTCCAAATATGTGAAGAAGTAATTTCTAGCTTTCAAAAAGCTCATAGAAGACTACAGGAAGTAGCTTATTTTTCTTCTTAATTTTTTTGGAAGGTATAATTTATAAGAATTTGAAAAGAAACTAGGAAAATAATTCATGTTACACCACAAGGGCAAATGCAGGGCAATGTACAAATTAAAACAAGTATTTGCTGATTATCCAGGAAAGACTGGATTGCATACAAAAACTCTTCATTCTTTGCTGAGCTTCACCCATCAGAAATGTGAGATGGAGCCAAAATTGAGGGAGAGGACTCATAGTTCCACTGTTCTGAAAATACAAAGTTTTGTCTGCAGATTTTTCAAGTTTTGGAAGACCAAGGAATAAAAACATTGCGCTAAATTATTTAATGGAATCAAAACTTTCCATCTGTGATTGATTTAGAGATGGGACAGACACAGATAAAAGGAGTTGTGCTCTGGAAGCAGGTCCCCACCATACTGTCACACATGTATCTGAATTCTTTCCAGGGAAAATCCTTTCTTGAGCAAAGAGCTCAATTGTGCACAGCACTGATTGGCTAGTCACTGGAGCATCACGACATTCCCTCCCCAGAGACTTGCAACTGTTTTTAAAGCTATTTCTTTCGAATGAATAATCAATGGGACTTGTGGGGGGGGGGGAAATGCAATCTTAGCTTCCTCACTTCCTCGCAGGAATGCTCCTGTTTTGGATTCAGGTCCAGCAATGTCCTGCATGCCCTTCTCCAGGATACTATTAAGCAAATATCCCCAATCCAGTGTTTTCATCCCTGACTTCGGGTTTTCCCTTGTGGTTTTCCTCAGGTTTTCTTTTTTGCCTACATAAAGTGGAAGTGGAATACTTAGTCTGATGTAGGTGATAAAGTGATGGATTAGAATTCAGGAGACCTGGGTTCGAATGCCCATTCAGCTGTGGAATCTTTTGTTAGGGTAAGGGACTGGTAAAACTTCTCAATTACTGTATCTCACTTGCCTTGAAAAGGTGGCTATAAGTCAGTTCTGATGTCACATAACACACCAAAATTGGGGAATCGGCTTTCAGGTTTCAGCAGGTTAGCTAGAACAGCTTGTTGGGCTTGAGTACGGTTAAAAAAACACACCACCAAACTTCTGCAAATCTAAAATTCCTCTGAATATGCAAATACGCTCCCACTCACATACGTTCGTAGCCTTGTGCTTGCAGCCCTGTTGGTACTCACAGTCTGAATTTGTTGTGAGCAGATGGTGAGGGTGAGAATGATGATGAAGCAGCTTTCAAAGTTTGGATTATTTGGATTATTTAAAAGCAGAAACAGCGTTTTGAAAAAATGAAAAAGGCGGACAGATTGAGAGCTTAAGACGAAGTGAGAGCAGAAAGAAGCCTTGCGGTTGCTGACTGTGGCGAAATGCCAACAGGGGACGTCATTCCCTGCCTGTCCATCACAGAAGCTCAAAAGGGAGGAGCCAAGGACAGGGCAGGAGGGGCGGAGTCAGGGAAACAGTTGGAGATGTGGAATGGCAGTTAGGGTTTAGGAGAGAGAAGGAGAGGGTTGGCGAATTGAGCTGAGAGTGTTAGGAGAGGGAATTGAGAAGGTTAAGCAATATTGAACAAGCAGGAATGAAATTATAAGCACTTTAAGAGAGATGTTGATTGAAAGTATACAGCAGTTTGGAATAAAAGTGATTGCCTACATGATCCAAGATGTGTTAATGCCTGATAAAGTTCATATGTGATTTACCTTTATGATTTACTTGGACAAAACAACAACATAGGCTGGATGTGGCCCGTGGGCCATAGTTTGGAGACCCCTGTCCTAGGAATAGTGACTAATAGGACTTTCAAGGTGAGATATTTATGGAGTAGTTTTATCAGTTCCACACCCCAGTCAGTTTCCATGGCTGAGTGAGGATTTGAACCCTGTTCTCCAAAGTCCTAGTCTGTCACTCTATCCACTACATCAGTGGTACCCAACCTTTTCAAAACCCTGGACGTGTTTGGGGGGTAGGGTCCATGTGCAGGGGTGTGGGGGCACCCCTGCGCTTGCAGGTGGGCATGGCATGTTTGCGGGTGGACGTGGCAATTAGCTGATGGGTGTGGTGTGCTTGCACGCATGCATGGGTAAGCATGGTGCGCTTGCACATGAGCATGTCATGCCCATCTGCGAACGTGCCCGCTCACTCACACATGAGCACGAGCATGCCACACCCACCATGCATGCATGCGGGGGGGGAGGAGATCTGTCTCTGTGGCCTGGTCCTGTGAAGCCCATGGACTGGCATCGGGCTGCAGACCGGGGGTTGGGGACCCCTGCACTACACCACGTCGGCAATATAGGACAATAGTAACTATCGATCAATAACTATCTCACTGTTCTTGCACCACTCTTTTAACTAATAGTCAGGCCTGCCTCTTTGCTGTCTTGTTTTGTAAGTTGTCTCTTCACTCTGACTTGGCTTTCCTCAGCTGTTCTCCTTATGGCACTCCGGAGGGTCAAGTCTCCTCATTATCGTCTTACTTCAGCCAGTCTCCTGACTTTAAATTATCTTCCCATTTATCAGTTAGATATTTTCTGTTGCTGTTTGCGTTGTCAAATAAAGCTGAGGATTAAAGTTACCTGAGAATGGTTTGATGGAAGTTAAGCGATCTGACTAGAAACACAGCAAATAAAGGTGTGCAGATTTGTGTTTTTGAACTACAACTCCCGGATAGCTGTGAATTCTGGGAATTGCAGTCCAGAGCACAAATCTGCTTATCTCAGAGGCCAGAATAAGGAATTTTGCCTAATAAGCTGGGTTGTTCCCAGCTCTTGTTCTCATATTTCAATGAGAACTGTCATTCTAACTTGACTGTTTTCCATAATAATCTATTTAAGCATTATGAGCTAAATCTAACTAGAATAGCCCCACAGAATCAATAAGACTTTGCTAAATCAAAACTTATGGAAGTCCCATTGATTTAACTACTCTGCTTGTATGTCCCATATTAAGATGGACTCAAATTTTTTTCCCAGTGGCACAGTATCTCCTTACATTGATTTATTTATACCAACCATTTGATAAAATTATTGAAAGAGCTTACCAAAAGGTTTAAAACATTGTGAAAAAAAACACACAATAGAAAGTCTACTAAAAAGTAATTTAAAAAACACTAGGAGTAATATAAAAGGTAGTCCAATAAGCCTTCTAGAATTTTTAGGCAGGATTTGACAAGTTATTTTTAAAAGTGACATAACTCATTACAAAGCTTCCAAAAGTAACTAAGGATTTCTTGGTGCTTTAAAAACACTTATCTAGTGGTAGCTTGTCACATCAATCAATCTATTTCTCATTCCTTTTCTGTTTTTTTCATTCCTCTTTTGAGAAAACAAATTTAACTACAAAGATAAAAAGTCTTAAAATCAGAAGAAATTTAGCTCAAGAAAAAGTAACAAGAAGTGTAGAAAGAAAAAGTAATGAATAAATATTACTATTTACACACAAAGAAGGAAATAAGGTTGCTAGTCATTATTTTGTGGAAGGATCTGTGTTATCCCCTTATTACCTCCAGCATTAACACACTACAGGCGTTACGACTTGTGTGCTATCATTCCCAGCTTTTGTTTTAGGTTCTCTCTGTCTTGGAGACAGGATGACCCAGATACCCAGAAACAGATGGAAGGACCCACTTTTAACAGAAAGGCAGGAGAGGAAATGGTTCGCTGGGTCTCTGCCAATGGATCAAATTCCTGAGAAGTATCAAAGGCATGAGAGGTCTACTGCCCTGGCTATTAATGATTTCAAAACTGGACTTGTTGTTTTGAACTACTGGCAAAACTAGCTAGATTAACTACAGCAGAGCAACACTGTAGCTTTCCTGTTAATGGACAACTTGAGCAGTGTCATTCTTCATTTAACGAAGTCTACCTTACTGATCTACTCTCCAGAGGAAAGCCACTTACTTTGACCGTGCTTTAAATAAAAATCTAATTCTAGGTGAAAAGCAAAAGGCTCTTGTACCTGCCATTCCCAGCCCCTTCCTAATGCGTGGTTTAGATTTGTTGACTCATGCATGCATGTTGCTAAAATGTCTGTCCTTTTAAAGGTCCCATGGGAACAGGGGAAGAATAGTCCCTCTCCCACCCCCCACACACCATACCTGTGCTACCTTTCAACCAAGGTCAGGTGGCATCAGAGAGTTCTGAGTCCCGGAATGTGGGTCTTCTCTTACTGCCAGATGGACATTTGGAAGCGACAAAATCCACTGACATTGTACGTGTGTTAGATGTTTGGTTCCAGTGACCTTGTATCACATTCCTCATCCCCTGCCGTAAGCTAAAGTGTAACCAGCTCGAACAAACGAACACACTCTTTCTAACAACCTTACTACTCATGCGAGGGAGTGTTTGCCAGGCAACTAGAGCCTGGGAGGCACGCAGAGTTAAATGTCATCCTAAGCACAAGTCTTGCTTCTGTCCTTCTTTAGGAGGGTGCAGTTACCTGTTTATCCCGAGGGCAGTTTGCTCACTTCTTTCGTCCACCCAACTGGCACAGTGAGTCCGAGAGATAAGCGGCTATAGGTTGAATTTGGCTTGTCCTGATGTGGTCATGCCAGTCCTGGTAACTTCATCTTTAGAAATACATATATTTCCAGGATTAAAAAAAAAAATACTTTTAATATTATCAGACCATGGATAAGTGAATCAGTGGATACTGATCCCGTGGATGTGGAGGTATAGTAAAAACACACACATAAAAACAGCACTGTCCAGATCTAATATTTCAAAGCTGAAATACTGATAATAGATTGGGGTGGATGGGATTCTTTAATTCGGGATAGGTAATAAGGGCTCCATTATGGATGAACTAATTTTCCAGAAACATGATCCAGATAGACAGAAATCAGACTTCTAAATTAAGATCATGCTTAGGTGCTGAAGCCAATCACAAGCCAAACCAGACTAATTTGCAAATTGTAAGATGATACAATCTTAAGGTGTGACATTTAAGTGCTTTCAGGGGGGAAAATATTCCCTCTTCCAGTTATACATTATCTGCAATGCATAGCTTGGTTCTGAAAGTGTGTCCTGATGACCAACCACATAGTTCCACAAATACCCATTAATACACAGTGAATAACTCAATTTTTCGTTTCATAGATAACAAAAGGGTTACCTTATGTAAAACAGTTGCTCCTGCATCACTTTGTCGCTCAACTGTTAAAATGAAATAAAGAAGTGAGGAGATGTGAACATTTAAAGTTATTATGGCTATTGTAAGCCAGGCATGCAATCATCATGGTTGAACTACCACAGTTGGTTATAAACTGCCAGGGAGAAGTAGAAAAGGTATGTCTCCGCCCTGGTCACACAAGGGAAATATTTTCTAGTTCTGATACTTTCCATACCTCTGTTGTACTTAACCATGGTCATGTGGTTTATATCCCAGGATGAACGTCCCAAGAACTTTTAATGGTACCAGTTTATTTATTCCTATTTCAATTGTTATGGCCGACTACATCACGGAACCCCACATGGAGGGGACAGACTCGCACGGGGCAGTGGAAATTAGAGAGAACATTAATCGGGAAGGGGTTTCTGTTTAGGAAAGTGTCCTCCTTTGGCACTGGCTGCTCCTGCGGAAATGGATTGCACACAATAGATTTGGGATATCCGTGCAGCAGTACTGGTGATTACACACACACACACACACACGCACGCACACACACACACACACACACACACACACACACACACACACACACACACACACACACCTGGTGACACTGGCATAACAATGATTCAATGTATCTTCCCATAGGGAAAAAAATTACTTGCCAGTAATGTAACAGTGGTGGGCCCCCATCATGACATACTTTTACCAACACATTGATGTATCAGGCACAATTTTTTTATTTTATTTTAAAGTGCATGCTGCAGTAATGGCTGCCATATTCCTGGCTTCTGATTCTGAAAAGAAGCTGGGCAGGTTGTGCACACAGGAATGCACTGGTACAACAAAGGTACAAAATAATACAACCTGTCAATGGGGAAATGTTCTGCAGTTATACAGCTGGCCGGGAACATGTCTCGATCTTGACTGTGCATCATGTGACCAGAAGAAAAAAGCAATGAGCTAACTGGGGGATAACTATTGCCCTCATGTGACCAGGGCCAAAGTACTGTAAAACCTTCCCCTGCTTGCAGATGGTTAAAAACGGAGAGAGAAGCCAAGGCTTCATCATGTTGGTAGATGATATTTGATACACTTCTGCAGTACGTGAGATTCTGACTGAGCCATTAAAGCCAATTGTCTTAAAGTCAATGGGAGGTATGATCTGAAAGCAAGTAGAAGGATAGTTTTCCCATCCCCAAGTTTAAAAGCGTTGAAAAGTCTTTGGAAATAAAATTTATATGATGTGAAAGAGAAATGACTTTCAAGGGTAATTTATGTAGCTTGTTTCTTGCAAATGAAGATAATTAGAAAATAACCAGGAAGACTCCCTATATGAGAGCTAGATCACCTTCAGGACATAAATAGAACCCCATACAGTTTCCATTAATTCGACTTTGCTAAGCCTGTGGAATAGACTCCAAATAGAAGATGTGTAGCCCTAAAGGGCATACAGATTGAGTCACCCTCAAAAACTCTTCATAGGCACTGGAGCACCTACCCTCTTTCCCTGAAAATAAGACCTAACCTGAAAATAAGGCCTAGTATGATTTTTCAGGATGCTTGTAATATAAGCCCTACCCCAAAAATAAGCCCCAGTTAAGTGAAACCCTGCCCTCCACCCTTGCGCAGCAACCAGAAGAAGATGACATGACTGTATGTAAATCAATGTACAGTAGATGGTTGTCCATGGAAAAAAATAAAACATCCCCTGAAAATAAGCCCTAATGCATTTTTGGAGCAAAAATTAATATAAGACCCTGTCTTATTTTCGGGGAAACACGGTATGATCAAAGTTATTTCCTGTTTATAAAAGTGGTTGAAAGCTATGCCCTGATGTATGGCCAGTATGTAAGGGATTCCTCATGCAACACCCCATGCCCACCCAAATCTACTCTGGAGAGTTGGTGTATCCTCAGCCTCTGGAGTAGAATTACAGGGTGTGAATTCATTACAAACATAAAGAAGAGGAAGGGGGAAGCTCCCTTGTTTTCTATGAATGACACCCCATTTCTGTTCAACTTGTGTGCAAAGCCTTTATAAAATGGAGTGCACCTTTGTGTAAAAATATTTATGACAGAGGGAAGGTATCACTGAAGGGTTTTGTTCCTCTTCCACCAGGGGGCAGCACACTGAATGTGCATGTTATAATATACAGTACAGTACTTTTAGGCAGATAGGCTACAACAGTGTCATCTGGCGTGGAATTCTAGAGTGATACAGTTTGGATTCCCTGTGTAATGTAATGTGGTGGATAGAGTGAAAGACTAAGACTCTGGAGAACCAGGTTCAAATCCCCACTAGGCCATGGAAGCTTGTTGGGGAAGTGGAATTGGTCAAACCACTCCTTAAAGATTTCACTTACCTTGAAAACAACCTACCAGGGTTCCAACTTGATAGCTCAGAATGTACACAGACTGTGACAATGGCCTATCTAATTATTTTAAATGGTAAGCTTGGCCTGCAGTATTATTGTTATATTAAGATCTTGGTTTTTAATCGAGCAGAAATATATATATTTTTTAAAAAGCAAAAACAAAATATAGTGGCTGGCATTGAACTGTAGAATTCTACTGGCACTATGTCATAGGCGTACATGCCGGTGGCAGATTGCTGCTAGTTAATAAGTCGGTGAAGGCATTTGTTTTTGCGTGCTAAGCCATGCAACTGGTGACATACTGTAAAACCAAATAGACGGGCTGACTTCTCAATTTGTGGCTATTTGCTGCTCAAAGTTTTATGCTGAGAGACATATGCCCACGGGTGTAGATAATAGAATTTTAGCTATTTTATTTTAAATTTTAATCAAATGATTTCACACATAGAACCACAAGGAATCATTTATATTATCTTTGTTAGAATAGTCAAGACAGCAAATTATATTAAATCAAGTAGGGGACAGATACAAAGATAGGAAGCCTTGGTTCTTTTGCCATCTCATTTCCAGAATTACATGTAGATTGATAATCCGAGGCTTCCTTTCTCTTTCAGGTCATTTCCTGCTTCTTCCTTTTCTAGCTGTTTCATTAAGTTTTATTTATTAGTTATATTAATATTCCGCCTCTTCTTCAGTGAGTACAGAGTACTCGATATGGCTTTCTCTTCCCTCCATTTTTTGTCATAGTAACCATCTGAGGTAAGTCAGGCTGGAAAAAAAAAACATTCATAGCCCAAAGTCAAACAGCAAGTTTGGGTCAGCGTAGACTAGAGTTAGCTTTCTCAAGTTGTGGCACAACAGTTTTTTTCCCCTTTGCTTTCTCTTCCGAATTCGCTGCCCTCCTTCTGTTAACCTTTCCCCCTCCTTGCCCCAATCATGTTAAATAAATGACATGTTTCTTACATTTGAAAAGCACTCCCAGCCCTGTAGAAATCTTATTTGAATCCAGAGAGCTCCCTCTGGTGACTACTGCTGCTGCTGCTGATTATTCCTTTTGTTGGTAGCAATGGTATAGTTACTAGTGATCATAAAAGTGACATTTTCTTCTTAGCCCTGCAATGTGATTCTAGTGCTCAAAATCAAGTGTGCTTCTTTGAGGGTTCTTCTCTTGTTGGTTGATAAGGGAACTAGGGACAGTCTGTGAATGTTACCTACCTAGATTTTTCCCCATGGAAAACATCCAGTTTACAGTAGAAATCTGCAAGGTTGCTTTTTTAAAATATATATATCCAGAGAAAGTATGGTATGTAGCAAGGTCCCAGCAGAATAAAGCAGCAGCTGCCCATGTCCCATGAGTGTTACCTATTTCCGAAATACCACTGGGCAGAATCCCTGTTCAGGCACCCAGAGAGGGAAAAGCTTGAAAGCAGGATCAGGGAGAACGTTCTGACTTCTAACCACCCCTGCTTGTTCCCAAGATGAAGCTCTGTCTGATCAGGGGAAGCAGCATGTGGTCCCAAGTCAGGGGGCTCAGTTGCATGGAGAGTCTCCACAACAGCTACACATGGAGAGTCTCCCTTCATCAACTGTCTCCCACATGCTCGCTTTTAATTGAACCCTGTGTTGAAGGCCCATCATGAGACAGTTGCCTCAGGCATATGAGCCAGCCGGCAGGTAGCAGCAAGGTGTTGAAAGCCAGGGGAGGGGAGTGCCACACGACATACCGGGTGCCCCTTAAGCTTGCCTGCCGCCTTCAGGTGCAGTAGAGGAGGAAGCTGTCCCATCGTCCATGCGAAATAAAAGCGCAACTCCCCACCCAGTTTGCTTGTCTGTACAGAATGCTGGGGAAGAACCTACAATTATCTTTGGTCTCAAATAGCAAATGATCTTCTGCCAGCTCTGCAGAAGTAATTTACAGAGTTTGGGAACTGCTTTTGGCAAAGGATTAAAAACAAACAAACACAAATCTTACCTGTATAGGTAAGAGTTTCCTGGCCAGGCTCTCACCTAAGATTCAGGTCAGAGCCTGGCCATGGAATTCTTACCTCTTAGCCCTGCATGGCTCAACTCACAAGGGTCCGCAGCAAAAGGCCAAGGCTTGGCTGGGCGCTTTATAAACAATGAGTGAATTTCGCCATTTTATGCTTTCTCTGTTGCTAGTCTTCAGAAGGCTTTAAATGTCATATATGCAAGCCTGAACCAAAACTGAACCTTACACATCTCATGATGGATTTTCCCTGCAGTTTTTTTCCTGGCCCTCAGAAGTAACACATTACAAGTAATACGTGACCATCTTATTCTTTTCAATAACTATGGGCAACATTATTTGGGAAAACTACCTTCAGAGGCCATGAGGGTTCAGAAGCAAGAAGGAACACCATTTTAGTCATTAAAGTGTCATGGTGTGGTCACCCTGGGAGGGGTTTTTTGGCCTTTTTGTATTGGAAACTGATTTTTAAAACTCATATTTTAATGTACTGTAATGTATTAGCAATGTATGTACTAGTTGCCAACAAGCAAAGGAAGGGGTTAAATGTTTCACACAGAAAAGCAACATACTAAATGCATTAGCCTCTCCCTCCCTCTCTCTCTCCCTCCCTCCCTCTCTCTCTTTCTGTGTGTGTGTGAGAGAGAGAGTGTGCGTGCACAAACATGAGTGCGAGCAGTGGTTATAACACTGGAATAGGATCTGAAGCACTCCGATTCGAATTCCCAGTCAGTCATGAAACTCCCTGGGTGACCGAGAGCCAGGTACACACTCTCAGGTGACCTAATTCACAGGGCTGGTGTCAGGAGAAAAGGCAGAGAGGGGAGAAGAACCTATCACATCTCTGTTGCTCACTGGAGGAAAGTTGGGAAACAAATTTAGCAAATAATAAATAGACGAAATGCAACCTTATAACCCATTGCACAAGTATTTCCTGCTCGCTGGACTGGCATCACAGTGGAGGTTCTTATTCTGGAAGGGTACCACTAAGAACCAGTTTTCACAATAGTGGAGCATGATGTAGTAGATCCATATTGTTGCCATTTTTGTCCAGTGACCAGGCCTTGAAACCCATTTGGGATTGGCTAGAAATCCTGACGGGTGCCTCCCCCCCCCGGGAGTCCAAGCACACACAAGCACACACACATTGCATAGGCTTTTCTAGGCATCGCAGTCATCCAGGCAAATGACAGGCCAGGCCTTGAAAAGGCCGTGAGTCCAGGAAAATGGCAGACACTTGGCTAATGGCCACCTATTCTGCCTGCAATTCCCAGTCAGTATTATGGTTCCCCCCCTTGGCTTAATGTTATGTTGCTCACTATAAACAAGTTACTTGTTAGCTAGTTTATATTTTAAAAAATATACTTACCAAGAAATAAATGGCTCCAAATCCCCTCAATGAACTCACACCAAGCAGCATACTCCAAAAGACAACATTGCTTTTTATTTATTAGATTGCTTTTTGGTTTAAATCAGGCTTGTCCAACCTGCGGCCCGAGGGCCACATGCAGCCCAGATTGGCTCATAATGCGGCCCAGTGCAATTTTTTATTTTTAAAGAAATTCCAAAGTTTCAAGTTACACTGCTGATGCTTGCGGCCGGAATGTGGCTGGGGCATGTCACAACAGTAGAGGGGCAGAGAGGGAAGGAAGGAGTGGGAGGGGAGGGGACAGGGGGGATGCGTGACTGCATTGCGCCGTCCCCGGCAATAGGTGGCCCCATAAAGCCGCTGGAGTCGAAGCTGGTAGCCTCTGCTGTCTGAGATCGCAGCTGCCGGTAAGCGCGCTTGGAACGGGGCTGCAGAGGATGGCTAGGGCTGCCACCCCCATGCGGCCCAAACCAAATTTTCATCTTATTTATTTATTTATTTATTTAATTTATATCCCGCCTATCTAGTCGTGGTGGACTACTCTAGGCGGCCAACAACAGAGATAAAATACAATAACATCTTCTAATGTGGCCCAGGGAAGGTGAAAGGTTGGACACCCCTGGTTTAAATGAATTCCAAAATGAACATCTTCTGGATGATGTTGTTGGATGATGCTGGACTATTTCCTTACGAGCAGCCATGTTCTCTGAATGAGTGCTTCAGCGAGAGGCTTGCAGAGTTTGAAGCAAAATGGGCCCAACTGCTTTCTTCTGAACCTTGACTATTTCTTTCAGTCTCAAGTCAAATTACAAGGAAGGTGAAATGCTTAATGAGTTCACTGAAGCACCATATTATACATTCCAGTTTCTGTTCAGCTAGATTCTCAAACAACTCTGTATTTATCTTGTTTTCAAACCACATCTTGAAATGCATGACGGAACATTTGAATGCATTTACAAAAAGAGGAGCGAAAGTTGATTACATATATTTGCTCACACATTATGTGAACATGTGGGGAACTTATGATTAATTAACTTGGACATCAGGCATAACTTCTGAAGCTATCTCTATAATTAAATATGGCACAGCAGACCTTTACCCAATCCCAAGCAAGCCTATATAGGTCGCACCGGCTTGTTTCAAAACAGCTTGTGCAGACAAGCCCAGACTTAAATGTGGTTGTAGCTAAGCATGAAGAGTGCAATGAGAAAATAAAATATGCCCTGTTAGAGGAATATCTGCACTCTGTTCATTTCTGTCTCTTTCCCAGCACTGGAACCTGAAAAGGGAAAACAATGAATTTGACTAATAAGAGTACTGAATTAACACAAGAACAAGGCTTGAGGCATTTTAATACATTTTAACTGCATAAGCTTTCAAGGTTCTCAGCCTGTTTCACCAGACATGAACACAAGACTCTTTACCTTTTTTAATCTTTGGATGTTAGGATAGATACCTCTGTACACAGCCTACAATGCACAAAGCATCGTTGAATGCTCCCCATTATATTTCAAATACGGATACGGTCCATATATATTTCATCACCCTATCATCTCAACAACACGGCAACAATCAACCAGATCGTTATTACTTTTTGGCAATGCGGCCATCCTGTATAGTTACCTAACAGAAAAAAATGTTTGCAGTTTTCCTCCTATCCCCTTCCTTTCACACAGCATGCAAGCACACATGTAGGAAGGGAAAATACTTGGCTTCCCGCTTCCAATGTCTATTGGATTAGGTTTTTAACATTAACAAAAGGATAATTCAAAACACCCAATTCTATTACAGTGGACCCTTGAGTTACAGACGGCTTGACTTACAGACTTTTTGAGTTACAGACTTCTCTGGCCGCAAAATTTAGGTTTGACTTGCAGACTGAGATTTGACTTACAGACCAGAAAAAACCCAAAATGGAACAAAAACGGCCTGTTACGGGATTAATCGGTTTTCAAGGCACTGTAGGTCAATGGAGACTTGACTTACAGACTTTTTGACTTGAGAACCACCTTCCAATATGGATTAAGTTCTCAAGTCAAGACCCCACTGTATGAGTTTTTTTTAAATTATCAGGAGAGCTTAAGTGGCCATTATAGCTTTGATGGCACATCTTGTGGCGATTGGACCACAAAAACCACCACCCAGTTTCTGGCTTTCTGCATTTCATAGCCTCTGTACAGTTGCAGTGGAAACGGACAGCTTTGCTAAAGCCTTATCCATGTGAGGTTTTGGTTTGAGCTTGATTACATAAACACCCCATGCCGTTTTACTGATCTCTTTGTACTGATTTGTTCCCTTTTTGACTATAGTCTGAGAGAATTCTGTGAATTGCTGCAGTTGCCAGATGGCCAGAAATACTAGAGGGGAAAAAAACCCATGTGGTTTTGTGCCTTTTCACTGTAAAAGTTAATTCCTGAGTGCTTTTCATCCTTCTGATTTGATTTATGGGACAAAAGCTACCTATATTAAGATTGAACCCTGGAAAGGTGGAATTTGAAGAGGCCTTTTCTAAGGATAGAAATGCAGGAGCAAGAGATACCTTTACAGTATTAGACAAAAAAAACTGAACAACAGCAATCTTTCCATGAAACTTCATCTTCTTCAGGCTCTGTACCAAGTTCCTGTGGGTCATTCCAAACATTATACTGTATACTTTTATTAATTAATCATTTTTTCTAAGGATTAATGGCACGCAGGAGAAAGATCATTGTGGCTGATTTGTTTTAGGGGATTAAAAGTGTGACCCCATACATTTCCTTGAGACTAACTTTCAAAAGGAAACGGAGGGGCTGTGTGTCTCTCCCTAGGATGCATCATATGCATTGATTACATGCGGACCATTTCAACACAGAGGCTGAATCAGATATTCTTGGTCACTTGCAAACCACTCTCAGGAAAGGGAAATGCTCTCCCCATCGCTTTCCCCATCATTACTTTTAATATAGCCTTTGAGCCTGTTTACAAAAAATATAACTTTGTTCTTCCAATCAATGCTCTGCTTTCCTAGGTCTAAAAGCATTTACTCGAGAGTAACCCCAATGGTCTAAAAGCATTATACCAATGGTCTAAAAGCATTTACTCGAGAGTAACCCCACTGCATTGTTTCCCGGCCGCAGCTCTGCCTGGAAACAACCCGCGCAAAAGCACCATGAAGACATGTCTGCAAAAGAAAAGAAAGGGAGGAAGGAAAGAGGGAGGGGATGGAAAGCAATGTGAACATTCCCATCCGCCATCTTCTGACCAATTAGAAACGCAGCAGGATGATTGACGGTGCAGCGAGCAACCCGGTTGAGCACCTTTAAAAGGGCGCGGCCGAGGCAGCCAATAGAAAGGAAGGAGGTCATTCCCCCCCATTCCCGCGTTCGGCAACCTTTTGTTTCTTGGACGCTGGGCCAATCGATGCGCCGAGTGGGCGGGACGTTGCCATAGTTTCCCGCGGTTTCTGACAGGCCGCTCGGCCAGCGCTGAGTCGCGATTGGACAGCTGGGCGTTCTGGCGCCAAGTTCGAAACGCATATAAAGTCGGAACGAGACTCTTCGATCTCTTTGCCTTCTCAGAAGTTTCAACAGGACTCTCCGTGCTCGCTCGCTTGCTCGCTCCCCTCCTTAGTCTCCGGAGCAATGCTGTCTGCGCGCAACCCCCTCTCCGTTCGCGATGAGCAGCAGCAGCAGCAGCTGTCGTTGAAGGCCCGCCTGTCGCCCCTGAAGAACTTGGCCTTGAGCGACAAGGAGAACACGGTGAGCGGGCAGGGCAGGAGGGTCTGCCGCTGGGCAGGAGCCTTGGGCAAGGCGGGAGGGGGCGCAGCTATTTCCCGCCCAGAATCCCCAGGGCCCGGCCGGCGGGGGGGGGGACTCTGGGCGCCCCCACCCCTCCAAGGAGGACGTCTCCCAGGCTCTTCAAGGGGTTAGCTTCCCGCGGAGTCCGGCCGGGGGAGGGGAGGGAGGGAGAATGGGAGCGGGGGTTTCTTTGCCCGCCAGTTCTCCTGAGCGGGGGCTCCGAGGGGGACCCTTTCAGTCCCTCTTTCTCTCCCCCCTCCCGCGAAAGTTATGCCCTTGGACGGCGAAGACCTTTCTTGGGTCCCCCAAAGACCTCTCGGGGTGTGTGTGTGTGTGGAGGCGGCGGCTTCACAACCCTAAACGGCACTAGGTCGGGGTTGGCTGCGAGGAGGATGAGGGTGAGGATGATGGCGGGTGGTGATGGTGCTGAGTCTCAGGCCCCCCCTATGGTTCGCGCTCCAGCTGGGGAGGAGCCCTGCCCCTTTCGGCTGCCGCCCAAGCCCAGGGGGGGGAGGCCTCCCTTCGCGGCCGGCCGGCCTTTCCCCCTCCCTTTCCCGCCAGGCCGCTTCCGGGCCCTCCCAAGCCCGCGCTCCCCCCTGTGGCCGCCCGCCCGTCCGGCTTCGCGGGCCTCTTTCTCGACCTTCGTCGACCTTCCTTCCTCTTTATCCCCGCAGCCCCCGCCGCTCCAGGCCACCCGGATCCTGGCCTCCAAAACGGCGCGGAAGATCTTCCAGGAGCCCTTCGCCCAGCCGGTAAGGCCGCCCCCCGGGGGGAGGAGGAAGAAGAAGAAGCGGGGATCAGCCGGCAGAGGAGCGAGATCGGGAGCCCCGGGGTGGTGGTGGTGGTGGTTGTGGTCCCCGAAGAGGGAAGATCGGGAGCCTGGAGGGGGGTTGGGACGCGACCTCCCGGCCCCGCTGGTTCGGGCGCCAAGTAGAGGCCTCGCTTAGGCCAAGAAAGAGGAACCCCCCCCCCAAAAAAAAGGGCGGGAGGGGCTGCCTGGCCTCTGGAGACCCCGCTGCATTTTTTTTACACCTCCCCTCCCCCCACCATCCAGCTAAATCCAGGTGTGTTGACGTTTGGTCGGGACGGAGGCGTAAAAAAAAAAAGAAGCTCCCCTCCCTCTTAGGCCCCTTGTTCCTTGGAGCTGGAAAGGATGTCCTTCAGGGTTTTTTTTCCTTTGCTCCCCAGCGCGGAGGGCGGTGGCTGTTTTTAATCTTGCATGATGCATGGAAAGGGTGGCCCCATCGGCTCCTGGGGACTCGGGGAAGGCCCTCCCTTTAAACCTGTAGGTAGGGTATAAGGGGGACAGGTGTGGGGCGAGGAGAGGGACAGACAGTTAAAGAAGCTCAGGCGCACTGGTTCCTAACTTTGCCCTTTGTTCCCTAAGAGGCCGCCTGGGATGGAAATGGCTCCCCAGGAGGCAACCCTTCCTTGGGCCAGAGGCAAACGCAGATGGCCTCTCAAAACAGGCAGCAAGGATATCTCTTTCCCTTTCCAAGTGGCATCTCCTGCCCGGTTGTGTTTTCCAGTCACCAGGCCTGCCACGCTCCCTAAGCCTGGTTTGGAAACCACCCACGGTAAACGGGGGGCAGGAGCGTGGCCGTGCGGACCGCTTTGCTTTCTTCGTTTCATTGCAATCTACACGGGGAAGGCAGAGATCCTGAAGGAGTGAGACGCCCTTATAAACCGGGTTCTTCACATAAATTTAAGGGTCTGATTTTCCCCAGGTACAACTCAGATAAGTCTGCCAGAAATTGTTCCAGTCTGACAGCAGTCTCTTGTCTGCTGCTGTCTTTGGTGTGTGTGTGTGTGTCTTAAACACAGTTTCAGAACTTTGGACTCTTCCAAACAGTATTTTTCCATTCCTGGCCTTAAATTAGTGCCTTACAAAATGGGCTTTGTTGCACCTAACATGAAACCATGTCACTGATCTAAGTGTCCTGCCTGCACTCTTTCTCTTGCAACTGAGAGGGACCTGAGTTTTGTTCCAGCTTTAGAGAATCAGGTTTGAAATGAAGTTCCAATTAAAAACAGGCTTCAGTAAAAATGTGGGTGAATTTAAATAAGAAGGCAAATTATAAAGTTATCATCTTAAACTCGCCAAAGCTTAAATTTACCAGTTTTCCATAAAAATCTGTGGTTTCAATCTCATGCTAGGATTAGGTGTTTCAAAAATTATGCTAAACTGTTGAGGTAATCCCTGATGCATGTAAGGGGTGGGAGGTACTGTATTCAAATGACTCATGCTGTTAACACTACAGTGTAGTGTCAGATGTGATCATAGCCATTCTTTGTAATGTAGTTGACATCCTGTTCCCACATCTTCCTTTTTATGTGTCTTATCACCTATCCGCTTCAGACATCTTTATGGTTTTACCCAGTTTTTGCTAGCACTGGCTGTAAGCACTCCCCCCTCACTTTGTCCTCTGAACATTTTTAGAAAGATAGGAAGCTGCCCTGTACCATGTCAGACCACTGGCCTTTCTAGGCCAGTTTTGTCAACTCTGTTAGGCAGCAACTCCAAGGTTTCAGGTAGGACTCTTTTGCAACTTTGTGACAATAATTGTGGTCTCCCATTCAAGTCCTAACTAGGCCTCACCTTGCTTAGCTTTGAAAATCAGACAAAACTAGTGTATACATGAACCTGGGTGGTATTATCAACATTCATTTCCTTTGCCTGGTCTGTAGACAATGGTGTGTACTTAAAACTCAAGTTGACTTACTTTGGTACTGTTCCTCATTTCCACATTTTAGGTAATGCCATTTTAGAGCATAGTATAGGCAGGTTTTCTGGGAGCAGAGTTATCTATTGATTTTGCATTTGTTTCATATTTTGTTCTGTAGGATGCACCTAAAGAAGTGACACCGCTTCCCTGGAGTAATGTACAAGAGGAACCTCTGCTTCGGGAGAATCCCCACCGCTTTGTCATCTTTCCCATTCAGTACCATGATATCTGGCAAATGTATAAGAAAGCAGAGGCGTCCTTTTGGACAGCTGAAGAGGTCAGATTCTTGTATTCTTTTTCTGTCCTCAAGGTTGATGCAAGCCTTCAGTGTACAGTGTAGTTATCAAGATTTATTTCAGATTTTCCCACTCCTGTTTACTTACTGGCTGTTTTATGTATTTAAGGTGGATTTATCCAAAGATCTCCAGCACTGGGAATCCTTAAAGCCTGAAGAGAAGTACTTCATTTCACACGTCTTAGCGTTCTTTGCTGCAAGTGATGGCATTGTCAATGAGAACTTGGTGAGTTTGAAGAACAGCCTTTGAGTCCCTTCACAACATAAACACCTCTCTTGTGTGTTGTCCTGTTGCATAGTCCTTTGTGTTGGCTTTTTCTTAGGGGTTGTGTTAGCGGACAACAAGTTAACATACGGTTCCATCTGATTTCAATCATATTTAAAACTAGGAGTTTGGTCACCAAACAATCAACGTGCAAGCCCCTTTTAGTATGGCAGTCGGTTTTCAATGACACTCCGTGAGCCCTAGACGCAATTGTTTTGGCAGCAGTAACCATCCGCTTTGACCCCTGCACACAGCAAACATTGTGTGCGAATCAGCCCATAACATGATTGTAGCACTTCTTTCTTTTACCACAACAAGCCTTTCTCATTCATAGGTGAAAAACATGAAACACCAAGATAAGGTTTTATTTTGACTAGTATGTATGCTTAAAGTTGATGAGAAAGGAACCTTTTTCTGGTTGCCAAGGATCACAAAAGCATGAAACCAGAGAAACTCGCACAAACCCTTGGGCATCAGTTATTAATGACAGCTTCAACTCTGTAAGAGAATGTAATTTAGAAACTTCTCATAACTTTCAGTAATGTACTGTAGTGCAAAGAAGACATTCCTGGTATAAATTAACTTGTTTCATATACTCTGCTGCTACTTGGTGTATTTGATCAGCACATATCTTCCACTGGCTGCCAGCTTTATTTGCTGCTGTTTCTATCTCCCAGGAGCCTGATGGCAGCCTTGCCAATTTCATTTGAAGAATACTTTATGGGTTTTGCAAATGCCAATAAACTTTATTTCCTTAAAGAAAGATGCAGAATAATAATAGTGGCTGAATTAAATCTTCCCACCAATATTTTTAATTGCCAAGTGGCACCTACTCACTGAGCCATCTCCTTAAGGTGGAATTTTGATTTGTTGGAAATAAGGAGCATTTCTTGCAGTTCCTGGCAAGTAAAAGCAAAGCAAAGCGTGCTGCTTATACTGTATACTGCCCCATTGTGCTTCAAGCACTCTCTGGGTGGTTTATGTTAATTATGTAGGCTACATAGCTCCCCCCCCCCCCCCCGCGAGCTGGGTACTCATTTTACTGACCTCAGAAGGATCGAAGGCTGAGTCAACCTTGAGCCGCCTACCTAGGATTGAACCCCAGGTTGTGAGCAGTTGTAGTTGCAGTACAGCAGTTTAACCACTGCGCCACAAGTGGGAATATATAGCCTGATATTTTTTTCTTGCCATTAGATTTGAGCAACTACTGCTTGTTCCTGTTTTGTTCACTTAGCCCAATAACTATACAGTATATCGAAGCTGTTTCAACAATGGGCTTTAATGTTCTCACTAATTTTCACTAAATACATCGGGACAGGCTGCAATGGCAGTTTGATAAGCCAATTATAAAGTTTAATCGATAGTCCAGTACACAGCTGGATTGTTCCTTCTCATGAGATGGGAAGAAAACCAGGAAATCTTCAGTTCACTGCAGTTTTGCGGTGTGTGTCCAAACTGGCATTCTATGGTTAATTGGTTCTCAACGAGCCAGATTATTATTTAATATTAGTATTATAAATGAATTTTATTATATACATTCATGCATACATTACATTTTATGCTCTTCATCCCTCCCATTCCTATGGCAAAGTCATGTCAAAATTCTTATAAATATTTTCATGGAAAATTATAAATATCTTCCAAGTATATTACAGTAACCAATAATTTCTGTATACATCAGGGAGTCCCATGTTACAGGGGTCCCCAACCCCCCGTCTGCGGCCTGGGGTTGGGGACAGACATATATCCCCTGTGCACACACTCCCCCCCACAACCCCTTCATGCATGCGCACAAGTGGGCCAGCAAGTGGCCCCCACTCCTTTGCGCATGCGCGCGAGCACACACCCGTCCGTGTATGAGCGTGAGGGGTGCCTTGCCTTCCCCTGGGGACCACTGCCTTGTTATCCATTCCATTCATATAAACAATAAAAGGATGTTAGTCAGTTGCAAAAGAGTCAAAAGTGTTTTATTCCTTTAACTATTTGCAATTTGGTGATTAATTTTTCTTGCAGTGCTACCTGCCATACTCTTTTGAGTGCCATGCTGCAATTGATACTCTGCATGTTTTTCCACCCTTTCACTATGGTCTGTCTTGCTGCAGTCAAAAGATAACGTATTAAGGTTTTGTGTGAAATGGATTCATTTTCCCCCAGAAAGAGTAAGAAGTGCTAATTCTGGAGATTTAATAATCGACTGGTTTGTAATTTTATTTATTTCATTAAACACTTCTTCCCAAAATTGGCCTACCTTTTTGTGATACCACCAAAGGTGTTGAAAGGATCCCTTACACTGGAAGCCTCTCCAACACATTGGTGACATTGCAGGGTTAATACATGAGAGCTGAAGTGGGGTCAGATACAATTTTTGGGGCATTTTCTATGCATTCTCCCTGGCTGTAATAGATATGCCTTTATACAGTATATGGGAATTTTGTACAAATACGATGCAGCTAGACATAGGATTGGACCAAACCCCTTGACTTCAAATAGAAATGGGATTACTGAGTACATTTGTGCTAGGAAAATACTTTTATGTGAAAAAGGACTTGATTGAAACATCAGCTCCAAAATGTTCATAGTACTCTATATCCTGCAATGCAATTGTGGAATAAAAGAAAGAAGTTCCTATCGGATATCTCCCCTTTAATACCAATATATTGTCATCCATGTCTTTCACAAGTGATGAAGTATTTAATTCCCAGAATTTTTGAAAGATTGGTCTTGATAGGTATACAACTCCGTTAACCTAATAACCTCTTTCTAGGATTTTTTTGGAGGGACCATTTCAAAGAGTGGGGCATATCATGGCTAACCTGGTATCAAATAAGTAATTTTATTAGACAGGCCAACACTGTGAAACAGGCCACAAGGTGCCTCACTCCCTTTGAAAATCTTTCTAGCTGAAACAAATAGCAAATTTATTTGTTGCGGATTGAGGTAGATCAAGGATCATCAATGGGGTTGCGGGAGATAAGGGAACATGATTTGAATATTAAAATCAATGAAGAGAAATGGTCAGGAACAAGCCAGTTTATTAAGCCAACTTTAAACCATGACTTTATAATCCTCTCTTGTTTGAAAGCTAGTGAATTTCCTTGTTTAGGCCCATGAGGGAAACTAGAGAAATGAAAATTTCTTGGCTTGCTTCCAGCTTGCACAAAGGAAGGAGTGAGATGGCCACCAATCTTGTTTCCACCTTAACTTGTAAGTGGAATGTGATTATGGGCATGTCGCCCTTTCCTTGCATTTGGCTGAAGCTGGAAATGATATCTTGCTTTCTGTGTTCAAAGTGTGGGGTTTTTTTTTTTTCCTTTTCAAATATTCCACTGTAAAGGGGTTTATGAAGGATAGTAGTTCCTTGCTTTGATGTCTACATTGGCTTGGGCATGTCATGAGAATGGCTGAGGTTCAGATTCCAAAAACTCCTGTATGGAGAATTAGTGCAGGGAAATCGCCCCAGAGGGAGACCACAGCTGCAATACAAGGACATCTGCAAGCGGGATCTGAAGGTCTTAGGAATGGACCTCAACAGATGGGAAACCTTGACATCTGAGCCTTCAGCCTGAAGGCAGGCGGTACAGCATGGCCTCTCCCATTTTGAAGAGACCCTTGTTCAGCAGGTCGAGGCAAAGAGGCAGTCCTGAAACCAGCAAAATCAGGGAGCTGGACAGGGGACAGATAATATTTGTCTGCAGTGTGGAAGGGATTGACACTCTCATACTGACCTTCTCAGCCACACTACATGCTGCTCCAAGTCCTCTATTCAGAGCACGTTACCATAATCTCTCGAGACTGAAGGATGCCTACAACAGTTCCTTGCTTCACCACTGTCCTGCACAAAAAGCTAGCTGCAAGTTATACTGCTGTTTTGTTTCGTTGGCGCTGAACATCTTTTAACAGTTTTGCCAAATATAGGGATCAGTGTGCATGTGCATCTCCTCCTATGACAGAAGGTAGCTGCAAAGAAAGAAATTAATCCCAAAAAGAAAGAGGAAATTGTCTAAAAACGGAAGAGATGCTTTTGACTTAAATACCATTCTTTGTCCTCTAGGTGGAGCGGTTTAGCCAAGAAGTGCAGGTGACAGAAGCTCGCTGTTTCTATGGTTTCCAGATCGCCATGGAAAACATCCATTCAGAAATGTACAGTTTACTTATTGATACATATATCAAAGACCCCAAAGAGAGGTTAGTAGCATTTTAAGTTTTCTGAGATTACTGCATTGTTTTAAGACCCTAGTCCATATTTTTAAAGACAAAGGTGGGATGTTTGTATACTTAGTATTTCAAAAGGGAGTGCCTGTTTTTCAACGGGACTAGCTCAGTCCAAACAAAGACTTATTCGATCTATTAAACCTGTTAAAGTATACAAATAAAGTTAAAAACAGCAACAGCAAAAGGTGAAAGCAAAGAGTGAGCACTCAACAAGGTCCAATATATTGGAATAAACATTAAAGAAACAGGGATGTGCTACGGAAGCAGCCGATTGTGCCACCACTTTTGGTGCATGTTTTAAATCTTTGAAGTTTTAAAGGGGTTGCAGAAAACTGCCTTGAGGGATGGCTATGTTTGGTCCACATGCAAATCCTGTGCTCCATCTTCTTTGGTTATGCTGTCTAGAGTTGAGGAAAGCTGCAGGTCAAAAATATCTGCATACCCAAAGTTTCCTGGTTTTTGGTGATGGATCATGCTATTGGTAGATTTATTTTTATTTTTTTGCCTGGCAGAATTTTTTGTGTGATGGGTGTTCAGTGCTGGGGTTGCCAGCCAACTTGGAATTTGGTCTCCAGCTTGAGTGAAATTGTCAGCCCTTGGTACAGAACCATCTGAACTTTGCACTTCATCTTCATAGATTCCTTGAGCTTCTTTCTCTAGCCATATGGTACATTATGCTGCTTCCTGAAATATCTGTCTGTCAGCTCAACATACCTTGACATGTTGTTGTTAAAAAGGTGTCAGTGCCTCCTTTATTCTAGATAACTGTAACCTGTGTTACTGTATTTTAGGGAATTTCTGTTCAATGCCATCGAAACCCTACCTTGCGTTAAAAAAAAGGCTGACTGGGCCATGCGCTGGATAGGGGACAAGCAAGCTGCTTATGGTGAGTGTCATGAGTAATCTCTTCTATTCCTCTTTGTCTGCTTCTGACGTGGTCTTGATCAAATCACCCAGGAACTCACCCGTGGACTTTTTCCTCAACAGGAGAACGAGTAGTCGCCTTCGCAGCTGTGGAAGGAATATTCTTTTCTGGTTCTTTTGCATCTATCTTTTGGCTGAAGAAGCGAGGGTTAATGCCTGGGCTTACTTTTTCCAATGAACTGATCAGCAGAGATGAGGTAAATGTTCAGTTCCTAAGGATTGCATCCAGGTATTTTTGCTTAAACCGGATAAAGACACACTGTTTCTCTCCTACCTATTCCAGCCTGTGTATTTTTCTGAAGATGGTTGGCTCGCAGGGAAGGTTGGGCACCGCGGGGGGGGGGGGGAGGCAGAAAAAACAGAAATGCTTGATATGAATGTAATGCTGTTCTGTGGAGACTGATTCCACCAAAAAGTTCTGCTCCATGAGGAAATGCTTGGTCACTGCCACTCTGTGAGAATGAAAATGACTTAAATTTGTTTTATTGTTAATGGTGGAGAGCTAAGTTTAACGGGTTACAAGCATTTACCTGAAACCTACGCAGCAATCTTTCACTGAATCTGTTTCCCCTTTTAGGTTTTTTTCCACAGGCCTGCTGGTGATTGTGAGGTAGAGCTTTGTACCAGCTCTTCTCTAAAGTTTCTTCTCATTATTTTTTCCCTCAGGGTTTGCACTGTGATTTTGCTTGTCTGATGTTCAAGCATTTGGTACACAAACCGTCGGAAGAAAGAGTGAGAGAGATCATCACAAATGCGGTCAGAATAGAGCAGGTAATTGGCTGTGCTTTCTGGTGGTGGTGAAAAGGGCCTGCCTGAAAGTTTTGAGAAGCTTAGCCTGGTGTTAAATTGTCTGGATGGTGCCATATTTGCATACTAAGGTACTTTGTTCACTTAAATGCAGGAATTCTTGACGGAAGCACTGCCTGTAAACCTAATTGGCATGAATTGCACTTTAATGAAGCAGTATATCGAATTCGTAGCAGACAGACTGATCCTGGAACTAGGTTTTAACAAGGTGAGTTCTGTGTCATTTGGCTCTAAGGAATGTAGTGCAATTTGTTTATGTTTAAGCCTGTTTATTCACATTTAAGCAATTGCTTTTTATCTTGTTAGTGGGAACGCATGATCAAACAAAGCCTTAATGCAATGGTACAGCCTATTTGTTTTAGTTACTATTCTGCCAACAGGAAAACATGCACTACAATGTTATTCTAGCCCTACATTCTTATTAAATAACTATTATCAGATGATGCCCCCTTTTCCTGCATACTATATTATCAACCTGTGACTAACGGACAATGAGTTCCTAAATTTGTGCTAATAACTATAGCTGACTGTTTTGTATGGCCTGCATTGTCTCCTATCTGCATTTCTGCCCCATGTTAAATTTACAATCAGTAAAATTTAGGTCCTGACAGTCAAGATGTGGAAGTATTAAATGATTCTAATTCTTGCTTTTAAAAACACAAACACTTGGCAGATCAACAGTATTATATGCTGCATGTGGCATTGCACATGTGCTCCCTAGCAGATTTGTTTTTGCACTCCCTACACCTCACTAAAATTATAATTTTAAGAACATTTTTAAAGTTCTGCCCTAGGGGTGTGGGGAACAAATCTGCTGTGTTTTGAGTTATTACTATTATTTTTACTGACAACTAGAAGGTTCAAGGGAGCTTATTAAAGTTAAACTCATTTTTGGAAACCCCCCTATAGCAGTCTTTGCACTGTAAAACTATTATATTTTAATCTGAGGGGGAAATTAAGCAAAACATTAAATTCTGCTCTCTGGCCACGGCCCTCCCAGATGTGCAATCCTTCGGTGGTTGGAAACCCTCAGCCCCACTGAAATCTTCTCCTGAGTTGTATTTTCACGCTAAATGCCCGTTTAGTCAGGAGATTGTTGGGGCTTTCTGCTAGAATCCCAGTATTGTCCGGATGGTGGTGCACAAAACATAGGCCAACTATCCTACGGTGTCAAAGGCCCTGGCGGTATACTTGGGGCTTCCTTGGGCAGCAGGTGGGGGGTAGCCTGTCTCCTGCACAGGCCTACATCATACTATGATTAACGCAGAAATATGACTCAGCTGCCTTCAATTTGTGGGGGTCTCATCCTTAGCCTAAGCAGCAAAACATCTTTGGCTTACCCAGACTGGTGGATTATAATAAAGGTCATGCTCCAGTCTGCAAAGTATTGAAGAGACAAGCCCTCCGTAGCTTGTTTTAGAGATAGGATTCAAAGAGGAAATAAGGAAAAAGAAGTCGAGAGTGGGCAGTTTTAGTCTACAGAAATCAGTGGGCTGGAACTGAGGTGGGGGACATTCAATACAGATATTATAATAGATACACAAGATAAAGGAATGTCAGTAGAGGAGCAAACACGATCAAAAGGAGAATGAGATTGCAGGTAAATTTAAATCTGTTTTCTTCAGCCTCCTGCTTTGCAAATCCCTTCGACTACAGCACCCATCAGGTTGGGTTATGCTGATGTAAGCATTTTGGCACAAATATAGCAAGTACTGATTTTGATTGGTCATATCTATCTTGGATAATAATTTTTAAAAAGTAAGCTGCCAACTTCATTTCTTTCAGATATTCAAAGCTGAGAATCCATTTGACTTCATGGAGAATATCTCACTGGAGGGCAAAACTAACTTCTTTGAAAAGCGTGTGGGAGAGTATCAGCGGATGGGAGTGATGTCCAAGCCCAACGACAACTCTTTCACTTTAGATGCAGACTTTTAAACAAAGCAGGGCTGTTTTCTGCTGCCTTGAGATATAGCTAGTAGTTTGCTCGATAATCCTCAACATTCTGGTTCTTACAAAGAGTCATGGTGCTTTAGGAGAGCTTGTGTAGCTGAAAGTGGGAGAAACGGTTTCCAGCTCTGTCACAGAAGCATTTTATGAGAAACGCCAGCTGCTCAAATCTTCTGAAATATTAATGCTTTCAGTAGCATGTTTCTGCCTCTGATGATAGACTTCCAGTAGTTTCTCTACAACAAAGCAAATAATATTGGGTACTTGTAGGAAACTGCAGGTTTTCATGCCGTTTAGTCTGGTCTATAGAAAAAGTTGTAGAAGCGATATATTGCCTCATGGCAGGTCTTAAGTTTTTATGTAGTATTTTCATAGTTTATACATAAATCTGGCACTTTAAATGAAGTTCTGGCCTGTACTTCCTGGGAAAGGCTGGCAACATGTGAGTTTAAAAGAAACTCTTTTAGACATCATTTAATCTTAATTTTTCTACTATGCCTTATTTACTTGCATGTAAATTATATTGGTGAAGTGCTGAAAAGAAATCTTTTAGATATGTATGACTTCTGGTGGCAGTTTGTGAATACACTTTGTGCAGAAGTAAAACCTGAATAAAATTCCAGTTTTAAAAATGCTGGATCAAAAGCTTGTGGAGTTGGTTTCTGAACTTGCATCTTATTCCATGGAATCCACCACCTTCCCCCCACCCCCAACCTACTTTTTATTAACTCCTATGGTTTGCCATACTGTTTAAGGATAAGGTATGGCAACCCACCTTCCTTAGTTATTCCCTTGCGATAGGACCAAAGTAAGCTACAAAAGCAACACAAAGATGGTTGTAAGGTCTTTGGTGAAAAATTACACAAGGAAAGCTAGGTTAAAAATCAAACACCTTGCATATGCTAGCATTTGAAAAATATTTTATGACACCCTTGTGGTAGAGTGTGCAATTGCATTCATACATTTAGCAGCCTGCTTTGTGTGTGATAGGGGGAAAATGTTTCTTTTAGTCAGTGGAGGAAAGTAGGCTCACTTTGTGTGGACAGGGATGGGCTCACGCGTTCCCAATAACTAGATTTGGCCACTTCACTGTACCATAGCGAAATGGGGTGAGAGAACCTCTCTGTTGGAAGATATAGCCATAGCCCCACATGTTTCCCATTTAATTTAGCAAAACAGCCCACGCCCTCGCTGGCTTGATCTGGATCTTCCCCTGCACATTTACCTTGGAATGTCAAAAAAGAAAATGATAGATTAATGGAGTTGACTCCTCTGACAACATGGTACTGGGCCTAATTCAGCTGCACTTGAAATATACAAGATTAGGTGAGAGTTCTGAAAGCAGTGCAGCAAAGTGCTGGTAATATTAACCCATCCCATACATTTTGGAAGCCCAGTATTGAGACGGGCAGTCTGTTACCTGAAAAAAAAAATTAACAGTATATCCTGTGTGGAAGCTATTTTAATTTATTGGGAAATTCCTTGATTAGAAATCGGCAGCTTGTGGTCACATTGCAGAGCAATCTTTTATAAGAACATGTACTGTTACATGAAAGCCTTTCTTACATAATAAGGTTGTTTTTCCCTCCTTAAAAATCTCTGGGAAATCCAAGGGGAGAATAATAGGGTAGCTGGGCATCACCATTTGGGCGTTGTTAGGTAGGTTTATTGTGTCAAATAAGCATTAAGAAGAGTGGCTTAGCCGTTCTAAGTTTCTTTGCATCTCTCCATTGTGAGAGAATCTGTCATCAGTACAGGCAGCATTCTTTCAACCATCTGGTTATATTTGCTACAGTGGCATACACAGAAGTTCATTAATTTTGGTGAAATGTGATAAATGACTGATAACATCTCATCATTTATTTATTTATTTAATGTTTACATATGCATCCTGTCTCTACTTCAATGAGTGAAAGGCAGCATACATGATTTTATTCCTTTATATAAATCAGACGTGGGCAAAGTGCGGCCCGCGGGCCACATACGGCCCACAAGCCGCTCCTGTCCAGCCCACCTGTCACCGCTGAGTGAGCCGGAGCTCCGGCTTCGGTCACCCAGCACGGCAGTAAGCAAAACTCGCGAGATCCAATGCTGGGATCTCATGACTTGACTTACTCTTGAGCCGCAGGCTGTGGAGCCTGCGGCTCTAGAGGCTAGAAGCAATACTTGCGCAGGTGACGTGATGCATCACGTCGCCTGAGCGGGATAGAAGGCGGAGAGGAAGGCCGTGGGGGTGGGGGTGGGGGGTGGGATGGAGGACAGGTGAGTTGGCTCAGTGTTGGTTTTTTTCTCTCCCCCCCTTGCAGTGGACGAATTACAAGGCTCACATAGTTAACTCCCTAATAAGTTTAGGGAGTTAACTATGTCAGCCTTGTAGTTCGTTCACCGCAGGCCCTCACCCAATGGGGGCCTATTACTACCCACCTTTCATTTCATTTTTAAGTAAGGTTGATTCGGCCCCCGAACACAGTTCAGATTTTTCATGTGGCCCCCTATAGAAATTAATTGCCCACCCCTGATATAAATATATGCTATAGTAAGGGTATGCACTGTTAAAAAAATCATTTCCAAAAATCAACAAATTTCTGAAAATCATTCAAATATAATTATATAATGATTTAATAAAATTCTAAAATAACTCCTAATATTTTTATTCAGCTGGGTCATTCAGGTTCTTGTCAGACTCCTGAAATCTATTATTTTATTGTGGTGAGTGATGGATTGTGGCAGTTTTACAGGAGGAACAACAGACATGCTTTGATTCAGAACTTCCAAAGGAGGAAAGATTAGGAGTTAAATGTTGCTCATTTGCACAGGGCTGACTCTGTCACGAGGCAGACTTAAGATGACTGCCTCTGGTAGCTGATCTTGAATGTCATGAAAAAGCAGCAAACAATTTTTTTGATTGGTTGTTAATGCTGGGAGAGGGTGAAGGGGTGATGAGATTGGCTGCTGCAGGTGTTAATTCAGTTCTTCCAAAAAAAAAAAATTGGTTTATGAATGTGGTGTATTGTGCTTCTGTATGTATGATTCAAAAAGCCAGGAAATGGCCCAGTATTGCTGCACAATATCGTGCCTGCACTGCCAGCAGGAAAAAGGATGCCAAGGCAGCAGTCAGGATGGTCTACAGCAGAGGTCTTCAAATTACGGACTGTGGGCCACCTTGCCTTTTTATCTGGCCCGTTCCATTAACCCTGTGCATGTGGCGAGGGGGGGATCTGTGTGGGGTGGGTGCATGCATGTGTATGCACATGCATGTGTGTGAGGGGAGTGCATGTTTCCAGGTGCCGGGGGTACATGCCTGTGTGCATACGCGTGTACGCAAGTTCCTGTTCCTTTGGCCCTCCAAGATCTTAAAAGTATCCAGTGTGGCCCTCAGGGTGAAAAGTTTGGTGCAGAGCAAGACTAGACCTTCTGCTGTATCTATGCCAAATTTGGTGCTGATCCAAGGTCCAATTTCATAGTTAATGTTTGTTTGGGGTACCCCTATTCTTTGAGTTGGCTTATGGAATGCTGATTCCAGGGCACCAATAATCAGGCAGAGCTCCACTAGGGAACCCCTGAAATTGAGAAGCTACAACCTGCCCCAGCATCTTGCCCAAGAATAGGATACTAGAGACTGGCAGTACTTACCCAATACTGTGGGGTCCAAGGAGGGTTTTTTTCAATAACAGTCCTACTACTTTGTCCTTTAAGCATGCTGGGATCCTACCCTGTTGCAAGGAGGCATTCTCCACATAACCATTAAGCAAGTCCCTCTCCGGTAGCTTTTATAAACCAGGAAGAGCCTAGCAGACAGGTGGTAGCCTTCAGGTCTCCACATAATCAGGCTGCAAAAACAACTTTATTGAAAAAGACCCATTTGAATCAGCCTGGCCTTTTTGCTCCTAGCATGGAGGTTTTCCCCTCCTGCCTCTTCTATTTTTTTTTCAAGCTGAAACAATTCAGATTTTTCTCTATGGGATCATCTGTTCCCTTCTGCAAAAGGATAAGCGGCATGTCTATAGGTGGTGGTGTGATGTAAGCAGTTGGGGCATGAAGTTTAGAGACTGCAGAAACACCCTCCCCCATTTTTTAAAAAATAAATGAGTCTAGTGATCAATCATTGTGTTGATTCAGTGATGCACTTGCTTAATGCTAGATCACCTCCATGCAGATTTTTTTTTAGCTATGAAATAGAAACCACCCTGATGAAATACTGAAGACTACAGTATATTGTATGTGTTTCTACAGTATGTGTGTCTCTGTGTACATTATGAAGAACTTTGTAAAGCTGCTGCCTTTTCCCTAACCATGTGCAACCCTTTTAAAAACCAAGCAGCTTGACAGCCAGCCATAAAAGATCTGCAGAGGGTGGGATGGAGGGGAGGGCTGTGGACTGAAATGAGGGTCTCATCATATTTGTCCATGGATACTGGCTTTGAATCAGTCCGTGGCCCCTGTGTGATCACTAACTGCAAACTGAAACAGAGGATATGCTGAGATTCAAACTGCCCATGTAGATGCACCCTCAGTCAGCCACAAGCTTAAAACTAGAGATGAGGGTATTCATATATATATGAATATCCCAGCACAGGTGGTGTTAACAAGGTCCACTCACTGATCCTCCATGGATGCTGCAATTCTACCAATAGCTGTGCAGCGCATGATCCGCTCACCACTGTTCCACCTTGCAGCGAGGCTTGTCCTCCCGCCTCCTGCCAGGAGTGGCGAGCAGATCATGATCTGTGGAGCCATTGGTAGAATCGCGCCATCCGTGTCCACGGTGGATCAGTGAGTGGACCGTCCAGCCTCATGGGGCTGGACCCTTGTTAATGCCACCTGTGCGGGGATATTCATATACCGTAAGTATACGAACACCAGGGATGTGGTGGCGCTGCGGGCTAAACTGCAGAAGCCTTTGTGTGTGCTGCAGGGTCTGAAGACCAGCAGTCGTAAGATCGAATCCACACAACAGAGTAAGCTCCCGTTGCCTTGTCCCAGCTCCTTGCCAACCTAGCAGTTCGAAAGCATGTAAATGCGAGTAGATAAATAGGTACCACCTCGGTAGGAAGGTAAAACGGCGTTCCCTAGTCACGCTGGCCACATGACAACGGAAACTGTCTTTGGACAAACGCTGGCTCTATGGCTTGGAAACGGGGATGAGCACCCCCCCCTAGAGTCGGACATGACTGGACTAAAAATGTCAAGGGGAACCTTTACCTTTACCTACTTAAAACACATATCCAGCAAAAAGAGGGTTGAAAGCATACTACAAAAAGTTGCATGGTTGTATGAAAAGCAGTTAAGTGTGCTGGAGAAATTATGTACTCCTTTTTTTTAACTAGAACATGCTAAATGGTAGCAGCTATTTTCACTGAGATGAGTAATTAACAGGGGTGTGTGCGCGCATGCCAATATCTGCTGCTTATGTAATTCTCCACACGGGATAACAAATGGAAATCATCCTTATGTGCATATATTCAAAGTGGGTCTGTGTAAGCAGCAGATATTGCTGTGAGCACAAGGGCCTCATGAGGGAAACGTGGCTCTTTTATCATTCTTTATGCCTCTGTGTAGAACAACAGTGCTCTGCATAAGCTTAAAACAGACAACTTTCATACTTAGTTAGCTACTGTTTCCCCCCATATTCCCCTTTTCCCCCCTGGTGGGGCTAACAAGAACATTCAGAGAAAAAACATGGCTCTTTGTAATTTTGGTACCTAGCTGACAAAAGTGAGAGATCTGAAAATCTGCCGCCTGTGATGAGTTCTCGGAGTCTGTGAAGAGCCGCTTGAAACCCATAAGATTTAGAGAAATTAGTTCTTCTTGCACCTACATGCAATACATTCGTCTCCTTCCTCTCTGGTGCCCTCTGCTGGCTGACTGCAAGTAGCCTTTCCAATTTCCACCATTCTGCACCGCTGTGTGAAAACTACGCAGCGTGACAAGGAGGGAGGGTGATAACTTTGGGATTGTCACAGGGACCACGTATTCAGAAGTCTGCACAGCCAGAAATAATTGGTTTTCCTGTGCTCTTTTTACTGAGAAGGGTTGCATTTTTGTCTGTAAAGCAATGTGTGCAGACTCACAGTATACAAATTATATTGCTCTGCAAAAAGAGGAATTGTTTTATGGGAAATAGGATTAATTCTGGGGAGTTTGTGATGGAAAATAAGAACATGATATATCCCAAACAGAGCTTGGAGGTAACATGTTAGATTTAGCATCTCAACATTGAAATCCTTATTTTCACATTGAACAGAAAGGATGTCTTCCAACTTTAAGAAAATATAGATTTTAAAAGTAACATCTGTCCCTATTACTGTATGGAGGGTTATCATATCTTCTGTGTAATATTATTTATCCTTTATAAGGAGAAAGGCAGAATAGAAATAATTTAAATAAACAAATAAAATTAATCATTGCTTGAATGTTAAAAGCAGTTAAAGCTGGATATCACCAGATAGAATTTATCTTTATGAATTCATTACTTTTAAAGATGTAAGCAGCCTTGGGTCCTTTTAAGGAGAAAAGTGGAATAAAAGCAAGCAAGCAAGCAAGCAAGTAAGTAAGTAAGTAATTCTAGCCCTATGAAACTGAGTGGCTCTTGGAGTAATGTGTTAATTTAATATGTAAATATTAAAATTACCATTTTCCTGTTAAATGAGAGGGATAAACCTGACTTTAAGGAGATAACATTTTAAAAGTAATGTGTTAAAATTACCATGTTTTTATAGTGTTACTCTCCAGATGCAGTGATTGCTGCTGTTTAATGTGAAAGTATCACATTTTGGAAGCTTAACTCTTTAATGTTAATGTCTAATGAGGCAGCAGGCTGAGGAGAATTTATGCAACTTGATCGCAGAGTCTCTTGATGCAAACGCCCCTGATGTTTCATTTTAGACGAAACACTAGGTAGAAAAGTCATAACCAATTGAGGCCAAATGGCGAATATTAACTAGTGGTTGGAGAGGGGTAGAACACTGAGCACGGTCCCTGTTGAAGTAGTAGAAACTCTTTGTTGCCTGGCGATAGATCCTGCCCTAAGTGGCAAAAAGGTGGCATTTCCTAAAGTGTATCTCAAAATGAAGCTTGCCATGTTGTTCCATTAGAGCCAAACAAGGACCAGTATCCAGCCCTGTTGTGCAGTTGCAGAAAGGTGATTGTGTAAGTAACCTCCTTCTCCAGCAGGCTCTGGTGTGATGTCTCCTCTGTGTTGATGGTGGTCTTATGATTGGTCATGCAGTGGGGGCCCTGCCTGGAGGGGGACACTTCTGTGATGGCTCTTCGACTATGACTGGGAAACTGGCCAAAGTCCATATTCCACAGGCAGGAAACACCTTTATTATGACCAACTCAAATTCTACCCAGTCTTTCATGTTTTCCAGAACTGTGGAAGTGTTGTTTTCTTCTTCTGTTGCTTATCCTGTGCAGGTAATCTCTTGTCTTTCAGAGGTTGCAACTAGGAAAATAAATAAATAAGCTTCTCAGCCCATGATGACCTCCCTCTCTTCCAAAGCACTCCATACCTGTAGAATTAAAAGCAAATCTTAGTACTGTACAGCCAGCGTAATGCATAGTTTGCTATTAGATTATTGAGGAGGATAGAGGTCTATTCTTATTAAGTGAAAATGAAATGCCTGTATTTGATAGGTAAAGTGTAACTATTCTCATTTGGGAGAGTATCAGTTTGGTTTTCCATTTACACCAAAACAACAACAACAACAAAACCATTTAAGTTTATCCATCAGACAGAAGAACTGAGGCAGCCAATAGATTAGCTAGCATGCTCACATCTAGATTATTTAACATTAAACAAGTTATGGTTTAAAAGAAATTAAAGACTCTTTGAGACAGAAATTAAGGACTCTTTTTGCAACTTGAAATGCTAGATAGCTCAGAGGTTTTGGTATAGTTGGGGGTTCAATTTCCACTGGGCCTCCTTGACGGGGATGGGACTGGATGATCCATCAGGTCCCTTCCAGCTCAGCAGTTTGATGATTAACATTATTGTTTCTAGAGGAGTGCACAGTTTACTGGGATTTGCATCCAAACAAAACCTCCTCCTCCTCCTCCTCCTCCTCCTCTTCTTCTTCTTCTTCTTCTTTTTTGAAAAAAGATTTTCCTGCTGGGAAGTCTCAGATGGACCTACTTTTTTTTTAAAAAAAAAAACTAGTTTTGAGTGTTAATTGAAAATATCCAACTAGAATGCTGTCATGGCAGACGGGCACTTCAGTGAAAAGCACCATAACCCTAATCTCCAGCTGCAGAGTAATATGAGACTAAAATTAAACTGAGAATTCAAGGGAGATGAAAAAGTCCAGGAAGACCCAAGAAAAAGGCACAGGACAAATAGAGATAAGACTGACACAATTAGAAAACTTACAGGAAATGTAAAATTTTAAATTATGAATTAAATATATTTCTTGCACATAATATCAGTTTCTTCTTCATGGTCTCTGTGAATGCAGATTAATGGGTTTAATCTGCGCCTGTGCAGAGGTCTCCAGAATTATCTAAAGCTTCTATGCTACGTTCGTGAAGGACCGCCCCCCTAGCTCACAAGGTCCGCCCGCCCACCCTCTGATGTACCTCAGTTCTTTTTTGCCGCCGCTGCATGAGGTCTCTCTCTATCAAGCTGCTGCATTCTTCTATTTTTTCTAAAAAGGAATATTAGGACCGATTTTCATTCTTCAATCTTCTCAACAATTAGATAAGTAATATTTGGACTCCTTCCCCCCTTTTTTCTCCTTCCCGCCATTTATGGCAACCCTTCCCACCTTCAAAAAGTGCACTTCGTGTGAAAATAGAATTCGCCTTTCTGATGGCCATAATATCTGCCTCTTTTGCTTAGGGAAAGCCCATCAAACTGCATCTTGTCAGTTTTGTAAAAATTTTACAAATCAAGCTTTGAAACTGAGGCAACAGAGACTAAAATCCTTTCTTTGGGAAAAAAAATCCCTTGAGCCTCAAACTATGGCCTCACCTCATAGACAAGATCCCACCATCCAGTTAACAATTCCTCTAAGTTTTTCTGCTGATGCTAAGTCCAAAACAACTAGAAAATCAAAATCTTAAAATTACCTAAAGCACCCTCAGTTTCAAAAAGCCCCGAGTCAAAAAAAAAAATGAAAGAAAGCAGACCAGACATCCCTACAAGAACTTGCTATGGTGACTATCATGTCCTCGGAAGACATCGTGATACCACCATCTGGCCAATTGGAATAACCCATTCTGGCCATCTCTCCACAGGTCGATACAACGGAGGCTGCACCACTTTCTCAGTTCCAACACTCCTGTCCATTATTGATGGTACAATCAGTGTTACTGGCTGGATCCGACCACTCTGAACAGGCACCCAACGTTTCTCCTCCCACCAAAAGGTCGAGGAAAGACCACCACACGTCGCGGAGATGATCCCACGTGAGACCCGATACCCCATCTGGGTCCTTTGTGTCTAGAGAGCAGTATGGAATACTGTACATAGGCTAACTAAGAGGGTCAGGCTTTACAAGCCTTCGTATCATCACAACCCCGCCTATAGAAGCTCTCGTTACTGAGCATATCGGAGTTATTCTGCCAAGCTCGAAGTTTACCCGGGACGGAGGCATCGTTACCAATACCATAGAGACTCTGATTATACTGAGTCATCCGGATCACCGAGATACCAATCACGGTACCATGATACCTCTCAATACCGCTCATGAACAGACGAGCAATCCATCTCGCTGGCCTCGGTACCGAAACAGAAGTCAAAGCAACAAAGGACAGAATGTCCTCAGCTAACACACACTGTACCAAAGACCCCCCACAGTACTAGCCCAGCATACGAAATCTTAGCAATCATCACAAGCTATGGAAACCAATACAGTCCTAAGAGTGTCGGACACTGGTACCAAAGCCCCATGTAAAGGGCATACCAGGGATCACACCTCTGCGATACAGACTGAAGTAGCTACAATTAAGCCACATCACATTACCTAACCTTTTCCATGCTCTTCAGCCTCGTCTTCACACTCTACGTCGCCTCGCTCTTCCCAATCAGGCATAGATTTAAAACCACTGCCTAACCTGCCCACTCCAGGAGATGATACCATCACTAATGATCCACCTTCTCCTTTGGAAGATTGTTTCTCCTACTCACAGTTGGTCCTCAGAATAACCAAAGTTATGGAGCTTGACATTCAACAACCTTCACAAGTTCAGTCTGACAAGGTGTTTGAGGTCATTAACGAGGACCAAACTTTACCTCCCAGCATGAGTTTTATTCCATCTTTGCTTCAGCTCACTGAGCAGATGTGGTCTAAACCATCCTCAGCTTCACAGATGTCCAAGAGGGTAGACAACCTTTACAGGACACGTGGCGATGATACTACCGGTACTTTTCAAGCATCCACCTTCAAATTCAGTAATTGTGAATGCCACTCAAAACAAGATGCGTAACGAATCCACCTCCACACCAAGTAACAAAGAAGGCAGAAATTGCAAGTCATACAATTTATTCTCTAGCTTCCTTCATCCTCAGAGCTGCAAATTATATCGCAGCCATGGGAGCGTACCACCGCCATTTGTGGAATAAGACAATCCCGTCTATACAATCTGCCACAGGTGAATATAAAGCAAGAGGCCTGGTTTGTCACCAAGAAGCAATGGCCCCCGCTTGCCAAGAGAGATTCACAGCTAGACACATCATTGAAGCTTCTTCTCAACAGCTAGTCTCTGCAGTGGCACTGAGTAGATATGCATGGCTAAGATCAACCCATATCCCAGAAGATAACAAAGCAAGAATAGAGGACTTACCCTTTGATGGCTCGGGCCTTTTTGATTAAAAAAAACAACAGACAAGATAATGGAGAATTTGCAAAAATTGAAGAAAAGAGCCAAATCATTTAATTACCAGTGATTATATGATACATTCCAAAGACCATAATGGCGTCCTCCTTACAATTACCAACAATTCAAAGCGTATTCCTACAAGAACAGATATTCCTACCAACAATACTCTCCACCTCAGTCTCACCAAGCATCTCCAAAACCACATTCAAATCGATCCTCCAGATATTCTGAAAGTAAACAACACCACAGTTAATTCCTAGTAATCAACCATCTCCTGCTTCAATCTACAGTTGCACTTTACTTACCTTTCATCCATAACTACCTAATTTTTTTTAAAAAAATAACAATAATAATATAAAGAGCAGGAGTATTCATCTTGACTACTTTATACACACATATATGTTTTTCTTCACTCCTCTACGACGCCTACCTTGTCATCATAGAAGTCTTCATCCGAGATTAAGCAATGACTGCTCACTGCACAGTTGCTTTCCCACTTCCTCAATTAATCAATAGCTTCAATGGCAACCAATATTTCATTATCCTGCAATTCCCATTACAACGACAAGACACACCGCAGATGGTCGTTTGCTGCAGCATGACAGTTTCACGACTCATGTCACCAAGACAATTAAGACACTTAAGATCTCGGTCTACTACCACCACAGCATAGCTTGAATCTTGATGCATAGTACTTCTTCCTTTACTTACCGATATGTAGGAAGAATACATTCCTCCTCAATTCGCCACTTTCATTCCAATCTTCAAATGTAGACTTTCATAACGACAACCGGCTCGTGGACAACTCCCTTGCTTCTACATTTTCACCAAAAATAAAATAAATAACAGCAACAACTGGACACTCCACTATGCTATGCTTTACCTATGTCTCTAATTAACACAGTGAAATACCCTTCTAAATACAAAGTAATACTACAACTAACTGCTAACTGTCGAGTTCACGCTAGAAAGCACATACTTCATGGACCCAATCCATGATAAGACAGGACTCATTCTTCTAATGGATTATGCACTGTTCTCCCTTGACATTCTATCATGTCACACAACTCTTTGACATTCAGGACTAAGGTCTACTTGGTATTGGACACAGCTTCTACCGCAGTGATTACCCCAGATCACAAACTAAGGCCTTGAACCAAATATGACAACGGCTCATATAGAGGTTGAAACCACAGATGAGGACATGTGTCCTGAACAATTGAGCCAGAGATGATGACACCTCTGCTAGACTTGGGTCTTCTTCACTTCTGTAGTGATGGCCCTCCACCTTTTAAGGTAAGCTGGCCAATCACCCATTAGTGTGCATTCATAGAGACCACGAAGAAGAAAGAGAAGTTACCTACCTGTAACTCTGATTCTTCAAGTGGTCCTCTGTGAATTCATACTTCCCTCCTGTCCTCCCCTCTGTCTGTCACTCCTGTATCTCTTGATGCAGCAGCGGGCATACCTTGGAACCGAGGTACACAAGAGGGGACGGGCAGACCTCGTGGGCTAGGGGGGCGGTCCTTCACAAGCATAGCATAGAAACTTTAGAAAATTCCGGAGACCTCTGCGCAAGTGCAGACTAAACCCATTAGTGTGAATTCACAGATGAATTCACTTGAAGAATCAGAGTTACAGGTAGGCAACTTCTCTTTTATTTGCAGCACCAATTGTGAGAATCACTCATTTAACTGGGCAGAGCTTGTAGCACCACAGGCTATGTTATTTCTTCATCAGACTTTCAGCCGATCCAGAGAAGACCATCAAAATGATTAAGCTGAAGCTCCACCAGAAGTGATCAGCAAGTGCAGGCAGATGTTGAGTTTTGGGTTGTTACCTGTCAAGATTCATATGATTCCCAAAGAGGCCATGACCTCGATTGCACACAGATGCTAAAATAATGCATGCCACTAAAGTTTTGCGACCTGAAGAAACCAGGCAGTTGAGACCAAGCCAAAACAGCATCAGGCAGAAAAAAAATTAATTAATCATCCAACAACTGAAACTGGTATTGGATTTGAACTTGCAGGCAATAGACTATTGATCATCTAGTCATCTTTAATGCCATGACTCACAGTGGAGATGAGAGATCTAAATTTATGAGGTATTTATAGGATCCAGCTTTTCCATCATCTCCAGACAGTCTCTCTTTATAAAACAAAGCCAGTCGCCTATTTTTAATTTGCTTGTCTGAGATGGTTGTCTCTTTGGAAAGCTTCACATGAGCTGAAATAAATTATCAGAATAGATGGCAAATGTGAGCATGTACCCCATGTTATTGAACTTTGTGTGCTGTAATTATGCTCTTCCTCATTAAAAGCCCCTAAATGTCACACAGTATTATCTCTCTGTGTATGTATGTGTTTTTGAGCAGTTAATCTTCCTCCTAAAACCTGTTCACTGGGCAGAGGTCAGGAATGGGCTGAATAACAGATGCAGGCATTTAAAGCTGAGAGAAAGAGTTGGATGATAAGCATTTGATCTCTTCATGGGTAAAAATACTCTGTTTGCAGTCATCAGCCTTTGGCTGCAAACCTCTTCAACTGACTGAGTCATTTAAAACCAGACACTTCACAGGCTACTGGTGACTCTTTAAATTTTGTCCCCTACTATTCTGTCAGCTCTTGGAATGTTATTTTAAAAATAATTAGTTTATTACTTTGTGACGGCCATATCATGCTTATTGTTGCTCTGTTGGCAAAAATAGCTCATTGCACTGTGCATTACAGTACTAAAATACTTGTTTTCCCCTTTGCAGTGCACCAAAAAAATACAGGGAAAATACTCTCTCTGGTTCCCTCTAATGGCCAGTTGGACATTGTACAGTGAAGATACAGAAACATGAAGTATGGAATACCCGTATTTTTCGCTCCATAAGACGCACTGGACGTTAAGACGCACTTAATTTTTAAATACCAAAATTAAAATAAAATAAAAATATATAAACAGAGCAAGTCCCACACTGGGACTGCCAAAAAAAAATCACCAAAAAACAAAGCAACATAGAAACATGCCCCCCAGCCCAAATCTACCCTCAAAAACCCACCCAGAACATTTTTTAAAAAGTAAAAAGCAGCAACTAATTTTTAAATACCAAAAAAATGAAGTAAAAATAAATAAACAGAGCAAGTCCCATGCTGGGACTGCAAAAATATTAACAAAACACAAAGCAACATAGAAACATACCCCCAGCCCAAATCTACCCTCCAAAACCCACGCAGAACATTTTAAAAAAATTTAAAAAGTAAAAAGCAGCACCTTACGGTCGAAAGCCTCCTGGAGGTCCTCAGAATCCAGCGATGGTGGTGGTGGTGGACCCCCCACGGGGGTTGCTGAGGCCTCCGGAGGCCTGGGGAGCAAGCGATGGTCGCTGGGGGAGGCCCCCACGGGGCCTGCTGAGGCCTCCGGAGGCCTGAGCAGCAAGCGATGGTCGCTGGGAGAGGCCCCCACGGGGCCTGCTGAGGCCTCCGGAGGCCTGGGGAGCAAGCGATGGTGGCATGGAGGGGACAGTATTCGCTCCATAAGAGGCATGCACGTTTCGCCCCAGTTTTTTGGGGAGAAAAAGTGCGTCTTATGGTGCAAAAAATACGGTAATAATTCCCTTGCCGTTTGGGATTAGTGGGGAAACTTCAAAAATTCTCTTTACGATTCCTCTAAAAGTGTCTTTAAAAGTTATTATTGTTTAATTTGTAAGAATAGCAGGAAAACATTACTCCTCAGACCTAAAGAGTAACTTTGTAGCGATTCATTACACTACTTTTGATGCATAACTTAGTTACAGCCTCATTATCACAAAAGTAACTAGTTACTTCAGAATTCTGCTTTCTTTGATTTTCACATACCCCTCAAGGAAGAAGATATATTGAAAAGAAAGAGAAAAAGAAGTAATGGTTGTTGTGGGTTTTTCGGGCTCTTTGGCCGTGTTCTGAAGGTTGTTCTTCCTAACGTTTCGCTAGTCTCTGTGGCCGGCATCTTCAGAGGACAGCATATCTAACAGGTATGTCAGAGTGCTGTCCTCTGAAGATGCCGGCTAAAGAGACTGGCGAAACGTTAGGAAGAACAACCTTCAGAACATGGCCAAAGAGCCTGAAAAACCCACAACAACCATTAGATCTCGGCCGTGAAAGCCTTCACGAATACAAAAAGAAGTAACTTCTCAAAGCACATGGCTCTATTTTTCAACACAGTAGTGCAATGGCTTGTCAAGTCTGGTCGAAGATCTTTGTTAGTACCATTGACCCTTTAGAAACACATTCATTACAGGTCCTTCAAAAGTGCTCTTTCTCTCTGCTACACTGGAACAGAGGAATCTGAACTGAAATGGACTCAAGTCACTGTGACCTACATTGCCTGCTTGAAAATACGGTGAAGAGAAGCTGAGCAGCTTCTTGTTAAGACTATACTTCCAGGCAAAACTGCAATGGTATTTGGCTCAAGACATGCATTTAAAATTGCACATGGTTCTCTTTGGCCCACCTCTGCATGACTGTGATTGGGTTCATTTGAAACTTGGAGCAGTTCTTCAGTTTTGGCGGGAAATAACGATTGAGACTTATCTGGAACATTAACAACTTTAACATTATTGTCTCTCGGTATTTCTACAAACACTTCTGTTGGGTCAAAACATGACAAATCTGGCAATTGTCCATAACTCGGGGATGAAAACTCATCTTGTAGATTAGGGTAATTCATGGAGGGGCTGGACCAAATTGGTTCCGATCGGCGGGGTTCCGTAGAGGGGCACTCCTCACCACGCATATGGTGCCGCAGCATGGGTGTCGAGCCCAGTCCCCCTCTTTCAGTGGTTGGTTGTAGGTCTGATCCAGCCAGATCACTTTCCTTCTACGTCCTCGTCCTCACGGAAAAACTATTACATTTCTCCCTCTTTTTTTACTTTTTGGTCTAGTAACAGTCCACTGATCTTTAAATTGGGAAAAATCTCTCAAAAGCCCGTGTATTTTCTCGTAGATAGAATCTATTTCTCTCCCATCTTTCTTCTTGTCTTTCACCACCATCCTACTTTTGTCTATTCTGCTACCAAACCACTTTCCCCCCTCCTCTTTTATACTCTCTTTCCACACACTTTTAGCTCCTTCTCTTTTTCTTTGCCTCCTTCCTTCACCAGACAAACTTCTACTTTTCCCTTTTCATCACCTGCCTTTTTCCTTTCCTTTACTAACACATCCTTCTATTCAGTCACCTCTCCCTCTTTTATTCCCTTTTCCTTTTTGGATGCCTCTCTGTATGAGGACAGCTCACTATCCTCTTTCTCTCCTTCACAGTGACTCATCATGACATTGTTGGGACCTGGCTTCCTGAATCTCTGCCTTTGGCTTGTGCTGGCTGGGGCTTCGTAAAGTTGTAGTTTAGACACATCTGAAGTGTCAGGGTTAAAAATCACTTGTACAGAGCTTATTCTCATGGAGAGATGCACGGGTGCCTTCTGTCATGGGAAGAAAGGTGATGATGAATGCACATAGGATAAATAACATTGTGTGTTTTTTTAAAATTACTTTAATATACATAAAATAACACAACTAAAGAAAACCTACATATACACTTAATGGGCACCCTTCACCAGGACCAATGGAGATAATCTATTTCCTTCCTTTTAAGGAGCCCTATTTCCCTTTCAAAAATGCATGTGAAGGTACATCCCCTTTTTTAATGCAAAGTTAATAAATTCTCCCCATATATCTCTAAACACGTTCTTATCCAACATTCCTTTTCTTTAATTTTGCATGTTAATTTATCATTAGTAGCAATATTCCACACTTCTTTATACCATTGGTTTAGTTCACTTAACCTTCCAATTCTTTGCTATTAATAATTCAGACGCTGTTACTAAATATATAATCAGTTCTTTTGTTGTCGACTTCCATTGTTCCCTCTCAAATGCCAGTAAAAGTGCTATTTTAGGACGTATTCTTAAATTTAATATTTCACTTATTTCATTAAAAACTAACTTCCTAAATCTAATTATATATCCTCATTCCCACCACACGTGGAAGCAGCTTCCAACTTCTTGCTCACATCTCCAACATACCTTGGAGTATTTTTTTATCCATATAATTCAATTCCACCGGTGTCAAGTGCCATCTCCAAACCAGATAACAATTTTACCCTGTAGAAAATATGTTAGCATTTTTTTTTTTAAAAAAAGACACATCACTAAACCACTGGATGTTTTTTTTTCACCCTGTTTGATGGGGAAAGTAATTAATTTAACAGGTCACACCACATGTATATTTCAGGTACTTGAGGAGTGTAGAATTCATAATGGTTTATATCAGATTTGCATAAACATGCTCAGTGCCACAAGAATCCTAGTGGTCATGGGGGACTTCACTGACTGTACAAATTTACATTGTGGCAGTAGAATTGTCAGGTAATGAGATCTCAGCTGACCACTTAAGGTTATCTTAGAAAAAAACAAAACAGAAACAGAACAAAACTCATAAATCTGTGTAAGCCTACAAGAAAAAATAAAGTAGCTTTTGACTATTTCGCACCACGTCCTTGGGAATATGGTGGCTAGTTTGAACCTGCAACGTCTGGTTCTGGGAGCAGAGGTCTTGGCAACAGAACTGCTTCTTTCTGGGAGCACCAGACTTCGGGGTGTTGATTTTACCTCAAGACCAGTGTTGCTTTTGCTTGCGCCGATAGCTCTGCTTATTCATTCACATGGTCGATTTTTAAACAAACAGGTTCATATTAGGCCACCCTCTCTCCTCAAGGCACCCGTCATCTCTGAGACACAGCCTCTTCCCTCAGAGTAAAACAGCAATATGTTTCGCTAAGCAAAATGGGCAGACAAGGCAGCCATAGCCTGAGGGAGCCTGCCAATGAAAAATGTGTCTGCTTTTGGGGCAGACACTGGCATGCTGTGCCAATATCGGCACACCACCCTCCTTATTTGCCAGAATTTCTGCAAACGAGAGGTATTTTTAAGGGGCAGAGCCCACTTTGCCAGTGACAAGAGTTTCACTTCACTTCAAACTGCAATTCCCAGAATCCTGCAGCCGACATGGCTGTTTTAGTAGCTCCGCACATGACGTTCCCTTTTATTTTGTATGGGCAGTGTTCCCTTTTATTTGGGAGTGGGGGGGGGAAGAGACATGGAATTTTAATTGCCAGATAATGTGCACATTCAGTTTTACTGCTCCCATATAGGACCAGGTGGGTCTCACTGTACAAAGGCTGGCCAGATGCAGGCAGCTTGTGCCTGAATACTTCCAGGGGTTTGACACCAGCACCAGGCTTTGCCCAAATGGGATGGGACCGGCAGCCCCTAAAGGGGATGGCAATGACCGAAAACACGTGCAAACTGGCCTGACTTCCTTATTTATTCAAAATATTTTTATCCTGCCTTTCTCCTTAAAAAGGACGCAAGGTGGCTTAATACAGTCCATTAAAAGGCAATATTTAAAAGCTAAAAACAGTAAGTATACAGATATTAAAAAGAATCAGACAAACACCATACTAAAAACAGTAAACAAAACCAACACCAGAACCAGATTCAAAGCAAAATCAACACCGAATTCAAAGCAGGAAGGCACAACACTCTATTTAAAAACTCCTTCTGGACAGGCCATCACTCAGGGAAAGCCTGCCTGAAGATAAAGGTTTTTGCCTGCTTGCAGAAGGGCAGCAAAAGATGGGGCCAGCCTGGTCTCCTGTGGGAGGGAGTTCCAGAGTCTGGGATCAGCCACAGAGAAGTTCCCAAATCTGTAAGGTTGGAAGGTTCCCTTCTGCCCCTTTTCTCCTCATGCTATACCATTCGTCTAAGGGCTCCACTTCCTTTCCCAATTCCTTCCTTTTTTTCCTTCCCACTCCTTCAGAGGGATTGAGATTTTGATCTCTGTCTTGAGCCGCAAAATGTCTCAGGTTGGCTCTTGGTACGTAAATGCACAACAACTGAGGATCAGAGTTCTGTAGGTGACAAGCGCTCTAGTAATCGGCATCGAAGGGGGCAGGTTGGACGGACTCTGTTTCCCAGACTGCACTGCTGCACCTAACTGAAGGGCCCTGCTGCCTGGCAACAGGCTGGCACCGAGCTTTTTATCTGGGGAGATCAGAAAAAGAATCGGGAGAGTCCTTTGGGCCAGGCTGGGATGCTTATTCATAAGGAATTCTTATGCAGCTTTTTAGAAACAGATAAGGGAAAGAGAAGGAGGTTAAAAACAAGGATATCTTGTCTTTTTATTCCTCCATATTAGAAAAGAAATTTAAAGTAAATCAATCAATCAGAAACAGAAGACAAGGTTAAATGGATCATGAGTATAATTACACTATACAGTTCTAGAAGTCTGACTGCATTTTAATGGCAGTGGTTTCATCCCATGGGATTATGCCGCCTCAGGTTTGGTGAGGTACTTAGAATTTGCTGTTGTAGTTCAGAGAAAGTCTCTGGTAAAGCATACAAAGACGCTTAAACTACAAATCCCAGGATTCCATAGGATGGAACCAGGGCAGTTCAAGTGGATTCACACTGTTATAATTAGGCACTGTAAATATTCAATGGCTTAAATCCTGTACAGTAAATTACAACTAGAGGAGGTCCATTGAGGGAATTTGGAGAGTCAAATTCTCTGTAAGGTCTGTTGATTCAAATGGACCTTCTCTAGTTGTGACTTGCTATAGTAGTAATAATTGTGTGCCATCAAGTCAGTTCTAACCTATGGTGACCCCTTTCAGGGTTGTCTAAGTAGAGAGTACTCAGAAGTGGTTCACCATTCCCTTCTTCTGAAGGCACCTTGGGATTGTGTGGCTTTGGCCAAGGCCACACAGGCTGGGTCTACTCACAGGAGACCCAGTGGGGAATTGAACTCCCAACCTCTGGCTCCACAACCAGAAACCCAACTCACTGAGCTATCAAGCCACTTGTGTAATATTACTTTAGTGTAGTATTAATTGCAAGTAGATTTGGCCCACTTGAATGAATATGACTCACCGAATCTGTTAATTTGCTGTGCTTACTCTAGTGTGACTTACTGCTCAAAGTGACAGGATTTCAGATCCAACATATTTAAGTTCAACTTCAAGACAAACGCAGCATGCCCAGAGGCTGAAAAAGTTGCTCTGTTGGATTGTAACTCACAGAAGCTTCCAGCCAGCGTGACTCCCAAAGAGTTGTTGGGGATGTTACAGTTCAAGGAAGTAACTTTTTTCAAGCTATGAATATGCCAATTCTTTTGTTTTGTATGGTATGGCAACTTTAATCGTCACCTGGAGTGCACTACTTAATAGCTGAGCATCTTTAGAGATCGCATCCCATAGTTCATAAATAATACATGTGCCAGAGAAGGGGAAGCACAGGTGCCCGAGGGGCCTCCTCGTGGGCAAACAGCTCTCTGCCAGTTCTGTACATCCTTCAGGCATCAAAGGGCAGGGTAAGGGTCAAGTTCAAGTTTCAGAACACAGTCATGTTATGAACAATGTGTCACTCAAGAAGTCCTCTTGACTCATGACTATGTGTGCGCTGGGACAGGAGGACCTGTACAGAAACCACAGCCTCCAGCACCTTAATTATATGCACATGTCAACAATGCCTTAGGTATTCATCGAACCAGACACATCCTTTGCTGTGCGGTGCCCCCTGGATTTGAACTGCATATAGAAAAAGTGTGAAGAATTATTGGGTTCATAGGTAGACTTCCTTTGCTCCTACTTACAATAACATGGTGAAATCTACCCACATAAATCTCCCAGTTAATGTTGCCAGGTATCAGGGTATGGCTGGAGAGTCCAGGAATTACCACATTTCTGCAGGGAGAGAGAGACAAATCTCAGGGCAAATCATGCCGTAGGAGGAAAATGTTTAAAAATGTGTGCATGAGGTGACTTTAAAAGCTTGGGTCTTTAAAGCCTGCTGGTCCCAGGGCTCACAGATTCAGTGTTAAGTTGTTTTTTATGTATGCTACATCTGTACAACATCAGTGCCTCAAGGAACTAGGAGTCAGGAAGAAGGAATGCATGGAGTTGCAGCCCTCATGCCATTTGAGCAAGGCAGCTCTGGTGTCTTCAGCATAAAAGCCTCACCCCCGTGCCATCAGAAGGCTTTACCCCCCACCCCCCCAACTCTGATTGTGGACCTGACATCCTAGAGAATGGGATGCTGGTGATCTGACAGTCCTGTTCTCCATCCATCCATCCATCCATCCATCCATCCATCCATCCATCCATCCATCCATCCATCCATCCATCCATCCATCCATCCATCCATCCATCCATCCATCCATCCATCCATCCATCCATCCATCCATCCATCCATCCATCCATCCATCCATCCATTCACTCACTCAAAGCAAAAAGCAAAGCGTGCTGCTTATATACCGCCCCATAGTGCTTCAAGCACTCTCTGGGCGGTTTACAGTTTAATTATGCAGACTGCACATTGCCCCCCCCCCCAGCGAGCTGGGTACTCATTTTACCGACCTCGGAAGGATAGAAGGCTGAGTCAACCTTGAGCCGGCTACCTGGGATTTGAACCCCAGGTCGTGAGCACAGTTTTAGCTGCAGTACAGCGATTTAACCACTGCGCCACGAGGCCACACTCACTCACTCACTCATTCAATTTACCACTCCACAGTTTCCATAATCTTAGTTGTTTTAAAAATGCATTTAAAGGAAGGGTGACAAATGCAGCTCACAAAGGCAGGCTGCTGCAGTGAACCCCCCCCCCATCATGTTCATGTTGGATGAATTCTCGAAGGAGAAGGAGTCTGATGCTAATGATATGGGGAACATGGAACAGCCAGCTGCTCCATTGGACCTGGACCTCTGAGGGGTGCAAGAGACAGTATTACAAAGGACCTGGTTCTCCTGGAAACAGTCATTGCTAGAACTCTCTTATTGTTAGAATCTGTTCCAGTTGCTGCCATTATTGGATTCTCCTTTGGGTGGGACTGGGATTATGGGTTTTGGCACTTCCAAATTTGTTACTATACCACTAAGTAAATCATATTAAAAACAGTGAGGGTTGCTACTTAGTGGACATGCACAGAAAGTATGTATTTTTGAGTGTGTTTACCTGAGAATAAGTCCCTTTAAATTCATGCTTTGTCTAGTTTATGTTTCTAGCACCAACCTAGTAGACTTTCAAGATCTTGCATGATATAACAGGCAGCTTTTATTGTACAGTATTTTAAAAACAAAGCTCAATACACAAATGCAAAAATAAAATGTTGGGGCTTGTTAGTAGCCAGTGCCTCTTTAACTTCTGTTTAAGCTACACACGTCCACATTCTTCATAATTAACATGGCCCTCCCCCTGCTTACATTCAGAGTGAAAGCTTATCTACAACATGAGCTTCCCACAGTTTATATAACTGCTGATGGAATTTTTATCATGCTTTCATTTTTATTTGTTGCAAGTTTTATTTTTGCTGCTGTGAGAAGGAATGTCAGCATATCCCTGTATTTTATGAGCATCATACAGCCATTAATTCCCTTAGGTGACAGGGTCCTTCAGAGCCGCGTCCACGTTTCTCATATACAGCAGCTAAATATTGCCAGGACATGACTCTGAAGTAAACATATTTTTATCTTTTCCCTTCATATTTGCTTTCTCATTCAAGGGCTGAACATGGGGTACAATGTTAACATCCTCAAACCCATATTAGTGCAATAAGTTTAAGTCAAATCGGAAGGTACCAAAACGGCAAGACTCAAGATCTTCCTATCACTTCATCAGGCAAGATGACACAAATTGTGAAGGTGTAGGAGGGGAGAGGGAGAAATGGCTGATTTGATGATGAAGGTGAGTTATCTGCATGAGCAGAGTCTCAAGATGACGCCTGGCACCCTCACTTATTAATTTTCTTTACCTGCTAAAACAAGGAATTGAAGGCCTGAATTTTGGCTGAAGACCTGAATTCAATCCAAGAAGAAATCTGTGTGCCAGGAGGAGGTCAGAGTCCAATGGTGGACAGAGACAAGAAAAACGATGTCCAGCCCCAGCACATTTTGTTTAAATCTCTTATGCATAGAACAGTTTCAACCAGACATGGGGACAGATATAAAAATGAATTGCTATATTTGCAAATGAATTGGGATGTCTTTGCAAAGACAGTAGGGTGGGGGATCGCTTGGGGCCCACCTCCTCTCTCTTTCTATGCCCACCTGGGGAATAGAAAGATGGGGGAAGCCCGACTGAAGTGGTCCTCCACCAGTAGGGAGAATCGCCTGAGTTAACCCTCCCCACTCCTCCTAGCAAAAGCTAGGCTGCTGAAACGGAAACTGCAGTTCCAGCGGTCTAGCTTTTGTTTTGGCGGAAGCTGCCACGGAGTAGGAGTAGGCAGCCTGGCCAGGTAAGTGGCAGTGGGAAGACGGTGGGGGCAGGCTGTGGGGGTGGGGAGCTTTCCCACCCCAGATAGCCCCATAGGAACTTCTCTGTTTATCCAGGTGGTGGGGGACAATGTTGGGGTGAGCAGGATGGGAGGAAAAGAAAGCTTCGTTTTCATGTGTGGGATAGCTTCAAAGCCTGGGCAGCTCTCTACCTAGCTCATGCCAGGCTTCGCTGCTTCAGCACCATGTGTACTGTGGTTGCTTCCCCTCCAGTCCTTTTCTGTCTCCTTCTGTGACATCACAAGGACGTAAGCCTGTGACATTATGTTCCACGTCATACTCGTACCCATGAAATCTTGAGGGATGGGGTGTTGCTGACTTGCTAGCCCTATTAAGAATGGAAGCAAAACCCACAAAAGCTGGGAACCTACCAGATAATGGTGTCACGGTGAAGCCGGCCTTCACCCAGGGAACCTGAGGGCCCGAGTCGGAACTCAGGAAGGCCAGATTTGCTGTCAGGTCCTGATGTGCCTTGCGTGTGCATCAAAGACAATGCTTCAAATATGTCTGTGGGTAGCAGTTCATCATTATGTCACTTAATGTCATTTAATGTCACATTACATCCATCAGTCACTCTCCATCTTGTCCTGGCCAGAGCATGTTATTATTTTTTTTAAAAAAAATTAACAATGATTTAAAAAGTTGCTTTTAAATTATTAAATGATAATGAGACTAACAGGTTGAGTAATGACTTCTGTTTAACACTCTTTGTTGAATAGTGAGAATATTTGTTGAAGGGATGGCTGCTCATCGTAAATAAATCTAAAGGGCTTCCCCCCCCCCCAAAAAATGTATAACTTAGTCACAATCAAGGCAATAAATGATTTTATAGGTTTCACACAAAGAAAAGGAAATTTCCTGATTGATGCCAATGATACCCACAGTTTTGCCCCACCAAGGCTTGGAAGGCAGAGAAGTTCTGCGTGTGTACAGTGATGGTTGGCATCCATGGTGCCTGGTGGGGCAGAAAAGGCGCAGCAACACATTGCGAACCACATCAGGTTCAAAGTGGGTGTTCAAGTGCAAAGTCGGTGCCACATGCCAGCATGCACAGAAGCAGACAAGCGTTCACACATTCATGGATAAGGAAGATGTCTGTTCTGGTAAGGAAGCTGGAAGGAACAGGTTAGCTGACAATGGCCAATGTCCCGCATGTCTGAATGAACACCTCAACACTCTCTGTGCTTATCAGAGTACCTGAAGCCACAACTGATTGTTGAACCGGAGTCAATGGAGTCTAAATGTGTCTGCATAAGGTTTGAATAACTTGCTGTAGCTAATTGCGGCTAATTGACAAGGTGCTGGGGTCCACAAAATCATACTGTTCTCTTTATAAGAGTGACATAAGAGTGAGTTGATAAATTTCTCCATCGTATGTCTGAAAATGTGGACTTGTTCCTTGACAGCTCAAATTACAACGTAAGCAGTTAGTCTTTAAGATGCCACAACGCTCTTGTCTTCTTTATGTTTTTGCTTGTGATTTGTTGTGTTTCTTGTTGCTATGCTTGCACAGACTAACACGGCTACCACTTCGAAAGCTTCTCATCTAGTCAGGCCCTGAGGGTACTGTTTGGTATTTTACAGGAAACCTTCTTCTTCTAGTTACTGAGATCTATGTCTCTTTTGCCCTCCATAATCTCCCTGTAGATCTTGTTGCGTTTTAGACAAGTAGCTGTCGCTGCAGCATTACAATGACTTCTGTGAGGTCACAGATCCAAGGGGAACTTTTTTCTCCTTCAAAGTTGCCCTGTGCGCCTCATGCTGTATTTCCAATGTTTTTTAAAAATAAGTCATCAGGATGACTTTCTATTTTTGTTTGTATCCTCATGGTTGTTTTCCGAAAACTGAGGGAGTGAAGTAAAGGCTCAGTGACAAGGTAGAAGCCAATTTCAACCTGAATGTTATTACAAGTGTAAAAAGGCAGATAATAAGAGGCTCTGGACATGTTTGTGCAGGCGCTAATGCTCCCGAAAATGCTAATGGATTGTGTGCCATCCATTTGTAAAATTGTAGAGGCTTCTGCCCTGAACAAAATGTGAGAAGTCAGATTTTAAACAGCAGGGGGGGTCGGCTGGTGTCATTCAATAAATACAATTAAACAAGGCAGATGATTGCTCGCCTGCAGTGTGAGAAACTGTGGTATTGCAATATCGGATTTAACTCTCTCTGTGCGTGTGTGTGTGTGCGTGTGTGTGCGTGTGCGTGTGTGCGAGTGACACAGAGAAAGTGAGAGAAAGAGGAAAGGACAGCTCCACGAAGCACTTATTAAATGTCTCACTCAAAGTCCTCAAAGCCCTTCTCACAGAGAATCATTGACTTTGTAATATCTACAGCTCAAGGGCTTTCCTGTTTTCTGGGGGTTGTGTGAAATGGCTGTGTCCTTCAGTAATGGTGGCATCTGTACTGCAGTGTAAGGTCGTCATCCAGAGGAAAGATCCAGGGGACGGTGCAGAACACAACAGAGAAACTGAGGACCAAACTAGATATAGTACTGGCCAACATTCTGTTGCTTAGCATTTTAAATCACTCTCCAGCGGGCCCACTGACTCAGTGGCGTTTGGGTGAGTCAACTCCTTAAATTCCATTGAATCACATGGAACTACTATGGTTGCAATTTCACCCCTGACAACAGGATCACATATAACCCCTTCCTCTTCAGACTCACTGCTCCATCAGAAGAGAATCAGCTACTACTTGGGAACACGTATGTGATTATCATGGCAGACATGAAATCTCGAGCTACCCCTGAATGAGTTATCTATCTTCAACAACAGTGTAGAACAATAGATGGTAGAAGCACAACATCACACCAGAGAGTAACCTAATTATCTCAGGAAAGAAAGAATGTTGGGTAGAGAAGTAGCTAACTAAACCAACAGAATCCCCACACTGTCCTGGCCACCCTGCTAAAGCAGCATGCATTCAAAATGGACAGACATGTCTTCATTTCCTGGTGCATGCATGAAAAAGAATCCCTTGAGTGTATCTCAACATGTCCACATGACAGGAAGTCCAGAACAGTATAGGATGCAGTAGAATTCTGTTATTTTATGCCTGTCTAGAAGGGTCACCTTTTAAGCTTTGTTGTAAAACTTCTCATCACTTTTACAGCTCACTAAGCACACCAATTAACTTATATATAGCAGGAGGGAATCTTGTTTTTATAACATGCCCACAAGGTTAAGTAGAGTGCAATACTGGTGAGTCTACAGGAAAGAGAAGGTGACAGTGGAGGAAACAAGCAGGGAGAGAGAAAGAGAGAGGGAAAGAAGGAGAAATGTGTCACTGAATGAGTTTATTGTATACTCCTCTTTACAATAAATGGAGGTGGTTGTTGTGGATTTTTCGGGCTCTTTGGCCATGTTCTGAAGGTTGTTCTTCCTAATGTTTTGCCAGTCTCTGTGGCCATGGGCATCTTCAGAGGACAGCACTCTGAGCATAGAGCACAGAGTGCTGTCCTCTGAAGATGCCGGCCACAGAGACTGGCGAAACATTAGGAAGGACAATCTTCAGAACGCAGCCAAAGAGCCTGAAAAACCCACAACAACCATTAGATCCAGGCCGTGAAAGCCTTCGCAAATAAATGGAGGTGTTTATATTTTTTTTAATTTTTATTTTATTTAATTTATATCCCGCCTATCTAGTCACGATGGACTACTCTAGGCGGCCAACAACAAAGATAAAATACAATAAAATAAAACAACAAATTACAAAACAATTAAAGTAAAGAAACAATAAAGGAGAAAAGAAAATCAAAAGTAATCTGGTGAGAAGGCCTGCCGAAACAACCAGGTCTTTAATAGGTTCTTAAAGGTACCCAGCGAGGAAGCTCCGCGAATACCAGGAGGTAAATTATTCCACAAGCGAGGAGCCACCGCCGAGAAGGCCCTATTTCTTGTTTTCTCTTTTCGGGCCTCCCTCAGCGTTAAGCTCCTCAGCCTCACCTCCTGGCTCGCCCGTGTGATCCGGGTAGAACTTGGTGGGAATAGGCGTTCCGCCAGGTATCGAGGCCCTAAACCGTTTAGGGCTTTATATGTAAGCGTTAACACTTTGAAGTCGATGCGGAACCTGATGGGCAGCCAATGCAATGCAGCCAGAGTGGGCGAAATATGTTGGAACTTTTTCACTCCACTGAGTAATCTGGCCGCCGCATTCTGCACCACCTGTAATTTCCGCAGCAACCTCAAAGGAAGCCCCACGTAGAGCGCATTACAGTGGTCTAATCTTGAGATTACGAGCGCGTGTACTAAGATGGTGAGCGCCCCCACGTCCAGGTAGGGCCGCAGCTGGGCTATCCGCCTGAGGTGAAAAAAGGCGGTGCGGACCACCGACGCCACCTGTGACTCCATGGAGAGCACCGGGTCCAGATGGATCCCCAAGCTGCGTACCCCATCCTTTGCAGGAAGAGTCACCCCCCCAAAAGAGAGGGAGTTTCCCAAAACCCCGACTGTGGGAGGGCCCACCCTCAGTACTTCCGTCTTGTCCGGGTTCAGCCTAAGCCCGTTCTCCTGCATCCATTCCAGTATAGTCCCCAGGCAGCGCTGAAGGCACAGGACGGCTTCTCCTGCAGTTGGCAAAAAGGAGATGTAGAGCTGCGTGTCGTCCGCATACTGGTGACACGAAGCACCACACCCCCTGATGACCCCACCCAGCGGCCTCATATAGATGTTAAATAGCATTGGGGAGATAATCGACCCCTGTGGAACCCCACAATTGAGGCTCCACGGGGCCGAGACTCTCTCCCCAAGCTGGACTCTCTGGGGACGGTCCTCCAAGAAGGAACGGAGCCAGGACAATGCCAGGCCACCTATTCCCAACTCGGAGAGCCTCCCCAGGAGGATACCGTGGTCAATGGTATCAAAGGCCGCTGAGATGTCGAGGAGGACCAACAGGGACACTTTGCCCCTATCGGCCTCCCTCAATAGGTCATCACACAGGGCGACCAAAGCCGTTTCTGTGCCGTGGCGCGGCCTGAAGCCCGACTGGAATGGATCCAGGGCATCTGTTTCATCCAGGAGCGCCTGAAGCTGGTCGGCCACCACCCTCTCGACTACCTTGCTAAGGAAAGAAACATTGGCGACGGGCCTGTAACTGCCAATTTCGTCCGCCGCCAAACTAGGTTTCTTCCTGATGGGCCTAATGAGTGTGTCCTTCAGGGCAGATGGAAATCTGCCCTCAAGGAGAGACCCATTTATTATAGCCGTGGCCCATTCCATTGTTAGCGGCCTGGCTGCTTTGATTAGCCAGGCCGGACAAGGGTCCAAAGAGGAGGTGGTGGCACGACAGCGGTCAAGCGCCCTGGAAACAGTGTCAGGCGTAACAGGCTGAAAGGTGTCCAAAATCACCGGACAAGACGGAGCGCTGGACATCTCAGCTCGACTCACTGTGCTCAAAAAAGGTGAGAGGTCCCGGCGGATGGCCTCCACTTTTGATTTAAAAAATGCTGCAAATTGGTCCGGCGAAAAACTAGGGGGAGGCCCATCGCCCAGACCAATTCCGGAAAGGTCGCGTACTATACGGAATAACTCCGCCTGCTGGTTGGACGCCTCGCTTATCCGGTTAGCGAGGTATGATCTACTAGCAGCCTTTACCTTAGCAAGATAAAGGTTAGTAGCGACCCTGACAGCTATCCTGTTAAAATCCGTCGGGACCTTTCTCCATTTGCGCTCTAGCCGTCTCCTGACCCGCTTCATCGCCCGGAGGTCCCGGTTAAACCAGGGGGCCGGGCGGTCTCTGTGGCGGAGAGGGCGTTTAGGTGCGATCATGTCAACAGCCCTAGACGCGGCAGCAAACCAGCCATCTACCAGAGCCTCGACAGGAGCGCCAGCCAGATCAGCCATAACACCTCTCATGGCATCCTGGAATCCAACCGGATCCAGTAGCCTTCGAGGGCGGACCATAACAATAGATCCCTGCTCCCTGCAGGGGGGGAGGGCCATTTTAATGGTACACTTTATTAGGTGGTGATCCGACCATGACAAGGGTACCGACTCAAGGTCAGTCACCATCGGACCACTCTCACTCCCATTGGTAGAAAAAACCAGGTCAAGTGTATGACCCCCCACGTGAGTGGGGCCGTTGACATGTTGGGACATGTTCAAGAAGGCCATGGTCTCCAGGAACTCAAGAGCTGGACCAGAGGTCTCCGCCCCCGCATGCACATTGAAGTCCCCCAGAACCAATAGGTTCGGGGAACCCAACAGTGCCGCGGAGACGAAGTCCACCAGCTCCGGTAGGGAGGTGGCTGGGTCGCGGGGAGCACGGTAGCCCAGCAAGATCCCAATACCATCCCTGGCCCCGATAGACACGTGGAGGGCCTCAAGACCCGGCTTTATCACCGAGGAGCGCCTAGTGACCTCCAAGCTTGATTTATGGACAATGGCTACTCCCCCCCCGACCCTCCAGTCTACCCTGGTGTTGGACAGCATAACCGGGCGGACAGATGAGAGCTAGAGGGGGACCCCCCTCTCCGCCAATCCAAGTTTCGGTTATGCAAGCCAGGTCTGCATCCTCCTCCAGGATAAGGTCTTGAATTACCTGGGCCTTATTGGATACAGACCTGGCGTTCAACAACACCAGGCGTAGAGTGGAAGGCTGGCTGGTCTGGTTACCTCGATGCTGGGGGCTGGTCTCCGTCTCAGAACAAGGAACAGCCTTCAAACATCTGTCCCTAGTTCTTCTAACACGAGCAGGGGCGGAGCCAACGCCATATTTCCCCCTACCCGTAATCACAGAAATATTCTGGGGCCCCTCGCTGGGAGGGCAGGCCTTCCATACCATATCAGAAGGGGAAAAAATAAATAAATAAATAAATAAATAAATAAATAAATAAATAAATAAATAAATAAATAAATAAATAAATAAATAAATAAAGAGAAAAAGAATGCTGGAATCAGATGATATCTGAGAGTGGCTAAGTACAGTTCCTCATTAATTCCAGATAAAATTTGGTGATGATATATAGCAAATAATAATAATGCTAATTTGAAAGAAGGGAGTGTTACATACAGCACTGATGGTACCTGTCTGTCATGGGTTTGGAGGGAAAGTTCCATCCTATGGGGAGTGGAAGGCGGGACATCAGGAGGAGGGGCTGTACTGTATATATATGTGGAGCGTGTGTGGAGAAGTTGAGACGCTGGGATGTGAAGAAGCAGCAGCTGGGAAGAAGAAGCTGGTGTGGGAGTCTGTGTGTCAGACAGGGTACTACTGTGTGTCAGTACCCACCTGATAGGTTCAGGTGTCTGTATGGTTAGCCAGAACTGATAGGTTCAGGGTCTGTGCTTCAAGTTAAGGGTTCTGTGTGAACCAAACTGTATGCATGTATGAATGAGACTAAGCCACGTTACTATATCTTATTCACCTGATTATTTTATTTTGCCTGTGTGTTGTTTTAAATAAACCTTATTCTTTTATTTGTTGAAAATCCATCCCTGGTCTGTGTGACTTCTTATAGGGAATGGTTGGTGGCAGCTTAGTTAACGTGTGGCAGATCCCAGTAGGTCTGGGTTTGTCACATTGATTGGTGGCAGCGGTGGGATACGACTGGTCCAGTTGTCCAGTGGTACAGCAAAGCCTTGGCAAGTGTGCCCAGAGCAAGGGGGGTCTAGTCAGGGACAATCTGAGAGCGCGTAGGTAATCTTCTAGGTGTGCCTCACGGGGGGGTGCACTAGTAGAAGAACGTGTAACCTCAGATTGGGGGCTAGATTAGGGAGCTCTGAGGCAGCCTGTTTTGGCGGGAAAAAGCTGAGGCAAAACTGTGAAATAGCAGTGAGCTAGCTTGTCTGCTGAGAGGCCCAGCAGAGGGGGGTAGACTCTAACTCGCTACAGTTGCAAGTAGTGCTGAAGGACAGCAGCAATCTATAGGGAAAGCTGGTTCTGAGGCAAAAGAGAAAAAAAAAGTGGTCGTTTTATTTTGAGGCTTGACTTTTTAAAGCAGCCTGTTCTGGGGGGGGGATTATGCCCTTGACTCGAAGCCAAATGGCAGAAATGGGTGAAGTGAAAGACCCCCAGGTAGACCAAGGTTCTGAGGATGAATTTGGCTCAGTGCAGGGTGACAGCACAGGAGAGCAGAACCCAGAACTCAGAAAATTGCTCCTAGCCCAACAGCATGAACTGAGGGTGAGGGAAATGGAGGAAAGATTAGAGAGAGAAAGAATGGAGGAAAGAGATAAACAAAGGCAGTTTGAAATAGAGAAAATGGAAAGAGAAGAAAGAATAGAGAGAGAGAAAATGGAAAGAGAAGAAAGATTGGAGAGAGAGAAAATGGCGTTTGAATTAAGAAAATTGGAACTGATGAATCAGAACAATAATAACAATAGGGATTCTGAGGGAGGCCAAGTGTCTAAAGCTGACCTGAAGAAATTCCCTGTGTACCACAAGGGAGATTGTCCTGAGGTGTTCTTTTCCTTAGTGGAAAGAGCGTTTGTGGACTTCTCAGTGAGGGAGACTGAGAAGATGACCATCATGCGATCTTTAATCAGTGGTAGCCTGGCTGAGGTTTATTCAGAGATGCCACAGGAACTGATGAGAGATTTTGCAGAGTTTAAAAAACTGGTGTTTGCAAGACATGGGATAAATGCGGAACAGCTGAGGCAAAGATTCAGGTCCCTCACAAAGAAACCAGAGCAGACTTTTACCCAAGTGGGGGCTCAATTGGTGAGGCTGCTTGAGAAATGGCTATCTCAGGAGGGGACAGAGACCTACCAGCAGCTTAAAGACTTGATAGCGCTGGAACAGTTCTATTCAGTCCTGCATGGGGAACTGAAATTCCAGGTGAGGGAAAGGAAACCGAAATCTGTGGCAGAAGCCGCCGAGATTGCAGATTTTATTTCCCAAATAAGAAAGCCCTTGGGTGAGGGGAAAGCGATGGGGAAACCTAAAGAAACCTACAGCAAGTACTCTCAGGGACCAGGGAAAAGCCAGCAAGGGGGAGGGGCCCATGGTGATGGGAAGCCCTCAGACATGAAACCAAGACCTCAGATTTTGGAGGGAAAACCAAAACAAGATGAGAGAGAATCAAAATACACCAGAAAATGTTATTTCTGTCAGGGAAAGGGCCATCTAATCTCAGAGTGTGAGAAATTAAAGCAGCTAAAAGGAATTGTGCCTCAGGATTCGAGTGGAACCAAGCCAAAAGCTGTGTTCTGTGTCCAGAAAGAGCAAGGCTCATTGTCACTGAGGGAGCCTGTTGCCATGGCTACTCAATCTGGAACAGCTACATCTGCTGATCAGGCTGAGGAAAATGGTCCTCTTGTAGAGGTCAGGCGCTGCCTGCTGGTGAGAACAGATTCTCAGTTGTTTGAGACAGCAGGGGTGGACGTAGGAATACTTGGCCATCAGTATCGGGGGCTGCGGGACACTTGTTCCCAGGTGACCCTGTGCCATCCAGATATTATTCCTAGGGAGTATGTAATCCCAAATGAGAGCATGAAGGTGGCAGGGATTGAGGGGCAGGTGATCTCTCTGCCAGTAGCGGAGGTACCGGTGAACTTTCAAGGCTGGAGGGGAGTTTGGCGGCTAGCGATTTCATCGACTCTGCCAGCAGCCGTGCTCGTGGGAAATGACCTGGCTGAACATGTGAAACGGGTGCTGGTGATTACACGCTCACAAGCCACCACGGGGACAGTTCAGGGGGGTAATGATGAGCCAGAGACGGAAGCAGGTGGGGGGAGTTCAGAAGCTGTGGTGGAAACCTTAACCACGGACAGCAGATTTGGACAAGAGCAAAAGGCAGACGCCACTCTCCAAAAGTGTTTTGAACAGGTGACTGACGCCCAGCTAACACCTGAAACCCCAGTGAGATTTCTGGAGAAAAAGGGGATTTTGTATAGAGAGACCCTGAGGACTATCTCAAAAGGGGGAGAGGGGATCAGAAGTCAGCTGGTGGTACCTGAAAAGTATCGCCCCATGATCTTACAAAGGGGGCACTCTGACATGTTTGCTGCACACTTAGGGGTGAACAAAACACAGCAGAGAATCACACAGAATTTTTACTGGCCTGACATAGGGAAGCAGATCAGGGAGTTCTGTAAACAATGTGATGTGTGTCAAAGGCAGGGGAATAGCCGCGACAGGACCAAAGCAAAGTTGTGCCCTTTGCCTGTGATTGACACTCCGTTCAAATGCATAGGGGTGGATATTGTGGGACCTTTGCCCAAGGCCACAAAGAGGGGGAACAGGTTCATTCTCACCATTGTGGACCATGCCACGAGGTACCCTGAAGCCATTCCCTTGACTAACATTGAAACTAACACAGTGGCAGATGCCTTGGTGGGGTATATGTCCAGGATGGGATTTGCCTCAGAAATAATCACAGATTTGGGCGCATCGTTCACATCAAAGCTCATGAAACGCTTATGGCAAATCTGTGGAATTAAGCACAAGGAAACTACTGCCTATCATCCTGAAAGTAATGGGTTAACTGAGAAGTTCAATGGGACTCTAATGCGCATGATTAGGGCTTACTTGGCAGAGAATCCAAACAATTGGGACCAGAAGCTGCAATCCCTTTTGTTTGCTTATCGATCAGTGCCACAAGCCAGTACCGGGTTCAGTCCATTTGAACTTTTATTTGGGAGAAGGGTGAAAGGGCCCCTTGATTTGATCAAACAAAATTGGGAGCAGATCACCCAGGATGACCCACAAGACGTTGTGACATACATAGACACCTTGATGAATGACCTTAAGAGAAATCTAGAGCTGGCAGCAGAAAACCTGCAAGCTCAGAAGGTCAGACAGAAAACATGGTATGACCACAAAGCTAGAGAGAGGCACTTTGACCCAGGGGAGGAAGTGCTTTGGCTTAGGCCCTGCAGAGAGAATAAACTGCAGCTCAAATGGGCAGGACCATATAGGGTCATTTCCAAGATGTCAGACCTGAACTACCTTATAGAGCAGGAGGAGAACCAAGCAAGGAGGGTGGTTCATGTGAATGCCCTAAAACCCTACTACAGAGGGGAACAGAGGGTTTTATTTGCGATAAAAGCAGCTGAGAGTGAGGAAGCTGAATTACCCTTCTGGGAGGGTAGAGGGGAAGTAAAATACAACCCAGAGGAGGTAAAGATCAGTCCTGCACTCACCCAAGACCAGCAGCAAGAACTAAAAATGCTGCTTAGTAAATATCAACAGGTGTTTTCCAACAAGCCGGGGATAGTGAAGGGAGTGATGCATCGGATCCACACTGGGGATGCACCCCCGCAGGCAGTATCCCCATACCGAGTAACGGGACCCTATAGGGACAAGGTGCGGAAGGAGCTGGACGAGATGCTTAGGGAGAACATAATCGTCCCCTCTTCTAGTCCTTGGTCCTCTCCGATAGTCCTTGTGGACAAGCCTGATGGGAGCATTAGGTTTTGTGTTGATTACAGGAAATTAAACCGTGTAACCACTCCTGATGCCTACCCAATGCCCAGGCTAGACAACCTGATTGAAACCATAGGGGGTTGTCGGTTCATCTCATCATTGGACCTGGTAAAGGGATATTGGCAATTAAGAATTGATCCCAGGGATCAAGAAAAGACTGCCTTTTGCAGCCCTTTTGGTCTCTATGAGTTTCGAGTCCTGAGCTTTGGTCTCAGAAATGCACCAGCCACATTCCAAAGGCTGATGGACCAGACCTTGGCAGGGCTCAGTGACTTTACAGTGGCCTACATTGACGACATAGGGATCTTCAGTAATACCTGGGAAGATCACCTGATACACCTGGAGTTAGTGCTGCAGAGGTTAAGTGCAGCAGGGCTAACAGTAAAGGCCAGCAAGTGTCAGCTGGGTAGCCCAGAAATAAAATACTTGGGTCACATGGTAGGGGGAGGAGTGATAAAACCCCTGGAGGCCAAAATAGAAGCCGTTCGTGATTGGCCCAGGCCCAACACCAAGAAAAAAGTCAAATCATTTCTTGGGTTGGTGGGCTACTACAGAAAGTTCATCCCGAGGTTTAGCGAGATTGCGGCTCCGCTGACCGATCTGACGAGGAAGACGGCTGATGACCGCATCCCGTGGACCAGCGACTGTGAGGAGGCGTTCCAGAGGTTGAAGCAGGCGCTCATCAACTATCCAGTGCTGCGGGCTCCAGACTTCGACCGGGAGTTCATCATCTACACCGATGCGTCTAACAGCGGGGTAGGAGCAGTTCTGTGCCAGGAGGATGAGAATGGTGACCAGCATCCAGTGTCCTACCTGAGTAGGAAACTCCAGAAAGGTGAGAGACATTTGGCAACCGTGGAGAAGGAGTGTTTGGCCATAGTCTACGCGATCCAGAAGGCCAAGCCTTACATCTGGGGAAGACATTTTATTCTGTGCACTGACCATTCACCACTGCAATGGTTAAAGACAATGAAAACCCACAATAGCAAACTTATGAGGTGGGCTTTAAACCTACAGGACTATGACTTTGAAGTGAAGGTGGTCAGAGGGTCAGTGAACTGTGTTGCTGACGCCTTGTCAAGAAGACCTGAAGAATGAAGACGGCGAGAGAAACATGGACTATGTATATATATTGATGACCAAAGGTTAAATGTACCTGTTTTTTGAACTTGGTTTGTATGAATAAAGGTAAATTGATGTAATGTATATGGTAAATGTTTAAATGCCTAATTGCTATGGTTAACTTAGAATGTAAGTATAAGTAAGTATGATATGGTATGTATAACTGTTGTTGTGTGTTTTATCCAGGTTGTTTTTTGGGAAAAAGCACCTTAGCTTTCCCCCTACAAAACAACTTATAAAGAGGGGAGGTGTTACATACAGCACTGATGGTACCTGTCTGTCATGGGTTTGGAGGGAACGTTCCATCCTATGGGGAGTGGAAGGCGGGACATCAGGAGGAGGGGCTGTACTGTATATATATGTGGAGCGTGTGTGGAGAAGTTGAGACGCTGGGATGTGAAGAAGCAGCAGCTGGGAAGAAGAAGCTGGTGTGGGAGTCTGTGTGTCAGACAGGGTACTACTGTGTGTCAGTACCCACCTGATAGGTTCAGGTGTCTGTATGGTTAGCCAGAACTGATAGGTTCAGGGTCTGTGCTTCAAGTTAAGGGTTCTGTGTGAACCAAACTGTATGCATGTATGAATGAGAATAAGCCACGTTACTTTATCTTATTCACCTGATTATTTTATTTTGCCTGTGTGTTGTTTTAAATAAACCTTATTCTTTTATTTGTTGAAAATCCATCCCTGGTCTGTGTGACTTCTTATAGGGAATGGTTGGTGGCAGCTTAGTTAACGTGTGGCAGATCCCAGTAGGTCTGGGTTTGTCACAGGGAGGAGCTAACTGTGAGATGTGGAATTTACCCTCCTTCTAATAACCTTCTAATGCAACCCTTTTTGTTGGCTGCGAGGGCTTGTTGGAAGTTTAAGCATATTTAATAAGTGACCTGAACTGGGGGAGGAGAGCGATCCCAGAAAGAGATATAGGTTAAGTTTCACTCTTCTTCTTCTTCTTCTTCTTCTTCTTCTTCTTCTTCTTCTTCTTCTTCTTCTTCTTCTTCTTCTTCTTCTTCTTCTTCTTCTTCTTCTTCTTCTTCTTCTTCTTCTTAGTAACCACTTATTAAGATTGAGAAGGGGTTTGGACTCAGTGGCCTTACAGGCCCCTTCCAACTCCATTATTCTATGATTCTAAAATCCAGCTGTTCTTTCTTTTCTCTTGGAAGACAATGTAGTTCACATTTTCCTTTATTATAAAGAGGTAATATATGGAGTTTCCTCCACAACAGGTATCTGTATACCCACATTAGGGTCTTTCGTAATTATGTTTACTATAGCATTTTCCAAATAAGTTCTTTTTCTTTATGTTAGCTCAGAATGGATCTCCTGAGGCAATAGATGAAAGCTCATTTTTTTAAAAAAGGAGTCAGCTTCTGGGATTTTCCTTTGCTTGGTGTCACTTTGTGAATGGTAGTAGTGAGTGCAAGAGGGGAACCTGTAGACCAGCGGTCCCCAACCGTTTTGGGGCCACAGACTGGCTGGGGGGAGTGAGCTTCATGTGTGTGGGGGGCAGGGGCACCCCCGTGCGAACACGGTGGGCGTGTCACGCTGGCATGGGGGTTGTCGTGCTTGCGTGCATGCGTGACACGCCCACCACACATGCGTGTGGGAGGGCGGAGATCCTTATCAGCTGCCCAGTTCTGGCAAGCCCACGGATTGTCACCGGGCTATGTCCCGGGGGTTGGGAACATCTGCTGTAGACCATCTTGACTGCTGGTCAACACCATTGGTGTTGTCAACATTCAAGCTGCCCTTTGCTCTGTAAAGCTCTGCATCTTTTTTCCTGTTGGCAACAAAGGCATGATATTGTGCAGCAATATCAGGCCATTTCCTGGCTTTTTGAACCAATACAGAAGCACAATATCCCACATTCATAAACCGGATGTTTTTTAAGAATTGAATTGATCTGAGCTGAGCTTCAATATGTGTAAATATTCATTATACAGGTATTAATGTTTGCGCAAATTCATTTATGACCGACCTTCTTTCTATGAGAAAGCTGGTACTACATATCATGGCAGATGGTGAAGACAGGGGCATTAAGGCCTATAATAGCATACAAAATATGTCAGTCCTAGATGATGGACAACCTTGACACTTTTGCATAGCACAAGGTTGAATTTGTCCCTAAGACATTTTTAACCAGTCCTATTTTTAGTATACGCTTGCTTAATTGACATAAGGTGCCCCTGTGCTCAATTAGTTGGTTAGTAAATGAATCAATGTGTGTGGTTAATGGAAAAAAAGTGGAGTCCAAAACTACAATAAGAGAGAAGGTGGAAGTTAATCCAACTTTGTAAATTTATGTAACACATACTGTATATATCTTTTCTTTATATATTACTACTGTATCTATGCAATGGCTTTCCTTGTGATTCCCCACTACACAGAGAATGCTTCTGCCAATTCAGCCAGAGACAGATGATAACTAGAGAATACAATTTGGAATAGAAATGACTGTCATGTTTATATTCACTGCCTCTCTTTTTCCACTTCTGTCCTGTTCTGGCGAAATAGGTTTTGCAGGTTTTTGTTACAAAAACCTGTACGGCCAGAGACAACATGGGGACAAAAGAAATGTGCAGTGAAGCAATCTCTGTCTCAGTCCGCTTCCAGGACTCTTCAGAACTGTTGTCTATTTCCAGCTTTACATTCTGCAGTAGAAGTTATCAAGGCTGAGTGTGAAGGTGTAGAGAGAGAGAGTGTGCCGTCCGCAGAGAAGACAGAGGAAAAAGAGGATGGAAAGAAAGAACAGCTGGATAGCAGTGAAAGTAATAAAGAAGAGAGGAAAGGGTTAACAGAGAGAGAGGGGGAGGTAAAGGTGGAAGTGTGCTTGGCTGAAGGAGAGTGAGAGGAGCCAGAAGTGACAGTTGGAGGCAAGGAGAAGGAAAGAGAGGGTGTTGTGTGGTTTAGTGCAGTGGTAGAGGAGTATGAGAGGAAAAAGAAAGATGAGAAAAGACAGGCATTTGAGAAAGTTCGTACCCAGGGTTTATTGAGAGACTTCCCAAACCTACGCGTGGGCGGACTCTTGCCTGATCCCGCACCTCACCAGTATTCACCTGCGCCTATACCAACCCATGAATGGAAAGTGACCGTAGCCCCGTGGAAAGGAGAAGAGCGGCAAGAACAAGGTGGGAAGAGGGAAGAGTTTGAGGAAGGTCCGGATGAAAGGGGGTTGATCAGGCACAAATGCTGTGGGACAATCTGTGCCAAGAGGAGCCCCCCACCCCCTCACTGGGGCTACAAGAAACCCTATGGGACCCATCGCCGTTAACCCCTTGGGACTATGTTCAATGTTTGGAACATGTTGATGAGGCTTTGTTGCCAAGTTGTAAACCGTTGGAACCGTTAAGAAACGTGCTGGAGGGTGAAAGAAGCAATAAAAGTTCTGTTGTTAAAGTTATAAAGACTCAACCTTTATTATTTCCTGCTGATATGGAGGGGCCGCCTGAAGGGAAAGGCGAACCTTTTGACAGTGGCGCCCAACGTGGGGCGGTCCCTATGGCAGGAAATGAAGAGATAAAAGAGTTGAGGCAAACCGTTCAACGCCAAGCGAAATTGATCGAAAATTTAGCGGAGCAGCAAACGTTATTAACACGTCAGTTGGTACAATTAAATGTAGGCGAAGATAAAGCCAAAAGTGAACAGAAAGAGGTGAAAAACCCATGGGTAGCCAGTCCCACACCAATACGGATGCAGAAGATGAGTGCCTCAGATGACCCAGAAGCTTATCTGCATACCTTTGAAAGAGTAGCCACCGCAGCTGGGTGGCCGAAAGAGCAATGGACATTAATTTTAATACCCTGCTTAACCGGAGTATTACAAGAAGTAGTAGATACGTTATCTACACAAGAAGCAACTCAGTATGAAATAGTCAAAGGCGCCATTTTACAAACTTTAAATTTGACAGAGGAAGCGTATCGCAAAAAGTTCCGAGAGCTCAAGTTCAAAACGGGGATGCATCCGCGCCCTGTAAGTCAGCGTATGAAAGCTAATGTTATTAGATGGCTAAAACCAGAAGAAAAAACGAAAGACGAAATAATAGAAATGTTGGTTATGGAACATTTAATATCTACGCTGTCGGTGAACATGCGCAGTTGGGTGCAAAGAAACAGACCAAAGCGGTTAGAGGAAGCAGTTTGCCTGATTGAGAATTATTGCGCGGCCGAGGAAGGAGCGAAAGAATACGCCGGAACTACTTTTGAGAAGACACGCCCGCAGGACAAGATGGCGACCGGGAGCAGCCACGCGCCACGCGGTCCGTCCTCATTCTCGGTTATCGGCAGGGGAAGACCTCAACATTTCGAGCCGATGCGCCCTAAACCAACGCGCCCTATCGCATACGACCAAAGGCTGTTCGAACCGGGCACCGGGCTGAAAGAAGGAAAGGACGGTAAACCCGTGTGTTTCGACTGCGGCCGCGTCGGCCACGTGAAGAGGCAATGCCCCGGACTGGACTGTTCTTGGGTAGGACAGAACGACGAACGAATTAAGATATTGGGATCAGAACAAGAGGGTTGGGAAGTGATGGCTACTGTAAACGGACACGAAAAGAGGGCATTGATTGATACGGGATGTAGCAAGACATTGGTTCGGCAGCTGGAGGGAGTGGTTATACCAGATGATTTAACTGTAAGGTGTATACATGGAGATTCAAAAAAATACGCGACTACTTGGGTTGACGTACAAATCGGTAAAGAGTGTAGAAGAATGAAAGTGGGAATTGTGCCGGGGCTTTCGAGGGAAATGCTGTTGGGACGTGATTGGGAGGGGGCGAGTGAATTGCTTAAGAGTAAAGAAGGGCTAGCCGGAGATTGCGACATTAATGAAATTGAAACTGACTTTTTAAAAGGGGCCTCACGGGATCAAACGAGACTATGGCAACAAGACGACCCGACCTTGCAAAAACTATTAGATGAAGCCCAACCTACAGGATCCGTCATGCCGGGGGATACAGGATTTGAGATAGAGGAAGGCTTATTATATCGAGTAAACCAAGAAGGGGAAAAACAGTTAGTGGTGCCCATGAAATGGAGAAAAGATATATTAAGAATTGCCCATGATATACCCACTGCTGGCCATTTAGCTGTCGATAAAATGAGTGCCCGCATAACTCAAAGATTCTGGTGGCCAGCGTGCAATAGTGATATACAACAATTTTGTAAAACGTGTAAGGAATGTCAAATGACTCAAACTAAACCCAGACCAGGTGCGCCGTTAATGCCAATGCCTCTGATAGACCGCCCATTCGACAGAATAGGAGTGGACATTGTAGGACCCCTAACAAAATCAGCGGGCGGACATACCCATATCTTGGTATTAATTGATTATGCAACAAGATATCCAGAGGCAATACCATTGAGATCCACGAGTGCTAAAATAATAGCAAGAGAATTAATGCAGGTTTTCACTAGGTTAGGGTTTCCCAAAGAAATATTAACAGATCAGGGGAGCAATTTTATGAGTTTGACGTTGAAAGAAATGTGGAAGCTTTTAGATGTAGAACCAATTCATGCTTCAGTCTATCATCCTCAAACAAATGGATTAGTGGAACGATTTAACAAAACGTTGAAAGGCATGTTACGTAAATTAGTGATAGACAAACCCAGAAAGTGGCACCTACTAGTGGCACCACTCATGTTCGCAATCAGAGAGGTGCCACAAGCTTCCACGGGATTCTCACCATTCGAAATGATGTATGGTTGGAACCCTCGAGGGATTTTAGATCTAATTAAGGAAAAATGGGAAAGCGGAGCAGATAATTCCCAGATGACGGTACAGCATGTTTTAGAAATGAGGGATCACTTAAAGAAAGTAGCAGAGATGGCTAAGGGTAATTTAGAACTAGCTCAAGCCGGGCAAAAGAAAAGATATGATACAAAATTGTCTCCAAGGTCGTTTGTAGCAGGTCAGAAGGTCTTATTATTATTACCTGCTGACAACGCTAAATTGTTTGCACGGTGGCAAGGACCTTATGAAGTCATCAGACAAGTAGGCAAGGTAGATTATGAGATAAAAACACCTGATAAGAAGAAGAAGACAGGTATTTACCATGTCAATCTATTGAAAGAATGGCACGAGAGAGAAGCTTTGTGGGGTGAAAGTATGGAAGAGGACTTAGGGCCAGAATCGTCCCTGTATCAAGAGGAACGAATGGAGATTCCTTTGGGGGAAGGTTTAGATGAAGTTCAGAAAGCACAAATAAAAGAGATAGAGAAAGAGTTCCAAGATGTCTTTTCCACCAAACCGGGATATACCCGGATGGCAGAACATCGTATTAATACCAGAGAAGGAATGGTGGCCCGTAGCGGAAGTCGAAATTGGCCCTTCCACCTAAAAGATGTTATCAACAAAGAAGTGGATGAAATGTTAAAATTAGGGATAATTGAACCCTCGAATAGTCCATGGAGAAGTTATCCAGTAGTCGTCCCAAAACCCGATGGGAAAATAAGATTATGTATTGACTTTAGAAAACTCAATGAGGTATCAAAATTTGATGCATATCCAATGCCACGCATTGAAGACTTATTAGAAAGGCTAGGGGGCGCTAGATACCTCAGTTCGCTAGATCTTACGAAGGGATATTGGCAAATTCCTGTGAGGGCTGAAGATAAAGAAAAAACAGCATTTGTCACCCCAAAGGGGTTGTACCAATTTATAAAAATGCCATTTGGGTTACATGGAGCAGGAGCCACATTCCAACGCTTAATGGATAGAGTCCTGGAACCGGTTAGCACGTTTGCGGGAGCCTATATTGATGATATACTTATTTTTAGTAAGAACTGGGAAGAACATATACTGCACATTAGACGAGTATTAGAAGAACTCAAAAAGGCAGGATTAACGGTGAATCCCTCCAAGTGTAAGGTTGCCCAAGAGAAGGTGAAATTCCTAGGTCATGTTGTAAGTAAAGGGGAGATATGCCCCTCAGAAGAAAAAATTGACAAGCTATCTGATTGGCATGTTCCCAGAACAAAGAAAGAAGTACAACAATTTTTGGGATTGGCTGGGTATTACCGCCAATTCGTACCTAACTTTTCTGGTATTGCGGCCCCACTCACTGACCTCACCAAAAAGAAAGTGAACAGGTATATTAAATGGGGTAAGTTAGAACAAGAGGCTTTCGATAAGTTAAAATTTATTTTGAATGAGTTACCTAAGAGATATGCCCCTGATTTTTCTCTTCCTTTCATAGTACAGACAGATGCGTCAGACAGAGGTATCGGGGCGGTGTTGGCTCAAGAAAAATCTGGAATAGAGTACCCAATTATGTATCTCAGCAAAAAGTTAAGCCCTCGGGAACGAAAATATGCAACTATTGAAAAAGAAGCATTAGCAGTGAAATGGGCTATTTTGACGTTAAAATATTATTTGTTGGGAGCGCCTTTTACATTAGTAACTGATCATGCACCCCTTCAATGGTTAAATAGAATGAAAGATGCCAACCCACGCTTGACACGATGGTACTTGAGTTTACAACCATATGCATTTCAGGTGAAATATAAAAAAGGGGTCAACCATGCTAACGCTGATTATTTTTCGCGACAGGGAGAAGGAAGTATGCGCGGTGATGAAGAGCGGACGGCCCACTCCTCCGGGGGGGCGTGTGAAGGTGTAGAGAGAGAGAGTGTGCCGTCCGCAGAGAAGACAGAGGAAAAAGAGGATGGAAAGAAAGAACAGCTGGATAGCAGTGAAAGTAATAAAGAAGAGAGGAAAGGGTTAACAGAGAGAGAGGGGGAGGTAAAGGTGGAAGTGTGCTTGGCTGAAGGAGAGTGAGAGGAGCCAGAAGTGACAGTTGGAGGCAAGGAGAAGGAAAGAGAGGGTGTTGTGTGGTTTAGTGCAGTGGTAGAGGAGTATGAGAGGAAAAAGAAAGATGAGAAAAGACAGGCATTTGAGAAAGTTCGTACCCAGGGTTTATTGAGAGACTTCCCAAACCTACGCGTGGGCGGACTCTTGCCTGATCCCGCACCTCACCAGTATTCACCTGCGCCTATACCAACCCATGAATGGAAAGTGACCGTAGCCCCGTGGAAAGGAGAAGAGCGGCAAGAACAAGGTGGGAAGAGGGAAGAGTTTGAGGAAGGTCCGGATGAAAGGGGGTTGATCAGGCACAAATGCTGTGGGACAATCTGTGCCAAGAGGAGCCCCCCACCCCCTCACTGGGGCTACAAGAAACCCTATGGGACCCATCGCCGTTAACCCCTTGGGACTATGTTCAATGTTTGGAACATGTTGATGAGGCTTTGTTGCCAAGTTGTAAACCGTTGGAACCGTTAAGAAACGTGCTGGAGGGTGAAAGAAGCAATAAAAGTTCTGTTGTTAAAGTTATAAAGACTCAACCTTTATTATTTCCTGCTGATATGGAGGGGCCGCCTGAAGGGAAAGGCGAACCTTTTGACACTGAGGTAGCTGGTTGGCACACCGTTTGGATCTCCATATACACACATCTATTTGAGGCGACGAGAAGGAGGCCTATGTTCTTGTGCATCAAAAAGGAACGATTCTGTGTGATGGTGTCCCTCTTTCTGTTTGCAGCTCGGTGCTCTCACGTCAGCAGGAAAATAAAGAGCCAGACTTCCCGGCCGTGAAAAGAGCTGCCAGAGAGAATGACAACCTTTCATGTAATCACCGAATCCTTGGAGATAGGCTTCCGTGCAAGTTTTCTGAACTAATGAATGTCACTAGCTGTGTGTCAGGCTGCTCCAAAAAAGCAAGGGTGCCCCTGCTCTTCATTGCTGATCCTAATGCCCACTGACACTTTTGACTTTCAATTCTTCTCACAACTCTGATGGGTGGTGCACTTTAGGAGAAGCAAAAGGGGTTTGATATCGATCATACAAATGTAGCCTATCACAATTTGTTTAAAATGTCACAGGGCCTCCCCCCCCCCCCAATTTTTATATTCTATAAACGCACACTTTCAAAAGGTAAACCTCAGTTTGACTTTCCTACGTCCTCCTTTTGGGCATCCCCGAGGCATCTGGTCAGCCACTGTGGGGCAGCGGGATACTAGAACAGATGGCCCATCTGCCTTTTCCCTTCTAAATATTTTACACTGAAGTTTCTATTTTAAATTATGGAGATGTTACAGCACCTAATGGCCAAAAACATTTTATTAGGAAGGCTGCAATGAAGCACACTTAGAGCTGTGTTTCTTGGGTGAGGTTACTCACTGGATACCACAATGAAAACTATGTAAAGGGAAAGCAAGAAACACAGCCAGTTATCATTTTACCTAATGCCCGCTATCCCAAAACCACTAGCTATGCTCATTGGGGGCTAACTGGAGTTGTAGTCCAAAAAAACCTGGAAGGCCTGCAGTTGATGAAGACAATAGGGGACAGGTTTGTTTTCTAGGGCTCCAGAGACTAGGACACAGAGCAATGGTTTCAAACTAGAGGAAAAGAGATTCCATCTGAACATTAGGAAGAACTTCCTGACAGTCAGAGCTGTCCGTTCATGGAATAGGCTGCCTCAAAGGGTGGTGGAGTCTCCTTCTTTGGAGGTTTTTAAGCAGAGGCTGGATGGCCATCTGTTGGGAGTACTTTGAGGGATGTTCCCGCATGGCAGGGGGTTGGACTGGATGGCCTCAGTGGTCTCTTCCAACTCTATGACTCTAATAACAGGCCTTTGGTTTGTTCCAGCAGGACTCTTTAGGGAAACACTTTTTTCCAGCAATTCTCTCCGCTATTTCATACAGTTACTGTAAATGATTTAACATTAAAGCAACTTTCATGGAGATAAGAAATATTAGAACACAAACTTAGGGGGTGTAGATGGGAATAAACGGTTTAGGACCTCAATACTTGGCGGTTTAGGACCTCGATACTAAATGGTTTAGGGCCTCGATACTTGGCGGAACGCTTACTCCCACCTAGTTCTACCCGTGTCACACGTGCGAGCCAGGAGGTGAGGCTGAGGAGCCTGACGCTGAGGGAGGGCTGGAAGGAAAAAACAAGGAACCGGGCCTTCTCAGCGGTGGCTCCTCACCTCTGGAATAACCTGCCTCCGGGGATTCGCGCTGCACCCTCACTGGGTATTTTAAAAAACCAATTAAAAACGTGCATGTATAGGCAGGCCTTCCCCTCCAGTTAATTCCTGACCTCTTTCCTTCCTTTTTCTCTTTATTTGATTTATTTTGTATTTTTCCCATCTTGCAGAATCATTTAATTAATTAATTGTTATAAATTTTTCTTCAACCTGTTATGTTTTTATGTTGTAAGCCACCTAGAGTGGTCGAAATGATTAGATAGGTGGGGTATAAATAAATAAATAAATAAATAAATAAATAAATAAATAAATAAATAAATAAATAAATAAATAAATAAATAAATAAATAAATAAATAAATAAATAAATAAATAAATAAGGCTAGGGGAGCCACCCTCTCTAGGGTGGTTCCCCTAGTGACTCTCTAAGCAGAGTGGTTCTCAACTCTGGATCTCCAGATGTTCTGGACTCCCAGAAGCCTTTACCATTAGCTGTGCTGGCCAGGATTTCTGGAGGTTGTAGTCCCAAACCATCTGGGGACCCAAGACTGGGAATCATTGGTCTAGGGTGCTTTGCTGGCTGAAGTGGAGCACCACATGATGCCACGCCCCCAATGTCAGCTATAGTATGTTGTATCTCAGACTGAACAAATAATGTGGGCATCTAAGATAGACAGTCACACAGACTTCTCTTTCTTTGGTGGTAATTGTTTTAAACAGTAAACATAGCTGCGTTGCTCTGCCTAATGATAAGCTAGTCCTGTAAAGTTTTTTCACCAAATTCCAGATTTTTTTGAGGAGGAGGGAACCATGTAGGACAATTATTGAACACCCAGAGAAAGGCCTGAAAACAGGTTCAGAGATAAGCCTAGGGGAAAGGGGGCGGTGCTCATCTCAGTTTCCAACCCATAGAGCTAGCGTTCGTCTGAAGACAATCTTCTGTGGTCACGTGGCCAGCGTGACTAGACACAACCGCTAGGTTGGCAGGAGCTGGGACAAGTGACGGGGGCTCACTCAGGCACTTGGATTCGATCTTACGACTGCAGGTCTTCTGAGCTTGCAGCACAGAGGCTTCTGCAGTCTAAATTATCCTGCATAAATATCCCTTTATTCGTTTTGCAGAAGGATTGCAGGATAAATTTGATGATGATGTTCTGTAATCGAAAGTAATCTAATTTAAGAAATGTATAAGTATTGTATTGGCTAAATATGTTATGTTAAGAGGTAACATATAGTATTTGCTTTAATAGCCTATTATTGTAGTGATGTTTTGTATGTACAATGCCATGCCTATTTCGTTGTTCATGAGGGTAAACTATAATGTTTCCCCCATGAAACGAACTTTTCCAAGGGAGGAGGTATGTGGCGGTCGCCCCATGTCACTCCTGTCAATCACATTCAGGGTCTCATTTACATGAGCCTCTGAGAGGAGTGGAGGGCAGAGTCACCAGATATAAGGGGGCTTGGCAAGAGAGAGAAGAAGAGAGTAGTTGATGGTTGTGAAGAGTGGTGGAGAGAAATTGCAGAGAAAGAGATGTATAGTCAGGGAGATAGTGATAAGAGCTAATTAATGGTTGTAAGCTGGTTAAAAATCAATAAATATAGTAGGTGGTGATTGTTTATGTGGAAAGTATCTGACTCTCGAACAATTTGAATATAAGAATTAAAGAACATCTGTGATCCTGAACAACTTTAATACACCTTAATAAATAAATTTTCCTGAGAAACCTATATGTGGGACAGGAAGCAACAATTAGAACTGGATATGGAACAACGGATTGGTTCAAAATTGGGAAAGGAGTACGACAAGGCTGTATACTGTCACCCTGCTTATTTAACTTATATGCAGAATACATCATGCGGAAGGCTGGACTGGAGGAATCCCAAACTGGAATTAAGATTGCAGGAAGAAATATCAACAATCTCCGATATGCAGATGATACCACCCTGATGGCGGAAAGTGAGGAGGAACTAAAGAACCTTGTAATGAGGGTGAAAGACGAGAGTGCAAAAAACGGTCTGAAACTCAACATCAAAAAAACTAAGATCATGGCAACTGGTCCCATCACCTCCTGGCAAATAGAAGGGGAAGATATGGAGGCAGTGACAGATTTTACTTTCTTGGGCTCCATGATCACTGCAGATGGAGACAGCAGCCCCGAAATTAAAAGACGCCTGCTTCTTGGGAGGAAAGCAATGACAAACCTTGACAGCATCTTAAAAAGCAGAGACATCACCTTGCCAACAAAAGTCCGAATAGTCAAAGCTATGGTTTTTCCTGTAGTGTTGTATGGAAGTGAGAGCTGGACCATAAAGAAAGCTGACCGCCATGAATTGATGCCTTTGAATTGTGGTGCTGGAGGAGACTCTTGAGAGTTCCCTGGACTGCAAAGAGAACAAACCTATCAATTCTAAAGGAAATCAACCCCGAGTGCTCATTGGAAGGACAGATCCTGAAGCTGAGGCTCCAGTACTTTGGCCATCTCATGAGAAGAGAAGACTCCTTGGAAAAGACTTTGATGTTGGGAAAGTGTGAAGGCAAGAGGAGAAGGGGACGACCGAGGATGAGATGGTTGGACAGTGTCATTGAAGCAACCAACATGAATTTGACACAACTCTGGGAGGCGGTGGAGGATAGGAGGGCCTGGCGTGCTCTGGTCCATGGGGTCACGAAGAGTCGGACACGACTAAACGACTGAACACAAATAAATAAATAACTTTGATTGGCAGTAATCAGACAAGTGTTTGTCTATAGTTAGTTCTTGGTATTGCGGATAAAAGAAAATCCACTGGTGGCAGCGAGGAAAAGAAGAAAATGTGTAGATTTTATTTTATTTTTAAATTTTGAAATACAATATGTTAGTTTTTAAGGTGCCCCACGACTCTTTTCTTTCCTTTTTTTTTTTTTTTTTTTTTTTTTTTTGCTGTAGCAGACTCTACATAGCTAGCTCCTTGGAAGATGATTCCAATGGGACTTCTTAGTACGTGTGCGCAGAGGATAGTTGCCTTGGAGGTTTTTGCTTAGGTTGGGACAAACGGCTAAAATGCTGTAAATCTTAACAGTCACGGGCCTGTCTAATCCCTTGAGACAGTGTGAAAGTACCGGTAATATGAGTTTTGCCTTTCAAGATCCCAAACCCAAATCCATCCTGTTTCTTCCAAACTGTGTGCAGCAATTTGCCACTTCCCTTACATACAGTGTGAATAATGGGTATGTTTTTTAGATGCATCCTGAGCGTTAGGGAACCTACCGATGGCATTTCATCCTATCGCTGTGGGCCATAAGTATTAACACTAGGGGGTGAGGATGGGCATAGTCAGGCGGGAGTGATATTAGGCTTATTTTCTTTGTTCCCTTTCTGTTCTTTCCACTGTCGGGCAGGAAAAAGGCAATATTAAGCCATGGGTAGCTTGAGTAGAATTTATTACTTAGCCAGGAAAAGCAATATCTATAATCCTCTTTGGGCATCATGAAGTCCTTGCTCGATGACCTCCTTGCACAGTATGTATTTCTGAGAAGAGCTTTTCACCTGAACTTTGTGCTCTGGGCATTGAAAGGCACAGACGATTGATTTCCATCTGCCAGCAAGTAAATAAAGAAGTTTGGTGGTGCAGGAATTGATCCATTGTGATGGATCTTTTGTTGATGCGGTCTTCGGGTGGTTGTTGAGAAGCATTCAGCTGTGTGCTTCCTCCGCTGCTCTCTTTTAAAAATTTACACACACAACTACATCAGCTTTGGCGATTCAGAAATAATTATGTCAGATGGCATTTTTCCGGTGGGCAAAATATGTGGCTCAGAACTCTGGGGTGGATGGATGGAGGAAAGTGCTCAGTGTTTGACTTCTCCTCATCCTGTCTTTTTCCTCCTATAGAGTTGCTCCACAAATCTCTTCTCTGCAAGAAAGTGCCTCGGAGAATTACACCTGCCGTGTTCTTCTGTGACTTCCTAATATTACCTTAGGCAACAGCGTCCCAAGCTACATTTCAGAGGGCACTCAGTTTAATAGGGCGGAGGAATGCCCCCCCTTCCTCTTCTCCTGCAAAAACTCTGTATTTTCTATTTCTAATCCCTCCAGTTTACCTGAGGAGTACGAGTGTATCAACGGTACTGAGAGTTACAGTGATTTCATACCACTTTTAACAGCCATGGCTTCATGTAATTGACTTCTAGGATTTGTGTGGTGGGGTCCCTTAGAATCGTCTGCTAGAGATCTCTAGCACACTCCTAGATCCCAGGATCCCAGGCCAAAGAGCTGTTAAAGGGAAAGCAAGACTGCCATGACTTTGTCCCGTCGATTCAATCTAGAGGTGGTGACCTAGGGTTTGAGTTGCCCCCTCAGAGGACTTGGGATGATTTCTGGGTGTGGTGATGTCATGAGTATCACCAACATCACTAACAGAAGGAGGCCATGCTCCTGATGATAGGGGCCCTCCAATCAAGAGTCCAGCTAGAGCAACTCTAGATGGCACCTTGGCTGAGGCACCATCTTCATCATCCCCGTGTGGGGCAGGTGAACATCCCAAGACAAGAGGGTTGCATAGTCTGATGACACGAGAAGTAAATACTCCCTTCTCAAGACAAAGTCATAAAGCCACACTGTCTGCCGCAGCCTCGTCTTTGGGGCACACCTTATTCTAGGGGAGAAGTGCGCCCTCCAGTGGCAAGATACTGTATGTGTATCCCCTACCCCTCGTGGGGTTCCAGGAACTTTCAAAATGGCTTCAGGAGGTTCTGTAACCCTGGTTTGAATCTTGTGCCCTGTATGGTTGCTGTCATTTAAGATAGGCAAGTTGGTCCAATAATCTGCCAAAAATAACTTTGTCAAGCAAACTGTTTCTCTCTTTCCTGCTTTTCAAAAGAAAAACCACACCTGTAGTACAGGAGCTCAGTGCGTGCCTGTTCCAACCAAGTCTCTCCTTCCCTCGCTCTCTCACACAAGTTTTAACACTTTTGAACTGGTCTCTATCAGGGGGCGTGGGCTGGGCTCTTGTTTGCTTCCAATCCATAATAATTAGCAGGAGAGCAAGACAGTGTTTCCAAAGTACGTCTAGAGTTGTGATGGGCAACGTGCAGCTCCCATATCACGTTCAGATCACCTTCTCCTGCAGAACTCTACACCTTTCCCCCCCCCCTCACAAAGTCATCCTGTGCACTCTTGGGGCATGTTTGGTCCATGTGTGGCTCCCCAGCCATTCAATTTTTAATTTTACTAGCCATTAGAGAGTGAAAGGAAGCTTTTCAGCTAAAACTCCCATACATTTATTTTGCAATATTTTTGGGGTGTGGGTGGTGGTTTTGAGAGTGGGTGCCGCCTCCCAAGGTCCAAGGCTGGATAGGTATGGCCTCTGGACATCACCCACCCTTGGTCTCAAGTGTCACTTTGCTTAAAGCCAACGCTCGTCTAGAGAGACTCCAGAAGTGCAGCTGTTGGCACTGCCCCACTTTTCTGTTTGTGCAGTTGTGCTCCTGATGACTTTGAGTTGAAAGCAAGCAGCAAGGCCCTGCAGTCAGAAGCAGGCTCCTGGAACCAGCATTTTTAGTGGGTTTTCCCTTTGTCCCTGTCACAAGCCAACCTATGCCTATGGGGCTCTGTGGCATGGGACCCATTTGAAATGTCTGTTTTTAAAAACAAGAACACCCCCATTTTATCATAAATAAACTGAGATGCAATGCCTTTCCAGACACTGAAGCAATGAGTAGAAACCACTCTTGCTGCCCTTCCAAACCGTCTTTCATTTTTTTAAAAAAATGTCATTGCTCTTTGTTGCCCAAAAATGTAACTTCTTGTGGGTAACAACTATTACTCTGTTGCATTCATTACTTGCAAGCTGTGGGACTGAAGAATTTTTGTGTCATGAGGATGCTAATGTAGGAGCTATAAAGGAGAATGAGGATGACGGTTCGCCCTTTTATTAAAAGGGTCATATAAATAACTATTGATTCCCAGCCATGCTCTTCAAAAATTCCTCGCTAATAATTGGTTAAAAGCCTCCCTTTAGAGTAAATTATCTTGGGCAGACCCATGTGGCTTGTAAAATTAGACTCCTAAATTATTTTTGTTGACCATTGCTTCATGATTATAGTATAGTAGCATTTTTTATGTTCTGAATATCAGTTTAGTATGCCATTATCACTAAGTAAATGTTAAATGCTACTACTACCAGAACATTTTCTCATGGAACATGAGTTACTTGAGCAACGTTTTCGCCTTCGGGCTCGGCATTATTGGAAGCTGGAGATTTTTGATTCTGATGTAATGGGAACTTTTTCAAATAGTGAGTATCATGGGTTGATTGATGGGTTTGGATAGCCTAATAATTTTGCTTGGTTCAATAGATGTTAGAGATAACATGATGTGTCAGACAGAAAAGAAAACCCATTGTTTCAGAGGCATATAATCAGTGATGGATTATTATTTTTATAATCGAAGGATTGCAGGATTTGCCCTCCTGAAAAACAAGTATTAATGGTGATGGAAGTAAGAAATACAAAAACCATTAATAAAAAGGGGCTTTCTTGGTTCTCATGGGATAACTAGTCTGCAGTATTTCAACTCATGGCATATTTCTGTTATCTTCAGTGGGAAATTTTCACTAAACCCATCCTAATGTTTCTTGTTTCCTGTCGCATTAGACCCTCCCTCTCCATATTTAGTCTGCATACCCAGTAAGTTTTATGGGTGGAGAGAAGGGCTAGCGTAAGCTGGAAGGAACACTCCATAATGTTTTTTTAAAATAAATACGTGTTTTTGTGGACATAATGCATGGACTTTTCCCAATAATTTTTAATAAATAAACTGCCAGCATGTTTTATGTTTGAATTTAGTGGGAACTGCATATTAAAATTAAAATTAAATAACATTTTAAAATGTTGCATCTATCTATAGATGTTTACCTTGTTTGCCCAAAGCATGGAATTCTACATATATACATATATCTGAGAGTAAGAGGGATGTGTATTCTACACAATTAAATTGTTTTCTTCCCACCATTGGATTTCCTCGGAGCTATTGGCCTCAGCGATCCAGACTTGCAAATTATATCCGTGTTTACCTTTCAATGGTAAATCATAAAACAAAGCACCCTAAATGCAAAATATGTAGGCGAGGCAAACCACATGCTATGATAAATAGCCATCTTTCACTAGTTGGACACAAACGCCTGCAAAAAACCCTGACAACTTCATTATATAGTTAGAATTTTATTATGAATTCAGTGGATCTTCCCTCTCTCAAGTAGCCTCTGCTGCAGAGAGCACCATTTACCATTGTTTTAGCATTATTTCCAAATATGTCACTGACTCACCACCATCCAAACACTCGGATTATTTAGCAAAAGTATTTAGTCTCAGAGAGAGAGAGAGAGAGAGAGAGAGAGAGAGAGAGAGAGAGAGAGAGAGAGAGTTTGGAGAGGGATGGCAGAAAGGTAGGAAATAAATTCATTTTAAACATGCATGCATACATACATTATGGACATCTTTCAGGGTGCAGAGTGCTTGTACTGAATCCTAGAGTATGGTTTAATATTGTAAGCATTGTGAAGCCTAACATCAGCATATGGTAAGCTATGAATCTGGGCAGCTTCTTCTGACAACTTTGTAATGCATGATGCCAGTTTTAATTATGACTACACAGCCCACTGCCACATTAAAAAAACACACAACTGTTTATGCAAATGCTAAACCTTTCCCCATTTTGAAAGATGGGTTTGTGAAGAAATTAATACACTATGGAGGTACTACCTAAACGGGTTTCAGGGATTAAAGGACATCCTGGCGGCCTCCAGAACGTTGCTTCTGTTTTGTTCCATAATTCACAAAGGACTAGACTGAAAAAATAGGCATTTTGTGACGCCACTTGAGAAGTGGTAAACAATGTCCCTACATTTCAGCTGCTTGCTGTGCACAGTTGGTTTAATGGAGGGGGTGGACAGCTGAAGCAAACATGGCTACTAGCAGTTCTGTTATATTTTGTCATTGAGGTACTTTTTGTCCCAGTCCATGTAAAGTACTGGGACACAAAGAGAAGAAGAGTCCCCTGCTGTTTATTAGTACAAATGCCAATAATGCTAAGAAGCAGGAGTCACATGTTCTGGTTATCTGTTGTTGTTGTTTAGTTGTTAAGTCGTGTCCGACTCTTCATGACCCCATGGACCAGAGCACGCCAGTCCCTCCTATCTTCCACTGCCTCCCGGAGTTTGGTCAAATTCATATTGGTAGCTTCGCAGACACTGTCCAGCCATCTTGTCCTCTGTCCTCCCTTTCTCCTCTTGCCCTCACACTTTCCCAACGTCAGGGTCTTTTCCAGGGAGTCTTCTCTTCTCATGAGATGGCCAAAGTATTCAGGATCTGTCCTTTCAGTGAGCATTCGGGGTTGATTTCCTTCAGAATTGATAGGTTTGTTCTCCTTGCAGTCCAGGGGACTCTCAAGAGTCTCCTCCAGCACCACAATTCAAAAGCATCAATTCTTTGGCGGTCAGCCTTCTTTATGGTCCATCTTTCACTTCCATACATCGCTACTGGAAAAACCATAGCTTTGACTATGCAGACCTTTGCCGGAAAGGTGATGTCTCTGCTTTTTAAGATGTTGTCTAGGTTTGTCATCGCTTTCCTCCCAAGAAGTAGGCGTCTTTTAATTTCATGGCTGCTGTCTCCATCTGCAGTGATCATGGAGCCCAAGAAGGTAAAATCTGTCACTGCCTCCATATCTTCCCTTTCTATTCGCCAGGAGGTGATGGGACCAGTGGCCATGATCTTAGTTTTTTTGATGTTGAGCTTCAGACCATTTTTTGTGCTCTCCTCTTTCACCCTCCTTAAGAGGTTCTTTAATTCCTCCTCACTTTCTGCCATCAGAATGGTATCATCTGCATATCGGAGGTTGTTGATATTTCTTCCGGTAATCTTAATTCTGGTTTGGGATTCCTCCAGTCCAGCCTTTCACATGATATATTCTGCATATAAGTTAAATAATCCGGGGGACAATATACAACCTTGTCATACTCTTCCCAATTGTGAACCAATCAGTTGTTCCATATCCAGTTCTAACTGTTGCTTCCTTTCCCACATACAGTTTTCTCAGGAGATTATCTGTAGGTTAGCCTAATCAAGGTTGGGCATTGGAACATTCTGTGGGTTGTACATGTCGATTCCTTGATCCCAACACAGGACTTGAACAATATGGAGAAGCAGAACCTGGCATGTCTGTCATCATCATTCTCCCCCCAGTGCTTTCTTTGCTGTGCAACAGACCAATGCAACTACATGTTTATTTATTTTTTTTAAAGGGATGTGGCAGTGACCAGCCTTCACCCTGATATACCTATGCCAGTTTTTAACATTTTATATGTTTTTAATTACTCCATATATTTTAATCAGTTTTAAAGTTTAATTGTTTTTAAAGTAGAATATATTGCATTTTGAATGCTGTTCTTTTTAATATTGTGAGCCGCCTTGAGCCCTCTTATCAGGAGAAAGACAGTCTGTAAATAAAACAAACAAGCAAGTAAAATCGATAAATGTCAGGTACTGACGCCATGCCTTATTCCCACTACACCACTGCCTCTTTAATCCGTCACTGTCTTTTCTATCCTAAAATCTCACTGGGGGAACGTGAGGAGAGAGGAAGCTGCCTTATACTGAGTCAGGCCATTGGTTCATCTGGCCCCACACTGTCAAAGTTGACTGGCAACATCCGTCTGGGGTTTCAGGCAAGGCTCGTCCCTAGTCCTGCCTGGCCTGGTGGTCTCCCTGACCATAAGGTCCGACCCTTCCAAAATCAGATGAGATCAGCTGTGTTCAGAATCATAGGGTCTTCTACTGAAGAGAGGAGATGGGGCAATCCATCTATAATGCCATGAAGGAAAGGCTTGGATGAATTTTGCCACGAATTTCAGAGCAAGAGCGACGGTGGAAATGAGAGATGTGGCTGCTGTTTTCAGAGTCATGTAGGTTGGACCTGGCACAGCATCTGGTCCTGAGAGAAATTAGGACAATACAATCCATTACCACACAAATTTATGACAGCTGTAGTTGGACGTTTCTCTAATGAAGCATCTGAAGAACACACTTCTTGATGCACTGGAGCTCAATTTTCCCATCAGCTCTCTTATAATTAGAAGACATATGGTTGTGTTTTATAATTAATTTTCACAAATGAGAGGCTTTTGGAATGGAGTGATTAGTTTTGCACAAATGGCTGTAATGTTTGCATGGTTTAAATCCTTGTTATCCTAATAGCAGCACTCTGCACATTGAGAACATCTTCCAGACCTGAACCAATTAAATTAAACCCCTCTTCTCCAGGGGAAGGCAGACAGAGTTCTGACTCCTGTCCTCTGAAGATACCGACCACAGAGACTGGTGAAACGTTAGGAAGAAAAACTTTAAGAACATGGCCAAACAGCCCAGAAAACCCACAACAACCATTGGATCCTGGCCATGAAAGCCTTCGAGAATACACAAAAGATCCTTGTGTTTTTTAAAAACATGAACTTTAAAGCTAGGCCTATGGATGGAACTTTTTCTATTTCTTGTACATTTTTTAAAAACACTTAGTTCAGTTGAAAGTTCTTTAGTCAACCATTCTGGTTTCTTTAGACATCTCCCGTTTTCCCTTCTTATTGGAACAGTCTTAGATTGTGCCTTTAGTGTCTCCCTTTTAAGAAATTCCCATCCATCCCTTCTCTTTCAGTATCTTAGAGTATCTTACAGTATCATACTATTACAGTATGTAATCCATAGAATTACAGCCAGTAATTTCCTAAATTTACTGAAATTGGCCTTCTTAAAGTCTAGAATGCATGTCTGGCTGCACGTGGCTTCCACTTCCCACTGTATAACAAATTCCAAGAGAGCATGGTCACCCCCACCTAAGGCTCTCACCACTTTGACCCAATTAACAAGGTCATCCCTGTTGGTTAAGATCAGATCTAAAATATCTGATCCCCTTGTTTCCTCTTCCACTTTCTGGACCATGAAATGGTCTGCAAGGCAAGTGAGGAATTTGCTGGACCCTATGTTCTTGACAGAGTTTGACTGCCAACATATATCGGGACACTTAAATCTCCCATTACTCTCCCTTTTCAATGTGTGGCCATCTGCTCCAGGAAGGCATCATCCAACTCCTTGGGCTGGCTTGGGGGTCTCTAGTATATCCCCACAATGACATCCCTCTTGTTTCTCTCCCCCTTAATTCTTACCCAGATGCTCTCAACCTGGCTTCCTGGATTTAAGTCCTAGATCTCTTCACAAGTATAAACATCCTTGACATATAAACCTCCTCCTCCTCCTTTCTTGCTAGTTCTCTCTGAAATAGTTTATACCCCCCAATAACTACATTCCAGTCATGAGTTTCATCCCACCAGGTTTCAGTGATACCTATTATATCACATTTATTTTGCTGTATTAAGAGGTCCAGTTCATCTTGTTTATTTCCCATACTCTGCACATAAGTGTATAGACATTTAGGACCATGTGTGTTTTTCTTCCCCTTGTTCTCTCGTACTACTTGTGGGCTTTTCTTGCCAGCACTTGCTGAATTTCTGCCCTGAAAACTATTGTTTTCCTCCCCCTCAGAACTCGGTTTAAAGCTCTCCTGATCAGATTTGTGAGCCTCTTAGCAAAAACATTACTGCCAACAGCTGTGAGGAGCACCCCATCCCCTGCCAAAAGACGATTTTTGTGAAATAGTACTGTACACCAAGAAGCCAAATCATTCCTGGTGGCACAATCTGCCTTACGGATACGAACTCAGCAACATCTGGAAGATACCTTTTTCTCCTGCCCTGTACCACAGGATGAAGTATTGTTTGATGTTCTGGCATTGATGTGGTGGCAGCCATCGGGAGAAGGATAAGAGAGGCCAATAGTAGGTAGTTTGGGAACAGATAGCGCCAATGACCAGCAAGCCTCCTCATCAGTTAAAAACTAATCCCAAGGCTAATGTATGCAAACACTCCTTATTAAAAGCAATATCTATAAGCAATATACAGTGTGCTTTAAGCAATCTGCAGTCAACGTGGATCTAAACAATGTTGATCACATGAAGCCTTGTACTGGAAAGAGATGAAGTCCAGAAATATTGGATCGTAGAAAAAGGTAACATGTCCACCTACAGATGTTGGACTGAAACTCCCATCAGCCCTCACCAGCATAGCTAGCATGAAGGACACTGGGAGTTGCAGCCCAACAGCATCTTAGAGGAATCATAATCATGATTAGAACTGCAGAGCTGGAAGGGACACCCGTAGCCTTGTTGCTTTGCATCTGTTTTTGGTGTTGATTTTGGTTACCATATTAGTGTGGTATTTGTTTGATCCTTTTCAAAGATACACACACACACACACGCTTTCTTTGTATAGGGTCTTATATGTATACGTATACATATACGTATACATATATATAAGGCCCTATACAAAGAAAGTGTGTGTGTGTGTGTGTGTGTGTGTGTGTGTGTGTGTGTGTGTGTATATATATAGGGTCCTTTTTAAGGAGAAAGGTGAAGTAAAACATTTTAAATAAACAAATAAGTAAATAAATAAGTAAATAATTAAACAAACAAACACCACAAATGGTTTATCTCTATTTTAAGCACACTGGATATTGTACAAGAGCTCTTCAAGAGTTAGTAATTCCAGAATATTACAAACTCTTTTGATTGCTGGATGAGGCAAAATAAGCAAAATATCTGTAAAACATCTCCTCAGTTCCAGCGATACAGATACACAGGGCTTCCCAATTTCATGCTCCTGTTTAGCTTTATTTCTTTTTCTTGGCTTCTCTTTCTTTGTTTGTTCACAGCGAAGTTAACGGGCTCCCATCTGTTTCCACTTAGGCACTGTGTCAGGGGCCAGACTACCCCGGCTGGAAGTAGCCTGAACTATGTTGGTGTTTGCAGGCACGTATGGTAAACATGAGCTCTGTGACAGGGGCAAAGGCCTAAATATAGCCAGCGAAAGGATAGTGTGCTATGTTTCCCATTACATTCCTGAGCTTCTTACAAATTGGTATCATTTTTATAATTTTTTGTAATCTTCCCCCTTGGGAACCATAGCTTAGTGGGAAGGCTGCAATTTCTATGCAAGGGCTTTTGCCCTCTTGACATAGCTATGGAACCTCTGATTCGCAGTGGTGGGGGTGGGAAACAGTTTCTGAAAATTGATTAACACAGGGTTTCAAAACAAAACAAAACAAAACAAAAACAAACCAACCCTCTATTGGACTACAACTACCAGAACCCCCCAGCCTGTGTGGTCATTGGCCACGCTAGCTGAGTGGTTCTGGGAGTTTTTCAGTTTTTGAGAACTGGCCTTGCAGTGATGGTCTTAGCCAGAGCCTGAAAAGGCATTTTAATTTTATTTTTGCATTTTCATTGAAACTGAGGCTGTGGTCAGCAAAATGTTCCCCTGCTTTCTCTTTTCTTTTACTCCCTGAGCAATCACGTCTTGTGGTCACGTGACATGCGTTCTGGGTGGGGTGGGGTGGGGTGCGTTCTGATGTATTTTTGAGTTATTGCAGCATTTCTCTAAATTTGATGTGATATAACTGGCTACACTTCAATACTAGAATATTTACCCCTGGGTTGTTTATCTCACTGGGCCCCCTCCCCCCCTTTTAAAAATAAATATCATTACCTCAATGTTTCAGCAACATTTTCCTGATGGGATACGAGTTTCCCTGCTGTGTTTGTGCCTCTTTCAGCAGAGAAACTCGTAGTTGGCTTTGTTCTCATTGCAGCTCTACCACGAGGTAGAGGAAAACATTCCAAGAGGAAAACATTGGAACTTTTTGCTATGCTTTGCTACTCTTTGCTTTTAATAAAATAATAAAAATTTACTCAATTTGTGGTTTGTTCAGACAGCTACAAAGAGGCTGAAGGTACTAACTCAGTGTCTGAGGATGCTCGGAGATTTTGAAGCATGTTTCGGTAACTTTAAATTCTGTACAGGGTTGTTTTGTAACCAGAAGCAACAACCTGCTTGCATGTGTATTTTTCCTGAGTACCTAGGAGTAAGGGACGCAGCGTGTTATAGGGAAGGCATGGCCCTCAGGAGGCATTTCTCAACCATTAATGCAGTGACCTTCTGGATGTAACCCATCTAGGTGGAAAAAGTGGTGTGACTGAGTCATGAGAGGAACCCCTCTGGTTAACCCATGGCTAAATAAATCCTTCACAGTATTACTGATAAAATAAAGGAAAAGCAGATTATAACTATATCATTGAAGGGTTATTTCAGGAGGGAGGGATAGATATGTTAGTCATCTATGAGCATGGTGATGTTTTGACTTATGGGGGTAAAGCGTGTGGCAAGGGTGAGCCACTGGAATCTGGGAAAAAAGGAGAGAAGAAATCAAGAGAAGTGAAGGTGAGCAAAATACAGTATTGCAGTTTTATCAACCTATCATTCCTATAATTTGTCTGAAAACATGTCACTTGTGGCAGAACAAGTGTCACTCAATGTCAGGTTAAATCTAAAATGGATTGATGGGAGGGCAGGAAGAGTTGGTACAAGAGCAAAGACCATTGGGGTTACCTGGTACAGTGGTGTCTCGGTTTACGAACGTCCCGACATACGACCATTTCGAGTTATGACCAGCACCGGCTGCAAAATTTTGCTTCAACTTGTGGCTGGAGCTTCAAGTTACGGACACAAAAAGGCAGGGGGAAAAGGCGGGAAATTCAAATTGCTAACTGTTGGTGGCAAAGAGGCTGCTTCTTTGTAACTCTTTTGCCCCATCAATTAGAGAGTGTGTGATTGGAGGAGGCTTTGGACTGCCTGGTAAGGTAAGGTGCTACTTTCTGCTTTTTAAAAACTGTTCTGGGTGGGTTTTGCAGTGTGGTTTTGGGCTGGAGGGTTATGTTTCTGTGCTGTGCTGGGTCTTGGGGTTTTTTCCCCCCCATTTCTGATGGGTCTTGGGGGTTTAGTTGCTTTTTGTTTTTTTCTCCCATTTCCGATGGGTCTTGGGGGGGTTGGTTGCTTTTTGGAATTTCCCCCCATTTCCAATGGGTCTTGGGGGGTTGTTTATTTTTTAGGTTTCCCCCATTTCTGATGGGTCTTGGGGGGTTTGGTTGCTTTTGGGTTTTTCCCCCCATTTCCGATGTCCTGTTTGCTTCCTTTGCTTTTTGCTTTGTTTTCTTTGCATTACTAATGTGCTCTGTTTGCTTTTTCCTTTCTTTGCATTTCCAATGTACCTTGCATGCTTCCCTTGCTTTTTGCTTTGTTTTCTTTGCATTTCCCACTGGTCTTGCATGCTTGATTCCTCCCCCCCCCCCGGGCCGGAAGGGATTAATCGTGTTTCCAATGGGTCTTGCAGTGATTTTTTTTCTTCAGCTGGAATGGATTAATTTCATTTCAATGCATTTCAATGGGAAATGGTGCGTTGACTTATGACCATTTCGAGTTACAACCATCTTCCGGAATGGATTAAGTTCGTAAATCGAGGCACCACTGTATAATTCCAAGCATCGGTCAAGCTACACTTGCTAGTAAAGCTTGGCACTCTTCCAACAGTAGATGCAGATTTCTCCATAGCAATTGTCAGCTATTAGTTACAGAACAAAGAGATTGTAAAATCATGTCAGATGAATGTACATAATGCCATGCTGCAGCTATCTGTAAGTGGTCAGAAGTTGTATGATGCTATGGGATTTTAAAAGTACCATCACAAACTTTGCTGTAAAATGAAGTTCATATAATAATAATAATAACTACCATGTGCTGTCAAGTCAATTCTGAGATCCCTTTTCCAGGGCTTTCCAGGTCAAGAATACTTAGTAGTGGTTTACCGTTACCTTCTTCTGGGTGTGCCCTTGGGCTTTGCAGGTTGCCCAAGGCCACATAGGCTGGCTCCGCTCACAATAGGGCATAAGAGGGAATTGAACTCCCAACCTCTGGTTCTGCAGTCAGGTACTTAAACCACTGAGCTGACATGGAAAGCCGTAACCAATTTGAGACTGGGCTACTGGGCAGTCCCTTATATTTACCTATGAGATAAGGACATTGGGGATACCTTGATGGTTGCCCCACAACCTGAAAATAGCCATCTGGCAGTGATTTGGAAGCAGGTCTTCTCCATAGTGCCTCTCACCATTTGAAACATCCTGTCTCCTGTTATTAAGAAGTAATAACTCTGACATGCCTGTTAAAGACCTACTTCTTTACCCAGGGCTTTGCCAACTAACTGTGCTATCTGGTTTGAGAACTGCCTTTTGTGCCTCTAGTTTCAGATATTTTATTACCTGCTTTTGTCTTGCTTCCATTGTTCTTTCTCTCCTCTCCTGATGTCAGACCATGTGGCCATGTTGGAGGCCCTATCTTCCATATGGTTGAGACTCATCTTTCCTTCTTAATTTTTATTCTTCTGACTGTAACTAGAGATCACAACTATAAGTAAAGATACATCCCCCCCTTAAAATGGTTCCAGAGTGATTTTTAACATATAAAGTGCTAGTCACTGCAAAAAGGGGTAAGTTACTGAGACTTAAGCTATTCTCTCATGCTTTCTCTGTGCAAATGTTGGTTGTTCCTGATATGCTGCTAACTAATTTAGCAAGCCCTTTAGAGCTTTAAAGCAATGGAATTAGGTAGCTCTAACAAAAGGAGAGGTAAAATTCCAGATATGTAATAAGTCTTCCAAGCTTTTCAGCAGAGGAAAACCTTTTAGGGAATCTTCAGTTTATTTATTTATTTTATTTATTTACAATATTTTTTAGCCGCACCATTGCCAGTGGCTTCTGGGTGGCGTACAACATTAAAACTTAAAAACATTAAAAACATTTTAAGAGACCGTATAAAATACCATATATTAAAATATTTCTTAAAACATTAAAACATTAAAATTAATTAATTAAAATGCTGGGTGAACAGAAAGGTCTTTGCCTGGCGCCGAAAGGCCAAGAGTGTCGGAGCCAGGCGGATCTCTCTAGGGAGGGTGTTCCAAAGTTGGGGGGCAACAACCGAGAAGGCCCTATTCCGACATGCCATCCCCTTCACCTCTTTCAGGGATGGCACCTTCAGAAGGGCCTCCTGGCCTGATCTTAGAGGACGGGCAGGCACATATGGAAGAAGGCGGTCCTTTAGGTAACCAGGTCCTAAGCCGTTTAGGGCTTTATATGTCAAAGTAAGCACTTTGAATTGGGCCCGAGCAGCAACCGGCAGCCAGTGTAAATTTTTCAGAACCGGCGTGATATGAATCTGTGCGGCGGCACCACTTACCAGCCGCGCAGCCCGGTTCTGTGCCAGTTGCAGTCGTCGGACCGTCTTCAAAGGTTGCCCCACATATAGCGCATTGCAGTAATCCAGTCTGGTTGTTACCAGTGCATGAGTGACTGCTGCCAGGCTCCGCTCATCCAGGTAAGGGCGAAGTTGATATATTCTCCGCAGCTGTAAGAAGGCACCCCTGGACACCGAGTCCACCTGGGCTTCCAAGGTCAGACTGGGGTCAAGGAGCACCCCCAAGCTGCGGACCCTATCCTTTAGGGGGAGTGTGATCCTGTCTAAGGTAGGGAGATGGCCCTTTAACCTATCTGGCGGGGCACCTACCAGCAGCACTTCAGACTTGTCTGGATTGAGCCTCAGTTTATTGACCCTCATCCAGACCATTATCGAGTCCAGGCACGAGTTCAGAACGGTGACTGCCACACCTGGATTGGTAGAAAATGAGAGGTAGAGCTGGGTGTCGTCAGCATATTGCTGACTCCTCAGCCCAAACCTCCTAACGACCTCCCCCAGCGGTTTCATGTAGATATTGAACAGCATGGGGGACAGTATAGAGCCCTGAGGAACCCCATGACGCAACCGCCATGGGTCAGAGCTACTGTCCCCCAGCACCACCTTCTGGACTCGATCAGCCAGGTAGGAACGGAACCACTGTAAAACAGTGCCTCCAATTCCCATCCCAGCCAGTCTGTCCAGAAGGACACCATGGTCGATGGTGTCGAAAGCCGCTGAGAGGTCCAGGAGAATCAACAGGGATGCATTACCCCTGTCTTTCTCCCGGCAAAGGTCGTCAAACAGGGCGACCAAGGCAGTTTCCGTCCCATAACCCGGCCTGAAACCCGATTGAAATGGATCTAGATAATCCGTTTCATCCAGGAGAGCCTGGAGCTGCTCAGCCACCACACGTTCCAACACCTTGCCCAGAAAAGGGAGGTTTGCTATTGGACGATAGTTGTTCACTAGACCTGGATCCAGATTAGGTTTTTTTAGGAGTGGGCGAATCACTGCCTCCTTTAATGGGGCAGGAACCACTCCCTCTCTTAATGAGGAGTTGATGACCTCCAGGATCCAGGTGCAAACTCCCCTGGCAGATTTCTTTATTAGCCATGATGGGCAAGGGTTGAGTTGTGTAGTGGTGGCACGAACCGATCCAAGCACCCTGTCCACATCCTCAGGTCGCAACAACTGAAACTCATCCAATAAATTATGACATAAGTCCGGAGCACTGGACACAACCATGGGCTCTGCATCAACAGTGGAGTCCAAATCTTTGCGAATCTGAGCAATTTTTCCCTCAAAATGTGTAACAAATTCGTTACAGCGAGCCACTGAGGAGTCCAGGACCTCCACCGAACCATTAGGTTGAAGAAGGTCCCGGACCACTCGAAATAGCTCTGCTGGACGACACACCGAAAAGCAATACGGCTGGAGAAATACTGGCGTTTCACCAGCCGTATTGCCACAGAGTAGGCCCGATAATGGGCTGTAAGCTGTGTTTGGTCATAGTCGCAGCGATATTTCCTCCATCTGCGCTCAAGCCGTCTCCCCAACCGTTTCATGGCCAAAAGTTCCTCTGTGTACCATGGAGCCTTATAGGCTCTGCGGGAAGGGAGAGGGCACCTAGGTGCGATCGTGTCAACCGCCCGGGCCATCTCCTTGTACCACAAGGCAACCTGGGCTTCGACAGGAGCGCCGACCATATCAGCTGGAAACTCCCCTACAGCATTCAGAAATCCTTCAGGATCCATAAGTCTCCGGGGGCGGATCATTTTAATTGATCCCCCACCCCTGTAGAGGGTAGTAGTGGCTGAGAGTCTAAATTTTACCAGTTTAGCTGGTTTGTTTACACCCATAGAAATGTTTTGCCTTTTTTTTACATTTAATTAAAAGCAAAAACAAACAAATATTTTTATGTTGATGTTCCATTTGGAATGCTGATGGCAGCAATGTAAAATTGAGGTAATTAGAATGCAGTATGATATGATGAAAAACAATAGTTAGTGCCAAATGCAGCAGATGAAGCACTAAAACAACTCTATAATAGTTACTTTAAATTCTGTAGGAGAATTATCTTAAACTAGAAATACTTATGTTTTCATGAATAAACATAGCAATACATGATGTAGCAGGAGGAACAATGCCTACCCTGATGATAAGACATAGTTTATTTAAATTGGAAAACCATCAAAATATCAGAGCTGTTTGTGCTTCATTACCAAAAGTCCTTTCTGTTTCTCCGAAAAGGCAACCGGCCTCCAAGTCTGGTAACAGTTCCAGTCAGGGCATTGACAGGTTTCTGTCATGGTTCTAGACAAGGGGCCTCAAGCACCAGTTGTTACCTCAGAGGAGAAGAGAGATCAGTTCTCTTATTTTTCCCAGGTTCTTCAGCCTCTACCAGGTCCTCAATGCTAAACCTTGAGGAAGTAATTTTGCCACTAGACTCTAAGAAATGGATTTTGGACTCCTCAATAGGGTTAGGAAAGTCCTGCGGAGCATTTCTCGAATGGGTGGCCGGGATTCACAATCCCTGAAGCTACAGGTGGCATAAAGATGCAAAGGCCCTCTAACTGGCCAGGTGTAGCACTTGGTACCACTCCTCTAGGCCTGACTATGAAACCCTGACAAGGAGGTTCCAGGCTGATGCTAAGGCAACTTGTGCAGTCTGTTCCATTGCAGAATTGTTGCCTACAATCCTGAACTCTACCCACGAGACCTCTCCATGTTGAGGCACTTTCAAAGAAGTGAATTAATATCCAAAACACATCTGTTATACAGTACTTTATATCGCCAGCTTGCCATGCTTTTCACACATGTCAACAATGTGAGGATGCTGCCCTCAGTGAGTTTTGTCACCTATGTTCAAAACGAACCTCGGCTGCTGACTGCGCTCGTTCTGGCATTCTGGAAAGTGGTTGTCAAAAATGCTCTGTGTGTCGTCTTAAAAAGACAAGACAAGAAGGCCTCCATGCGGGCAGGTCATCTGGGAGGAAGAGAAGAAGGGAATCCCATTCACTTTTGGGCAGAAGCCCTCAGGAGCAGTTAAAGCCTGTGTTTCCTCCTCACAGGCCAGGTAAATCCTGGGCCTCTATGGGCAGGCTGCAGTGAGTCTTTCGTTAGTTTGCCTTTTTCAAATTCAAGAGTATGTGTATGCTGTGTTGTGAGTTGCACTAGAGTAGGCCCGCAGAATCAGTGGAAACTGAGTAAATGGACTCCTTGATAAGTTCTGTTGGTTCATATGGGCCTACTCCAGTATCATGCACATTGGAATATTTAACTGCTCTACAATGACTTTTCCTTTATGTTTTCCTTTTTTTTAAAAAAAAAAAGTAACTCCCAGGTGCATTTTCACACATACAAAAATAGTTAATCAGCGCCCATTCTACACCTTAGTAACAGTTACTCTCTATGCAGTATCACCAGTTTATCATTAATTATATGACTGTTTTGTTGGAGAGTTTTGAATTTCTGATAAAATTCTTTTTGCTACACAGTACGGAAACTCACAGAGGAGAATAGCTACAAGTTACCCAGAGTCCATCTCTTTCTCATTAACTGGCACTTAAAGTCTTAACAAGACACTCTGAGACATTTGTAAGAGAAGGAATAAAAATCTTTACTTACTGTTACTTGAAATTATAATCATGTTTCTTTACTGCACATATACTGGCAACCAACTGAACAGATCAAGATGGAGCAAACAAACAGCTGACAACAGACTAAAGAGAGGGGAAAACACTCACCAGAGAGGTGGGCTGTCTTTGAAATCAAAGGCTGGAAGGAATGATTGATTGGTGCTGGACAGACAATTGCCCACTCACCCAAACCACAGACAACATGTGAGGTTGCAAATAAGACTCCAAAATGTTTAGGCCTGTAAAAAAGGGTAAAAATGTACAACCGTAGCAAAACAAAAGGAAGACATGGGCTGACCATTTGCTCTCTGTCTGACAAAGACAGAATTACAAAGCAGCCTTTAAAATGTGCAAAAGACCTTTGTTCAAGGAATTGCAGAAGACCAAATAAGCCCTGGTGACGCTCTCCATGGTTTGGAGTAACTCTAGCCAGTCGGCATTCCTTTCAGCGCAAACAGCATCTATATGTATGTGTGTAGCATGAAACCAGAGCAGGGTTCTGATCCAGCTTCTTTCTCTTCAGAAAACAAAGTGGACAGTTTAAGGGAACTTTGAACACTTTTAAATGTAACATTTTGCTTGCCACCCACACAAGCATCATGTACAAACTTAGAACAATGTGCGAGGGTTCTCACTCCTTGGTGACATGGATCCATCAGTGCCATAGATGTTATAAAGATTATTAAGAAGTACAGATTGTGAAAAGAAAATGTTGCAGGGAGGAGACGCCATATAAATATGAGCTTCATATCTCACAGTTAATGGTCGCCAGAAGCATGTTTACTTTCCCCTTTCTGAATTTGGCTTGGGCAAGATTAGAGAAATTCTACTCTGTTAAGGAGAGTCAAGGTTGCTTAGAGACAAGTGAGCAAACCACTGCTGTCTGATGCGTACAGGATGGAAGAGGTGGGAGTGGGAGACAGCGAATTTCGCTCTCCGTAACAGAGAACTGTTGTAAATAGGACTGGCTGGCTGCTTGGCTGTGTTTGAAAATGGAGTCTTGCACTTCTAAAATGGATGCCAACAATGTTATACTGTCCAACCCTGGTCAATCATAGGCATTATAGGGCGGACTCAGCTGAGGTATATTGGGAAGGGCAGCTTTGAGGGCTAGTCTCCTAGGACTCCCTCATGGGTGGCTCCTGTCTTCTCCACAAGAACAGGAAGTGAATGGAAATTCACTTTCTGGTTGTTGTTCAGACCCTATTTGAAAATTAAAATCAGACAGACTTGAAGGTTTATATTTCTTTTTAAGGCAAAATTCACTTTGTGGAGACTTTTAGAAGCATGGTACTCCTTGTTTAATGGATCCCCCTCTCTGTGATGTTGGGGACTCTGAGGACCACAAAAACAAGTGGGGGAGGGCTGCACGTGACCCACAGACCATATGTTGCCCACTCGCCATGTACAACTTATTCGGCACATATCCAGTAGTTTTTCAAAATTACCAATACAAAGATAATGGCTGCAAAAACAAAACATTGACGCACAGTCCACCCCTTAGCACACAAATGTACAAAGACGGTGAATAGCTACATTGAAGGAGACCTAGACAGAAATGCAGATAAAAGAAAACCTGCAGCAGAGGAGTGCTGGTGTGGACACATCCAGAGAGTACTTTTGCTGCCTGGTCAAGAGTTAGTGACTATTCATTGACAACAGAGCCCACGCAGAAGAGGAGCTGAGTGTCATGGTGAGGATGAGGAAGCAGAAAAGATGTAAAAATTTAAATTGGAGAAAGGTCATTTTGCCTGACTTAATGTAAATGTCAATTTCATTTTTAGTCTCTGCTGCCAAACTTCAAGACCTTTTGTTTCTCTCTCTTTCTCTCTAACTAGTCAGTCATATACAAATCCCAGCTGTTCAATTATTCTGTCACTATTGGTAACTCCGGTTGCCAATTCTCCGAATCTATTGAATTATTTATCAATTATTAGACTTCTACTTTGCTTTTCCACTACAAGGGAGCATTTGGGACTGTGTCAACTTTGCAAAAGAAGATTAAAAACAAGCAATTAGAAAACACATTCAACTATAAAACCATTAAAATTAGCTTGTCTATACCCAAGGTAGTTGAAATCATCATAATAAATATTAGAAGTCAGTGTGAAAGGCGTGTCTTTCCAGCACTCCTGAAAGCCACGAGATCTGTAATTCTGGACCAGTTTTTTTGGACCTATTTCTTAGCAAGCTTTCACAATGTTTTCTACAGTTGGGATGGAAGACAGATTTAAACTATTGCCCATGCGCCATCAAAGAGACCTCTGCAGATGTTGGTATTCTCAAGTGGGCTTATCCAGCATATCTTAACATTTGGAGAGATTCAGAATGAGACATGTGGTGCCTTAGGTAGCCAATCCCCAAGCCTTTTAGGGTTTTAAGTTTGAAAACAAACACCTTGAATTGGGCTCAGGAACAAATCAGCACTCAGTGCTGGGTTATCAGGGTCATATGATCCTTCCTGATACTGTGCATGGGTTAGCAATGCAGCTACTGTATACTGAGCATTCTGGACTCTCTCCAAGGGTAGACCCTCATAGAGCCCATTATAGTAGTCTGCCCTTTGTACATTCTGGCTGTGTTGCACAAAAAACAGTTCTGCCTTGGTGGAAAAGCTTACAAATCTCATGCACAATATAGATTCTGCCTTCTTAACATGTTTGTAACATCCTCAACACATTCATACCGAAGGTGGATGTGAAGTGTTAAACAGGAGTGGGTTTGGGTGAATTGTTGATCACACAAGTGGATTTCTTATGAATTGGAGTAAAAATGATTTGGCCACACAAAGCAAGCAATGTCTCCTCAGAGTGTCAGGAAACTAGTTAAGTTTTGGATCAATTTCTCAGCAAACTCTCTGTTACATACAGCACTGATGGTACCTGTCTGTCATGGGTTTGGAGGGAAAGTTCCATCCTATGGGGAGTGGAAGGCGGGACATCAGGGGGGAGGAGCTGTACTGTATATATATGTGGAGCTTGTGTGGAGTTGAGGAGTTGGAGTCTGTGTGTCAGACTGAGTACAACTGTGTGTCAGTTAGTACATACCTGATAGGTTCAGGTCTCTATCTAGGTAGCCAGAACTGATAGGTTCAGGGTCTGTGCTTTACTTTAAAGGGTTCTGTGGGAACCAAACTGTTATATGTATATGTTTGGGACTTTGCCACGTTACAGTATTTTATTTACCTGATCTTTTTATTTACCCTGTTTGTTATTTAAATAAGCCTTGTTCTTTTGTTTGTTAAAATCCATTCCTGGTCTGTGTGACTTCTTATAGGGAATGGTTGGTGGCAGCTTAATTAAAGTGTGGCATACTCCAGTAGGTCTGGGGTTGTCACATTGATTGGTGTCCAGCGTGTGGGATACGACTGGTCCAGTTGTCCAGTGGTCCAGCAAAGCCTTGGCAAGTGTGCCCAGAGCAAGGGGGGTCTAGTCAGGGAAAATCTGAGAGCGCGTAGGTAATCTTCTAGGCTTACCTCACGGGGAGGTACGCTAGTGGAAGAACGTGCCCACTCAGATTGGGGAGACTAGATTAGGGAGCTCTGAGGCAGCCCGTTTTGGTGGGAAAGGGCTGAGGCAAAGCTGAGTGAAGTAACAGTGATCTAGCCTGTCTGCTGAGAGGCCTAGCAGAGGGGGTGGATTCTGCCTGGCAACAGTTACAAGTTAGTGCTGAAGGAACAGCAGCAATCTATAGAAGGCTGTTTCTGAGGCAAAAGGAAAAAAGTCGTCGCTTTATTTTGAGGCTTGACTTTTGAAGGCAGCCTGTTCTGGGGGGGGATTATGCCCTTGACTCGAAGCCAAATGGCAGAAATGGGGGAAGTAAGGGACCCACAGGTAGACCAAGGTTCTGAGGAGGAATTTGGCTCAGTGCAGGAGGAGAGCACGGGAGAACAGAACCCAGAACTCAGAAAAATGGTCCTAGCCCAACAGCATGAACTGAGGATGAGGGAAATAGAAAGGGAAGAGAAACAAAGGCAATTTGAAATGGAGGAAAGGGAAAGGGAGAGGCAAAGACAATTTGAATTAGAGAGAGAGAGAGAGAGAATGGAAAGAGAAGAAAGATTGGAGAGAGAGAAAATTGCTCTGGAAAAAGAAAGGATGGCGTTTGAGTTAAGAAAATTGGAAATGATGAACCAGAATAATAATAACAATAGAGATTCTGAGGTGGGCCAATTGTCTAAAACTGACCTGAAGAAATTCCCTGTGTACCACAAGGGAGATTGCCCTGAGGTGTTCTTTTCCCTCGTGGAAAGAGCGTTTGTGGACTTCTCAGTAAGGGAAACTGAGAAGATGACTATTATGCGATCTTTGATCAGTGGCAGCCTGGCAGAAGTCTATGCGGAGATGCCAGTGGAACTGTTGAAAGACTTCGCTGAGTTTAAAAAACTGGTGTTTGCCAGACATGGGATAAATGCTGAACAGCTGAGGCAAAGATTCAGGTCACTCACAAAGAAACCAGAGCAGACTTTTACCCAAGTGGGGGCCCAACTGGTGAGGTTGCTAGAGAAATGGCTGTCTCAGGAGGGGACAGAGACCTTCCAGCAGCTCAAAGACCTGATAGCGCTGGAACAGTTTTATTCAGTCCTGCATGGGGAACTGAAGTTCCAGGTGAGGGAGAGGAAACCGAAATCTGTGACAGAGGCGGCAGAGATCGCAGATTTTATTTACCAAATAAGAAAGCCCTTAGGTGCTGAGGGGAAATCTGTAGGTAAACCCAAAGAAACCTACAGCAAGTACTCTCAGGGACCAGGGAAAAACCAGCAAGGGGGAGGGGCCCATGTTGAAGGGAAGCCCTCAGACATGAAACCACCAAGACCTCAGATTTTGGAGGGAAAACCAAAACCAGAGGAGAAAGACTCCAAGTACAGCAGAAAATGTTATTTCTGTCAAGGAAAGGGCCATCTAATCTCAGAGTGTGAGAAATTAAAGCAGCTAAAGGGAAATTTGCCTCATGATTTGAGTGGAACCAAGCCAAAAGCTGTGTTCTGTGTCCAGACAGAGCAAAGCTCCTTGCCACTGAGGGAGCCTGTTACCATGGCTACTCAATCTGGAACAGTGACATCTGCTGATCAGGCTGGGGAAAATGGTCCTCTTGTGGAGGTCAAGCGCTGCTTACTAGTGAGGACAGATTCGCAATTGTTTGAGACCGCAGGGGTGGACGTAGGAATACTTGACCATCAGTATAGGGGGCTGAGGGATACTTGTTCCCAGGTGACCCTGTGCCATCCAGATATTATTCCTAGGAAGTATATAATCCCAAATGAGAGCTTGAAGGTGGCAGGGATTGAGGGGCAGGTGATCTCACTGCCAGTAGCTGAGGTACCTGTGAGCTTTCAAGGCTGGAGGGGAGTTTGGCGGCTAGCGATTTCATCGACTCTGCCAGCAGCCGTGCTCATGGGAAATGACCTGGCTGAACATGTGAAACGGGTGCTAGTGATTACACACTCACAAGCTACCACGGGGACAGTTCAGGGGGGTACTGAAGGGCCCGAGGCGGAAGCAGGTGAGGGTAGTCCCGAAGCTGTGGTAGAAACCTTAACCACAGACAGCAAATTTGGCCAAGAGCAAAAGGCAGACGCCACTCTCCAAAAGTGTTTTGAACAGGTGACAGACACCCAGCTAACACCTGAAACCCCAGCGAGATTTCGCGAGAAAAATGGAATTTTATATAGAGAGACCCTGAGGAATATCTCAAAAGGGGGAGAGGGGATCAGAAGTCAGCTGGTGGTACCTGAAAAGTATCGCCCCATGATCTTACAAAGGGGGCACTCCGACATGTTTGCTGCGCACTTAGGGGTGAACAAAACACAGCAGAGAATCACACAAAATTTTTACTGGCCTGAAATAGGGAAGCAGATCAAGGAGTTCTGTAAACAATGTGATGTGTGTCAGAGGCAGGGGAATAACCGTGACAGGACCAAAGCGAAGTTGTGCCCTTTGCCTGTGATTGACACACCGTTCAAATGTATAGGAGTGGATATTGTGGGACCTTTGCCCAAGGCCACAAAGAGGGGGAACCGGTTCATTCTCACCATTGTGGACCATGCCACGAGGTACCCCGAAGCCATTCCCTTGACTAACATTGAAACTAACACAGTGGCAGACGCCTTGGTGGGGTATATGTCCAGGATGGGATTTGCCTCAGAAATAATCACAGATTTGGGCACATCGTTTACATCAAAGCTCATGAAACGGTTATGGCAAATCTGTGGAATTAAACACAAGGAAACCACTGCCTATCACCCCGAAAGTAATGGGTTAACGGAGAAGTTCAATGGGACTCTGATGCGCATGATTAGGGCTTACTTGGCAGAGAATCCAAACAATTGGGACCAGAAGCTGCAATCCCTTTTGTTTGCTTATCGATCAGTGCCACAAGCCAGTACCGGGTTCAGTCCGTTTGAACTTTTGTTTGGGAGAAGGGTGAAAGGTCCACTAGATTTAATCAAACAAAATTGGGAACAGATCACCCAGGATGACCCACAAGATGTTGTGACATATATAGACTCTTTAATGAATGACCTAAAGAGAAACCTAGAGCTAGCAGCAGAGAACCTGCAAGCTCAGAAGGTCAGACAGAAAACCTGGTATAACCAGAAAGCCAGGGAGAGGCACTTTAACCCAGGGGAGGAAGTGCTTTGGCCTAGGCCCTGCAAAGAGAACAAGCTGCAGCTGGGTAGCCCAGAAATAAAATACTTGGGTCACATAGTAGGGGGAGGAGTGATCAAACCCCTAGAGGCCAAAATAGAAGCCGTTCGTGATTGGCCCAGACCCAACACCAAGAAAAATGTCAAATCATTTCTTGGGTTGGTGGGCTACTACAGAAAGTTCATCCCGAGGTTTAGCGAGATGGCGACTCCGCTGACCGATCTGACGCGGAAGAAGACTGATGACCGCATCCCGTGGACCAGCGACTGTGAGGAGGCGTTCCGGAGGTTGAAGGAGGCGCTCATCAATTATCCAGTGCTGCGTGCTCCAGACTTCGACCGGGAGTTCATCATCTACACCGATGCGTCTAACAGCGGGGTAGAAGCAGTTCTTTGCCAGGAGGATGAAAATGGTGACCAGCATCCAGTGTCCTACCTGAGTAGGAAACTCCAGAAAGGTGAGAGACATTTGGCAACCGTGGAAAAGGAGTGCCTGGCCATAGTATACGCGATTCAGAAGGCCAAGCCTTACATCTGGGGAAGACATTTTATTCTGTGCACTGACCACTCACCACTGCAGTGGTTAAAGACAATGAAAACCCACAATAGTAAACTTATGAGGTGGGCTTTAAACCTGCAAGATTATGACTTCGAAGTGAAGGTGGTCAGAGGGTCAATGAACTGTGTTGCTGACGCCTTGTCAAGAAGACCCGACGAGTGAAGACGGCGAAAGAAACCATGGACTATGTGTATTTTGGTGACCAAAAGTTAAATGTACTTGTTTATTAAACATGCTTGGTTTGTATTAATAAAGGTAACTTAATGTATGGTAAATGTTAATGTTTAAATGCATAAATGATATGTTTAACCTAGAGTGTAAGTATGGGTTATGGTATTGTATGTTAATGTATAACTGTTATATGTTTTGATCCTGGTTGTTTTTTTGGAGAAAAGCACTTTAGCTTTTCCCCTGCAAAACAACTTATAAAGAGGGGAGGTGTTACATACAGCACTGATGGTACCTGTCTGTCATGGGTTTGGAGGGAAAGTTCCATCCTATGGGGAGTGGAAGGCGGGACATCAGGGGGGAGGAGCTGTACTGTATATATATGTGGAGCTTGTGTGGAGTTGAGGAGTTGGAGTCTGTGTGTCAGACTGAGTACAACTGTGTGTCAGTTAGTACATACCTGATAGGTTCAGGTCTCTATCTAGGTAGCCAGAACTGATAGGTTCAGGGTCTGTGCTTTACTTTAAAGGGTTCTGTGGGAACCAAACTGTTATATGTATATGTTTGGGACTTTGCCACGTTACAGTATTTTATTTACCTGATCTTTTTATTTACCCTGTTTGTTATTTAAATAAACCTTGTTCTTTTGTTTGTTAAAATCCATTCCTGGTCTGTGTGACTTCTTATAGGGAATGGTTGGTGGCAGCTTAACTAAAGGGTGATATATCCCAGTAGGTCTGGGGTTGTCACACTCTCATGTTCCCTTTTCTGGGATTCATTTGCTCATGCCCAACTTCTGATCAGAATGCTAAATGTGTAGGTTGCATAAACATATTATGCTTTGGTGGAGATGTACGTCATACACAGACGTTCCCTCCCCAAGGAGATGAGGCAGCAGGGTTATGACACCGGCCATCCTGGTTTAGGGTTCTACCAAGTCAAAAAAGTAACTTTTTCAGGCTACATATGGTACCCTTTGAGGATGTGAAGGGTCCTGGGATGGGACAAGATTAGCTCCAATGTCCAAACTTTAATGAGGGGAGGGCTCTTTAAACATCCAATGGGAGGTGAAGCACAACGCAAAACAAATAGTTCTGCCGAAACAGAAGGGGGAGAGTGACCATAGGTGAATAAGGTCATGGATTTATACACTTGGGTTCAGCAGTCATTTAGGGCTCAGCTTTCTGCACTCTTCCCATCAAAGCACTTAATCTGACACTTTGTTGTTGTTGTTTTTGTCTTCTTTGTGTTCTTGGACTTCTTTCTGCCTTACTGCTAGCTCAGGGGTGGCTCTCTGCACCATGAAGAATAAAATCCTCCAGGTCTTTAAATATTTACGACAGACTTGGGTGAGAGCTGTCTGCTGAGCAGTTTCATCATTGTCCTGGTCGAAAGATGATTAAGAGCTCTGTTCTCATCCAAGGGCCGTGAATTAGCTCCCTGTCTTGCGAGGCACTTCATTATTTATTAACCTGCGAAGCAGAGACTGTGAGGGCTGGCAGATGGATGGGCACAATTTCAAAAAACCCATTGCAGCTGACCTAACCCAGCCAAGCGCTCGCAGCGCCGTGCCACAAATATTCTTTTCCATCACCTATGGAGTAACACCTGCACGAAGCCCAGTTCCCACTTTTGAAATGGGTCAGCAGAATTAGCACGGGCCAAAGAGCCCAGACTGCTGGAGAGGCAAGGGAAGGAAGGGGGACCAAACGACATTTGTGAGACTTTCTGAGATTTGAACTTTGTACTCCTGCATTATGAGGTTGGCTGGTTGGTATGCCTCATGCATCTGTGGTGTTAATTTCCTTCCTGGCCTACTTTGCGAGCAAAGCAGAAGGGCCACAATGAAACATTTGTCTCTCTGTGTGCTGGGTTTACTTGGCATGATTGCAACCGCTATATATTATGTTGAAACGTTTGGATGTGTGTGTGTGTGTGTGTGTGTGTGTGTGTGTGTGTGTGTGTGTGTGTGTGTGTGTGTTTCCTCTTGAATTCTTAGCTTGAGCAAGAAAAGCAAGCAAAGGATGAATAAATACACTTGAAGTCCTTAGCAGGACAACTTTATCTACAGAGGGAAGGTGCAGCTGTTACAGCTGTACGTTTGTCAATTCTGATCCATCTGCTATTTCTCACTAAGCTTTCGCATTTTCCTTTTCTGGGCTTCATTTTTTTCCCCCACAGCCTAGGTTCTACCCTGAATGCTAAATGTGTAGGTGGCATAAATATATTATGCTTTGGTGGAGATGTGTCATTCATCATGCAAAGATGTCCCCTCCCCAAGGAGATCAGCCTGTTTGATGCAACAGAAGGGCAATACTCCGGCAGTTAAATCATACAGACGCCGCCGTTTTTGGAGTTTAAAAACAGAATGAATTTGCACTAATGGCAGGCATTTATGGTCTTCTGATTAGCCATATAATTACTTTTCACTTATGCCATAACGTTTACATTTCAACCAGGGCTGCATACAATTTGTTTCATAGATATGTAATCACTAGGGGACAAATTGAGTGTCAGCAGCACAGCGCTATTCCTGTGGAACATCCATCCCCTTCTTTTCTCCTCCCCAGTTTTAGTTGCCACCTACAAAATTGCCTGGGGGTGTATCTGCCTCACAGGACCAGCTTCGTGGGTACACTGCAGCTGTAACAGAAAAGGCAAGAGCCCCTCCTGTTTCTGTTGGTCTCTGCTCCACTAGCAGATGCCCAGTGCTATATATTGACCAGTAGCCGTTACTGATTAACATTGATTAATTGACCATTTTCCACCTGATTGGCTCAATTAATCCACAGCATTAGTAGGTTTGCACATTATCAAAACTTTGGGCCTTACAGATATACTCTTTAAGAAAAGGACCACTTATATACTGACAAAGACAACCTCACCTTGTTAGGAAGAAAGTCGGTCTCTAATCTATTTTAATATATAATATTAATATATTAATTCATAATTAATACATTTCATATTACCAACGCCAATAAATCAAAACTGAGGTAGCTTCAAAACTATCAATAGTTCACAGTATTCTATGAATAAAATGGCACCCAGCATTTAATCAATTCATCTTAAAAAATTTAGTTCATCTACCTATGCGTGGGTTAGTCCATTGCTCAAGAATAAAGAGGACATGTGGACACAAGGCAGTAGAGCAGTGGTTTCCAACCTTGTCTCTCTAGATGTTCTTGGCCTACAACTCCAAGGCCGCTGGCAGTTTTAGTCCAAGAACATCTGGGGACCCAAGGTTGGGAACCATTGTAGTAGAGGAAAGGAATATATTCCTATTGCCATGTTGACCATTAGGTCCACCTTCTCAGTTGTGAGGGAGGCTGATCCATCGGCAAGCACTGTTGAATGACAAGACTGTGTGATGTGGAACTGTGCTGACAGGAGTGTCTTCTGTATATCTTCTCAAACTGCTGCAATATGTCTATAGGAACCGAGGACCACTCAATGAAGCTGAATTATAGAAAAGGCAGAGATAAATATTTCCTCTAAAGTGCACAGTTAACAAGATGTGGCGATGGCCACTAGCTTGCCAAACTTGAAAGACAAACCCATTAAGTCTATGTTACCCCCTCCCCTGCCACATGAGGGGCAGTAGGTCTCTGAAGATCAGCAAGAGGGTGCAATTGCACTCGAAGTCCTACTTGTGAGTTAGGGAGGCATCTGTTCTCTTCCAGCAATACTCTTGTGCTCTTCTCCGAAGAAACTCAGCAGAAAAACAGAGCAAAGCCATCAGGATAAGGCTGAGGAGAACTGTCGGCGCTCCTGAGAAATGCTAGGGGCCCAAGAAAGAAAAGTTCGAACTCTTATATATTTAACTGTTTTATGAGAGAAAATCCACAGGGGTAGGGAGACAGGAGAGCTGCACAAGGCCTCTTGATTGTGAGCCGTAGGAGCCCTAATCTCGAACGCTTCTTCTCCTTAATGCCATTCTTCAAACATTTCAAAATATCCATGTGTGACTGCACCAATCCAGTAGCTCTTCACCATTAATTTGGAAAAGTGATGGTCAGCCATTTTAAGAAACTCTCTGTGTTCATAAAAATAAATAAATCCCAAGATACGATTTATTTTCATCCCGGAAATGGCCGGTTCCACATTTAGAATATATTGATGATTTGCTAGAATGGCCTGACGAAACTACGAGGAACAATATCCACCACGCAGGCGACTGTAATTATGTAGAATTGTGAAACCACTGAAATCATAAGATTTGTGTGCATCAAGCCCTTACAGCCGGATCTGACACATATTTACACAGAAGCAAGTCTTCCTGAATACAAAACTTGTTCCCAAGTTCGTGTTGATAGAACTACTGAAGAGATCTTTTTAGAGCTAATTTTATACTAATTCAGAGTAGGCAATTAGCATGTGATTTTACTGAGCTTACATAATGGAGATCTGATGCATTTTAGCAGATGATTCAGCTATAATATTTTATGCAGAATGTTAAATCTAAGTATCAGTCAAACCAAAACCAAAAACCCCTATCCAGCTACTGAGAACTGTTCTTTTTTTTTTTTAATTAAAAAGACAAAACATCCAAATAACAATCTGGGGCCAAAGCCAAGGCTCTGTTCAGAATTGCAATGGAAATTTCACCCTCTCCCCACTGATTCCAGAGTTTTTCACAGCCCTTCAAAGCTGGTTCGTGGGAGCGCCCAGGGGACCTGCAGAGGGATGTGGGACCTCAACCTTCCTGGTTCCACTTCCATTAGTGCAAGTCCACAGTTTAATTCTGCCCCTTCTCAGACACCTTTTTGCCTGTCTTTCCAACTTCTCCCATTTTGCTGAAATGGGTACAGATGGATCAAGATGAGCCCCTTAACTTACCTTCCTTCTGGACTTCTATATCCCTTTCACAGCTGGCAAAGAGGTCATAAAGCAAAGCTAAAGCTAAGTGTATCGCTTATATTTTCCACCCCATAGTGCTTCAACCACTCTCTGGGTGGTATATAAGTTAATTATGCAGGCTACACATTCCCCCCCCCCCCCCGCTGATTTTACCAACCTCGGAAGGATAGAAGGCTGAGTCAACCTTGAGCCGCTACCTGGGATTGAACCCCGGGTTGTGAGTGGAGTTTTGGCTGCAGTACAGCCGTTTAACCACTGCGCCACGAGGCTCTTCAAGAAGAAGAAAGTGGACTCATAACATGAAAAATTATATATAGTCAGTGATAGAAACGAGATGCTCTGGGGCAACACACCTGCTACCCTGGTTATATATAAGAGCTGCTTTCATAGCACAAGCACTGACCTTTTAGGAAACACACACTATCATAGGTCAGAGATGAGATTGTCCTCGGAGATTATGGCTAGTATCCTGTTAGCTAGATACAGAGCAAGAGGGAGATTGCATAAGGCTCTCCCATCACACTGGCACGCTCCCTGTTGAAGGATCAGTTGCCTGGTGCGCGCACACACACACACACATACACACACACACACACAGAGAGAGAGAGAGAGAGAGAGAGAGAGAGAGAGAGAGAGAGACTACCAGAACAGGTGGAGGATGTTTCTGTGATTTTTCCTTCTGCTCCATGTTTAGGCAACTACGTACTACCTATGCAAATTAGAGACACCAAATTGACAGCAGTGCTTGCGGTGAAACTCTGGCTTCAATTAGGACATCAAGAAATTTTGTTCTGTGAATGCTCAGAGGAGCAGCTCCTCCAAGTATTGTCAGTGGCACTTTGTTAGCAGATCCCTTGACAGCCACAACAGGAGTTCTGCCAGTATCCACAGTAGGGTAAGTCCATTGGTGTCCTTGACAGCCATTGGAAAAGTTTGGCCTCAGCAAGTGATTGGCATGACATTGTCTATTACGTAAGAAAGTGACATGTTCATATACTAATTTTTTTTCTGTTTACAAATTGTGACAGAAGTGTAGAGGACTACTTCAAAATGAGCGAGGCATAAAAGGTTACACTGATACCATAATTTCTTGCTTGGTTAATGACAGCACTTTTCTTTCAAGCAACAGGCCATATTTTGATTTGACTGTTGGGACTTGCTGTGTTGTTTGTGACTAGTGAGTCACAACGAACCAGGCAGCTTTTTGATGGAATCCTTGATTCTCCAGCCTCCGTATCATTTTCAATTGAGGTAAAGCAATTTTAGTATCCCTTCTTCACTTGTCCATAGATTCTGGCACAGACAATCTCCACTCAGCCTGTGCCATGTAACTTTCATGAGGCATACACTCCTGCTGCTTTAGTGAAACAAACATTGCTTTGCTATGATTCTGTTATTTGGAATAATTCCATTCCTTTTTTTAACAGACTTTTTTTTAGCACTTCAAGCTTTATTGGCATGATTTTATTGTCTCAAGTAGACATAGTTTACATGCATTGTCTCCCCCTTCAATCCGAGAGCCAATAAAAATGCCAGGAGAAAAATGTAGCCATATGGAGTTGCATGCATCCTGTAACTTGCTTAATTATTATGTGTGCGATGGTAAAATATTAATACAGTACCTATCTCGGCAACAAATCCTTGGTCTGCCAATATTACATATGTTAATGAAGTGAACCAGTTTAATAAATAACATAGCTGCTTTTTTCTACATGGACTTGTAAACACATGCATTTAGACACATGCAGCTCTGTGCGTTTCACTGTGACTGCTCTGTTTCCCCAAAAATAAGACCTACCCTGAAAATAAACCCTAGTATGATTTTTCAGGATGCTCGTAATATAAGCCCTACCCTCAAAATAAGCCCCAGTTAAGTGAAACCTTGCTCTCCACCATTGTGCAGCAACCAGAAGAAGATGACATGACCGTATTTGCATAAATATAGATTGTTGTACATGAAAAAAACATCACCTGAAAATAAGCCCTAATGTGTTTTTTGAAGCAAAAATTAATATAAGACCTTGTCATATTTTTGGGGAAATGATCAAGTAACATGGGATTTGCTCTAGGTGCAATGTTCAGGGCCAGGGAAACACTCTCTTCCCCCACATTCTTTCTTCTTCAATTGTCCTCTGGCTTTTTAATTTTTAAAGAATTTCTTACATATATGAGATTAGTGCTAGATCATCCTATCATCTTATTGCTGGGTCATCACTATTTTTCTCATATTTATGCCCTGTCACTTCCCGGTCAGATTGATAGAGGTGGGACCAGAGGAAGGAAGGATTAGCAGAAGCAAGACAAGAAGAAGGAACAATAGAATCATAGAATAATTGAGTTGGAAGGGGCCTATCAGGCCTTCACGTTTAACTCCCTGCTCAAGAAAGGGAGCTGTGGGCTGGAATGTGAATTGCACTACAACTCCCAAATAAACCCACAGCCCTTTTGTAAACACTGACTGTGATTTCAAACATAATATAGGCTGTGAATCAAATCTCAGCAAAGCAAAATAACTCTAAATCAGCTTTCCAATGTAGTCACACCCTTCATCAGCATTTCAATCAGAGATCTTAATTGTCATGCTTATTCCTGTCACATTAGAAACCTGGGAGGGCAATGTGAATTCTTGCCCTATCACCATTATTATTTTTAAAAGAAATAGGTCTGCTTAAATAATTGTGCAAGTTTTTACAAAACCTGTATTTGGCTTTATTTTGTTTTAGAAAAACAGCAAAGATAAAATTTCCAGTGTAGATTGAGTGTTACCATTTGACCCAATCAAATGCCTTTCCTGTCATCATTATGACCAATTTTAGCTGCACAAGTTCTAACACCTCTCAGTGTAACACAAAGTCAGCCTGGTCTCTATCCAGGGTTGTGAGAATGTGTATTGTGTTTCCTTGTACTGTGAATGCTTTATAGCCTTGTTTGATGAATGAAATAATATGTCTAAAGCAAGGATGAGGAAATCTGACAGGGCCCAAGGCCGTTTTTCAGATATGTTGGATGCTTGGGAGGTAGAATCGCAAGGGACATGGCCAAGGTTGAAAGGTGCATGTTGAGAAGGGTTAATTCAGGGCTAATTAAATCTTTCTCTTTCATTAAATAATATTCCTTAAATAACATTGGTATCTTTTAGCGATGTACAAGAACTCACCCCAACCTAGCAACATATCATTAATTAAGCCATGATCAATAAAATATTTGATTATATGTGACTGTTATACTTTATTTTTATTTCTGAAAATATTATTCATTTCTATCTATCAAACTTATAATTCAGTATAATTAGTTAAATAAAAGGCTTTTGCTACGTTATAAATTTATTTAATAAATAAATATTGTGCTGTCAAGTCCATTCTGACTTATGGTCACCCTTTTCAGGGTTGTCTAGATAGAGAATACGCAAAAGTGGTTAAACAATTCCCTTCCTCTGGGAGTTGACCTTAGACTATTTCTACATTATTATAAGTCAGATGAGTTGTACCTACAATAATAGGGCAAAACTGAGCATCATCATTAGCGACATGAGCATCATTAGTATATATTCTCATTCCTGTTGTTTTCTGATGCCTGAACTATTCTGAACTATAGAGACAGGCAAAAACAGGAATAAATTTTAACTATGGAAGCTGATCAATGAATAAGAAAGTTAGATTCCCAGAAGTACATTGTGGCTTAAGTGGGCACAGAAAAATGAAGACTTCTGAAGCTGATTCAGATAAAAAAACAAAAAAGCTGGCCAGAATCCTACTGGTTATTTATGCTGGCTTAAGTACAATGGTATAAACTGCAGCACCACATTGACACCAGGTAATGAGTTGCTACCTGCATTCCTTGTACTGTGTTAGGTCCAAAGTCTCAATAAGAAATACAAGTGGTGACTTGTTAAGTAGCAGACGTTTGCTGCTGTGATGCATACCATTGCCTTTACACCAGAATAAGTTATCAGTTGGATTCTGGCAATCTTTTAAAACAATAAAACACATATGAAGACAGTAAATAATTTCAAATAAAAGGTCAGGCAACCATGCATTTTTGGCAGGGAGCCATGCAGCTCTTTTTAAAAAACAACAACAGCAACATTTTATGTGGTTCTGGGGCAGTTATTTAAAAAGAAAATAGATTGGGATGCAGCACACAGTGGAATTTGCTCTGTGCCAGCGTGGCTAGCTTTTGTCTCTAAAGACGGTCAGTCCATTTGTGCGCAGGAGTCCTTTTAACAGAGCTGGCTCTACCATTAGGTGGAATGAGGCAATTGTCTTGGGCAGGAGATTGCAAAGAATGGCAAATCTCCTGTCTAGCCTGAGGGGTGTGCGTGCGCGCGCATGCCACTTTGGAGAGATGCTACTGCTCTGTGTTCCTTTCTAGAGTGATTGCTCTTTCCACCTAGGGAGAGATCATGGGCCTTGTGGCACAGATGATTTTCCTGGTCACTTGATATAGTCGGCCCTGAGGGGGCCCCTAAGAGTCGGCCATTTAGGAGTCACTATTTCGACACAGGAAGGGCTCTGTCCTCGATTTCATTTCCTGAGGCTGTGTTTCAAAATAGGGAGCAAGGGACGTACTGTATGTCAAAAGAGAGTTTCTCAGGAAATCCGGTAGGTAACAGCATGGTGAAGCCTGCTTCAGTGTCCCTCTATTTCCTGTGACCATACTGTGGCTCCAAAGGTATACGAAGAATGATCATCCCCTCCTCCATGGCCTGGCCTTTTGGGGTGCTTGCCCCTCTACGCAACTCCCATCTCCTTCTCAACTCCCACCTCTTTTTCCTCCCCTGCACAGCACTTTGCATCCAGCTTCTGACCAATGAGAGAGCAGGTTGGGCTGCCAAAGTGCCTCGTGATGTGCTGTGCAGTGGATTTGAGGAGAAAGTAACTCTCCCTCAGAGAAGTTTTGTGAAATAAGTGAGGTTGGCTTGGGGACGGGTGGTGTGAGAGGATTGGTTCCCAGTGTTTTCCTTTCTCTTATCTATGCATGCAAAGCAAACCCTTGAAATTAGTGGGGATTTGAGTATAACAGTTTAACTAGAGATGGGGACGAAGCAACGTCTTGGTTTGCTGCAAAGGCAGCGGAGCTGGGGGGTCGCTTTTATCCTTTCCCCCCTCTTCCTATACCCCTGTGGGGCATAGAGGGGAAAAGCCTGACCCAAGCCATCCCCCAAGCCTGAAGGGAAAACCTGTCTCTGCTTATGCCCCTGAGGAACAGCTGATCCATGGGGGAATAAGCAGATAGAGAACAAAGGGACAAATATAAAAGGGTTATATTTATTGCTTCCTATTCGACAGGGTCTCTGGACTCCAAGAATACGAAGCAAGTATTCCAATGTCCCCAATAACAGCTTTATTGAATATGAGTAAAGATCAACTGGTGAGTGAAAATAAGGATTTAACAGTAATAATGATTACGGCAGCAAGGATAATTATGGCAAGGAATTGGAGAAATGAAAATCAATTTAACCTCGAAGAATGGTATAGAGAATTGTGGGATATGGCTATTAATGATAAACTGACATGTGACATGAAAATAAGCAGGGGCCAAATGAAAAATAATGATTTTAAGAAAATATGGAATGTATTTTTAGAACATGTATTTCGGAGAGGGAGGGGGTTTACACCGAGTGCAGAAACAATGAAATTTTGGAATGAAAATGAATGGAATGAAGTGTAATGCTAGTCCTGAGGGTGATGGGTGCACTGTTTTGTTTTGTATTTTATAGTTTTTCTTTTCTGTAGTAGTAGATGTATTTTATATTTTTTTTTAATTAAAAGAAATTTTAATTTAAAAAAAATATAAAAAAAGAATACGAAGCAACAAATATCTGATGAATCTGGGATATTCGTTGAATATCCTGATTTGTTTTTATATTTGTCCCCATGTATAATCCTTACTTGTCTTTAATTGTTCAATTGTATTTTAATTAGGGGCAACTGCAATAACTACCATGGCATCTCTCTTCTCAGTGTTGTAGGGAAGCTGCTTGCCTGTGTTGTGTTGAAGAGACTCCAGGTGCTTGCAGACAGTGTCTATCCAGAATCACAGTGTGGATTTCGAGCTAATAGATCCATCAGTGACATGGTATTTTCCCTCAGACAGTTGCAGGAGAAATGTAGGGAACAACGAAAGCCACTCTTTGTGGCCTCCATAGATCTTACAAAGGCCTTTGATTTCATTAGCAGGGACGGCCTTTTTAAAATACTTCCCAAGATTGGATGTCCACCTCAACTTCTTAACATCATCAGATCCTTTCATGAGGGAATAAAGGGCACTGTAGTTTTTGATGGCTCGACATCAGATCCCTTTGACATCCAAAGCGGAGTGAAACAGGGCTGTGTCCTCGCGCCGACCCTGTTTGGGATCTTGTTTGCTGTCATGCTGAAGCACGCCTTTGGAACTGCAACCAAAGGTGTTTATCTCCGGACTCGATCAGATGGAAAGCTCTTTAATCTCTCTAGATTGAGAGCAAAGACCAAAGTCCAGCTGAAATGGAGCAGGAGTTCCTCTTCGCTGATGATGCAGCTGTTGTTGCCCACTCTGCTGAAGACCTCCAACAACTTATGAATTGTTTTAGTAAGGCCTGCCAAGATTTTGGACTAACAATCAGCCTGAAGAAAACACAAGTCGTGGGCCAGGGCGTGGACTCACCTCCCTCTATTACCATCTCCACACAAAAATTGGAGGTTGTTCATGATTTTGTGTACCTTGGCTCAACAATCTCTGACATCCTCTCTCTAGATATCGAGCTGGATAAATGCATCGGCAAAGCAGCTACCATGTTCTCTAGACTCACAAAGAGAGTATGGCTTAATAAGAAGCTGATGGCATAAACCAAGATCCAGGTCTATAGAGCCTGTGTCCTGAGTACACTCCTGTACTTCAGCGAGTCCTGGACAAGTTTTATGCTCAAGTAAGTAAAAAAACCCTGGTACAGTAAAAAAAAACATCTAAAATAGTTTAGCTGTTTCTTTGATGAGCTGCAGAATGGGCGAAAAATGCTTTCCTCTCAACATGAATCTTTAAAGGGCACATGCAAAGAAACTGAACCCTTTATCATTCAGGTCTCCGGTGACAGGGGTGTGTTCTCTGTACCACTACTGTCTCCTGCTACTCTGATGGAGGGGGACACTTTTACTGCAGTGGGAAGGCAGTGCTTGGCTACCAGCTTCAGGTGGACTTAGAGCTCAGAGTACCTTGCTTTTTTAAAAGATTGTGATTTCTTGCATCTCCCATTAGGTATATCTATCATGATTTAACGTTCAATATGCACATGCAGTACCTCCACACCATCAACTCCACCTCCTAAGGATTGGTAGATAAATGGGGCATAATTGTGTTCTTGGGAGGGGAAGGCTGATATTAACCTAAGCTCACCAATCTCCTCCACCCCCAAAATGTCTTCCAACTAGCTTCTCATCCAATGAACCTACCATGGTAACAACCACATCTGGAAGAACACTCCGCATCTAATACACATTCTCTTGAATATGCCGATCTATAAATGAGCAGCACTCTTCAGTGCTAGCTGTGTTAAAGGTTTCTTTCTTTCATTTATAAAAATGTGTTGGTACATTCTGACCCAGAACTCTATGTCAAAACATTTGCCAGCAAATCACCATCCCGGAGTCCTGGTGTATCAGCTAAACGATAATTGATTAACACAAATTGCCCTTTAATCTCTGTTCCTGGATACCAGGGAGGAATGCAATTAAGAAACAATTTGAAGTTGAACTGCGTCACCAGACTTGTGGTTTAAGTTGCCAGGGAATAACAATGAGAGTCTTGTTATGGCTTTGGTCTTTATTGCAGCAACTCAGTTTAAGCTTTGGTGTAACAAACCTGCCACCTCATTATTATCAAACCAAGCCAATGAAATGTGTTTGGAAAATGTCATTAGTGAATGTGTTCTAAGCATCCTTCCTAGCATCCTGGTGGCTCCTGAACAGAGCAGGGCATGTGAGTTTGTGCATTAGTTAGAGACAGCCATGCAAGTCAATTACTTTAAAACCAGCCCCCTTTCCTTGGGTTGTACCTTTTGCTCTCCTGCCCCTGGATGTGCTCTTGGACTTTCAGGCCACAGGAGGTGGCAGGGGTAGAGCTTATTACCTGATGGTAAAGGACATCCAAGGACTACTGCTGCCATCTTTGAGTGCTTCCGGATGGATAACTCTCAGAACTACCAGTCAAAAGGTGTTATGCAGCTGTTTGTCATCTGGACCAGAACAATGGGAAGCCACCTCCTCTTGTATGAGTTTTCACAGAACATGAGATCCTCAACAGGGCCCAGGTGCATGTCCCTCTGCCTCCTTTGCCCCAGTGCCAGCCGACAGGCTATACTGGTAAGAGAGACAGAACTTTCTGTGTAGCCGTCTGTCACTTATAGAGCCCCTTCTCAGGGAAGACAGTGCAGCGCTGTTACCGTTCAGCTTCTGGCAGGCAAGTTATATCGCATTATTCCATCTGGCATATATGTTTAAAATTTGTTTTTCAAGGTTCTTTGAAATCCATGTTCGAATAACGTTTTCATGTAGCTGATTGTACATCACATTGGGGATTCTGGGGGTGGGGTCAGAAAAATGATCGCGAAATACTGTAAATGAATGAATGAATATTCTTATTCTTCACTTCTTAATCCATTTTTGTGGCAAGAACAAGGAAAGAACAAGCGATGGGTAAACATGGGAAAATTACAGACAGAAGACAGTGTGAACTTCCATGTATGAAGAGGAAAGACTGAACATTCAAAGCCTTATCTGGCGCTTGGAAGCACTCCCTCCCACCCTTAAAGAGATGGCTCTTCTTCTACACAATGAGTGTTAACTATTGCAACCTCTCCTGCTGACCCCAAAGCAGTGCAATGTAGCAGCAATAATACTTAATCAAATAGCTTTTAGCTAAAGTGTCATTAAGCAAAGCAAAGCAACAACCGTATTGCTCTAACACCTGCATGTGTGTACGGATGTGGGCCACTATGTAAGGAATACAGTAGTATGAAGAAATAGCTGGCCCCATCAATAATTACAGCAAGATGATTGGCTGGCAGATGATGCAGGCAGGAAGCGATGGGGAGATCCTGGAGGACACAGCTGTGTTTACTGCGTAGACTGCTATAACTTGTATGCTAACCTCCTGGCGTCAGATGTGATGGTGGCTGCCATCCTATTGCCACAGTTGAAATAAAATTTAATAAAAATATAGCCAGCTTCTATATGTAAAATGGTGTTCTGGTGTGAGAATTTATTCACATTTATGGGGATGGAACAGCTGAAGGAACATCATTATATACAGTACTAACAAATGCAGTTGTATCACGGAGGGTGTGACTGCACAGTGAGAGAAATGTGAATTCACACACTGTGTGAATTTACATTGAGAAATTAAGGTTTCCCCAGGTCTGTTTTAATTAAATAGCCACACAGGGAGAGGAAGATATTGGCTAAATAGCCTTGTTTGCAGCTCGTTAACATACAGTATATCACAGAAGTGAGTACATCCCCTCACATTTCATAAATATTTTAGTATATCTTTTCATGTGACAACACTGAAGAAATGACACTTGGCTACAATGTAAAGCAGTGAGTAAACAGCTTGTATAACAGTGTAACTGTGCTGTCCCCTCAAAATAACACAACACATAGCCATTAATGTCCCTATGAAAAGATATACTAAAATATTTATGAAATATGAGGGGGTTTACTCACTTCTGTGATATACTGTAGCTCTCCTTGTAGCCCAGTAGGAGGCACAGCTACAGGAGAACTATTTAACAAATTTTAATCATGGTTGTTGTGGATTTTTTGGGCTCTTTGGCCGTGTTCTGAAGGTTGTTCTTCCTGACATTTCGCCAGTCTCTCTGGCTGGCATCTTCAGAGGACTGGAGTAGGAACTCTGTTCATGTTCCTACTCCTGTCCTCTGAAGATGCCGGCCACAGAGACTGGCGAAATGTCAGGAAGAACAACCTTCAGAATACGGCCAAAGAGCCTGAAAACCCCACAACAACCATCAGATCCTGGCCATGAAAATCTTCGAGAATAAACTGTAAACAGTTCACTGTTCTTTCTCGCTCTCTCTGTTTCTCTTTCTTTCCTGCTGCCTAGGTGCCCTAGCAGAACAGTGCTGGCACTAATCTGTTTAATAATAATAATAAATTGCATATTCTCCCTGGAGGGGAATGGCTGAGAGTGATGGATTGTTGTATGCATTAATTCAAGTGATCACATTGCCTGAACCAATGCAAATGGATCAAATGGTGAAAGAAGTAGTAGCCCCAGCGGTGGAGGCATAAACTATGGATTAAGAGCAAAAAACTCTGGGCAATTTGCTCTGCTTTTTGACACTGCATGGTCAACAGAAAAAAAAAAATAGTGAATCAACCCATCCCAATCCTGTTTCTCCAAGGGAAAGGTGTGAAGCAGATCCATGATGAAATGTCACAAACTATGGGTGACCGTGGCCCTTCATATGCAACAGTTAAACATTGGGTTGTCAATTTTAAAACTGGCCATTTTGGTGTTAAAAGTAAGAAACCCTGCTTTGGTGTTAAAAGTAAGAAACCCTGCTTCTGTCTCTGAGCTTGCAAATGTGAAAGCCATCCATGACATGATCATGGAGGACTGCCGAATATCAGCCAAAAGTATTGTTACATCTCTGGGAATATCTTGTGAGAGAGCTGGTGCTTTTATCCACAATGATTTGGAAATGAGAAAGCCAGCAGCAAAGTGGATCCCCAAACTTTTGACAACTGAACAAAAGAGGTAACGTGTGGAGTCATCGGTGGCTGTTTTGGAACATTTTGTAAGACATGAGTCAGATTTCCTAGGCAAACTGGTAACTGGTGATGGGACATGGATCTACTGTTATGGTCCTGAGACAAAGGAACAGTCTAAGGAATAGAGGCACAGTGGTTATCCCAAGCCAAAGAAGTTCTGAGTGCAAAGGTTGATGCAGAAGCAAATTGCATTTCTGGTTAAGGCTCAATACTTGTGAGCACCCCTCCAGTTTGTGGATTATTCACAACATTTCTTCACTATTCTGGTGTGTGTGTGTGTGTGTGTGTGTGTGTGTGTGTGTGTGTGTGTGTGTGTGTGTGTGTGTGTGTGTGTGTGTGTGTGTGTGTGTGTGTGTGTGTGTGTGTGTGTGTGAGAGAGAGAGAGAGAGAGAGAGAGAGAGAGAGAGAGAGAGAGAGAGAGAGAGAGAGAGAGAGAGAGAGCTCTTCCTCGGACCATCCTTATGCCCTATAATGACCCTTAAGTGGAGAACGTATTGTGAATTATGGAGGAATCAAAATAGTGGCCAGGAATTCACCAGCACAGCTGCTGTTGCTGCCAACTGCACTTCTTCCCCTTAAACAAAAATCCTTTAGCAAAAAGGAAGGAAATTGTGCTACAATGGCCAAATCTGAGCTCTGAGGAATTGTTTAAGAATTTCTCCTTCCCCTTGAGAGAGAAATGCAATGCAGTTGTCCAGCCAGTGTCTCCACCCTGCATCAGCCAGTAACAGGCATTTAACAAATAAACAACTGAGATCCTCGGCTGGAGAATTTTGAAAGGACAATTGTTCACAGATATAGTATTTGTAATTCATATATGTGAAGAATAAAGTTTGGGAAAGCTACTTTTTTTGCAGCTTTCTTGAAAATTATTGTTAAAAACACACCCATTTTCGTAAGCTGAAGGATCATAGAAGTTATTTTCTAAATAAGTAACTCTTCCAAGCTCTGGTTTAGATGTATCCTTAAAAGTGAATGTATATGAGAAGATTCTTACGGTATTTATCTCTGGCAAATTCCATAGCTCACACAATGATGTCTTTATAAATTAACCACTACAACTCAAGAGGGTAGCAGTTTGTATTGAAAACATCAAACTGCCACAGAAATCTTCTTGGCTTTGAGCCATGATTAATCAAATACATTTGTCTTATCCAAAAACAGTTTCTATTTTCCTTCCATGAATACCATTCCAGGGACTGCTGTTTGCTTTGTCGAAAAAGGATAGGAGACTCCTTAGTTTTCTTCCCTTGTTTTTATCTTGCAGCATGTTGTTGACTGGGCGATATCAAAGCACGGGGAAATCATGTTTGAATTCCCCCCTCTCTCCCCCTTCCTGCCCCCTGTCGATACAGTTATGCCTTCCCTGGAGGTGTATTCTAAAAATAGGGCATGGCAGCTGTGCATATTTGCAAACCGGACCAGGTGACTCGCTTGCTTTGCTTACATCTGCTGGGCTACTTTGTTCCTATCCCTCATAAATGTGCAAACCTGTCAAACAGTCCAAATTAATTGCCAGATGTTCCTGGAACCTTATCACTTGCAACTTCAGCTTCAGAGTCCTGACCTCTTGGCTAAGTTCTCCTTTTTGGTTCCCACACAAGTGCCTAAAGCCTGCTGTGGAAAATAATTTCAATTCTCTTCTACAGCCATGGTTTCAACATTTATATGTACAGTCAAATGCTGAATTTCTGCTACATTTTGGTCACCTGTGCCCTTTTATAGAAACGACAAAGATACCCATTCCACTCTATAGATGGCAATGCTAAGAAAGAAGTCTCAAATTTCATATTTACTGAGTAATATTCTCTTTTCTATTTAAACACACTGTACTGCTTAGGTTACTAAACCCAGTATGTGGCAATGCATTCCTTCTAAGCATCAGTAAGTTCACTTGCCTAGCCAGAGAGATAATGGGAAGCTATTTTTTCCCCAAGCTATTTTCAATGTCTTCACTGCTAAATATGGGCTTGCTGATTATACCCCAGACATAGTCGTTCTTTAAAGCACATCAGTTTTCTTACAAAAGCAAGAGGTTTTGCTCTTCCACTTCCTAGCCTTGAAGTCGGTTTTCCGACAAGACAGTAAATTCCAAGAGGACATCTAGTTGGCTTCAGCACACTGTGGGATTGTTCACATAAGATGCTATGGTATGATTAACTGCTTGACTCCCATTTTAAAAATCTTAATTGCCAATCATAGCTTATGATATGAATGTGTGCAATGCCTGTCACACATAGCATGATACCTCTGCACAAACCACAAGGCGTGTACATAAATGTATAACACTATTAACATCAACAGGGCCATCTTTATGAACAAGAAATGTGATGTTCATCAAAAGGCAGTGACCACTGGACTTCATTTCCTTTTTAAAAGCATCAAGAATTCATGGCTATATTGCTGGACTCGGTCTTGAGAGATGGAGGTTCAAGTGCTCGCTGAGCCGTAGAACTCACTGGGTGATTGTGGGACAGTCGCGCTGCCCCCGCCTGACTAATCTGACAGAAGAGAACCCCACATGAGTGCCACCTTCAGCTCACTGGAAGAAAGATGAGACACAAAAGTTGTTAACACAAAAGTAAACACATAAATTTAGGATGTTTAACTTGCGCTGTTCTGTGGACAAACTGGTATGTAAAGGAAACAGATGAATAACCCAGTGTATGTTTTTTTTGCAACCGGTTGTGTGAAATTCTGATGAGCTGCTCAGAAAGGCTGTTACATCAGGACCATACATAGTAGTTAGCAATGCAGCATCAACTTGCCCACTGGATATGCCCGTCTTAAGCATGTTTTCCTTGGGGAATGATGAGTTTACAGACCCTTCATCCCTAGGAAGAAATGAGGGTCAGAGTGTCATTTCTAGGGATGTGTAAAGACTTTGCAATACTGGGTTTTTCAAAATTAGATCTACTTAGTCCCCTCTTCCTGGATTCAGTACAGACACTGGTGCAATTTGAAGTTAGAAAGTCATATATTGGGGGGCTTGTGATATACCGTATTTTTCCGTGTATAAGACTATACTTTTGTCCAAAACCTTTAGAATAAAAATTGAGGGTCGTCTTATTCACGGAAGTAAGACAAGGAGAGAACAAAAACAAATGGAAGGGAAAGCAGGGATCAAAGTGATCCTGCAGGGCTTTGATCCCTTTCCCCCTACACTTGCTAAGTCCCACTTAGATTTCTTATTTTGGGTTAGAAAAGTAGGGGATGTCTTATACATGGGGGCGTCTTATACATGAAAAAAATATGATATGCTTCCAGTACAAATTGGGACTGACCTACCTTGAGCTGGTTTAGAAGTGGCCTGAATCAATGCGTCTTGGGTTTGTAAAAAAACCTTGCAAATGAGGAAAATAAAGGACTGTGACTTGGGATGGTGGTGGTGGTGGGGACACTACACAGTACTATCAATTTTGGCAATGTCATGGACCTTCAATATGTAGGCAAAGCTCTTCCTTCCCTTCCTTTTCTTGGGGGCCGTGGACTCTATTTCTTGCCTTTTCATGACTCCACCCTGCATCAAACAGCAGCAGGCATTAAACAAATAAAAGGAAGTTGAAACAGTTGAGTTTCCTAGACCTACTCTGAACTATCAATCAAAGCCTGCACAAAGGACCCAGTCATTCATCTCACATTCACCTGTACACTCAGTCCTAAGTGTGATGGAGGCCCATTGTAGCTACCTGAAAAGAGAAAAAAGGAGGAAAATTCTTGAATGCAGCCAGTCTAGTAAGTGTTGTAGCACCCCTCCTTCGCTGTGCCTACACATGAAATGGCTGCTCAGTCTAGTGGACAAGAATCTATAAACTGCAGTGAGGTCAGTCTGAGCCCTCTCCAGGGTCTCAGAAGGAGTTTCCAGGGGAGGTTTTGACTTTTATTGGGATTTCAGCCATTGATCTAATCTGGCACTTCCTTCTTTTACTACAGTATTAGTTCCATTTCCCCCTGAACTGCAACCGGTACAAGTCTCACTCGTCCCTCTAATTTCATCATTTTTAACTCCCAAAGCACAGGAGCAAACCTGAGTGATTTGTAGGGACCTGCAAACTGGTCCAAATATGTTTGAGGGCTCATTGAACCACCTTGTAGCTGACCCTGATCTGCCCCATTTGGATGTTTTCCTTTGAAGCCAGTGGACACCCCTGGCCTGTTTTATGCAGTCATTGTCCTGCAGATACAGAATGAGCTCACATCAAGGATTTTCTGGAATTCTGCCATTTTGTCTTGGTATCCACTTGAAACACAAGCCACAAAGACAGGTATCTGTTATAGGACTACCCTACACCATTGGAGAACAGACAGCTGCTCAAATAATTTACAACAATAATTTGTTTCTGTGAGTTAAGAACCCCTCAAAATGATATGTTCTTAACAGAAAGAGAAGTGATTGTCATGTGATTAACTTTTCCTGGATTTGTATATTGCTTCTCTGCCAATAAATCCTCTCACATGCCTCAGCTTTCATCCAGTTTTTATTACAAGACTCTGCCATAATCATTTCCGAAGATTCTGGCCTCTGCTATAGGAAGGGGAATGCTAAGCTGTCATTTTGAGTTAAAGTTCTTGCATTGAAATCAGATCACATGATAAAACTGAGAATATCATTTTCGAAAATCTATGGGACCTCTAAAACACAAGAGAGAATAACAGGGCTTGGTATTTATTTATTTTTTGTGTGTGTGCGCATAGCTTTTACACCAATATCCAGATAATGACTTCAACAAAGCTGGACATTTTCCTATGATAGTTAGATGGAAACAATGCTTTTTGGACTAAAAATTCCAAAATTCCTCTGCCATGCTGCCTGGGGAATTCTGAGCTTAAATCTGCATAGTAGTTAAGTTCTCCACAGTGACACGGTCTGTTCTCATGGCTACAACTTCTGAAACTAAGAGCCAGCATCATAGCATTGGTGATTCTGATTTTTCTTTTTTGTCCCCCTGATTTGATATCTAGTTCCTTAAACATGTCGTTGAACAACACTGGAAGCATCATGCCACCACTGGAGGAAATCATCTTCCAAAATCAAGCAATAGGCCATCAAAACACCTGTAGTTTCTGAGATGCTTCTCGTAAGAGAATGGTTGACTACCGTGTGAACAGCATGTTAATATAGACAGACTTTTAGCTGGATCCATGTTCGTGCAGGCCTTCCCTCCAGTTAACCCTTGATTATTTTTCTTTTCTTTTTTCCTTTTCCTTTCTTTTTGCCATCTTGAATAATTTATTAATTTATTAGCTCATGTTATAAATTTTTGTGTATATTTGTACGTTTTTATCTATGTATTTGGAAGCCGCCTAGAGTGGTTGGAAGACCAGATGGACAGGGTATAAATAAAATAAAATAAAATAAAATAATAAAAAAAATCCAGCTCTGCTCCTGTTCTTTCCTGACCCCACAAAGTTTTTGCTCAGTTGGATCTCTTTGCCCTTTCCTGAAATAAATGCCTTTGGTTCGGCCCTAGCTGGCCTAGACCCTGGACTCCTTGACTTTACTTGAATCAAGACATACAGTTTCATATCAAGCCCTGAATCAGCTGCAGTGCGGGCAGTGGTCCAGTAAGTGATGACCCAGGGGCACTGAGCAAAGCCCCTACGCTTCATGTAGGAATGGGCAAACTGTGGGTTCCAGAGGTTGTTGGACTGTGACTCCCCCGCTTATTGGCCCTAGACAACAGTGAATGTGAGTGGAAATTACTGTCCAACAGGAGAGCATACTTCTGGTCTAATGAATAACTCAGACCCCAAAAAATCAACCAGGAGCAGAATCAAGAAGCAAGCCAGAGGTCAGGACTATGAAGCAGGCAAAGACCTAGTAGCTGATCTAGGACCACACATAAGGGCTCTACTGAAACAGGAAGTCATTTGATAGTCCTTTCTTTCTAGACTTTGACAAAATGCTAAGTAATTATACGATATAGCTATGGGATTACTGAGGAAGAACAAAATTGGTCATGTTAAATTAAGCTAAGAGCAGAGACAAGAAGGAGATGAGAATGAAAACATTTAGAAATCCAGGTCCATTGGAGGGAGTCGTTATCCAGACATGGTTGTTGTTCCGTGCTATTGAGTCAAAACTGACTTATAGCAACCTTAACGGGCCTTTCAAAGTAAGTGAGGTATTTAAGGAATGGTTTTACCAGTTCTGCCGCCGCCACCACCTCGCGAGTTTCCATGGCTAAGCAGGGATTTGAACACAGGCCTCTCGAGCCCTAGCTCATTACTCTGTCCATTACACATACTGGGCATCTCTAGACACAGAAAGGAAAGAATTCCAAGAAGAAAAACGTGGCAAGCCTGTTGAAGGAAACTCAGTTAATATGTCCTTCGTCTTTTGTATTAAGTGGGTAGAAATAGCTGTTCTTTCACATTTCAGGGAAACGGGGGCCACTTTTGCTGCAAGCCTTTTCTCCACACAGTTTAAAGTGGGCCAATTAAGGACAGATTTGGAAGCCCAGCCTTGTTTACATGCAGAGCATGACAAATGTCCGAGGCTGCTGCGTTCGTTGGAGCGCACAACCAGCAAGATGAACTTTGTTCTGACATTAAATCTATAACTGTTTTTACAGTGGCTCAGAGGCTAGACTAATAAAATGTGAGAATGCTGATAAAAAAAAGAGAGAGCATTTATAGCTTGTCCAAGATGGTTGGAAAGTTTATAGACATTTGTAGGATACTTTATTTCTCTTTTCCTCTCAGCAACACATGGCAAATAGCACTGCTCGGCCACAGACAGTCAAACTTTTTCAGGGCAGATATAGTTATTTTATGAAGAAAACTCCCTTCTTGTCTGAGCACTGATTCCCTACACAAGGGACTGCTCCTCTGGTACAATACTTTTCTAGTTTGAGCCACTTTCCTTTCCCCAAGCATGTGAAGCTAATTCCCAGCGACTTGAGAACAGGGAGGGGGACTTGAGTTGTGGGACTCACTGTCAAGGTGGACTTAAGTCACACTGGGGACTCGACTTGCAGGTTTTTGTTTTCAATGACTTGGACTCGAGCTGCAACTCGGAACTCACCCGCCCTCTCCCTTTTTTTCTGAGGAAAAAAGGCTTATTTTTAATAGGGACTTGGGACATGGACCCAAAGGGCTTGCCAACATCCCTGCTTGAGAATCACATCATCACTGTGACACTTGAATCTCATATGAAGCAGTCAGATTTGACCATGCAGTGTCATGAAGTCAGAGGGACAAAAGGAAACAGTTTTGGACAAATAATTTTGCTCCCATTTATGGTCGCTCCGAAAACTATTGGAAGGATGTGTCTGAAAAATTTGTGAACTCTACTTCATAACTGGAGAAATCAGCAGGACTTTAATGTGGTCAGGGGGTGGTGGAGCTTTTTGATTATCAGATATGATGACATCATTTGCCCCTCCCACAAAGCTCCCTTGTTTCTTCTGGGCTTAGCTGCAATTATTAGAGTAGTTGAAGGGAGGAGCCACGATATGCTGGTGTGAACTCCCTCTGTTGCCATGCAAAGTATTTTGAGGGCGGCTTGTACGTAGACTATTAAGACTTACACACTTTACAAAAGACCTGCTCCAGGCAAAGAAAGCAAATTGCTAGTTAAATCTCTTTCTCTTATGCCTGATGAAGTGGACTTTTCACATTATTATATTATACCCTGTTTCCCCAAAAATAAGACCTAACCTGAAAATAACCCCCCAGTATCATTTTTCAGGATGCTCATAATATAAGCCCTACCCCAAAATAAGCCCCAGTTGAGTGAAACCCCGCCCTCCACCCTTGTGCAGCAGCCGGAAGAAGATGACATGACTGTATTTGAAGAAATGTAGATGGTTGTACATTAAAAAATCCCCCTGAAAATAAGCCCTAATGTATTTTTTGGAGGAAAAATTAATATAAGACCCTGTCTTACGGGGAAACACGGTATATAAAAGTTAGTCTTTCAGGTGCCACCATGATTTACTCTTTTTAAAAAACTTTTATTTCTATTTTGCTTTTACCTATATTGCTAGAATTTGTTTGTTTGTTGATCTGTATCAATACAGATGCCAGGACTTCGGTGCTCCTCTCGGGATGGTGGCTTTGGCGGGCAGTGAGTGTCATAATGAGTCATTGCTTTTAAACATTTGCTATGACACTACTGGTGGGTTCAGTCCTGCATCTGTGTTGACTAAGCTTATAGGAAGCATATGCTTTCAAGACATGAAGGCCAAAGACTTACAACCAGCTCTTTCTTTGGGCATCAGGTTCAGGTGAGCGGCTGCTAGTTTGGCTAAAATACCAGAACCCAATTGTTTGCTATAGTCAAAATGTTCAGGTAAGGTACTTTCTCCCCATTTTGAATAACCAGGAGCCACAGCAAAGGATACCATTGTGCTTCCTGGATGGTATGGTATGTTACCGAAGCATTCATTAGTCTGCCTAGGAATGAAAGCTGTCAAAAAGTTATAAGTTTAAGAGTCTGGAAACCTTGCCTTTTAAAGAGCACACCTCTCTAAGTAAGCATCAACAGATCCAGGAGAGACGGGGTTCTCGTGCCCCATCAAAACCTGTGCCACAAGCCTGGGAAACCCTCCAGAGCTTTTTTTTTCGGGGGGCAGGGGCAGGGGAGAGGAAGTGGGTCTCACACCTCCCCCTCAAACGTCTGTGAGTGCAGTGTTTCATTTAGGCCAAGGGAACTGTTTGCATTTAAAACCAGGTTATGTGCAAAGATTAATTTAAGTCAGCTGGCAGCCATCAGTCATTTCCTTATTTCAGAACATCTACATCAGCTTAAATTAGCCTAAGATGAAAAACTGCAAGATATACATAAGAAACAGGCCATGTCTGTTGCTACCACTTTTTAAAACCAATTGAAAAACTATCTGGGCCTATATTTATAGGGTAGACATAGGAACATTTTTTAACCTCTTCAGCCACCCAGGGACTGAAACCATGAAAGGCGGAGTGTGTTTGTGCATAGGTTTTTCACAATGACTCACAGTGGTGCTCAACCAAACTTTCCAGTCATGTGGGAGAGAGCCAGTGCAGGTTTAACTGAGTGCACGCAGAATCCATTTTCCTGTCATCCGATGGACACATGGAACTCTGGGATCACGGTATGGATGCAGTCCCATTCCTCCTTCATACTCTGTGTGAGGTGGGAGAGGGGATTCTGTAGTCCAGATATGTACCGTAACTTTTTCAAATTGTGATTTTGCACACATATTAGTAACGTGCCTTATAGAGGAATTCCAGTAAACAAGAAAAAACAGACCCTTATTTCATTCAGTCACAGCTGAGGAGCACCCATCTCCACACCAGTATCAGAGGAGTTCTCCCTTTGTGAGAATCGCACTTTCTCTGTTAACTGGCCAACTGAAGTAAAAACCCCACCAAGAGTAGCTAAAACCGTGTCTCTCTGTTAATATTGTTATTCTATTTCTATCTCTCTCCATTATCTTGTACTGTCCTGATATTTCGTTGTAATTTATTGTTATTGTAGGCTTGAAGTTTCCATTCGAATGGAGTGTGTTTTAATTTTCTTCGGCTACTGTATAAAATTTATTAAAATCTGTATCTTCTGTTCAGTGTCTCATATTATTTTCAAATCCAATAGAGGAAAAGAGGATAAAAGTTCTCTGTATGGCTTTGGGGTCTCTGTATACTTATTACTATTCACTCTCTCTCTAAAATATATAATGCCTCATGCTAGTTTACTGATACTCATAGTGGCACATAATCCACACATCAGAACTGCAAATGTTTTCAGCTGCAAGGCTTAACAGCATTTTTGAATTTCTCTTGGGCTGTTTGTGAGATCATCTGATCACATTAATGAGAAGGAAGGAAGGAACCGAGATATATGTAATGTGAATATAAATTCTTCTGTGAGTTTTGTACTCCCATTACAAATGGATTGGAGGAAGAAGTGGTATAAGCCACATATGTGAAAGTATTCTGAGCCTCAGCTGGAAACTACCACAGCACAGTTGGAGTCCTCTGCACTAATGTGCAATTAAGCTGCTAGGTCCTGGTGGTAAATCAGAACAGTTTGGTACACAGCATCCCATCTGTATCGTATCAACTGCCAGTTGCTTAAAGAGATGTTCCAATAACAGCAGACTAAGAACTCAGTGCTGTCGCAGGACATAGAGCTAGCTGTGACAAAGGACAAAATGGCACCTGTTCCTATATTCTACCCATACAAGCTGACTAGATAGGCAGTTGAACTTTACTTCAGTACTACCAGTGAGGTTGGGTTATCTGTCATACTTGAGGGCCGATAATTTAAAGAGTAGGAGGCATGTGTTGTATCTCACGTTGCTCTATCTGGGATCCTGGAGGCATGGCCAACATGGCAGAACCCCACCATTTGATCCCTGAGGCAGTTGCCTTGCTTTGCCTGACGGGAAGGCCAGTCCAGTGAGGGTCACTGAAGAACATGAATGCAGGGGAGTTAAACACTAATTTATCTCAACTACTAACTGTTTTCCTGTCAAAGGTTCATACACATATTTCATGGCACTCACACAGGGACACAGAAAAGCACTTTCTGCAGTACAGGCCGAATGATAAGTCACATCATTAGGAAACACTACACATCATGAAACTCCAACTTATTTGGTCTGCAGCATCATTTAATTAAACTCCATCCTTCATGCTTCTCCTACTAACACCACTCTGGCAGAAATATCGTTAAGTCCTTCCTTGTATCTGGAATTGGAGAGACGAAAGAGAGGAAAGTCATTATATGTTGCAGTGCAGTTCTCACTAATGAGGGACGACATCTTGGGGAAAGATTTCTGATGGCATAAATGAACTTTCCATATATTGAACTCACACTGGAAGTCAATGGTAGCGAACCATGTAGCAAAGTGCTAATAGAAGAAATGGCAAAAATACAAATTGTATTTCCATTCATTCGGTTAGGGTGAAGAGGAAGATGACTGTATTAGTGCATAAGAGGGCAAAACTCTGTTTCAGAGTCTGTGGTTTTTGCCTCTTGATATTGTAGCATTTCCTTTTAATAAAACTTGTGTTTCAATATATCAAACACTATTACTAGTTTCATCTGCAGGCAAACACAATATCTTTAGGTGCACAGAAATGAGAATATGCTCTCAAGATATCAAGGACTGGCTCTGGTCTCTGGATGATCCATGCGGAAAAGATTTTTTCAGGTTCTGAGCTAATAAGCAACTCACAAGTATATACCATGTATACTTGTGGTCTCTTGAAAGACAAAAAATTGATCTGTGAGGTCAGACCAATGAAGCAGCAAGTCATGCAGTTGGGGACAGTGAAGCTGTCACCTCCAGCAATAGATTTAGGATGTCATATAATGACAATGGATGTTAAATTATTCACTTTGTTGTTAAAATATATGTAGCATTAGCTATGAAGAGAAAAACATATTGAGTTTTCTTCAGAATAACATGGCTTGGTTTGGGATTTTATGTACCTTGGCTTGATAGTGTGGGCGCAATTTCCTCTTCTGCATCAAAGCAGTAGTATGTCGTGGGCTGGCCCTTATCAACAACATTCACATGGATGCTTCTTATCTATTCCCAAATAAATACCTGACCATACTTGAGGCCAGCCTTCCCATCAGGCAGAGTGAGGTGGCCTTTGGGAAGTCATAAAATGGAGCAAATTATATTTGTTATTATATTTTCACTGCCTGGAAAGTGTAGAGCTTAGGGATGGGAACTACATGTTAACATTAATGGAAAAAACATATAAGAGGTTCTTATTTCAATTTTCATGTTCTTTCATTCATTCCTTATAGAGGGTCTCAGAAACACAAAGGATTCATGTTCATGTTCATGTTCTTTCTCTTTTTCTCTTTTGTTTAACTTTTCTTTATTGTTTCACCCTTTGTCTGTCAAATCACCTGGGAAACTTTTAATACAACAGTGTTGCAAGGACTGTTGCCAGTAGCCAATCAGAACATCTAGAAGTGGGAGAGTGAGAATGTTGAAGATGAAAAAGAGTCTGGATCTGTTGGAACTCTGTGAGAGTCCTTTGGCTCAGTCTTATTCTGCAGCTGAGTCCTACTAGTGCCAGAAAACATGAATGGGGGAAAACAAAAGGAAAGAACCTGAAAGAGCTGGCTTTCATGGACTGGTACACAAAAGACATGAGAACAAAAGAGGCACTTTCCAAAAGAACCTCAAAATGATATAAGCACAAAAGTTTTCACCATGTAATTCCCTAACAGTTGGAAACTGAGTGCCAATACAGGTGGGAAGGAATTTGAAATTGGGGAAGCAAGAAAGATAATCATATGTTTTTCTTTTCTTTTCTGTCTCTAAGTGTAGATTTCTACTGTCAGGCTCTCACCTTTCCTTCTTTTCAGTCTCAGATAATTTCCTGTTTCCTCCTCTTCATTAGTTCACAGTCAGGCTGCAGATGGTCTCTCCATAATGCTCAGCTGAGCAGCACTGCACAGACGCAAGGTCTTGAACCTGGATTGTCTGCATCCCAGCCCAGCATTCTATCCCACAATGGGCTCATTAGTCACAAGCTTGATATTCCTTCTCAACAGTCACAAACTCAGTCGCTGGCCACTATTTTTCGCCAGTACAGGTACCAAATAATCCCATCATTTCTCGAATTTTCCACTTTGTGTACCAAAATAACTGAGCTGGTTTTGAACACTACGAACCTCAGCTTGGATGGGTGGATGAGAGCACAGTTTGTTCTGCCTCAGGCTGCAATATGTTTTGAGTTGGCTGTGATAACTCTCTGAAACCCCTGAGGAGTGCTTTGTCAGTGTCTCTGCAGAATCACATGCCAGTTGTCAACCTGAAAAGGAATGTTTGATGGAAAACGATGCTGACATTGTCACACCTCTGAGCTCTTTTGAACTGGGCAAATTTCACATTCTCATTCAGGTAATTAAGGCTGTTGACAACATTACTAAATACACCCGTGCCACAATGTACTCTTGAAAGATGCCTCTGGAAAAAAGACCAGGGCAAAACATGGCCTTCTAGATGTTGTTAGACTACAGATCCCATAATCCCCCATTTTGACAGACAGGCACCTATAGGAACCTAAGTGTGGCTCACCTGGGAGAAAGGCGTTCCAGGCACAGGACAGAATATCATTTTGTTTTCTTTGTACAGTACATTAAATATCAGCTATATCAAAAGAGGCGTCAGCTGGCCACAAAACAACAAGAACAACAAGGGACTAGAGAATTACATTCAAGCAGTTTATACATGGTCTGAAAGCAGGGGTTAGCTTAAGATAAACGTATGATGGAAAACATTACAGCTATTCCTTGATATACTACTCTTGATGCTTTTCAGATGCCCTTTGGACATAAGAATGCTGAATCCCCTGTTTGTCTGGCAGGAACAGAACAGAGTGATTGATCTGTGTAGAACAGAAGAGCATCAGGCTGCTGTTAATCAAAAGCTTCAGACACTCAGTCTCTTGCAAATGAAGATGAACTCTTCACTTTTTACCTTTTATTTTTTGAGAAAAGAAAATCAGTGGCTAGGGGCGAAAATTATGGGTTTGGCTTCACCTTTGTAATGCCTACGCCTTGGTGTTTAGGTTTGATTCAGGTCCTAGACAGACTTGCTCAGATCCTTAAAAACTGGAGGTAAACAGAAATGCTTCTTTGAAAGGTCCCCTTTCTGATGCAGGCATGATTATAAACATTCTTTGAGATCTTTTGCTTGACTAGAACAGTGTTGTATGTTCGGAACTGATTTGTCTTCACTTGGTGTTCACCCGCAACCTTGTTTTATTCCATTTCATGTCACTTTTATGAACTCTCGGTCTGGAAATATTTTTTTTAAAAAAACATTCCTTCTATAACAGTTATACAACCTTTATATACTTCCTATAAAGATATGTTTTTTCGTTCTTAAACTGCTGACTTGGACTTTTAGAAAAATGAATAGAAACCCTGCAGAATTCATACAATATCTTAGGTGCAATCGTGCCCATCTCAATCCATTGTGTACAATTAAGATACTGAAAAGAAGAAAAGGGGAACCTTGGGACATTATGGTTGCTTCAAGGTTTCTCCATCCTCATCTTTTTATTAGGAAAACAGGAAAAGCAGTGGGGTGGATCAAAAGTGCTTTTTGCCAGCTGTGTTTATTGCATAGAATTTTCCTTTCTCGGATGCAGAAGATCTTGCTATGTTGATTTTTTCTTCTTCTTTTTTGTTAAGTTCTAGGCTGGGCTACTGCAATGAACTCTGTGTTGGGCTTGAAGATGATCTGGAGACCTCAGATAGCACAAACTGTGTTGGCTTGTCTTCTGAAAAACATTGTGCAGTGTGAGTATATCCAAAATCTGTATTATGTTATTTACTCAGGCTTTTGATTCTCAATTAATCCACATATTTTAGAATCTGCCACTTTTTATGGCAAACAGCATTCATTACATGAGCCATACTTCATTCTCAGTTAGCAAGGGAACCACATTTGCTATACATGGGGCTTTCACTGGAGTGGCCAGAATTTTCTTAAGCTGTAACTCTTCATTTGTTTTCAGGAAGGACCTCAGGGCCCAGTTACAAGAGGGGAAAAAGCCATAGTTGAATCAGGTTTACCATTTTATAAATCAATACTACACAATGCACATGGTGGTGTGGGTTGTTTTGTCACAGGATTGTGTTATTTTGATTGGAAGCAAAGTATTTTACTCTTCTGCCAGAAGATTGTTTATTTTAACATGGATGTTAAATTGAATTACTTTAAATCATTTTGCCATATGCGGATGCCTTTGTTGTTGTAAACTTTTCCTAATTTGTCCAAACCCTGCCCCCCCCCAATCTGAATGCCAGTTGCATGTTCTTTGTATTGGACTGTGGCATCTTGTAGTCCAAATGTTAATTAAGCTTTTTCTGTCTACTTTAGTGTTGTACCACTTATTCACTGATACAGGCAGTTCAAAAATAATGCTTTTCCCCTGTTGATTGTGTTTCTCAAATCACATTGGAGTTTTGAATGCCGGGGGATGCATGGATAGATGTCATTCTTTGTGCGGTTTTCTGGCAGTCCCTATCTTTACAAAACTTTACTGCAAGTGGAAGTATTTTCTTCCATGAACACAACATGGGATATCTGTTCTGACAATTCTGACAATTTCCACTGTATCCAGGAAAGGCTTGCATGCATTCCATTGAAGTAGAAGCCATATTCGTTGTGAGAGTCCTGTCCTGATCCTTAATCACTTGCTTTGTTCCTTAATTGCAGCTGTATAAGTGTTTCTGTAAAGTTTCTTCAATGAGGGAATATTACATCTGTGCTGCAAATGGAATGGAAGTAGGAATATATCTTGTGGTGCACTTGATTGTAAAAGAAGGTTTCCTTCTCTTTGTCAAATAATTGTAATTGAAGGATAGTTTTTGGATCCTGTGACAAAGGGCTGGGTGATCTGGTATGGTGTATAGCTAGAACACGTTACTTTCAGGACTACAGCTCCCAAATGTGTCAATCAACTAGAATGATGTTCACTAGTTAACTGGTGGAGTTTTTCTCCCCAGGCTCTGGTTATTATGCACCTTCACTGTCTGTCCTTCAAGTTGTATTTTATAGTTTAAAGTGGCACGGACCCTTTTGACCTTAAGGGAATGCAACCTACACATGGCTTTTAGATAAATAAAGAAATACAGTGGATAAGGTTGCCAGTGGAAAGGTGAAGGAATGATATTTGAGCTAAAGGTCACTGGGAAAAAGCAGGATAAGTTAATGAAATGGGAGAAAAGTGGGATAAATAAACATATGACAGTATGGTTGATGCATCTTCTCCCCCCACCCTTTCTTCTTCTTCTTTAAATAATATGGTAGCAACTCGGGCTGGCATGCCATCCGCATCCTATTGTCTGTCTAGTTCCAAAACCTAAGACTGGGTCGCAGTGCTAGAGCTCTTGCGATGTTACAGAGTCCACTCCGTTTTCATCTATCACTTAGCCAGGTGCTTGTGTATTAACCGACAGTCGTCCTGGAAGGCAACCGCAAGTGTAGTTTCTAAAAATTCATATTGAGAAATTGGTCAGATCCTGGTTCCATTCTTTTCTTTGCGTGTGTGAATGCAGATAGGCTGGTCATAGCACTATTCTGAGGCTTGGAAGTCAAATGTTAATGCCATTGCTAGTTCTTGTGATAGATGGCAATACCATTTAAATATGTCAGCACCAACAACGGCATTTATTTATTTAGGCATAGGTAACATTTATTCATTATTTCAGAAACAGTATGCGATGGGGTTGGGAGGATGTCTTTGGACAATTTATTTGGGTCTCTGTGTGTGTTATTTTAAAAAGAGGAGACTTTATGGGAATAACAAGGTACCCTGCAGTGATGAGTGGAACATTACTGTGGAAAATAATGACTGACTGACTGGACTTTTTTTAAGTAATGATTCCAAGCTTTGAAACTTCTGACAAAAACGAAAATCAAGAAAAATAAAAAGGTGCTCCAAGGCCAAGGGTAGAATCCCATTTACCATCTCTGGTGCATGCATGGTTCCTCTGGAGTAGCTCTGCCTGACTCTCTTAACCAGGTGGAAGGCTGTGGAAATCACCCATTAAAGCAACTGGAGCTTCTACTTATACACCACCTTGCACAAGTTCTGTAAATGTCACCTCCCTCACACAGTGGACCGTTGTACAAGCAAGACAAACAAACAAACAAACAAACAAACAAACAAACAAACAAACAAACAAACAAACAAACAAACAAACAAACAAACAGGATACTGTCTAAGGGTTTTATGATACAAACACTTCCCCTTTTATGATACAAACACTTCCCCATTCAAGGAATTTCATGGGCTGAAGAGTCTATGTATTGTTATCTTCTATTTTTAACCACCCACAGTTTCCTACTGCTTCATCCCTCCCTTTTCTTACCCAAGAAAATCTGTTAGGAATGGAGGGGGGGAACAGAAGAGCTCCACCATTTCGATTGCCGTGGGTAGAATCAACTTTAGTTTTAAATTCAATGACCTAAATTGAAACAATGGGCCCCGGTAGAGCACAGGCATCGAATTAGGCTTTGAAAGAGTCAGGAACAGTTGAAACACAAGGCGATTATTAAGGAAAGTCAACAAACATCCGACTACAGGCCCTATTCTTACAGTTCAGCAAATCCAGGAGCCCACTAGTCCCCCCCCCCCCACTTTAGTAGCAGATCTGAACATTGCATAGAAAATTAGAACTTGAACTTCAACAAAACAAGCAACTGGAAACCAGTGAACTTACAATATCATCTAAAGTAGTACCCCTGTATGTGCAGGGGATAGGTTCCAAGCCCTCTGTCCCATGGATGCTTGAAATTGCAGATAGTAGCAAACCCATTCACTACTATCTGCAAAGGGGAGGGCAAGGGGAGGAGGTAAGTGCTCATGTGTACTGCGTTAAATGTGTGTGTGCACAGTAGGGTGAGTTGCAGCAGCAGCAACCATGGACAACATAAACTGCAGATACCAGTTCTGTGGATTCTAATGTACCCAACTTGCTGGGGAGAGGACAATGCGTAGCCGGCATAAATAAAAAAATGTTGTTGTTTACCCATTAAGTCTTGTCTGACTCTTCGTGACTCCATGGACCAGAGCACGCCAGGCCCTCCTGTCTTCCACTGCCTCCCAGAGTTGGTCAAAGTCATGTTGGTAGCTTCGATGACACTGTCCATTCATCTCGTCCTCTGTCGTCTCCTTCTCCTCTTGCCCTCATACTTTCCCAACATCAGGTCTTTTCCAGGGAGTCTTCTCTTCTCATGAGATGGTCTTGGAAGCCTCAGTTTCAGGATCTGTCCTTCCAGTGAGCACTCAGGGTTGATTTCCTTTAGAATGGATAGTTCTTCTTGCAGTCCAAGGGACTCTCAAGAGTCTCCTCCAGCACCACAATTCAAAAGCATCAATTCTTTGGCGGTCAGCCTTCTTTATGGTCCAGCTCTCACTTCCATAGATAGCTACTGGAAAAACCATAGCTTTGACTATGCAGACCATTGTCGACAAGGTGATGTCTCTGCTTTTTAAGAAGTTGTCAAGGTTTGTCATCGCTTTCCTCTGAAGAAGCAGGTGTCTTTTAATTTCGTGGCTGCTGTCTCCATCTGCAGCAATCCTGGAGCCCAAGAAAGTAAAATCTGTCACTGCCTCCATATCTTCCCTTTCTATTTGCCAGGAGGTGATGGGGCCTGTGGCCATGATCTTAGGTTTTTTTTTTTTTTTTTGATGTTGAGCTTCAGACCATTTTTGCGCTCTCCTCTTTCACCCTCATTATGAGGTTGTTTAATTCCTCTGCACTTTCTGCCATCAGAGTGGTATCATCTGCATATCTCAGGTTGTTGATATTTCTTCCGGCAATCTTAATTCTGGTTTGGGATTCATCTAGTCCAGCCTTTCACATGATTTATTCTGCATATAAGCTACAAGTAAATAAGCAGGGAGACAAGATACAGCCTTGTCGTACTCCTTTCCCAATTTGGAACCAATCAGTTGTTCCATATCCAGTTCTAACTGTTGCTTCCTTTCCCACATATAGGTTTCCCAGGAGATAGACAAGGTGGTCAGGCACTCCCATTTCTTTAAGGACTTGCCATAGTTTGCTGTGGTCCATACAGTCAAAGGCTTTTGCATAGTCAATGAAGCAGAAGCAGATGTTTTTCTGGAACTTTCTGGGTTTCTCCATAATCCAGTGCACATTAGCAATTTGATCTCTAGTTCCTCTGGCCCTTCGAAATCCAGCTTGTACTTCTGGGAGTTCTCGGTCCACATACTGCTGAATCCTTGGAGGATTTTGAACATAACCTTGCTAGTGTGTGAAATGAGTGCAATTGTACGGTAGTTGGAGCATTCTTTGGCACTGCCCTTCTTTAGGATTGGGATTTAGACTGATCTTTTCCAATCCTCTGAGCACTGCTGAGTTTTCCAAACTTGCTGGCATATTGAGTATACCACCTTAACAGTGTCATCTTATAAGATTTTAAATAGTTCAACTGAAATGCCATTACCTCCACTGGCCTTGTTGTTGGCCATGCTTTCTAAGGCCCACTTGACTTCACTCCCCAGGATGTCTGGCTCAAGGTCAGCAACCACACTATCTAGGTTGTCTGGGACATCCAGATCTTTTTGGTATAATTCCTCTGTGTATTCTTGCCACCTCTTCTTGATGTCTTCTGTTTCTGTTAGGTCCCTCCCATTTTTGTCCTTTATCATGTCTGTCCTTGCACAAAATGTTCCTTTAATATCTCCAATTATCCTGAACAGATCTCTTTCCTTTTCTATTATTTTCCTCTATTTCTTTGCATTGTTCATTTAAGAAGGCCCTCTTGTCTCTCCTTGCTATTCTTTGGAAGTCTACATTCCATTTGCTGTAACTTTTCCTGTCTCCCTTGCATTTTATTTCCCTTCTCTTCTCTGCTATTTGTAAGGCCTCGTTGGACAGCCACTTTGCTTTCTTGCATTTCCTTTTCTTTGGGATGGTTTTTGTTGCTGCCTCCTGTACAATGTTACGAGCCTCCATCCATAGTTCTTCAGGCACTCTGTCCACAAATCTTAAATCTGTTCTTCATTTCCACTGTGTATTCATGAGGGATTTGGTTTAGATTATAGCTGACTAGGCCAGTGGTTTTTCCCTACTTTCTTCAGTTTAAGCTTGAATTTTGCTATAAGAAGCTGATGATCAGAGCCACAATCAGCTCCAGGTCTTGTTTTTGCTGACTGTATAGAGCTTCTCCATCTTTGGCTGCAGAGAATATAATCAATCTGATTTCGGTATTGCCTGTCTGGTGATGTCCATGTGTAGAGTCACCTCTTGAGTTGCTAGAAAAAACTGAAATCATTCTATCATTTTTGAGACTGTATCCCAGTACAACTTTTCCCACTGTTTTGCTGACTATTAGGGCCACTCCATTTTTTCTACGGGATTCTTGCCCACAGTAGTAGATGTGATAGTTGTCTAAATTGAAAAAGTCCAAACCCTCCCCACCCATCCCAAATCACACAGAGAACTGGATTACTTCAAAGTCATCCAATAGGTTATGGACTGGAGTTGGCAGAATCAAAATGAACCCAAGAAATTTGGTTTTTTGCACAGACATTGTCCTTTGTGAGCATGAAGAAGAATAGGCAACTTCACACCTATGTCAGTACACCTATACACCTATGCCCCCTCAACACGAGCCTTGGAAGACTACCAGCCCAAAACGCTCCTGTTTTTCCGCGCTATGAGGCAAAATTATCTCATATAGTCATTAATTGCACTGTGGTGCTTTTCACGCCAACTTAGAGGGAGAATTCTTGGATGGTGAGTCAGGATTTGTGTAAATCTCATTGACTCGATGCCTCCACTTTAGGTGGGACCATTACTCGGATCTGGGTGACAGAGGTGGGGCTGGAATATCTCTGAACATCTCATCCCTAGAAATTGCCCTGGGGGACAAACTCTGTGCTAGAGCATTGTGTGTATCCCTTGAGCTAGCAGGACTGCACCAGTTGCCTTGCATCCACTGTGTACAGTGCAGGGAGCTGCCCACAGTGCAGAAAATTGCCTTAAACCATTCTCAGAGCCTATGTATTTTAAAAAGTGCCCACCCCGTACTTGTCCCTTACAGGGACTGTTCTTTTTCAAAACTTTGCTTCTTATGTTCCCACTCTTCTGGTTGGTGAGCAGTGAAATGTCCGGGAGGATGGCATCTTCAGATATTCCTGAAAAATCAGTGACCTGTTGTGCCACCAATATGCACGAGGAAGTAATGTGCAGTGACTTTAAGTCTGGGAGTATGCATCATGGTATTTTTTTTGAAATGTCAGCTGTAATTGAAACATAATCTTCAAATGCACTTCATCTGGCTGCTGTTTGCAGACTGAGTGATGTTTTCTTCTTGCATCTTGGCAGATAACAACACAATGGAGGAAAAACTTAGTGGATTTAAGGAGTTTGGGAATAACTAGTTACCGATATTGGGTTACCTATTATCATTTCTTTTTACAGTAACTAAGGCGTAACTAAGTTAATTGTAAAGAGAGATACTTCACTTCCTTAGCAGTGCAACTGCAATTGGTTTTCTTACTGGACATTCTGATGGTTTATTATTTTATCTATTTTAATTACTCTTGAAAAACAAGAAAATAAAGAGTGACTTTTGAACAAGTTTAAAAAAAAAACTTCTTAAAAAGCCCATACATTTGTGGCAGGATGGCTCTGTTGGTTCAGATTTTTCCATACTAATCACCATCTAAAACCTTGTCTTCTTTTCAGTCTAGAGGTTATTTGGTAACAGGGCATGTGCGCGCAATGGTGGTGGTGTCAATTCCCAATCCTTCACCTTCTTGCTCAATCCACTCATAGATTGGTTGGTTTTTTTTCCTATTAAATAAATTTTTGTTTTCAAAACCAAAAGCAAACAGAAAGAAAAATAATAATAAAACATAAATCTAAATACACAACACACAGACCATTTGGGAGTAATCAACCATCCTTTTTGCTTTTATGGACACCCATCTCCCTTCCAGATGTGTACTGACTCTTGAATTAGGCTTTGTCTCTTCCCCTGTATTAATATAAAATTGATAAGTTATCCCCATATGTCTATAATACATCTCTAGCAGTTACTCCACTCTTAACTTTTATATTACATGTAAGCTTATTACTGATAGTTACGACTGAAACTTCCCTGCACCAGTCACTTAACTGGAAATTATAAAGCATTCTCCAATTCCTAGGTGTAATCAATCTTGCTACGGTTAACAAATTGGAAACTGATTCTTTAGTTGTCCCATTCCCGGCTTCCTTTCAAATACTGATCAAAGTGCTAATTTAGGACACACAGCTAAGTTTAACTGGCTTCGTTCATGTATTTCCTTAAAAACCAATTGCCAACATATCAATATATTCTCACGTCCCAGTCCACCACATATGAAAATAAGCCCCTATTTTCTGGCCACCTCTCCAGCCCCAGTCAGTAATCTGGCTGCAACATTTTAGACCTGCTGAAGTTTCCTGATACTTTCCATCGGCGGCAATACATAGAGTGTGTTATAGTAATCCAGCCAGAAAGTAACTAGCACATGTGTCACAGATATGATACCATCATCTGTGCTGGCTCCACTATTTCACCTGTGGAGATGCTACAGAATAGGAGTGTAGAGTGCAGCAAGGCAGTCTTGTCAATATACTGAATACGGTGTGTTTCATAATCGAGAAACATTTGATTAATGTTATCAATATGAACACTCGAGTTGACGAGGTTACATTGACTGCTTGAGCTATATAACATAGAAAAGGTCATTTTTAATGTACTTTGGATTAATTTCTGCCAGGCATTCTACCACTGGCGGCATTTAGAATTTTTAACTTTCTACTGCTATCCTTGATTTTGTAGTCCAGGGCATGGTGTTTTGGCATGGCTCCTCTTTTATATATGGAGATGAGAGACTGGTGCTGATTTAGTATTTCTCTCCTTTGTTTTGGAAACAAATCTGTGTGCAAATTAAGGTGTTCTGCCAAGGAAAAATGCTAAGAACTTGGGATATGTATGAAAAAGAAAACCATCCTTATTTCATTGCTGTATTTTCAGAGAGGTAGATTCAGTATAAGTGGCTAAATAGGTTAGTTAAATTAGGTATCCAGATATTGGAGGTTCGAATCCCTTCTGTACCTCCTGCAAGTGGAACCAGCCTGTGTAGCCTTGGGCAAGCTGTCGAGTCCCAGGACAAGAATGATAAACCATTTCTGAATACTTTATGAAAACCTTGGAAGGGTCACCACAATTCAGAACTGAACATGAGGGCATGCACCACCACCACCACCACTACTACTACTACTACTACTACTACTACTACTGCTACTGCTACTGCTACTGCTACTGCTAGTAGTAGTAGTAGTAGTAGTAGTAGTAGTAGTAGTAGTAGTAGTATGTTGTTTGTTGTTTTTTTCAGATTTAACCGTGCCTCTCTGGAGATCAGGTTGTGAAATGGTCATTGTAAGTTTCAGGCTGTCCTTAATTTATCTAATAATTGGTGATCATTGGTGAGGCTACCTTGTGTGTCCAGGCAAGTTGCCAGTTCTTATGGCCTTGCCCCCTTCCCTCCTTTGCTAATCAGCAAGACTAATACTGAATACAAGGCATTTGTGTTGCTGAGATAATCAGGAGGCACTGCATGATGAAATGTGAAGTATGCAGTGTAAATACAGAAATCTGTAGCAACGAAAACATATTCTTTGAGGTCGCACCACTACAGAAAATCGTCTCAGGTCTCTTGATGTCCCTTTTGGTCTGTGGATGTGTTCCTAGTCCCCCGAACCAGCTCACACGCTGGTAAGAAACTTGTAAGAAAATAAGGACAATTGGCCATTGTTCCTCTTATTACATTCCAAGAAACACCTCAAAGCCCTTGTAATTAGTGAGAGGTGAAGACAGTGCAAGCACTTAATAGATATGCCCAAATGACCGCAAACAGCATCCATTGGTTGGTGGTGGCAATGGCAACAGGGAGAACAGAGAGGAGCGAGTTGCCATCTGATCTGCTGGCTGCATCCCCACTCTCTCCACATTTGTTGGGTTCTTTGGGTGCAAGAGTTTCACACATGCAGGCTTTCTCTATGTAGGCTTTCAGTTCTACGGGCAATAGCTTGAAAGTGCAGAGAATGCTTTGTGCAGATGAAATGATCCTTCAATGCAGGCTGGAAATGAGGAGTGCTGCAGTTCTGCTGCTTTGCGATTACTGACACAGGGCGTCTGCCATTTCAAAAAACCCACCTGACAATATTACTATTTTTTTCCATTAAACCAATACCTCTCCTTTGTTACCCAAACAGCAACGGAGTGCTGTGTATTGGTGTGGATCAGTGCCCTGCTGGAAGAGGTGAACTTTTGTCTGTTTAATGTTTGCATTGAGCCCACCTGGACAGATCCTGAAGCTGAGGCTCCAATACTTTGGCCATCTCATGAGAAGAGAAGACTCCTTGGAAAAGCCCCTGATGTTGGGAAAGAGTGAAGGCAGGAGGAGAAGGGGACGACAGAGGACAAGATGGTTGGACAGTGTCATCGAAGCTACTGACATGAATTTGACCCAACTCTGGGAGGCAGTGGAAGACAGGAGGGCCTGGTGTGCTCTGATCCATGGGGTCACAAAGAGTTGGACACGACTAAACGACTAAACAACAACAACAATTGACTCCACACCATGCCTGTCATTAGCTGCACTGGGGTGAAGTGTTGGGGGAAGCAAATGGTCTCCTCTCACCCCCACACTACTGCCACCATAGCTCCAGGTAGGCTAATGGCGCTTGAGACACCTGTCACCATAGATAGCTCTTCAGTACTTCTCCCTGCACACCACTGCTGGAGAAGGAAGAGGCAGGTGGGGTAATGAGAGAATGGGGACACCCTGAAGCTGTTATTGATCCATAGACAGAAACTACCATTGGACACCAACCTCTTTTAAAGCTGCCTGAGCATCACTAGAAGCTTTCCTTCTAAGGCTAATGGCAGCTGTGGGTTCATTGAGATCATGGTGTTGGAGAAACCATGTTGCACCACTCCAGTTGTGGTCACTTCTGGTGCCCCTCTACTGTGGCTATTTAAATAGAACCCCCCCCCCAAAACTCAGATCTTTATGTCCAGACAAATATGTAATGTATTTTCCAATTAACCCTTAAAGCAAGGGAGGGTGCAAAGTGGTCCTTCAGACTACAACTCCCAATTTGCTGTCCAGGAACACCTGGAGGGCCTCGTTTTGCTCAGTTTGCAACAGAGGGACCACCCTACCCGGTGACAGAGCACCTGCCTTGCACATAGAAGGTTGTAGGTTCAATCCTAGCATCCCCAGAGAGGGTTACAACAGAATCCTGTGCAAACTCAAGAGATCAGGGCCAGCTGACACTCAACATGTTTCAACTGAGCATTTTTCCTGACCCTTACATGACTATCTTAATTATGTTTTGGTGAGGAACAATTTAGCTAGAGCTGCTCATATTTCCAATGCTCAATCCTTCACCTGTGCCATGTCCCTGTGGGCATTCTGAAGACTAAACAGATTGTGTGAGTTGGACTTGCTAATCACCTACCTTTCACATTACCTTTATCCAAGGTAGGGCCTGGTGGAATTATACTAAATGGTGGAGCTAATCTTAATTGCTAACAATTGTGTAATGGGCTGTTGCTATGGAAACTCAAAGGCCTGTAGCTGCTCTTGGCAGTTTTAGATGTGTAGGTGATTGAACAGCACGGAATGGTCTGGATTTGTCTTGTTTACACCTGCAGCCAATTAGCCTGTATTGTTTTCCTCTCGCTTAGGATGCTGGCAGAAGGGGAGAGAACAGAATCAAAACCTTGTTATTGCCTTTGATCACAAGTCTTTTGAATTGTCTCTTTGGAATGACATCTTAAAGGTCACTTTTCAAGTGACAAAGAAAAAGGAAGTCGAATCACAGGTATTATAGTGTGAAGGCTCTGTCAGGTCACAAAGCCCTTGAATGGAAAAAGGCGACTTTTGGTAACTCTTTAAATTAGATCAGTGTCACTGACAGCTCTTCCCCCTCAACTTTGGTAAAGTTATGTTTGAACTATAGCTTCCATGGCCACTGGAAGCCATAAGTCCACAAAGTAGCTTTTCCAATATCTACTCTGTCTTTCTCTGGGTTTAACTGAAAGAACTCTTAAATTTAATTTTGACTATGGAGTAGATGAAACTTTCTTAGGGCAGAACGAGATGGGAATTTGGAGCGATTTGGAGTGAGTTTAAAAGCCCCTTATTTTTGGTACATTTTATTTTATCTCACATTGGAGTGATTCTTCTGTGCACATTAGAGATGTTTCTTATCCCCTTTTAATTATTAACACCTCTCTCCCAGGCCTTTCCCTGTCTTTTGTCATATTCCATCAGCTGTAGTGACTTCCCTTTACAAAAAAAATCAATGTTAATAGGTGGCATAGCACTACAGCAATACATTAACCTAGCATGGATATTCCTTTGTATATGAAATAGTGCTAAATCGCTTAGGACAGAGGTTCCCAACCTTGGGTAACCCAGGTGTTCTTGGACTACAACTTCCAGAAACCCTGGCCAGAACAGGTTGTAGTGGCTTCTGGAAATTGCAGTCCAAGAGCAACTGGGTTACTCAAGGTTGGGAACCACTAACTTAGGAGAATATTTTTAAAAATTGCAAGATGAGGAAAATAGAGGTTTTATCACTGTCCTTTGCACTGTGACAACCCATTGCATAGACCACATGGTTGTCATCCAAGAGTAGACCACCCACAGCTTTATTTCAGGGCAAATTAAGCAACCACCCTTGGCCTTCCTGATTTATAAAAGCAGCCAGAGGGGGGCTGGCTGAATGGATTAGAGCAGTGGTGAATATCTATTTGCAACAATGCAAGGCGCCAGAATACCTTGAGGGAGTAGTTAAGACCTTTGTTTAAACAGCTGTCCTTGGGCTGTATTGGATAATTATCACCCAGTCACCAGTTTTCCATATTTGGGCCAGGTTTTGGAGCATGTTTTGGTGTCTCAGCACCTGAGGATCCTGGATGAAGCAGATTATCTCTAGATACATTTCAGCCTAGCTTTGAGATATCCAAACTGGTCCTGGTGACCCATGCCTTAGTTGCATCCCATCTGGATTACTGCAATGCCTTCTACGTGGGGCTGCCTTGGATGAGTGTTTGGAAACTTCAGCTGGTTCAAAATGCTGCAGCCGGACTGCTGACTAGTGCTGGTTACAGGGAGCATGTAACTCCCTTACTACAGCAGCTTCACCGGCTGCCAGTTGTGCAATTCAAAGTGCAATTTAAGTGCTGGTTATGACTTATAAAGCTCTATACAGCTTGGGTCTGGGCTAAGGATCTTTCTTAGCTTTCAAGATCTTCTGGGGAGGCCCTTCTTTTGGTTCCACATCTTCCCAAGCTTGTTTGGCGAGGGCCATTTCGGTGGCTGCTTCCAGCTTTGAAAGCCAGGTTGTTTCCCCCCCCCCTTGTCCTCCCGTTGTCAGGCAAAGACCTTCCTCTTCAGGCAGACTTTGAAGCAGTAAGTTGTCTCAGGAGCATTGGTTTTTAATTTACAGATTTTTTAATGCTTTAATTTTGTTTTTGATCTTATTTTTTTTACCTTAATATAGGCTTAATTGTTTCGTAATATGATATTTATACAGTGTTTAAAACTGTGTTTGTTTTATAGTTTCATCTGTTGTGAGACGCCTTGGGTCTCCTAGAAGAGAGAGGTGGCATATAAATAATATGAACAGACAAAGAAACAAATGACAGACTGCAGAATGGGACTATCAGGAGCGCTCCCAATCGCACCAAATAACCTGCAGACCAAGCGCTGTGCCAGAAAGGAGTGAAACATCTCACAGAAGGCCAGGGTGGAGGATCACTCTTACTTAAAACTCATGTGGTTGCTGGAAAATAGGCAAAACCAAACCAATCTGCACCCAAAGCAAACCAAATAGCAAACTATTTGCTCGTCTGATTGCCTCTTTAATTGGGTTCTGGCTCCTACAACCAGCCCAGGCCATTTTGCTGCCTGAAGCACAGGACAAGATGGATCCTCTCCCCATTCCGTGTACTCCATGTACTGAAGCTGGCAGCTGTTGGCTAGTTAGCAATCTTGATGTAAATTTCAAGATATGGGAGGACGGGCCTCCATCACAGACTAACTTGTTTCCTTGTTTGTTTGCGTGCTAACTAATCAGAGTGGCTTGTTTTTCCCCAGGCTAGACAAACTCTGCCCTTGTTTCTTCCCTTCTCCTCACCCGTTTGAGAGACTCCATTTTGTCTCAGACCTTTTTAAACCTTAGAAGATGCTGGATCTCCAGGCTGGATCTCTGCACCCTGGAGATCCTCCCAGCCACGTGGGCTGAGGAAACAATCCTTATTATTATTTTTTTTTACTATTTTCTTTTCTATCAACTTTAAGCCTAACGAGTGCCTGTTTTAGAAATGGACTTTAAATGAGTAAAGTACACAAAACCTTTTATACTTAAAGATAGCCTCTTGAGTCTTATTTCCTACTGTGTCGGGCTTTGGAGAGGGAGGATACCAAGAGCAATTGGGTAGAAGGGGACTTCTGCAGCTAATTCTAACCTTAAGGAGCTGGCCTTCTGCTGTGCATTTTACTGGAACTTAAGCAAGTTCCCAGAACTCTCAACAGCAGCTCAGCACTTCACCATGCTGGAGGGAAAGCACTGGGCAAGGAACTTTAAGGGGTGCAGGCTAATCGATGTGGCACCCACAGCTCTGTCCTTCAAAATAAGGGAGAATCCAGGAAGTTAAGGAGGAACAGTTGAGAGGCTCTAATTGTTTCCTTCAAGGGCTGGTTCTGCTAGGTAATTAGACTTCCATTAAGTTACACTGCAACCCCTGCTTAATAAGGCTGATGTTGCAGAACAGGAGTATGGAAGTGCAATCGTATGTACTGTTTATGTTTGTTGTTCTGTGCCGTCAAGTTGGAACTGACTTACACTGGTCCTAACAGAGCTTTCAGGGTGAGATATTTAAGGAGTAGTTTTACCCCTTCCATAGTTGAGTGGGGGGGAGGGTCCACAACCCAGGCTCCCTGAGTCCCAGCCCATCAATCTGTCCATTACATCACACTGGGTATTATTTATGTACATTACACTTTTTTTCTGTCGAGATCTGGTTGATGGCATCACACACATTGGTGTCCCCAGTGATCTCTTGTCCAAGCACTGGCTAGATCGGCACCAGCTGCTGCCACATTTTGAAACTGTCAGATGGTTGTGGGGGTGTTGCAAAGGAAAAAGGAGAGACCTGAGCAAGCCTCATATTAATCATCAAGCTCCTCGCAGAGTACAAGTGGGGAGAAAATATGCTACTTCAAAGAAGCTTCCAGTCCAACCTCTCACGTCAGTGCCACAACCGAGGAAATGGAGATGGGCAATGATTTGGAGATGAGCGTACATTAAAATTCATGTGGATCCATGCCATGGATAGATGGCAAAAATACACTGGTACTGCAAAATCTGCTGCTTGAGGGCAGCGGCTGCCTTTGAGCGCCTAGATAGTATTCAATGTGATTGATACAGCAGCTCCTGTGAGAATGTGCAGATTCCATGTTGGGAGGGCTGTTTGTTCATTACTTTGAGGGTGGGGTGGAAGAAATTTATTACAAGAGGGTGGATTCTGCAGCTCATGCATATAATGCTTTTTAAAAAAAGCTTATTTGCATATTTTGCTTTCCCTGTGTTAATTATGGAAGTGACCAGCAGCTTTATGGGGCCTTATGCCCTGATGGAAATACACAAACACTATTTTGTCAGATTATTAGGAAAGCTAAGTGTGCAGTTTATATACTACCCCATGATGCATAAAGCACTCTCTGGGTGGTTTAATTATGCAGGCTACACATTGTCCCCGCCTCCGCAAGCTGGGTAATCATTTTACAGACTTTGGAAGATGGAAGGCTGAGTGAACCTTGAGCTGGCTACCTGGGATTGAACCCTGGGTCATGAGCACAGTTTTGGCTGCAGTGCTTCAGTTTAACCACTGAGCCATGAGGAAGAGACCATACATTCTTTTCCAGAAATAAGAGCTGCCCTTTCCACTGCTTGGGAAGTTGCACAGAATCACAGAATAATGGCATTGGATGGGGCCTATAAGGCCATTGAGTCCAACCCCCTGCTCAGTGCAGGAATCCAAATCAAAGCAGATCTGACAGGTGGTGGTCTAAATTTCTCTTGAACGCCTCCAGTATGTTCTTAGTTTTGCTACAGTTGCTGATGGGCTTCCAGTTGAATGATTTGTGTTTTCTAGATTAAATTGAACAAATATGGCTGATACTTTTTCACATTCAAATTCTGTCTCTCCTTTAGAACTTGCCTGCCTAGCCTTATACCTCTCTGCTCTGTACCATTTAGGGTCTCAGAGAATTGATCTGCTTCTTCAGATCTGCTTCTGAAGAATCAGTCTGAAGCAGTCTGCAGGTAGGGAGACAAATCAGCGGCACTGGCGGATGAGAGAGTTTAATTTTTGTCTATAAGGTGTTTTGAAAACTTGATCCACCCACTCTCGGCTGATCCCTGGCTTACTCGCTCAGTGCAAAAAGGGTTTGCATGTGTGTTTATGATGGCGTCCTGCCCAGTCCTTGCCTGCCCTTCCTCTGTGACATCACAAGGGCCAACCTCTGTGAAATCAGACATAATTATCCTCTGATCCCAGGTTTTCACCCTGAAATCTTCAGCAATGGGACGAGGCTGCCCTAGATTATTGCTGCTACACCTGAGGTGTCCAGAAGAGATTTGTCACCTCTTTCTACCTGCTAAATCTCGCCGTGACATTCCAGCAGCTCAGCCACTCCCTGACAGAAGACTTGCAGACTTGTTGAGTAGGACCTTCGGAACATTTTGAAGAACCAAAATGTGTTCCCCCCTTGTCCTTTGTGATTCAATATACGGAATATTGTTGGCTCCAAGTACTAGATTAAAAAAAAAACACCCACAAATTAGAAAGGTAGAAATCAGGAAATCAGAGATGGGCACAACCCACCGGTTCGGCACTTCATGACGGCTCATTTAGCAGCTGAATAGGTGTTTGGTACTTTTAAGCCCCACCTCCACTGGCGGGCGTCCACTTGGAGGCAGAGGCCTGGCTTCAACACTCTGCCCCTCCGGGTGCTGCCTCTGAGGGGACACCCACCAGAGGAGATGGGGCTTTGGAGTGCCGAGCACCTGTTCAGATGATTTTAAAAAATGGCACAAATCCTTGAACGCCCACCTCTAGTGGAAACCAGTCGACACCTGAATATAGATGAATTATTGACTTTGGGCTGGAGGCTGAAGTGTCTGAGTGGGTTATCTGAAATGGTGAGTCATCATTGTTCTTTTGTTTTTTTAATGACTAATACAGAAGCCTTTCACATAAAGACACAGGTTTAAAGTTTGAAGGAAGGAGAAGGGATAAAATTAGTTGGATGTGCATCTGTATCCAGAACTTTCTCCTGACTTGTCACATTCAGCAGAAAGTTTAATAAAAATGAAAGCGTGGGCCCGACACATCGCTCTCATGGTGTAACCAGAGAACCAATTCAAGGGAAACTTATTGTCTGGTAACCTTTGTCAAAATGCCATTGAATAGTTGACATCTAACAACCGAGATGATGAATGACTCAAAGGGAGCGTAGCCTTCACACATACTGTTGGTGTGCCCCAGAATAACTTATTTCTGAAATGAATAGCTTTTGTAGCTGAGACTCAGAGATCTCGGTAGTTTTTTTTTTATTCAGTATGATTCTTCTTGGAATAAAAAGGGGAAGACAGCCCTGCTCCCATGCATAAAAGAAATAGCATTAGTTGGAACAGAATGCATTGAGTCGCATATGTTTCATTATTTATCATCTAACTTGTTTGGATATAAAGCAGGGTGAAAAGAGTTGTGTAAATTGAATTACTGAATTTAGCTACAATAGGAAGCAGGTCTAATAATGACAAGATGTAGCACAGGCTGTTATGGGCTACAATGCAAGATTTGACCAAATAATATTCATCAGCCTTCTGGGAACACCTATCAACATAAGTGTCATTTGAGTCTAAGATGCAACTACAAATGCTGAAGAAGAGGAAATTGAAAGTTTTTATGCAAACATCCAGGAGGAAACTGATCACACATCAAAAGAAGACATGCTCACAAACATAGGAAATAAAGCAGAACCAAATGTGGATGGGCGTTTTATTTATTTATTTATTTATTTATTTATTTATTTATTGGACTTATATACCGCCCCATAGCGCTACAAACACTCTCCGGGCGGTTTACAATGTCAATTATACAGGCTACACATTGCCCCCCCCAGCAAGCTGGGTACTCATTTTACCGACCTCGGAAGGATGGAAGGCTGAGTCAACCTTGAGCCGGCTACCTGGGATTTGAACCCCAGGTCGTGAGCACAGTTTTAGCTGCTGTACAGCGTTTTAACCACTGCGCCACGAGGCCCCTAAGGGTCAGAAATGAAGCAGAAGAATGACTTGTAGAATTTTATTTATTTATTTATTCTATTTGTACCCCGCCTATCTGGTCAATATGACCACTCTAGGTGCCTTCCAGACAGAATTCTGTGAAGTCAACATCTGATTATCACAAATGCATGCCTCAAGCAATCAAACAGATGACTGTACTCGTGGATTTCACCAAATGGCCAATAGAAAAATAGACTATATAACTGGAATCAGGAAATGGAGAAACTGTGTGCTAAAACATGACCAGGAACATAGTGTGGTACTGATCATGAACTGTTAATATCAAGCATTAGAGTAAAGCTTGAGAAGAGCACTAAAAGAATCCTAGTTCCAAAATGTAATTTAAACAACATTTCTGATTAATTTTAAATCCACATAAATTTGCATTAGTAAACTCGATTGACCATGAACCAGAAGATCTGTGGATTGAAACCAGAGATATTATTAGGCAAAAAATAAAAAGACAATTCCAGTGGTAAAAAGGAAAAAAAAACTCTAAATGAATGATGGAAGAAACATTTAAAATTGTAAAGGAAAGGCAAGAAGCAAAAATAAAAGGTGGCAGAAATAGGATTAAATTCCTGAATACATCTTTTCAGTGACTCACATGGAGAGACAAAAAGAACTAATATAATGATCAGTGCAAAGAAATAGAAGAGAACAACACAAAAGGAAAAAACAAGAGGTCTCTTCTGGAAAAGCCAAGAAATCAAAAGGAAATTTCAGCCTGGATTAGGAATCCTGAAAGGCCAACAGGGAAGCATATTATCTCACAAGAAAAAAACAAAGAGAAGGTGGAAACAACATACTGAAGACCTATACAGAAAAGATAAAAGGTTGACAGATTCCTTTGAAGAGGAATTCTATAATGAAGAACCTGCAGTTCTAGAAAGTGAAGTGAAAGCTGAAGTGAAGTGAAAAACAGCGTTAGAAGCAACAAACTATAAACCATCCAATTTTTGTATTGTCTCCCAGATAGTCAGTCACTCAGGGAAAGCCTGCTTGGAGATAAAGCAACTTGTCTGCTTAGAGAAGAGCGGCAAAGATGGAGCCAGCCTGGCCTTCCGTGGGAGTGGGAGTGGGGTTCCAGGGTTTGGGAGCAGCAACAGAGAAGCCCCCCCCCCATGTCCCCATGAGACATACCTATGAAGGTGGTGGGACTGAGAGAAAAGTCTCCCTTAATGAATCTTAACACCCAGGTAGGCTCATAAAGGGAGATATCATTTTTGTGATAGTTTCAGGTTGGAGCCAATGAAGAGCCTGTGGACAAAGGTAGGTGAAAGAGTCTATGCTTGTGGGACCTTCACTCATGGAGAAGTGCCAGTCTTCCACTTCTGTTAGCTTTTCCTTTCTTCTTAGTCTTCCTGTGTCACAACTCATCTTATTCACCAGGGCACGTTGAACGTTGTGAGTGTTTTTTTGTGGAACTGGTGGTAGTGGAAAGAAGGAAAGTCATACACAGCGCATGCGCGTGCATGTGCAAGTGCGCGCGCACGCCCACATTTCTTAAAGGAATGTCTGAAAGCTTGCTGACATGGAAGAAATTAATGAAAGGTTACTCTTCTAATGCTCAGCACAGAAGTCTGTGTAACATTTGGTTTCCTCTTTGAGGGAGAAATGCTGCCTATTAAACATACTGTATAACATACATAGGGACGTGGTGGCGCTGCAGGCTAAACCTCAGAAGCCTCTGTGCTGCAAGGTCAGAAGACCAAGCAGTCGTAAGATCGAATCCACGCGACAGAGTGAGCTCCCGTTGCTTGTCCCAGCTCCCGCCAACCTAGCGGTTCGAAAGCATGCAAATGCAAGTAGATAAATAGGGACCACCTCGGTGGGAAGGTAACAGCGTTCCGTGTCTAAGTCGCACTGGCCATGTGACCACAGAAGTTTGTCTTTGGACAAAAACGCTGGCTCTATGGCTTGGAAACGGGGATGAGCACCGCCCCCTAGAGTCGAACATGACTGGACAAAAATTGTCAAGGGGAACCTTTACCTTTACCTTTACCAGTTCTGCCGCCGCCACCACCTCGTGAGTTTCCATGGCTAAGCAGGGATTTGAACAAAGGCCTCCCGAGCCCTAGCTCATTACTCTATCCATTACACATACTGGGCATCTCTAGACACAGAAAGGAAAGAATTCCAAGAAGAAAAACGTGGCAAGCCTGTTGAAGGAAACTCAGTTAATATGTCCTTCGTCTTTTGTATTAAGTGGGTAGAAATAGCTGTTCTTTCACATTTCAGGGAAACGGGGGCCACTTTTGCTGCAAGCCCTTTCTCCACACAGTTTAAAGTGGGCCAATTAAGGACAGATTTGGAAGCCCAGCCTTGTTTAGATGCGGAGCATGACAAATGTCCGAGGCTGCTGCGTTCGTTGGAGCGCACAACCAGCAAGATGAACCTAGCGGTTCGAAAGCATGCAAATGCAAGTAGATCAATAGGGACCACTTCGGTGGGAAGGTAACAGCGTTCCGTGTCTAAGTCGCACCAGCCATGTGACCACGGAAGATTGTCTTCGGACAAAACGCTGGCTCTGTGGCTTGGAAACGGGGATGAGCACCGCCCCCTAGAGTCGAACACGACTGGACAAAAATTGTCAAGGGGAACCTTTACTTTTACCTATAACATACATAAATACTGTGTTTCCCTAAAAATAAGACAGGGTCTTATATTAATTTTTGCTCAAAAATGCATTAGGGGTTATTTTCAGGGGATGTTTTATTATTTTTTTCCATGTACACCAATCTACATTTATTCAAATACAGTCACGTCATCTTCTTCTGGTTGCTGCATCATGGTGGAGGGCAGGCTTTCACTTAACTGGGGCTTATTTTTGGGGTAGGGCTCATATTACGAGCATCCTGAAAAATCATATTAGTGATTATTTCCAGGTTAGGTCTTATTTTTGGGGAAACAGGGTACACATCTTTTGGGAGTGGAATGGGAGGGTATATCGGACCACAATATCTGCACGCACGCACATGCCATAACAGCCAGTGCTGCTGAAAGCCTGAACAGGGCTTCAGTAGAACAGTTACATTTCTTCTTTGTCCTGCCTTTTATATTGGCCAGCATAGGAACATTTCCTCTCCAGACTGGGGAATCACATCATGCACACCCTTTCTTTGCAGCACTGGTTGCCTCACTGAATGGACGGGTGTCCTGGGCCCGAGGATTGTCAGCAGAAAATGCACGGCAGATGAGACCCAACAGCAGCTGGCCTTCTTGACTTTGTTTCTTTAATCTGCTTGCTTCAATTGTGAACCACATTGTGCTGTGTTTCAAAAATTCTGTCTGGTAACCTATTTGCCAAATGACCATTTGGCTCTGATATTAAGTTATCAACACAGTAGCTAAAGAATTCTACTTACTAAAACAGAATTTCTCTAGAATTTTGTTAAAGGCCACCTGTACTGTACAGTATGTTCGTGTATGACACTCTCAGCGTTTTGTTTTTTCTCTAAAGGTGAAGGTTCCCCTTGACAATTGTTGTCTAGTCGTGTCTGACTCTAGGGGGCGGTGCTCATCCCCGTTTCCAAGCCATAGAGCCAGCATTTTGTCCGAAGACAATCTTCCGTGGTCACATGGCCAGTGCGACTTAGACACGGAACGCTGTTACCTTCCCACTGAGGTGGTCCCTATTGATCTACTCGCATTTGCATGCTTTCGAACTGCTAGGTTGGCGGGAGCTGGGACAAGCGACGGGAGCTCACTCCGTCGCGTGGATTCGATCTTACGACTGCTTGGTCTTCTGACCCTGCAGCACAGGCTTCTGCGGTTTAGCCCGCAGCGCCACCACGTCCCTTTTCTCTAAAAGCTAGGAATATTCAGGAGATTTTTTTAAAAAAGAACACACAAGGAACCTTAGAACGAACCTTAAAATCCTAGTGAATGTTGTTGATTGGGAAATCCACCAGAAAATGTACTCAAGAGGCAGATATAAAATCCTAGTCCATAAGACTTTCAGATAAGTCAGATATAAATAAGACAGTGAAATTCTCACTATTAGGCATTGCTCTGAGAGGCACATCCATTTCAGACATGATTTAAGCACCTCTAATGCTCCTTTGGCTCAGAAAACATACTGGACTGCTGCCGAGTTACTTGTAATAAAGCCAAGAGTCCAACTGTAATAATTTGATGGTAGGACTTTATATGCTTAATGGCTCTGTTTGTTTAAATGTCACATTTCTATTGACAGTAAGATGATATAATGGAAAACCAGTATTGTAATATATTCGCAGTTTAGCAAATAGTACCTTATGTAACATGTGGCTTTAATCATGCTGTGGAATGAGATGAAAGAACCATATTCTCAAGCAGCCCATCAGACTCCCTGCAGACTTTGAGGAATTTCATAAACCTACATTTCTTACCACCCTCTCCTTTTTAAAATGTTTTACCATGGAACTGAACATACAAATCTTCCAGTGTGTAGAATGTCAGATTGACAGCAATGATTTTACTGTTTATTATCAATATTACAATAATGCCAGTTTATTGGTTTAAGAAATGTGTATGCCGCTTGAAAAATGTTTTTTATTGTAAGGCATTTTGTTATACAATTTAAATACAATGGGTAACATATTTCCCCCCTTTTTTAAATTAATAGCCGGTGACTATGATGGTAAAAATGTCATGGTGAATTTCACAATGAACAGCTTTCAAAAGCCCTCTCAGCCCAGCAGCAGCTGCACCTTTTAGGTTCATTGCCAAGATGCAGCCCTTTGTCATTAATGGTTCTCTGATGGAGGATTCAGAGCCTCCAGCTGTGGAGTCTCTGTGCCCCCTAAAATTATTATTTTTGATTTTCTACATTCTTATCTTTGTTGGTGTTTCTAGCTTGTTGCAGATTTAAAAAAAAAAATAGTTACAGTTTTTAATGGGGAATTCTTAAAACAATACTGTATTTTGTAAGCCACTTTTGGAGAGGAAATGGATTATTTCCAGTAAGAAACAACCCTATACATTGTATGGAAGGGCAAAATCTGCTTCCATTAGCTTTTTGAGAACATTGAAAAAGCCAGCAACGCGCCTGGTACACCTTTAACAACCCAGACATTGCTCAACTGAGAATAGAGTTGAGGAGCCCGTGTGATGCAGCATTTGAGAATATTGAAATGGTAAGGTACTGTTACATACAGCACTGATGTTACCTGTCTGTCATGGGTTTGGAGGGAAAGTTCCATCCTATGGGGAGTGGAAGGCGGGACATCAGGAGGAGGGGCTGTACTGTATATATATGTGGAGTTTGGGTGGAGAAGAAGGAGAAGCTGAGAAGAAGAAGCTGGTGTGGGAGTCTGTGTGTCAGACAGGGTACTACTGTGGGTCAGTCAGTACCAACCTGATAGGTTCAGGTGTCTTTATGGGTAGCCAGAACTGATAGGTTCAGGGTCTGTGCTTTATTTAAAGGTGTTCTGTGTGAACCAAACTGGTGGATGTATGATTGAGACAAAGCCACGTTACTGTATCTTATTCACTTGATCATTTTATTTTCCCTGTGTGTTATTTAAATAAACCTTATTCCTTTGTTTGTTAAAAATCCATTCCTGGTCTGTGTGACTCCTTACAGGGAATGGTTGGTGGCAGCTTAGTGAAACTGTGGCATATCCCAGTAGGTCTGGGGATGTCACATTGATTGGTGTCCAGCGGGTGGGATACGACTGGTCCAGTTGTCCAGTGGTACAGCAAAGCCTTGGCAAGTGTGCCCAGAGCAAGGGGGGTCTAGTCAGGGACAATCTGAGAGCGCGTAGGTAATCTTCTAGGCTTACCTCACGGGGAGGTACGCTAGTAGAAGAACGTGTAACCTCAGATTGGTGGGACTAGATTAGGGAGCTCTGAGGCAACCTGTTTTGGCGGGAAAAAGCTGAGGCAAAGCTGTGTGAAATAGCAGTGATCTAGCTTGTCTGCTGAGAGGCCTAGCAGAGGGGGGTGGACTCTGGCTGGCAACAGTTGCAAATTAGTGCTGAAGAACAGCAGCAATCTATAGAAGGCTGGTTCTGAGGCAAAAGAAAAAAAAAGTGGTCGCTTTATTTTGAGGCTTGACTTTTGAAAGCAGCCTGTTCTGGGGGGGGGGGATTATGCCCTTGACTCGAAGCCAAATGGCAGAAATGGGTGAAGCGAGGGAACCCCAAGTAGACCAAGGTTCTGAGGATGAATTTGGCTCAGTGCAGGATGACAGCACGGGAGAGCAGAACCCAGAACTCAGGAAAATGCTCATAGCCCAACAGCATGAACTGAGGATGAGGGAAATAGAAAGGGAAGAGAAACAAAGGCAATTTGAAATGGAGCAAAGGGTAAGGGAGAAACAGAGACAATTTGAATTTGAATTAGAGAAAGAGAAAATTGCTCTGGAAAAGGAAAGGATGGCATTTGAGTTACGTAAATTGGAAATGATGAACCAGAATAATAATAACAATAGGGATTCTGAGGGAGGCCAATTGTCTAAAACTGACCTGAAGAAATTCCCTGTGTACCACAAGGGAGATTGCCCTGAGGTGTTCTTTTCCCTAGTGGAAAGAGCGTTTGTGGACTTCTCAGTAAGGGAAACTGAGAAGATGACCATCATGCGATCTTTAATCAGTGGCAGCCTGGCAGAAGTCTATGCAGAGATGCCAGAGGAATTGCTGAGAGATTTCGCAGAGTTTAAAAAGCTGGTGTTTGCCAGACATGGGATACATGCGGAACAGCTGAGGCAAAGATTCAGGTCACTCACCAAGAAACCAGAGCAGACTTTTACCCAAGTGGGGGCCCAACTGGTGAGGCTGCTAGAGAAATGGCTATCTCAGGAGGGAACAGAGACCTTCCAGCAGCTCAAAGACCTGATAGCGCTGGAACAGTTTTATTCAGTCCTGCATGGGGAACTGAAGTTCCAGGTGAGGGAAAGGAAACCGAAATCTGTGGCAGAGGCGGCCGAGATCGCAGATTTTATTTCCCAAATAAGAAAGCCCTTAGGTGAGGGGAAATCTGTAGGTAAACCTAAAGAAACCTACAGCAAGTACTCTCAGGGACCAGGGAAAAACCAGCAAGTGGGAGGGGCCCATGGTGAAGGGAAGCCCTCAGACACGAAACCAAGACCTCAGATTTTGGAGGGAAAACCAAAACAAGATGAGAAAGACTCAAAATACAGCAGAAAATGTTATTTCTGTCAAGGAAAGGGCCATCTAATCTCAGAGTGTGAGAAATTACAGCAGCTAAAAGGAAATGTGCCTCATGATTTGAGTGGAACCAAGCCAAAAGCTGTGTTCTGTGTCCAGAAAGAGCAAAGCTCCTTGTCACTGAGGGAGCCTGTTGCCATGGCTACTCAATCTGGAACAGTTACATCTGCTGATCAGGCTGAGGAAAATGGTCCTCTTGTGGAGGTCAAGCGCTGCTTACTAGTGAGAACAGATTCGCAGTTGTTTGAAACCGCAGGGGTGGACATAGGAATACTTGACCATCAGTATAGGGGGCTGAGGGATACTTGTTCCCAGGTGACCCTGTGCCATCCAGATATTATTCCTAGGGAGTATATAATCCCGAATGAGAGCATGAAGGTGGCAGGGATTGAGGGACAGGTGATCTCGCTGCCAGTAGCTGAGGTACCTGTGAACCTTCAAGGCTGGAGGGGAGTTTGGCGGCTAGCGATTTCATCGACTCTGCCAGCAGCCGTGCTCGTGGGAAATGACCTGGCTGAACATGTGAAACGGGTGCTAGTGATTACACGCTCACAAGCTGCCACGGGGACAGTTCAGGGGGGTACTGTCGAGCCCGAGACGGAAGCAGAGGGCAGTTCCGAAGCTGTGGTGGAAACCTTGACCACAGACAGCCGATTTGGCCAAGAGCAAAAGGCAGACGCCACCCTCCAAAAGTGTTTTGAACAGGTGACAGACGCCCAGCTAACACCTGAAACCCCAGTGAGATTTCAAGAGAAAAAGGGAATTTTATATAGAGAGACCCTGATGAATATCTCAAAAGGGGGAGATGGGATCAGAAGTCAGCTAGTGGTACCTGAAAAGTATCGCCCCATGATCTTACAAAGGGGGCACTCTGACATGTTTGCTGCGCACTTGGGGGTGAACAAAACACAGCAGAGAATCACACAGAATTTTTACTGGCCTGAAATAGGGAAGCAGATCAAGGAGTTCTGTAAACAATGTGATGTGTGTCAGAGGCAGGGGAATAACCGTGACAGGACCAAAGCAAAGTTGTGCCCTTTGCCTGTGATTGACACTCCGTTCAAATGCATAGGGGTGGATATTGTGGGACCTTTGCCCAAGGCCACAAAGAGGGGGAACAGGTTCATTCTCACCATTGTGGACCATGCCACGAGGTACCCTGAAGCCATTCCCTTGACTAACATTGAAACTAACACAGTGGCAGATGCCTTGGTGGGGTATATGTCCAGGATGGGATTTGCCTCAGAAATAATCACAGATTTGGGCACATCGTTTACATCGAAGCTCATGAAACGGTTATGGCAAATCTGTGGAATTAAACACAAGGAAACCACTGCCTATCACCCTGAAAGTAATGGGTTAACGGAGAAGTTCAATGGGACTCTAATGCGCATGATTAGGGCTTACTTGGCAGAGAATCCAAACAATTGGGACCAGAAGCTGCAGTCCCTTTTGTTTGCTTATCGATCAGTGCCACAAGCCAGTACCGGGTTCAGTCCGTTTGAACTCTTGTTTGGGAGAAGGGTGAAAGGGCCCCTTGATTTAATCAAACAAAATTGGGAACAGATCACCCAGGATGATCCACAAGACGTTGGGACATATATAGACATCTTGATGAATGACCTAAAGAGAAACCTAGAGCTAGCAGCAGAAAACCTGCAAGCTCAGAAGGTCAGACAGAAAACATGGTATGACCACAAAGCCAGGGAGAGGCACTTTGACCCAGGGGAGGAAGTGCTTTGGCTTAGGCCCTGCAGAGAGAACAAACTGCAGCTCAAATGGGCAGGACCATATAGGGTCATTTCCAAGATGTCAGACCTGAACTACCTTATAGAGCAGGAGGAGAACCAAGCAAGGAGGGTGGTACATGTGAATGCCCTAAAACCCTACTACAGAGGGGAACAGAGGGTTTTATTTGCAATAAAAGCAGCTGAGAGTGAGGAAGCTGAATTACCCTTCTGGGAGGGTAGAGGGAAAGTAAAATACAACCCAGAGGAGGTAAAGATCAGTCCTGCACTCACCCAAGACCAGCAGCAAGAACTAAAAATGCTGCTCATCAAATATCAAAGGGTGTTTTCCAATAAGCCGGGGATAGTGAAGGGAGTGATGCATCGGATCCACACAGGGGATGCACCCCCGCAAGCAGTATCCCCATACCGAGTGACGGGACCCTATAGGGACAAGGTGCGGAAGGAGCTGGACGAGATGCTTAGGGAGAACATAATCGTCCCCTCTTCTAGTCCTTGGTCCTCTCCGATAGTCCTAGTAGACAAGCCTGATGGGAGCATTAGGTTTTGTGTAGATTACAGGAAATTAAACCGCGTAACCACTCCTGATGCCTACCCAATGCCCAGGCTAGACAACCTGATTGAAACCATAGGGGGTTGTCGGTTCATTTCATCATTGGACCTGGTAAAGGGATATTGGCAATTAAGGATTGATCCCAGGGATCAAGAAAAGACCGCCTTTTGCAGCCCTTTTGGTCTCTATGAGTTTAGAGTCCTGAGCTTTGGTCTCAGAAATGCACCAGCCACATTCCAAAGGCTGATGGACCAGACCTTAGCAGGGCTCAGTGACTTTACTGTGGCCTACATTGACGACATAGGGATCTTCAGCAATACCTGGGAAGATCACCTGAAACACCTGGAGTTAGTGCTGCAGAGGTTAAGTGCAGCAGGGCTAACAGTAAAGGCGAGCAAGTGTCAGCTGGGTAGCCCAGAAATAAAATATTTGGGTCACATAGTAGGGGGAGGAGTGATCAAACCCCTAGAGGCCAAGATAGAAGCAGTTCGGGATTGGCCTAGACCCAACACCAAGAAAAAAGTCAAATCATTTCTTGGGTTGGTGGGCTACTACAGAAAGTTCATCCCGAGGTTTAGCGAGATAGCGACTCCGCTGACCGATTTGACGAGGAAGAAGACTGATGACCGCATCCCGTGGACCAGCGACTGTGAGGAGGCGTTCCAGAGGTTGAAGGAGGCCCTCATCAACTATCCAGTGCTGCGTGCTCCAGACTTCGACCGGGAGTTCATCATCTACACCGATGCGTCTAACAGCGGGGTAGGAGCAGTTCTTTGCCAGGAGGATGAAAATGGTGACCAGCATCCAGTGTCCTACCTGAGTAGGAAACTCCAGAAAGGTGAGAGACATTTGGCAACCGTGGAGAAGGAATGCCTGGCCATAGTCTACGCGATCCAGAAGGCCAAGCCTTACATCTGGGGAAGACATTTTACTCTGTGCACTGACCATTCACCACTGCAATGGTTAAAGACAATGAAAACCCACAATAGTAAACTTATGAGGTGGGCTTTAAACCTGCAAGACTATGACTTTGAAGTGAAGGTGGTCAGAGGGTCAGTGAACTGTGTTGCTGACGCCTTGTCAAGAAGACCTGAAGAATGAAGACGGCGAAAGAAACATGGACTATGTATATATTTTGGTGACCAAAGGTTAAATGTATCTGGTTATTAAATATGTCTGGTTTGTATGAATAAAGATAACTTGATGTATTGTAAATGGTAAATGTTTAAATGCCTAATTGATATGGTTATCCTAGTGTAAGTATAAGTAAGTATGGTATTGTATGTTATTGTATAACTGTTTTTGTATGTTTTGGATCCAGGTTGTTTTTTGGAGAAAAGCACCTTAGCTTTCCCCCTACAAAACAACTTATAAAGAGGGGAGGTGTTACATACAGCACTGATGTTACCTGTCTGTCATGGGTTTGGAGGGAAAGTTCCATCCTATGGGGAGTGGAAGGCGGGACATCAGGAGGAGGGGCTGTACTGTATATATATGTGGAGTTTGGGTGGAGAAGAAGGAGAAGCTGAGAAGAAGAAGCTGGTGTGGGAGTCTGTGTGTCAGACAGGGTACTACTGTGGGTCAGTCAGTACCAACCTGATAGGTTCAGGTGTCTTTATGGGTAGCCAGAACTGATAGGTTCAGGGTCTGTGCTTTATTTAAAGGTGTTCTGTGTGAACCAAACTGGTGGATGTATGATTGAGACAAAGCCACGTTACTGTATCTTATTCACTTGATCATTTTATTTTCCCTGTGTGTTATTTAAATAAACCTTATTCCTTTGTTTGTTAAAAATCCATTCCTGGTCTGTGTGACTCCTTACAGGGAATGGTTGGTGGCAGCTTAGTGAAACTGTGGCATATCCCAGTAGGTCTGGGATACACATATATATACAGTACAGCCCCTCCTCCTGATGTCCCGCCTTCCACTCCCCATAGGATGGAACTTTCCCTCCAAACCCATGACAGACAGGTAACATCAGTGCTGTATGTAACAGTAAGGTACTGTGGGACTTAAAAAAGAAAGGAAAAGGGGAGCTTTGTGTAAGCAGTCTTTCATTCATGCATAGTTATAAACAGCTTTGGTATATTACAATCACAGCTACTTTTAGTTTCAGAACACAGCCTGATGTAATCACAAACCCACCTTGGTCAAAGTTCCTGACTCCCCACAAGCTGTAAATTTGTTGGAAATCATTACTGGTAACTATACTCATCTAAAGCACTGGAGTGTTAGGGGAAGGAATTAATTAACAGGTATAAAGTGTTATAGAGTTTCCAGATTAGCACTATTATTTTTTTTAAAGGCTGAATCACAACAATATTGTTTACATGGCATATACATTTTTCAGTAAAAAAAGGGCCTGCCATTCTAGGCAGTCAGGCTGCACAATTTACAGCACCGGATGTTGCTTCTCTATGAATAAGAAGGAATGCTTTACAAATTAAAAGCAAGACTAGCTTTAATTAATTTTCTTCATTTAAAGGAAAATTATATGTGAATATTGAATGCCAGGGTTGTTGGGTTTGTTTTGTTTATTTTATTTTTTGCATGATTGAGCCATATGCGCACACACACACACACACACACACACACACACACACACACACACACACAAATACCTGAATTGTTAGCATCCTTTATTCATCACGTGGAGAAGGATTTCTCACACACACACACACACACACACAAAAATACCTGAATTGTTAGCATCCTTTATTCATCACGTGGAGAAGGATTTCTTATTTATGAATGAATGTTGTAATCTGGTCATATTTGGTGCAACCGAACATTTATGAGAATGGACTTCCATTCATATAAAGGGAGCCCCACCCCTCAAATTAGCTGGGGAATGGCTGACATAGCTCATCCATTTCTCTGGTGTGTGAGCCCTATTCAGGCGTTAATGAGCCGGCTACCTCTTTAGAGGGGAGAGCCTAGCTGAGCCCAATGATATAAAAGTCTGGGGAGGAAAGGTTCCTACCCACGTGTAGGCTTTGCACACAAAAAAGAACCCTGTTGGTTGCTTCTGTGTAGAACCTTCCTGTAAGCAGAAACATCCCCTTTTCAAACTCTCCCTGATAATGTTTTTATCATGTGCATTGCCCAGAGTAGTGCATGTTCACTAAATGGGTGGTTCATAATTCCAATCAATAAATCCTGTAAATAGCGTAGAGAAGCCAGTGAGGGAGAGGGCTCCTCTCTGACCATGTTGATGAAGCTGGTCTAGAGTAACCATGCAGGACTCAGGTCTAAACAGATAGTAAAATGATGTGGCTATAAAGTGGTAACATCCTGAAATAGTATAATAGACTTCATTACAGGAGGACCACAGTATCCATGGGGGGATTGCCTCCAGGACCCCAATCTCCCGCAGATGCCAAAAACCACAGTCATGCAGACTCTCTATAAAGCATAGTCGCTGTTTTTTTTCTAGTGGCCAGTTCTGATGATACATCTTGGAAATGCATAATTCTGAGGGGGTTATTTCATATTTTCAAGCAGCGGATAACTGAAATCGTGGGTACTGATCCCGTGGATACAGTGTTCTACTGTGCTTCAGAGTACAGTACAAGATAATACAGTATTGGATGTTTTCTTCTTCCCCATTATTGCATGCAAACTAGTGCTCAGAAGAAACTTCATTCTTTTATATTAGAGAGTCTTTTACCTTTTTTTTTTAAAGTGCAGAGAGCTTTTTCTATAGGGAACAATTTAAAAATACAACAAATAACCCTGCAGCCTCATTCTGCTACATGTGGCAAATGTTGTGTGTTGCCTTTTTTGAGACGCAAGCCTGGGAGGCCTCAGCATTAGCAAGCAAAGTAGAACAGAAAGCAAATAAGCTTTGAGTTCAACTTCTGAGCAAAAACCAGTGGGAACGGATGAGGCTTGCCTTTCTTTCTCTGAGATCAGAATGGTTCTGGGCACACATATTTGTACTAATGTTCAGTTAAACGTTTATATTCTATTCTAAAGGTCCAGGACTATCATTCAAGAGATTGTAAAAAATATGTCTTGAGTTTGAAGACATGTGGTACAACATCTTGTATATAGTTGTGGTTCTTCCCATTATTCGTAACAGACCTGGCCTAATTTTGTTTCATTGGTGTCAGATAAAGGGAAGTACAATACTTATATGCTGCTGCTGCTAAATACGGTCACACTGCCAATTTACATTGATTCCTAACCTGGGTTTTTTTAAATTGTTGTAGATTCCTGTGGCTTATAGCCCGGTAGATGCGTTCACTTTGACTTAAATTATGTACTTCGATGTATTTCTGGTAATTAAAACCAGTTTGGGAAACCATACAGAAATTAACTCAATTTCTGTTCTGTCTGTAGAGCAAACTCTTGGTTAAATTTTTTAAAAGTATGCGATACATTGCTAAATTGAGTATCTAGGAGGTGTCACCTGATGTGATATTAGTTGCTATAAACTGCAGGGGAAGCACCAGAGAGGTTATCCCAGCCATTTAATGATGAAAAAATGGAAATGGGAGCAGGGGGACGAGGGGCTTCCAACAGGTTCATTAGGAAGGGATCCAATACTGGAGTTTAACCCCTGCAGTTGGTGCATCCGCTGTCGCCCTCTGAATGCTGGTGCACCCGCTCTGTGCCTGTTGGTCTTCTGCTGCTCCACCTACTCCTTCATCATCCAATTGGACAGAATGGGGTGGCTGGCTGAAATGCCAAATGCACTGATCAGGTGGCGCAGCAATAAATAGTTCAAGAAAGAATAATAAAAAAAGAATTCTTAAAGGAAAAACAGCAGTGCCCCTGCTACCCAAAATCCACATAAGCACGAATTAAAACAACAGTGTTAACATCGACAAAACCACATTGAATTGAATCTATTTAGAAGTGAGGTATTTTAAAAAACTGTAGTTTTTATTGCCAGTGTGACATGGAAGAACAGAGATATGTTTTAGAACAGCAACCATTTTGCTTCATGAGAGTTATACAGATTTTAGTTCTGGAAGAGTTGCTGGCAGTCTGAGAAAACACCACTGGAATGAGCAGATCACTGGTCTGACTTGGTCTCCAAATTCAGTAATCAAACAGGGGCTTAACTGGCCGGGATATGCGTGCATTTGATACAGCCCCATAAAGCCACTTGGCTCCTGCTTCATGTGAATAAGGAAACAAACCAGGAAGCCACAATTAACTCTAGCTCCTTGGCAATCAAACCATGGCTTCTAAACATGCCAAGAATCAGAAGCTAATGTTGAAACCATAAAATCACATCTTGACCTGTTTTGAAGCAATTATCAATTAAGCACGGTTTCTGACTCAGAACTTAAGAAACCGTAGGAATCTATCATTGTCTGCGGCTCTGCCCTTGATTCCCCAGCTAACCTTTGTAGCCCCTTACTGCTGCACCGAGGCATGGTAGCTGAACAGTGGAGGGGACACTTCTACCTTTTTTGCCTTTTTCATTTCAGACAAAGAATCCTCACTCTCTGAAGCAGGATGACACAACTTATAGGTTAGTAGAGATAGGCAGATATGGAAAAGAGCAGCTGCAGATTGGTAACAAAAACTTAATGGTAGGGATAGGATTTTTTGGACTGCATATCCCATAACTTATATGTGTTTTTAACATATTTTAAACCACTCATAGAATGTGTGCACTATGTGATGGTATGCTAACTAACTAACTAACTAACTAACTAACTAACTAACTAACTAACTAACTAACTAACTAACTAACTAACTAACTAACTATTATTTATCTGTTTATCTATCTATTTATTTGTTTATTTATTTGTTTATTTATTTATTTATAGCCCACCCATCTAGATCAAAGGTCTACTCTACTCTGCTTTACTCTACTCTACTCTGCTCACTCACTCACTCACTCACTCACTCACTCACTCACTCACTCTACATTCCATAAGTTACAGTATACAGTCTTGGGACAAGAGGCTTAAACTGGAAGGCTTCAAAGCCTAGCTCTGCGTAGCTTCTTGGTCAGGAAGAAAGCACCCAGTTAGCCACAGGCAGGAACAGCATACTTAGAGCCTGGTCACACAGCCAAAAAACCCTGGGATTTCACCTGTGTTAAAAACTGTGCTGTTCCACGTTCACATAATGAACTCCAATGTCTGTATTTATTTTCCTCTGACTGTTTTTTGAAAAATGTAGACAGACCCTTAGTTGGAGTTAGGTCTAGCTAGGCTTCAAAGCTTTCCACTTTAGGCCTTTTCTCCCAGGTGTACTGTTTTAAGAATGTCTCTATAAGGTGCCTGTTTAATAAGCAGAATTCCCAGAAGGGAGAATTAGGGGATTTGTAGACCAAAAGTCCCATCCTTACTTAATTGAACAGATTGTCATATACCGCTCTTTATGACGGCCTTTCCCAAATATTTTCCAGATGCACTGCGCTACAAATTCTCACCAAACCAAATGATCAGTCACAAAGAATCATTGATGGTTGGTATTCACACTTAGCACCCTGCAGATGTGTGGGAACTATCTCCAAAATGTGGACATTAATGTTCAGAATCAACCCTCCGTTCCCATTTACAGAATGTGCCATTACAAGAAGTGGCTCTGATGAGGTCACTTCTGTCCTTATGTCTTCCGACTGCAGCCTTCTCTTGAATGGAAATCAGCCTCCTTTCCTGCTTAAGAGTGCAGGCAATCAGCTTAGATCAAGCCTGGAGCATTTTTTCTGATTCTTTGGGGAATATTCTATTTGCAGTATTATATCTTCCTTTGCTGCTTGTTTCCTTTCTAATATAAGTCACAAGAAGAAACATGTAGCATTTTCTGTAAATGAAAGCTTTTAGTGAATAATTTAAGTTATCTGGGATGTCTTTTTTCATTAGAGCTTCAAAGAGGCCTGCCTTTTCAGGAATATTTATCTTCATTTGTAAGGGAAATCTGAAATGCAGAGCCCACACAGAGGATAAGATTGTGGCATAAGTGCTTTTAAGTGCATGATGCTGGCAGCTGAATTTTTGAGGCTGCGATACCAATCGGCTGGCAGTAAAGCCCACTGAGTTCAGAATAGATGCATCCTTATTGCATTGCTAATTAGTTGTTTTTCACAGGATCCAAAATTTGCTGCATTCATTATCAGGACCATCAGCTATTAGCTGAACCTGAAATTATGGGCTTGCTTTAAAATATAATTGTTCAATGAATTTATGGTTCATATTAAGTAAGAAGTCATTGTGTGATCATAACTGGCAAGCTGGCCTCGTTTTTAGAAAACCATTCAAAAAGTCTGGAGCAACCTTGGTCGAGGTGACATTGTGCTTGTTAGGAATGTGGCAACTATTAATGCCCTGTTGTTTGGAGCACAAGCAGGTGGTGGGAGGACGGACCAGGCTGTACCTGTTTTAGTTCCATTAATGACTAACGAGGTTTGGGTTGGCTTCAAATGAGGGAGACTCTGTTCCCCCATGTCATGGCTCTGATCCATGTGCTCACAGCTGTTTTTGTCATGCTATCATAGTACAGTGGTGCCTCGCATTACGATGTTAATTCATTCCAGCGAAATCACTGTAGAACGAAAACGTCGTAAAACGAACATAAAAAAGCCATTGAAACACATTAAAACCTGGTTAATGCATTCCAAACGGCTAAGAACTCACTGTCCAGCGAAGATCCTCCATAGGGGCGGCCATTTTCGGGTGCCTGTGCAGCAAAAAATGGCTCCTAAACACAGTGGGGAGCCATTTTGAGCACCTGGTGGCCATATTGAAAACCTGATGATCAGCTGTTTTGATCGTCGGGAAGCAAAAATCAGTATAGTATCAGTTGAGCTCATCTCCAGGCTTTACTTTATTTTAAAGAAGCAAACAAATTCAGGCAGGTTTTTATTGTACTTGGACAAATGCATTCTGCAGTTTCTGAGCAGATGCATAGAGCTCTGATGATATTTTTGAGATTAGAATTTTGTGTGACTGAAGAACAGGATTTTGATCCACAGAAGTTCACATTGAAACAAATCAAGGTTTTGCAAGATCAAAGCAATGCTGAGAACCATCACCTCCCCCCAATTGTTTCTGCTTTTGTTTATCTTTTAATGCGAGCTGTTGGATGATGTGGACTGGAGTCATAGAAGAGCAGAACCTCTGCAAGAAGTACAGTGCACGAGTCGGGGGGGGGGAGGAATGAAAGAAATGACAGAAGCTGGTAACAGTTTTGCCTAGGAACTGGAGATCCACCACATTCCAAAAATTCATGGCCCTGTGTATTATCACACTCAAACACCCCTCACAGGTCCTAATAGTCCTTTGTTTTCTTCATTTGCAGATTTTTCATCTGATCCAGAAATGCATGGATACAGTACATACAAATATCTGCACAAGTTCAAGAACAAATTGGTTCAAGAGGCCTCCAAACCTGCTCAGCTGCCGGTATTTGGACACAAATTGTATGGGAGAATACTTACTTATGGGAGAGTACTGGATTATATTATGTCTAAACAGGGATCTGCACTCAGTCCCCCAGGTTGCACTGCTCCTTCTCCTGCATCCATCTTCTCAAGCCAGCTCTGAAGTCTCCTTCCTTCCTTTTTTGAAGACAGTTCTAACAGGTACTTGTAATGCGGTGACAACGTTTGGAAAGGCTACTTTTGGCTAAGGACCTTTGTCAATACTGGCTGGGGGGATTCTGGGAGCAACAGTCCAAGAACCATGTTTTTTGGTCACCAGCTGTCTTGCCCCAACCGTTTCTTCTTCCTTCCAAGAGAAATAGAAACAAGCTAGAGCAGGGCGGCTGAGGCAGGGCGTTGCTTCACTTTGGCCCTGGTCACATGAGGGAAATGTTCTCTAGTTATCCCCCAGTTAGATCATTGCTTCCCCCACCCCCACCCCCCCCTGTCTATGAACAGGGAAGGAACTCCACTGCCATGATCTCCCAATTGGGCATAGGGAATTTCCCTGTCCGTCTTTGTCTTTGCCGCTGTTGTTGATACTTAGATGTCAGTACCTGCAAAAATGGAATGGGCACAAGGAGGAGATGGAGGTTTGAATATGCTGGATCTGAATGCTTTGTTCTTCTGTCACCCCTCAAACAGAACAGAAAGCAAATTAGCTCCCTACAGCTGGCATTATTAGTTTTCCTTCAGCCTCCCTTCTTTCTTTCTTTCTTTCTTTCTTTCTTTCTTTCTTTCTTTCTTTCTTTCTTTCTTTCTTTCTTTCTTTCTTTCTTTCTTTCTTTCTTTCTTTCTTTCTCCCAAAGGATCCAAAGTGACTTTCACTGTATACCTGACAGGGCTTTTGATCTGGACCTATGCCAGCTGCCATTTCTCCCTCCCCTGCCATATTTGTACCTTTCTAAAAAGTTATGATCCCAAACACCCTTGCCAGTTAATAAGCCCTATCAAACACAGTGGTATGTCCTTGTTGCCCTTGATTATTAGCACAACCCATTAAAATTAATCAAGTCTTTTGCATGATCATAGTTAGGCAATAAATATGGAACTGCTTTCTTCCATATTGTTCCTTTTTCTTTTCTCCTTATGTTCATCTTCTTCTTTTGATTGTATGTCACTGGTTAACAAATTACAGATTGCTAGCACGGTGTCCTTTTATTTAAAATGAAGCGATATGGTTAAACTTGCTGATGGAACTTTCCCAAAACTTCAGCTCCAAGTCTGCACATGAGTTTTGATTTCCTGCAGTGCCTTTCCTGATAAAAAGTTTTTGTAGCTTTCTCACTTAACCTCCTGAGAAACTGCGAGATAGAAGAGTAGGAAATAACAAGCAAATAATAATCCCCGTGCTATCAATCTTTTCTGAGCACGGAAGTGACAAATCACATATTTATTATCTTTTATCACACCTATAACAAAAGGGCCAAGGTGTTGCACAATCCAATTATTAAAAGATTCAAAAGCCTTAATAACCTGTACTTCATGGCCTTGATCCAGGATAGAACTATAGAACAGTAGGTTTAAAAATCAATAACCTAATGTTATAAAGTAGTTTTATTCTTTCCTGAGGTTTTGGCTTATACATTTGAATATTTGACGCTGCTTCATATTGAGCCAATTAGTACACCTAGCTTAGTATTGTCCTCACTGATTACTGGTACCTCTACAAGATGAACATTTGACTCTGTCTGTTAGTTGAGAGCCAAATCATATGTTACAGATATCACATCATTTTAGCTCAAATTATATTGGTATTCCAGAGAGATGATTCTGCCAGACCATCATATTTTAGAAATCAGATTTGCAAGCAAAGCCTGTGTATAGATCCAGAAGACCAATCACAAATAAAGGAAGGTAATTTGCAAGCCATGGGAGGTGTGAAAAGGTCCTGATGTGACAGTTAAAGGCTTTCTGCACTTTAGAAATTTCCTACTATAGTGATGTGCTCCCTGTAATAGATTTTGTATATGCAGTACAAGGCACTAGATCTGAGGCCGTTCAGAACACAGAATCTTAGCTCTGCTGGTAAACTGGTAAGAAGTCACCTAGCCTGACACAAGCATGCATGTGCTTCTAACTGTGAGGCTCCCAAGATGGAGGCCATGATAGGAGTGCCGTCGCTCCCGAAGAGCACCCACCACACCCAGACATCCCCCCCGCCATACCCTCCGCGACGGGAAGAGAAAAGCGTGGAAACCCCTGATTGGGGGAAGGAAAGCGTCGGATCCCTCACCCTAAACAAGGGGGTAGATACCCATGACCTGGAGGAGGTCATGAAAGAGTTAAAAATCACCCGGGAACCGGGGCGAGTTCGGGCGGGAAACAGAGGGGAGGAGATTGAAGCGGGGGTAGGGGATATAAGAGAAAGACCAAGGGATATTCCAGGCGGTTGGGAATGGGTGTGGATGGAGGACCCCTGGACCCACAAGTGGGAACAGGTCAGGGTTCCTCATGAGGAGGCGGAAAAGCGCTGGCAGCTCGGTTTGAAACCCCGACCCTCATATTGGGGGGAAACGGAAGCTAGGGAGTGGAGGAGAAAACTCCGTGAGGAGAGAGAAGCGGTTGCCAGGGAACTTGAAAGAAAGAAGCAATGGCATATCGCCGAACTGAGGAAGCTGGGGGGTTACCCTGCCCTTGGGGTGCCGATGGAGGAGAGGGATCCTCCTGGGACGGCTGGAGTGGGGACGAGGAGACACTACCCTTGATCTCCTTGGAAGAAGTTTTGGACCCTGGACTGGAGCCTGTGCCACCTACAACCGGCCCCTGGAATCCAGAGACAACGAACCCTTTTGTACATAGTTTGTGGACACCGTTAAAACCGAGCCATGTGTTACAAGAATCCTTGAACCCCTTTGTGGGGGGAAACCCAGTTGATGTTAATGTTGGAATAAATGTAGAACCTTTTGACTTGCCGCCAATGCCTCGTCCGTTTATTGGGGAGAAAACAGCCCACCCCAATGAACCCTCACACTAACCATATGTCATATATGCTCAATAATCTGAAATGTCTTACAGGTAAACACAAAGCTAAGTAGGGATGGGATATTGTCAGTTTTTTCATTGAATTTAAGTAGAAATTTGCAAATATTGGCAGGTTCTTATCAAAAATAAGCTGACTGAAATTGTTCACCCTCTGCACTGGCCAAACTCCATAGGTTTCCAGTCAGGATGAGCCCTGTGTCCTTTAGGGTACACGAGGTACTGTAGCAGATTTGGGGTGTCATGAAAGGGTAACCAATTATTAGTTATTGAAATTTATTGTTCTTGTATTTTTACTGCCATAGACAGGGAGAGATGCATGTGGGATTTTTCTGCCTCAGCTGCCAAAATAATTTGACTGGCTTTCCATAATAAGCACTTTGCTTGGGAAGGAGCATGATTTGCCTCAGGTAGCAAGAGGTCTTAAGCTGGCTCCATTCCCCTTTTGAAAACCACTTTATAAACTCAAGCTGTAATAAAGCTTCCCGTGTTAAAGGTACCACAAGACTCTGTTTTCACTCATGGCTGCATAACTGCCAAAGATGAGAAGCCTATCAAGGAAAAAAAATGGTGATGACTCTAATTCGGCATCACAAACGTTGTTGAATATGTAGGGTTTTTAAGCTAGCTTTTTGAGGATTAAGCACCCATCCGTACCCCTGGATAGGTGAACCTGACAGTTTCGCTTCCCCCCACCCTCCACCCATAGTTTCTGATTATTAAGTTCTTTTCCACTGAATCTTTGAAAAGAAAATATGAATTATGGAAGGATCTTATTAAAAGGCAAACTAAACAGAATTTTCACCAGTCCCTTGACGAGTAATGTGAGTAATGGTCTTTTACAAGAATTGGACACACTCCAACGTATCAGTGTATCAGAAGAAGAGGGAAAAAATTCTTTGCTTCTTTCTCAGCTATAGGCATGTGGTTCTCAATGTCACAGAGCAAAAGTTAATTGAATGGATTTTTTGATGGTGTGTGCTAGATTGCCTCAGGCACATAGGCAACCAAATAAAAAATAGAGGGAAAGTGTAGTGCTCAGTCTTTATTTAGAGTCACTTCCATCGTCTGGCAAGCAAAGAGCCAGTGAAATCTAATCTTGTTTCTTTAACCTCTGATTCATAGTATCACCCCAGTCATGTCTACTTGGATGTAAAGCTTGCTGAGACTAACTGGACATATTTCCAAGTGAGTTTATCTAGGGTTGCAGATGGTTAATAAGCATTAACAAGGGTGATAATCCAACAATACATATGCCTCCATGGTAGCCAGTTTCACGATGCATTTCTTTCTTTCTTTCTTTCTTTCTTTCTTTCTTTCTTTCTTTCTTTCTTTCTTTCTTTCTTTCCTTCCTTCCTTCCTTCCTTCCTTCCTTCCTTCCTTCCTTCCTTCCTTCCTTCCTTCCTTCCTTCCTTCCTTCCTTCCTTCCTTCCTTCCTTCCTTCCTTCCTTCCTTCCTTCCTTCCTTCCTTCCTAATGTTGATAGGATACCTGAGTAGGTAGATCATCATCTCCTTCTGAGAGTCAACTGTAGATATTGGCAGTGTTACAAATTAGTACCAACAACTCTTGCTGCTGTATAATTTCCTGCACAGTGATAGCCATTGCCTATATTCCTACTGAGAGACACAGAGTCTGTTAAATTCTTCAGCGAGGCATTCCAATCCAAGCAGTAATGACATACTCATTTCACATCCTCTGCAAGATATAAATTAGAATCAATGCCTGTGCTCTTTAGCCTCTCTCTGGGGAAAGAACTGTATTGTGGATGGATTTGGGGGGGGGGGGACTGGATGTCTTGTGCTTGCAGTTGTGCGCCCCCCCCCCCAAATGATATGTTTTTATAGTTCATCTTGTCTTTTCAGTGCCATTTTGATGTCTTTCTGTGGCTGCGGAAGGGTGACGTGTTGAATTTGTAAATGGAGTATTCAATTAAATGTTCATATAAGCCTATATCCTAGTTCACTTTGGTTTTGTTTGCTGCTTTTATTCCATTATTGCTGCTACTTTCAATTTAGAAAAAAAACACTATTGATTATGTCACAAAGTGTGGAAATCACATTTTGATTTTCACACATCTCTTTGTTGAGGTCATAACCTTTTGTGCTATATTCTGTTAACAAAGTAGTTTTTTGAGCTTTTAATCTTGCTTTCTGTTATGCTTTGCTCTGAACGAGGGTACACTCTCTGGAGAGAGTGCTCATTCTTTAATTTGATTTTTTTCTCTCCCAGTAGCAGTGCAAAAGTGTTGTAGAAATTGACCCATTCATAGAGATATTGGAATACCTCCAGACGAAACAGATTGATGCAACAACAAAAGCAAAAAAAGCAAACCAAATCCAAACCCCAAAAGAATTGCGTCATCTTTAAAAGTCTGGGTGCAATTAGATGGCAGGAAAGGATCACATCGGATCATGTTTGTCCATTCCTACATAAATCACGCTAGCCTAGCTAAAAAGAAAAAAAGAAAAAAAAAGGGGGAAGAGGGAGGGAAATATATATTGGTGTGAGCTTTTGGAGACTGCAGTCCACTTCAACAGAGATAAGGAGCACAGTATATGGGTCTCATTTTTATTGTGTACAGTGGATGCCATGTGGGGATGGAATTGGGACTGAGTATGGGAAAGGGAAGATGGAAATGGGGCCAAGTGGTATATATATATTTATTTCCTTGTTATGTACCTTTTTCCACACAAAGGAACTCAATTTAATGTTAAAATTTATTAATGAATTAATAATCGCTGTTCTGCTGCTAGTACAGGTATTTGTTTCTGATGAGGATGGGTGGATTTTTATCTGCCTCATTTTCCTGGCTTTGACCGTTTTGCTTTGGATGACCCTGCTAGGAATCTAGACTTTGGTCTCCTGGTTTTATTGCTGTCAGCTTCCCTCACACACTCAAACATCTTGGCCACATTAAGATGTGTGTCCATGAAGGGGCTACAGAGGAGCTCTGTAATTTTTTTAAAACTGAAAATATGGGATTTTTCTTCTTAATAACCTAATTATGAATATATATATTTTTAAATCAAACTACTAGTTTTTAGGCATACATACATTTGATCAAGTGCTAGACTAGTATAATTAATAGCTAGAAGCGTTACACATTTAAGCAAAATCGAGTACAGTAATTGATAGTAAGTGATGGAATGGATTTTGTCTTGCAGAAGTATATAGAAGGTATACATTTCATCTAGACTAGCCTATATTTTGCATAATTCTGTCTGCTACGAAGTGCTGTGTATTTCATTTTAGAGGGTCTATCTTTGAAATGTCTGCTAAGAAGAATGCACATTTTTCATGGAGGGAAGTAAGAAAATTGATTCATTTTTCCTGGAAAAAAGGATTTTGCATTGGCAGTAGATATACTCCTTGTCCCTTAAGTATTTGACTTTTCTCTGGAAATTTCTGTTGACTAAGTACACTTAGAAAAAGATAGTAAAATCAATAGTCATGCTAAAAATCAGAAATTGAGTATATACCAGAGTAAATATAATTCTGAGGCCTAGTTTACACTTAGGTGAAACATTTTGTGAAGTATGCATACTTCACTCATGTACTGAGTATGATCTGGATAGAGTGACAGATGAAGACTCTGGAGACCAGGGTTCAAAACCCTGCACAGCCATGGAAGCTGACTGGGAGAGTGGAACTGGTAAAACCACTCCTTAAATATCTTGTTTTATCTTGAAAGTGCTATGAGAGTTGCTGTAAGTCGGACTTGCCGGCACAGAACAACAACAACTGCTAAGGGGTTAGAATGGGCATCTCTCACTTTCAAGGATGATTAAGTGCTGTCACACTTCCCTTCCTCACCGCAGCTCTCAGCACTGCCCAGTTTCCCAGCGCTCCAGGGCGGGTTTTGGGTTGGAAGGGTGGCTGCAGGCCACCCTTTCCCAATTGCACTGACAAAAACAGTTGTATCAGCTGATTTGCTCCCGTTAGAGTCTAGTCTTGGACTACGCAACTTCTGGAGTCTGCGGTGGAAGGATGACAGTCTTTTGACAGCGGCGTGCAGAATTCCATTCCGAGGGAGAAGAGGCAAACCTGATCCCACGGGCCTCTCGCCTCCCCACTGCATGCATGGCAGGCAGTGGCAGAAATGATGGCACGAACCAGATGGGACCCTCCTCGTGGCACTGCTCTCTCTCCTTCCTTGCCAATGCCGACTCTGCCCCCAGCACCCAGGAAGATGTGCTCCCCAGCACTAAGGGTAATGTAACTTTCTTTCTCCTTTCCCTTCCTGTTTGCTCTGCCGTACAAGCACAGGATCCGTCCCCCAGCCCTTTTTGTGAAAACAAATGTGGAAGGTCCACCCACAGGATCGGCATCAGGTATCAGGTCACTTCCAGCTTTTTCTGCTGACCTCTTCCAGGCAGATGCCTGCACCAGGGTAAACTCTGTGAAAGAGAGTTATGGACCAGGTGGAGGAAATCATACCTGTTAAAGGGGTGGAGGTGGTGCTGTGGGAGGCATCCAACCGGTTGCTCGTGCTTTCTGTCAGGCCACTGTTGAAGTACGGCAGTCTTACTTGAGCGAATTTAAGCAACAATCGACGTATTTGCTTGAGATCTGTTTCTTACCAGCGGCAGTGACTGAGTACTGTGTGCAGCAGGTTAACTGGAAACAGGTGTGACTCTGCTTGTAACACATGCTCAAATTGCAGTGCTTTTTCCTTCATTTTCATCTGGTGTGCGCACGCTCAGTGTGGGCATGTGCGGGTGGGTGGTGGGACCTCACATGATGAGAACGTGGTGCCCCACTTCAGCCCCTCAAGGTTTTTTAAAAATGTCTTTATGCCCATCTTCAACTGTGTGGTTTTAATTGCAGTTTAAAGGAAACAAAAAGGAATTGCACCAGTGTGGATGGAGGCACATTGGAAAAAAAAATAGAAAATATGATGCTTGAAGGAGGGAAAAGCAAGGAGAAGAAAGAGGGAGGTAGTGAAGGGATGAGGGGGATAACTGGTGGAGGAAAAGGAGTGGTCCTGTACTGCCAGAAACTTGGGTGCATCTGTAAAAAGTGAGCAGAAAGAATCAGAATGGGCGCCATTTTGAACAGCAGTAAGGCTTGGTGTCGTGTGCTATGATGGGAGTTCTTTTGGATTTGATTTTTTTTCCTGGAACATTATGTTTGGTCTGTGTCTGCATTATAAGAGTTCAGGTCCCCAGAACTTCCTTTCCTTTGCCCTGGTATTTTTTGTCAGACATACAATGGGCATCTGGAAGCATCACCCCCCCCCACACACAGTGGGATGGGAATATCCATGTCCTTCTTCCCCTCCCTTGCCATATGTAGTGAGCCACTGTAAGTGGCTGCTGTCAGTCCCTCTTGGTTCACTGAGGCTGAAAAAACTGTTCTTCCAAATGTGTATAAGTCTTTACATCCAGCATATATTTAAAAGCAGTACTCAGTTTATTATTTGTTATTTGTTGCTGATTAGTCGTTACGTCTTGTCTGACTCTTCGTCACCCCATGGACCAGAGCACGTCAGGCCCTCCTGTCTTCCACTGCCTCCCGGAGTTGGGTCAAATTCATGTTGGTAGCTTCGATGACACTGTCCAACCATCTCGTTCTCTGTCGTCCCCTTCTCCTCTTGCCTTCACACTTTCCCAACATCAGGGTCTTTTCCAGGGAGTCTTCTCATGAGATGGTCAAAGTATTGGAGCCTCAGTTTCAGGATCTGTCCTTCCAGTGGACACTCAGGGTTGATTTCCTTCAAAATGGATAGGTTTGTTCTCTTTGCAGTCCAGGGGGCTCTCAAGAGTCTCCTCCAGCACCATAAGTAATTATAATTATTTGTTATACTTCACAATAACTACAGCTGCTGCTAATATCTGAGTAATCCCTCATGTTTCAGAGCACACTGTGACTTCTCCTGAATCACACTTACACCTCTGCTTTTCAGCAGTAAAAAGTTATAAAGTTGAATTTTAAATTCAAGGATGGACTAGTCTCTCTCTTTCTAAACCATGTCGCTTTTGCTTGTTTTTACCTCAATTCCATTCTCTCTACTGAATTTATTTGCAATTTTTAAATAATACCTATTACTATACTTACTTAGATGTGCATTTCAATACTATGTAAATATGTATTTTTTTTTAAAAAAATCATTCTTCAGAAGCATATTTTTATACATGCAAACTGCTGAGAACTGAGTTTCAGCATTTGGAGAATTCTGAAATGGTCTTAGTGGAGAGCTTAAGTACCAACTGGCTTATTAGTCTGAGTGGGGTGGTTCAGCTTGTTGTGAACAGAGATTCCCAAAGACTGGATTCCTCATCTGTCCCCTTTTGAAAATGTGAAGATTGCCCCAGCCTTGGTGAAATCCGGTTGCCTTTTTCGGTCAAGCCCAAAGCACTTATCCGTGGATCAACACAACGTATACCACAAATATTCTTGCAGGACTCCTTAACGATTAACAAGTTTTAGGGCATAATCAGATGGACATTCATCCTACTGTTTGGTGCCCAGTGGGAACAGATTGCTCTTTTTTATGGCAATCAGATGACATAATTGCTAAAGTGAACCAATTTGCCCCCAGAGCTCTTCTACCTGTGCCTTTTTGAGTCCCAGTCAGGGGCTTCTACTTTTTTTGGGTATAGATAAACTTGCTCTACTTTGGCCCATTTCCAGTGCGTGTGGTTGCTGGAAATGGACCAAGAAATGATCTTTAAACTGTCAGGGCTCCTTTCATTGTCAATTTCCAATATTGTGAATTGGCTTAATAAGGAAGCCTCCTCAGGATATCAGCAAATTGAATACTTCCCTTGCTTCTCTGTGGAGGGTCAGTGGAAGTGAAATTATTATTATTATTATTTGCCTCTGTTAGACCATCCTGGTGCACTGCATCACGTAGATTAATTTTTTAAACACATTTCCTTTGCCTTGTCTGAGGTGCTGATTGAAACCATGGCTGTGAGTAGTCTCTCGATTGGCAGTACAGACAAGATAAAAAAAGTATTTTTAAAAATTTAATCTAAGTGACGCAGCGCATCAGTGAGGGTGCACCAGAGGCAAAATTTGTTTTTCACTTCCCCCACCCCTCCATAAAGGAGCAAGGGAAGTTTCAATTTTATGATATTCTGAAATGACTTGCTTATTAAGTCGCTTCAGAATACTAGAAAATGACACCGGAAGGATACAGACTAAATAAACATTGTGTGAAATCTGTATGCCATTTGGATGTAAGGATCTCACCAAACGGCGGGTTGCATTTGCATCCAACCTCAAGTGGCACTATTAGACCACACCAATCCACTCTTAAAGAGCCAGTGTAGACATTCCTAACTTATTTGGGGAAAGCTTTCATTGGACTATGCCCCACTTCTTCAGATGCAACCAAGATTCTTAGTTATTTCTGCTGCAACTAACATGTCCCCCCCATGAAAAAAGTATGACAAGTAGTCACACGTTGTGAAGAAACAAACTTCTGCCTTTCACACAGCTCATGCTGTCACTACATAGGCCCATTTAATAATTATTTGTGTCCACAGAAGGAGTGACCTGGCCAGAGGCAGAAGTGTCCCTGAGGAATAGCTTCCTCTGACTAGGAACATCAAAAAAGCCAGCGAAGTTTGCTTTCTCCTCTTACCCCACATAATGCCTGCTGCTCACTGATAAATCAATAAACCCAAAAATGCACTTTGATAGTTAAATCTGCACATTTCAACCCAGATGAATTTTTGCCAGAATCAAGCTGCAAGAAACCGAGAAGAATTCATTCTGAAATGCCACCAGATGCTTGTCAAAGGTTTTCTGTCAGGTTCTTAGGACGCTGAGCACTACAGTAGAAATGGGCTTTCATTTTGCTCCTTTTCAAAGTGCCCCACTGTCTGAGCCTCTCCATTTCTCTGAAACCTCCTTTGACAGATAAGCTCATTCAAAAGTCAATCTCAGTTTATTCAAATGAAAAAGAAAGAGACTGCACTTCGATGTAGCCAAAGAATCACTCTCATTTATTAACCACACCTTAGTTTCTGGATCTCTGTGGAATAAATCAGATACCAAGCCATTGAGCTGAAGTTTCCAATATTGGAAGCAGTGAGACCGCCAATTATATTTTTCCCCCCAAGAAGCTAGAATGAGGCTAGTAGGGAAAGACAGCAGAGTAAGAAATTAGATTGTGGGCAGAATTAATTGTCCTCCAGGACAAAACGCTTCTTTTTATGTATATTGGAAAGCGGAGAGACATTTCAGCCAGCTCTAGTATTCTCTTAGCCATGCACGACTTTTCTGCTCCCTTTTGTTCCTTTCTATTGTATGCATTTCTCTATCAAAGTGTCGTTTTCCTTTGATGTAATCTCAGCAGTGATTTAAGATAATTTATTTCGCAAATACCCATCCTGCCCAGTCTACCACAGTAATGCACTCCCATAAATGGGTTTAATAATACTTAAACACATACATATATATCAATTGTCTGAATATCCCAAAGAAATTATATACCTCAGCTGGGTAGAAAGGATACTACCCTAAGCATCTTGGTGATTACAGCACTTTCCTGTTTGATTCTCACAGGAGGCCCACGAAAGGATGCAAAAATCTGTAGATTTTGTTTTTGCTGGGTTTCTCCTAATCTCACCCCCATACCTGACCCCTCCAAATTCTATATCACATTGTGAGAGAAATACAGATATATTTTCCTGCACAGAAATTGTCATATTTTGCTATGCATTTTTCCTAATGTGCACATTTAAAAATAGTATGCATTCTTTCACGTTCTCCCCATTGAATAAAGAACATTTGCATGCATTTTTCAAACCACATGCTTTTTAAGTCATTTTACAAGCATATAATTAAAAAGAGAGAGGAAAAAGAATCTGGTCCCTTGTGATTTCTTCTCAAAGACAAGATACTGCTAGACAACCACCCACTTAACTTCCATGCAGCCTTTCCGACTTGCCAAGAAGGGGCTAACATACCATGTTCATCATCTGCTTGACTCTCTGGATTAGTGTGTCTTTTTCAAAAGCTCTCAACTTGACTAATACATGCAGTTATTATGAACACTAAATATGTATCCTGCTTGAAAATTAATAGTTTCCAATGCAGAGCTAGTGCTTCCGTTTCCCAGACCTCTGGGCATGAAACTATCTGCATTTAAGTTATTTTGAGTTTACAGTTCGGTTCTCATATCACACAGAGTATGTGATCTTTATGGAAATGTGCAAACGCTGAAGGGATTCAGAGAATGAAGTCTCAGCGGCAGCGTCTCCTGCATTGTGTTACATAGATAGTTGGAGTTTTGTACCGTTTGTTTCCAAGACAAAACAGATGGGATATTGACGTGATAATTTTAAGAGGCAGTCCCGAAACCAGCCGAATCAGGGAGCTGGACAGGGGACAGACTGTATTTGTCTTCAGTGTGGAAGGGATTGTCACTCTCAAATTGGCCTTCTCAGCCATACTAGACGCTGTTCCAAGTCCTCTATACAGAGCACGTTACCATAGTCTCTCAAGACTGAAGATGCCTAATCTAATCTAAACCTAATCTATTTCACTTCCCTTGCTGCTCTCTTGAGTTTTGGAGAGAAGGAAATGGCTACATTTTAAAAAAAAAATCCTATTAAGCCCTCCAAAACTGTTCTCTTGTTTTCCTTCCCTTCCCCGCTCCCTTATAAGCTTCCCTCCTTCCCCTTCCCCCTTTAATTTATTGATCCCAAAGTGAATCCCACTTCTACTCCTAGGGAGTCAACAGAGGAGGAGACTCTATGAGGGAGGTACTGTATCCTGTGTAGAAGACAGGAGGACCACCATCCTGGTGCAAAGAAGCAGCTTTGAAAACAGATTTCAAATGTCTGCATACCAAGTGGGCCCAGGCTTTCTTAGAAATGCAACATGAAATCATAGCTGAAATCCAGTATTGTAGTCAGTCACCAGTAGAGTAGGTGAGTAAATGCCATTGATTCAGTGGACGTACTCTAATCATGACATACTACCGGATTTCAGCCAGTACGTCTTTGATTCATAGACTTAAAAAATACAAAATCCTGTGCAGATGGCTTCACTTGTTTGCTAATCACATTAAAAGGCTTGTTTCTCACAAAAGGATGATCTAAAACAATGACTGTATGTATTCCCTTATTTCTACAAGGATCAGAGACATATTTTTCTTTTTAAATAAAAAATTGGAATCTGGGACAGCCGATTTCTGGGTAAAACATAGTTAACTAAGTAATATCACAGCTTAATACTCAATGAACTGCATAATTGAGAAGAGGGTTAAATGCTTATTATTCATTCAGCATCTCCCCATATAAATTAGCATATGCAGATTTAATGCAGTCTATGTCCTTTGTCAAAAAATGTAACACCAAAACAGTGCATAAGTAGCTACCTCCACAAAGCTGAATTGTGTTTGAAGAATGGCCACATAAATGGACACAGGGAGAGTAAAGGCCACCAGCGACAAAAGGTTGTAAATAATGTTGAGGAAACAAATGTTAATTTAATATTTTATTACCTGTGTAGGTTGACTTTGAGGCGAAAATGCCAAATAAATTTTTAATAAATAGAAAACTAAATAATACATTTGATAAATTAAACATGGAAAATATTACCCAAAATATGAAATATTGATCTGATCGAAATACTTTTAAATATTACTTATTAATAAACATTTTTTCATGCAACATCTAGACAGCTAAGAACATTATGGCCATATAATGTTTTCTATGCAATGTGCTCTCTTACAGAAATATAGAGAACGGGGGGAAGGGAGTGATATGTTTATGGCTGAATGCCTTCTAAACTGAATTTCTTTTGCTCATATTTAAACACATTTTATTCTAGCTGTGTTCCATATTGAACGAAGCTGGACAGTGCAAAACAGCCCAGGTTCTCGCTCACTGTGAATACTCATGCAGAATGTCATACTTGCAGTACATCCAGCTTCTGCTCTTTTATGCTATCAAATACACTTGTGGATAATTTGCCCTTAACAATAATACAGTCGTTTTAACTAATGTAGGGCTCCCTAAAAGAAGCCACAAGCTTGAGTTTACAAAAGCTGGGCAAGGCAGTTGAGAACAGGCCATTCTGGAGATGGCTCATTCATAGGGTTGCCATTAGTCAGAGGGAACTTGATGGCACATGACAACTACAATATAGGGCCCATGGAGTGCTATTACCTACAGTGCTATTATGTATGGTAAAATAAAGGCTGATGTACTAAGAAAAATCATAAGACACAGTGCTCCTGAGACTGTACGATGTCACAGTGGGAAGAAGAGACTACATCTGTATATTTGTATATATTCTGCCATGTAGAAAACCCTCATTTCAGGTGGACAGTTAGTATGCCTACGGGGGGAAAAAAGCCTTAGGTAAAAATCTTTCCCATGGACGTGCTAGTTCACCTAGCATGTACATAGCAAAGCCCAGAGTTATATCCCATCAGGAAACTGTCCAAAATAAACAGTGGGGCTGAAATAAAGAATTCGATGATATGTAAAGGATGTGGGAACTCCATATCGGCAGTGTTTATTATTGAGAGAGATTATTTAGTGGTAGCAGTGAAACCACTCTTATTTTCCCCTCCTCCTTTCCATTTTTAAAAATTATATACTCCAAAGGAGAACAACACAAATTAAAGTATTTCTGTGGGGAAAACAAATTGAGAAAGACATTTATTTGATCTCCTGCACAGCAGCTGCACATTTTCTCAAGTGCAGAATTCAGAAGCTACAAAGGGGGAGAGGATAAAATGGATTCAAGATTAATCAGACAATAGCGTTGCTATTGTAAATGAAAATGGGGAAAGCAAATGTCAGCGAAAGCCACTTCAAGAGGAAGCGCTGAATAGGGAAGGAAGAATCCCATTACAGGGGATATATTTCTCTATTTCCCAAGGCAAGATCTATCTTTTTCACCATCTCATCTACACACTTGAATCCTCTTCAACAAAGGGTGAAGAAGTTTTGTCAATAATATACATCATCATGACACTTGAAGATGAATGAGAGACAATTATGTATGGTATGGACCTTTTAGACAGAATTTCTTCCGTACCATTAATTTTTTTCTGTTAGTAATTTTTTTCTGTTAGCTTCATATGATTGTAGTTTCTGGTTCTTATTTCTGAGGCCTGGGTGAATATAGTTATCTGTTGTCCTAAAGGTAAAGGTAAAGGTTCCCCTTGACATTTTTAGTTCAGTCGTGTCCGACTCTAGGGGGCGGTGCTCATCCCGTTTTCAAGACGTAGAGCCAGCGCTTGTCCGAAGACATTTTCCGTTGCCACGTGGCCAGCGTGACTAGGGAACGCTGTTTTACCTTCCCACCAAGGTGGTACCTATTTATCTAATCACATTTGCATGCTTTCGAACTGCTAGGTTGGCGAGGAGCGGGACAAAGTGACGGGAGCTCACTCCATTGCGTGGATTCAGTCTTATGACTGCTGGTCTTCTGACCCTGCAGCACACAAAGGCTTCTGCGGTTTAGTCCACAGCGCCACCACATCCCTTTCTATTGTCCTAACATGCAGCCAAAATCTTTAATGGCTACAGAACTTTAATTGTTAAACTACTGTACAAACTTCACCTGAAAGCCTGCTGTAAATTTTGGATGGCGCATCCCAGAGTGGTGCAAAATCATGTGACTTAGATCCACTCTGATTTAGATGCTGCAGTTGACACAAGTCCTGTCAATGTAACTTTGGCTGTTGTTGGTCCTTTAAGAATTGATATGTTTTGGTTTTTGTTGTGTGAGGGTGTGGGCAGCATCTTTGGAATGGTGAAAGCCACCATATGTGTGCTAGACCAGTGGTTTCCAACTATGGGTCTCTAGATGTTCTTGGACTGCAACTCCCAGTGTGCTAGACCAATGGTTCTTAACCTTGGGTTACTCAGGTGTTTTTGGACCGCAACTCCCAGAAGCCTTCACCAACAGCTGTGCTGGCTGGGGTTTCTTGGGAGTTGCAGTTCAAAAACACCTGAGCTACCCAAGGTTAAGAACCACTGTGCTAGACCTTTGTCCTTTGGCTGATAAAAACAGCCGGAGTGGGATTGGCTGAATAGGTTAGGGGGAGTGGTGAATGCCTCCTTACAACAAGGCAGGGTACCAGATGGCCTAAAGGAGGCAGCAGTAAGACATAGGTTTGAAAAAGTCCTCCTTGATTTCCACTGTATTGGATAATTACAGGCTAGCCTCCAATACAGTATTTCATTTCTGTGCAAAGCTTTGGCACATGTGGTGGTGTCTAAGCTCTAGGGATTGTTCCTGGATGACATGGAAACATATGGATCCATTTCAGTTTGGCTGGGAACAGAGAGGGCTTCAGTCACTTTCATGAATGACCTACGACAGAAACTGGACAGGGGCAACGTGTTTCCGTTGGCTCTGCTTGACCTCGGATTGCTTTACAGTACAGTACTATCAACATTGGTGTCTTTTGGGATGCCCTTCTGGGATGAACCTTGGAGGTCCCGTCTTACAGTGGTTCTTCCTGGATGGCCAAACTCAGAAGGTGGTGTTGGGAGAAACCTGTCTTGACACACTGGCTACTGGCCTGTAGTATCCTCCAAGGTTCAGTCCAGTTCCCCGTGCTATTCAACTTCTACATGAAAACCCTGGGAGATGTTGTCGGCGTTTTGGGATTCAGAGCCATCTGTATACTGATGACAACCAACCCTATCTCTCCTTTCCACCTGATTGCAGAGAAGCTGTTGTACGCCTAGACTCGTGCCTACTGGGTCCTTTTTAAGGAGAAAGGCAAGATAGAAATATTTTAAATAATAATACAAAAATAAGAATTGTCAGTAACGGACTGGATGTTGGCTAACAAACTAAAACTTAATCAAGACAAGACATAGGTGCTCTTCGTTAATCAAAAGGCCAATCAGGAGATACGGATTCCGTCTGTACTGGATGGGATTACACTCCCTCTGAAAAGTCAGATTGGTCCTTTGGGTGTACTCCTGGATTCAGCCTTGGACGCATCGGTCCCAATGGTGGTCAGGAGTTAAAGCTGGTATGCCAACTGTGCCCATTCCTTGAGCTGTCTGATTTGGCCATGGTGACACATGCATTACAGTACCTACATCTCATTTGGATTACTGGAACATGCACAACACAACATGGGGTTGCCTTTGAAGCGTGTTTTGAAACTTCAACAGGTTCAAAATGGCAGTCTGCTGACTGGCGCTGGTACCGGAAGCATATCATTTACTGGCCGAGAGTTGTTTCCTGGCCCAATCTGAAATGCTGGTTAGGACCTACGTATAAAGCCCTATACAGCTTGGAATCCATGCTATTTAAAGAATTGTATCACCCCATATGAGCTTACTAGGCTTTTAGGATCTTCTGGGGAGGCTCTTCTTTCAGTTCCACCACCTTCCCAAGCTTCTTTGGTGAGCGCACAAGAGAGGTCCTTCTTGGTGGTGGCTCCTCGGCTTTAGAATGTGCTCTCCTGTAAATCTAGGCTTCACCTTTCTCTCTTATCTTTTTATCTTTCCATCATCAAGTAAAGACTTTCCTTTTCAGGCAGGTTTTTGAACAATACATAGAGATCTCAGGAATACTACATTTATTGAATTTAGAGATTCTAAAATTTGTTTTAAATGTTTTAAAATTTGTTTTTATTGTGGGTTTAATATTAATAAATGTTTAATTGGTTTTACTATAACTTTTTAAATGGCATTGTAAAATATGTGATTATTGTATAGGTGTAATTGTTTTGGGCCACCTTAGGTCCCCTATGCAGAGAAAGGTGGCAAATGAATAACATAAATACTGTATATAAATGCATAAATAAATAACGGATTGAGTAAATGAGTAAATTCATGCTTCAGCATGTAAATGATATGATGATGACAAACAGTGTCAGATCACACATTAAGGAAGAGGCATATTTTCATTACAACGTTATCCCTTCAGGCATGCAAACGTTTCAGTGCTACCTGTATAAGACATCAGACATGGAAAGAAAGATATTTTATATCCCAGTTGACCAATTACAAAACAAAAGCAAGATAAACAGAGGTTAGGAGTTTGATTCTCCAGTGTGTCTCCTTGACAGAGGTTGGACCCGATGATCCATGGGTTCCTTCTGGTTCGGCAATTCTAAGACGACAATGATTATATAATTTGCCAAATGTGGCTTGAGGAAAGCTCGTTGCAAAATAGAACAATGGTGTTTTTGTTTTAAGGTTGCACTGCTTCAAGATAAAGAACCAGCATTTTGTCCAGACACTTGTGCGGGCAGAGCCCATCAAGTTGACATGCCTTTTCCCATGGCCATCATTCAGGGGGTGACTTTCTCTTTTATTTTGGTTAAATAAAGTAAGTGAAATATCAAAATAACAATGCATCAGCCTAGCATAGTATTCGAATTTCACTGTCAGTTAGGAAAATATATTTTAGAAGAGATGAAAATAAAGGAGGGGGTTTCTCCACCCTCTCTTTAAATGTCACAACTCACTTAATATGTCACAGGTTTGTCTCCTCAGTTAATGCCTACCACAGCTCCATTTGGGTACAAACTAGCCGTCTGCACAAGCTACACAATCGGATAATTAGAAGTGTGCCAAATCATGCCAAAAAAACCAGAAGCCCCCAATGTTGTACCAGAAGGGAGTGGGACAGGCCCAAAGTCTAAAAGTCTTTCCACTTCTGTGGTATAATCACAGAGGGAATCTTGACACAGATTTGAAGGCAAAATATACAATGTGGTGACCATCGATTATATTTATATGGAGTGGAGTTATTTCTTGCACATTACCCAAGTATATTGCCTGCTAAGACTGGATAGAGAGGATTTCTTGCCAGAGAATTATGGGATTTTGAGACAGTATTCATTATTCAGGCTTCACTGTCTGATACCCATGAGTTGCATTGTTTTGGAATGTTTCAAAATGCTGGAAAAAAATTGTTTGATAAGAAGGGCCGTGGGAGTAGAAAAGAAATGTGTCTGTGAGCAGGGTGGATTTGATTTAAATCAAAATTGGATGTTTTTGATCATTGAAATTTATAAAAATGAGTTTTTTAAAAAATTAAAAATGTGATTTTGATTTAAATCAAATCAATTCATTTATTTGATTTAGAAGTCATTGATTTTTATCCGACCTGTCTGTGAGATGTGAAACTTCCTTCAAGCCACATTCTCTGTTCTTAAAAGGTATTGCCTGTTCCCAGCCTAATTTCTTTCAGAGAGAGAGACAGAGACAGAGAGAAAAGGTTATGCTATACTGTCCATTAGAACAGTGGTTCTTAACCTTTGTTACTCGGATGTTTTTGAACTGCAACTCCCAGAAACCCCAGCCAGCACAGCTGGTGGTGAAGGCTTCTGGGAGTTGCAGTCCAAAACTCCTGAGTAACCCAAGGTTAAGAACCAGTGCATTAGAAGACCAGAAGAGTGTGCTTTCAATTATGGTTTTCATTATAATTGGTTGTCTTCAGTGACTTGTTTAAGCAAACAGGCATTGGTTAGAGTTTGCTCATTAAATCTTGTTGCCAGCTGGCTGTTAAAGTCTGTCAGTTCCAAAAGGTGCCAGGCTCCAACAGAGAAACCCCTCGCACAAATATAGATAGGAAAAACATGGCAGCTTTTCTTAACTGTCAGGGTGAGGTGTAGGTGAGAGGAGGTTCGGGGATAATAAAATTTGCTGAACAGCTGGCGGTGATTTATCTCCTTTTTTATGTGCAGCTTGCATCCCGGTCCATAATGTATTCGCACGGAAACAACTTTTCTCACAGTACTATGTTTTTGGTATAGCAGCTTTAGTACTGTATTTCACACTGAAGTACATCGTTGTGTTCTTCCAGTGTTGTGAGTTAGGTGCTAACTCGTAAAAACAGATCTAACTTTCTCTTTCCTGGATGAAAGGCATAAGCATGTTTTGAACTAAGTCCAATGTGATGCTAGTGGTGATGGACACAGAGCACTTTGTGTCATATTGTCTAAGTCATTAGTGTGGCACCACAGGTGCTGCACATTCATTTTTCCCACCTACCTGGCCTGCTCCCCCCACTGACCTGCTGTGTGCGCTGCTCCTTCCTGTCCGTGTTGCACAATCTCTCATTCCGGCAGGAGCACAGACTTCCCTTCTCCGCCTCCTCCAGCAGCTGCCCACTCAGATGAGGAGGCAGGGCAAGGATTCCTGCAGTACAGCCTGTGAGGGATTAAGGGAAGTCTGTGCTCCTGTCAAAATGGAAGATCACACAATGGGGAGGGAAGGAGAAGCACCAGCAGGTCAGTGGGGGAGCTGGCCGTGGGTGGTGGGGAAAGTGAATGTGCGGCACGGACGACAACTTAAATGACACGGCACAAAGTCCTTTGTGCCCATTTCTAGATGCTAGTATGGGGATATCCCTGTTTGTGGCATGAAAAATGTAATCCAAAGCATTTTCTGGAGCACATTTTTAAAGTGTGCAAGGAGGGGCTGTTAGGAGGGAAGGACTTCCTTGACTCACATTTCCATGGGTGGAAACAGTTTCTCTCAGGGGAAGCAGTCATTGGATTCAGTCCTTTCTCTTCACCTGTGTTGTATGGAAAAGTGGAAGACCATCAGGAGTGCAACAGAAGCCATGGGGATGGGGGCAAAGCAAGGCTACTCTGCCCTGTTATTGCCTGAGGAGTGTACATCAATTACAACTGATAATTATGACAGAATGCATGGACTTAGAAGGTATGTTGAGAATAGTGAAATTAACACTCAAACATTAAAGCATGTTAATAATAACTTTTCAACTAAATATGGCACAACACTGAGAGCTCTTGGCTTGATTTCTTGATTAATATAATAATTATTTTGCATTTCAGATGATGATGAAGAATAGTTCCTGTGGCTTTTTCTTTTAGCAATAATTTTTGTTGCTAAAATTCTTTTAGCAATAATTTGAGGCCTCACTGAAGCCTTTTCTGCTCACTGCTCACCTGGAAGGCACTCTTATGTAGAAGGAAGAACAGACAGCACTCCCAGACCTGTTTCCAATACAGTAGTACCTCGACTTACGAAAGTCCCTACTTGCGAACGATTCGAGTTACGAATGGCTCTGTTCACAAAAAGTTGCTTCGACTTACGAACGGAGCCTCGACTTATGAACAAAAAAGGGGAAAAAAACTTTCCTGCCCTTTTTTTGACCTAATTCATCTTAGGTCAAAAGAAGAAATTTTTTTAAAAAAACTCCCCCTAGTGGCAGAGTACAGATTAACCGGCTTTGCATTAGTTCCTATCGGAACTAATGCCTCTACCTATGAACAACGCCTCAACATACGAACGAAAAACAGCCTGAATGGATTAAATTGTTTTCAGTGCATTCCTATGGGAAATGGTGCTTCGACTTACGAACATTTCGACTTACGAACGCCATTCCAATACGGATTAAGTTCGTAAGTCGAGGTACCACTGTATAAGAAAACTGGGCTATACCCATCATCCATTGCCCGTGCATAGAGTATGGACATCTCAGGAGGGAAACCTGTGCGGTAGCAGCTGCTAAGATGTAGATTTTCCACATGGTTGGGAGGTTTTTCATTGGGATTACATGGAAAATCCCCTATGTTGGGAATGATATTGGGGGCAGGACCAAGGGTGGCCTCACACCTTCTATTAAGCTTGTCTGCGAAAGTAACGCTTGAAGAAGGATTAAATATTTCCATGTAAAGATATATAACAAAACTGAGACTAGTGCTTGAGAAAAGGAAGAGCAAGGCAGCCACATAAGCAAAATGCTTTAACTGCTATCCCAACCAATGCTTTTCTTCTCAAACTTATTCCCTGGACTGATTCAACCCCCCCCCCCTCCTGCTAGCATCGTGATAAATGACCCATGCCATCTGTCAATGGGGTTTTTTCCTCGCTTTTATGCACAGCAGTGTATATAAAAACAGAATCTTTCTTCACACGATTTTTTTATCCCTCAAAAAATCAAAGTGTGCAACATATGAAAACAGTCTGTATAAATCTAAAGATGGAGGTTGTGACTTTGTAAAAGAAACTGTTGATTAAAGCTAAACATTCCATTAAGGTGCGTAATATAAATGGGGCAGCGGCTTGGTTAAATTCCCAGTGAATATGTTGCCTGTTGGAAGGAGAGAAAGCACGAACTCTCTCACAGTCGCCTGAATTATTTATTATACTTAGTCAGTAAATGAGGTTACAAAGTCACAAATGCTCTCATTCTTTCGTGAGAAACACAGCCAGCCATGATAATTATGTATTTCATCTACATTATTCAAAATGTGGGGAGGGGAAACCTGGGTCTGCATTGTTCATTAATTTAAGTTTCTTAAAACAGTTCTTAAATGGGAAAAGATAAGAAATGCAGTTTCAAAGTTGTCTTCAGCCTTGAGACAAAAATTTCAAGAGATATTTGTGGACAGTAGCTAGACAGTAACATCTCAGAGATAATTAATAGTGGGTATTCAGATACTATGAAAAGTCCTTCTTTTTGTCTCAGTGATCCAGCCCTTTGTCGTTCATCAGAATGGTTTATGGGAGCACAGTGAGTTTTAACGACAAAATAATGCATTATTCTGGCAGAGGCAGGCCCAATTATTGTTTCTTGTCAGATGGGTTGCTTTGCAATAAATTGTCAGTTGCTCTTGTTTCCCCAGCCAGTATCATATTAATTCCTTTTTCTTCTCGTTTTTTTTTCCAAAGCAGAAACATAATTGTGGTTTCATTTAAATTAAAAGGCATTTGTCTTATTGCAGCATTTCAGATGAATGCCTATGCAACGTGACATTTAAAGTTTTGTAGAGCAAGTATAGACAACCTTAAAGCAGAGGTGCATTTGGCTCGCCAGCCCAGCCCACATGAATTGTAAGGCCTTGGGGGAAAAGGCCCCTCCCACTTTCTGAAGCTCCACCCCCTCACAGAAGAAAGTCGGGAGAGTAACTGAGCTGTGGCCATAAGACTGTGTGGCTCAGTTGCTTCTCTCCTGCCTTGAGTTCCCAGTGGGTGGGAAACCTTCAGCCCTCTTCCAACGCCATTATTCTATGATTCTATGAAAGGGGGAAACCAGGTACACTCAGCTTCAGGAATCACACGATTCCTGTTACACACACACAACAAATTTCTATTGTATCTCCGCCAAATGCGAACATGCCCCGTGCTTGCATCATATGTTTATATCTAAAACTGATGTCCCAAACTTGTATTAACCAAATTACATTTCAATCTTTGGGATGAAGTAAATGCTATTCATTGATCATTTCATCCACATTTCTCTTAAGGGAGTCCGAGGGAACTGATCTGCTAATGCAGTGGTCCCCAACCTTGGGCCTCCAGATGTTCTTGGACTTCAACTCCCAGAAATCCTGGCCAGCAGAGGTGGTGGTGAAGGCTTTGGAGAGTTGTAGTCCAAGGTTGGGGACCACTATGCTAATGGCATTATAAATTTTATGTTATTCTATGCTAATAGTTTCTCTATTCCACTTGAACTTGCTTTATCCATCTCTGATCCATTTAAATCTCTCAACAAGTTATGCAGCCTTGATATAATTGTTTCCTGGGTTGAGCAAATAAGATGTGTTTCTACTTGGCTTAACACATAGTTCAAAAAAGTGACAATCTGTACATATCAGGAAAGAATAGTCTCAATCTTTTATCCCATTTTTTTTTCATGTGACTGGTGATTTTTGGATGTCAATTCACAAAATTCTCCAGATACTTACAACCAAAAGTACCAATTTTTCAAAATGAGGACTTCCTTCCTTCCTTCCTTCCTTCCTTCCTTCCTTCCTTCCTTCCTTCCTTCCTTCCTTCCTTCCTTCCTTCCTTCCTTTCTTTCTTTCTTTCTTTCTTTCTTTCTTTCTTTCTTTCTTTCTTTCTTTCTTTCTTTCTTTCTTCTTCCTTCCTTCCTTCCTTCCTTCCTTCCTTCCTTCCTTCCTTCCTTCCTTCCTTCCTTCCTTCCTTCCTTCCTTCCTTCCTTCCTTCCTTCCTTCCTTCCTTCCTTCCTTCCTTCCTTCCTTCCTTCCTTCCTTCCTTCCTTCCTTCCTTCCTTCCTTCCCCTTTTTGGCACTTTTTATGTGAGAACCATGCAAGGTCCACGAGCACAAAATTGCACCTCAGAATCCACAGAAGTCGAGTGTCCCATGATAAATATTCAGTATTCTGCCTTCTTTAAAGTGTTGAAAGATTCCTATCTTTCATATAATTTAATTTACAATCTTCTTCCAGTCTCTTAATTCAATACAGTTTTTTTAAAAAACCAACTACTATATTGGAGTGTTGTTGAATGAAAAAAGTGATTTTAAAATTTTGATATACAGTATAAGGTGGTCAGGCACTCCCATTTCTTTAAGGACTTGTCATAGTTTGCTGTGGTTCATACAGTCAAAGGCTTTTGCGTAGTCAATGAAGCAGATGTTTTTCTGGAACTCTCTGGCTTTCTCCATAATTCAGCGCATATTAGCAATTTGGTCTCTAGTTCCTCTGCCCCTTCGAAATCCAGCTTGTACTTCTGGGAGTTCTCGGTCCACATACTGCTGAAGCCTGCCTTGGAGGATTTTGAGCATAACCTTGCTAGTGTGTGAAAAGAGTGAAGTTGTACGGTAGTTGAAATATTCTTTGGCACTGCCCTTCTTTGGGATTGGGATGCAGATTGATCTTTTCCAATCCTCTGGCCACTGCTGAGTTTTCCAAACTTGCTGGCATATTGAGTGTAGCACCTTAACAATGTCATCTTTTAAGATTTTAAATAGTTCCACTGGAATGCCATCACCTCCACTGGCCTTGTTGTTAGCCAGGCTTTCTAAGGCCCACTTGACTTCACTCCCCAGGATGTCTGGCTCAAGGTCAGCAACCACACTATCTGGGTTGTAAGGGATATCCAAGTCTTTCTGGTATAGTCCCTCTGTGTATTCTTGCCACCTCTTCTTGATGTCTTCTGTTTCTGTTAGGTCCCTCCCGTTTTTGTCCTTTATCATGTCTGTCTTTGCACAAAATGTTCCTTTAATATCTCCAATTTTCCTGAAAAGATCTTTGGGTTTTCCCTTTCTATTATTTTCCTCTATTTCTTTGCACTGTTGATTTAAGAAGGCCCTTTTGTCTCTCCTTGCTATTCTTTGAAACTCTGCATTCAATTTTCTGTAGCTTTCCCTATCTCCCTTGCATTTTGTTTCACTTCTCTTCTCTGCTATTTGTAAGGCCTCGTTGGACAGCCACCTTGCTTTCTTGCATTTCCTTTTCTTTGGGATGATTTTTGTTGCTGCCTCTTGTACAATGTTACGGTCCTCCATCCATAGTTCTTCAGGCTCTCTGTCCACCACATCTAGTTCTTTAAATCTGTTGTTCACTTCCACTGTGTATTCATAAGGGATTTGGTTTAGATTAGACCTGAGTGGCCCAGTGGTTTTTCCTACTCTCTTCAGTCTAAGCTTGAATTTTGCTATGAGAAGCTGATGATCAGAGCCGCAGTCAGCTCCAGGTCTTGTTTTTGCTGACTGTATAGACCTTCTCCTTCTTTGGCTGCAGAGAATATAGTCAATGTGATTTCGATGTTGCCCATCTGGTGATTTCCATGTGTAGAGTCGCCTCTTGTGTTGTTGGAAAAGGGTGTTTGTTACGACCAGCTTGTTCTCTTGACAAAACTCTTTTAGCCTTTGCCCTGCTTCGTTTGAACTCCAAGACCAAAATTACCTGTTATTCCTTTTATCTCTTGACTCCCTACTTTAGCATTCCAATCTCCTATAATGAGAACATCTTTCTTTGGTGTCAGTTCTAGAAGGTGTTGTAAGTCTTCATAGAATTGGTCAATTTCAGTCTCCTCAGCATTGGTGGTTGGTGCATAAACTTGCATTACTGTGATGTTGAAAGGTCTGCCTTGGATTTGTATTGAAATCATTCCATCGTGTTTGAGATTGTATCCCAGTACAACTTTTCCCACTCTTTTGTTGACTATGAGGGCCACTCCATTTCTTCTACAGGGTTCTTGCCCACAGTAGTAGATATGATAATTGTCTGAATTGAATTCGCCCATTCCTGTCCATTTTAGTTCACTGACGCCCAGGACAACAATGTTTATTCTTGCCATCTCCTGTTTGACCACATCCAGCTTACCAAGATTCATGGATCTTACATTCCAGATTCCTATGCAGTATTTTTCTTTGCAGCATCGGACTTTCCTTTTACTCCCAGGCATGTCCGCAGCTGAGCGTCCTTTCAGCTTTGGCCCAACCACTTCATTAGCTCTGGAGCTACTTGTGCTTGTCCTCCGTTCTTCCTCAGTAGCATGCTGGACACCTTCCAACCTGAAGGGCTCATCTCCCAGCATCATATCTTTTAGTCTTTTGTTTCTGTCCATGGGGTTTTCTTGGCAAAGATACTGGAGTGGCTTGCCAATTCCTGCTCCAGGTGGATCACATTTAGTCAGAACTCTCCACTATGACCTGTCCGTCTTGGGTGCCCCTGCACGACATAGCCCATAGCGTCTCTGAATTACTCAAGCCCCTTCGCCACGACAGGCAGCAATCCGTGAAGGGGGATGTGACGTTTACCCCGTGGTCCCTGCTTGTTTCACCAAACCCAGAGCTCACAAAGGTATCCCAACACGCCCTTTAACCTGCAGCCACCAGTGGATCTCTTTATCAACCTGTGTTTCCTATGAAAGATTGAGGTCCATTCAGTACTGAACTTTTAAACAGAAAGAGGTTTATTGATTACAAGTTGTTTTAGCAATAGTTCTTAAACACATTCTTAAAGTTACACAAAGCTTCAGTATTTTACTTTAACCTCTTTGATTTTAATTAATACAGGTCACACTCTGTCTATTCACTCCTTAAACACTTTCTCTGCCTCAAACCCAAACTATCTTCTCTCTTCTCTGTCTCTGACTGAACTGACAAGACTCTCACTTACCCCTCCCTTCTAGTTTCTCTGGCTCCGCCTCCACATGCCAATAATCTTCTACCTGGGCCAAAGCAGGGTGATTGCTACAGAGGATTTTAGAATTATTTTGATTTTAATTGAATTGATCGTTTGACGCCATGAGAATTTTAATGATTTCTGATTTTCTATGACTTTTAGAAATATACATTTAATATCTTCTTAGTAATATTCAGAAATACTGTGGTTTTACTGTGTCACCCCAGAGAGGAGATTTGAACCCATATCTCCCAAGCCATAGTCTGATATCGTATCTATCCACTACATTACAGTGGCACTCCTTATTCCATGTGCACAGTACTCAAGTCTCTGCAGAACCAACCAGAGATAATGAAATGGGTATAGCATTGTTATTTCTTTTGTGAAAGTCACACATCCAGTCTTAGAACCAATTCCTTTCCAACACAGTATTTTTCTTTTGATACTCTGGTTTTCATCTCTTTATTTCTGTTTGTTCATAAAGAGCATTGACCTCCTTTCAGTCTTCCTCCAGTATCTTTGAGAATTGCACTGCTAGTTGGGATTTTATTTGATCTGGGTGCAAAAAACTCCTTTTGACAGGGTTGCACTCTTCTAGATTATTGTTGGGATTATTTGTCTATCTGATATTACCCCTGGATATCAAGATAGTGTCCTCCAAGGGCTGTCATATCAAGAGAACGTGAATATCACTTAAAGCCAGAAACAGTTGAGGCAGGCAACTTTGCAGATAGAAACCCAGTTACCTTAAGCAGGCCAGGGCACTGATAATCCTCCAATGTTGTTTTGCTATTGCAAAAGTCTCAGATTGCTTTTGCTTGGTGACTGGTCATTGGGAAGAAACAACAGGCTCTGCATGCTTGCTGATTGTGCAAACATAGAAACATATAAAAAATTGTTACTACAGGATAATACTTTATCATCCTTTAAATGCAAACCTTCCTGTCTCATTTGTTTGTGCTCTTAATCAGTCACACACTGCATGGCGTAACATGGGGTATGTTCTGGAAACTGCAGCTTTTGCAAAATGCATCTGCCAGGATGTTCACTGATGCATGATCATGTGAACCTGATCGGATTCTGTTTGTGCTCTCCAAGGTTTCCAGAGTGTTGCTGCCGCTTTCTGACTTGTATCTTGAGTCTCAGTTGATGGATACCAAGGGGCAGGGCCTTTTGGTGGCAGCCAAGTGCGAAATTCCCCCTAGAGAATTCACCAGGTCCTTCTTTTACCAGTTTGTGCATGGCCCTTGAAAGTGTTGTTTCATTCTAAGCTAGCTTTCCATGTGACTATTATTCCATTTATGCTCTTTTGAATCTCTTTTTCTTGCTGTCACAAAGGTGAATTCACTTTCAGATCATTTTTTTGCCTTTAATTTCTCATCTTTTAAATATGTTTTGTTTCTGTGATGTTTAATGTCTGTGAAGCATCCATCCATGCATCCATTTTTTCCTTTGGCTAAGTTGCTTTGGAGTGTAACAATTCTGCAAATCATTTCAAGATTGCCCAGTGGGTTTACACAAGTTAATACCAGATGATTACATGAGCGGCTGAAGTAGTTCCCCCACCCCATTCACACTGTTGCTGACAGTTTAAAAATTTCAGAGTATTTCCGGATGAATTATAAAGAAATATATCTTCCGCTGGATATGTCTTTTTTTGCAGCCAGGGGTGTCTTTGCTAATTTTAACTGATCCATTCAGTGTAGAACTAGATAAAATGTGGGAGAGTCGTGATTATAATCTCCCACAGTCTTTTTTTAAAGTACAGAATATTTTCAGGGAGCCCTAATTTTGATATGAATATGGGTGCTGGGAAGAGTACTGTAGATCCCCCTCCCCTCTTTCCTCTCCTATTGTTTCCCTCATTAAATTGCCCCAGGGTTAGAGTTGCCTCATAGGTAGAGAGGCATATGATATCCTTTATTATATCAGGAAGACAAACAAGTGGTTCTTGGATCAAATTAAGCTTGAACTATCTCTGGAGGCAAATTTGTTGGAACTGAGGCTGTCCTGCTTTGGACACAATGGGAAGGCAAGATTCCCTGACAAAAACTATAATGCTGGAAAAGGTGAAAGGCAGCAGGAAAAGAGGAAGACTGAATACAAGATAAACTGACTGCCATCTCCCTCAAGGAGGCCACGAGCTTGAGTTTACAAGAGATAAGCAGGGCAGTTGAGGACAGGCCATTTTGAAGATTGCTCCTTCATAGGGTTGCCATAAGTCAGAGGTGACTTGACATCACATAACAACAAAGTACTTCCCCAAACAAATAAAGAAGTGTGTGTGTGTGTGTGTGTGTGTGTGTGTGTGTGTGTGTGTGTGTGTGTGTGTGTGTGTGTGAGAGAGAGAGAGAGAGAGAGAGAGAGAGAGAGAGAGAGAGAGAGAGAGAGAGAGAGAGAGATTTAAATCAGGACAATGGCATCCAAAATGGTTGAAGTCCTTCTTCCCCCAGCATAGTTCCAATCTGACTCGATCTCCTCTGTGGTTGTTCCTTTAAGTCATTAACAACACATCATCATCATCAACAACATAGGCATCCTTCAGTCTCGAGGGACTATGGTAACATGCTCTGAATCGAGGAGTGTCCTCTCCAGAGCATGAAGCCCGGGTAAGGTAATATGGAGGATAGGCTGTTACCCAAGCAGCAGATCCCCCCTCTCCACATTGCTGAAATGGTCCAATGGAAAGGCAAGAGCCAATACGACTGGTTCCAGCAACGTCGCAGGAGTTGGCAGAACGGCACGAGCTGCCTTCGGGACTCCAGCTCCGGATTTTGCCTCGAGGTTAACTCCTGAAGCCTTTTCCATTGGTGGATATAGCCATCAACAACAACAATAACAAAAAACCCAACTCTGGAAATAACAATAAGACAGATTTTGCAGTTAGCTAATTTAGCTTCATTCTGTGGTTGATTAGCCTTTGTGTTTGTTCTCAAAGTCCAATGTTCAGTGACACATACAGTACTTCTAGATATGTGTGTATAAAATTGTTGTTGTTGTGTGCTGTCAAGTCATTTCTGACTTGGGGTGACCCTATGAATTAGAGATCTCTAACATGTCCTATCCTCAACAATGTTGCTCAGCTCTTGCAGACTCAAGGCCTAAGTAATGTATTCGCAAAGGCTTTCACAGCCAGGATCTAATGGTTGTTGTGGGTTTTTCGGGCTTTTTGGCCATGCTCTGTCCATGGACAGAGTTCCTACTCCAGTCCTCTGAAGATGCCGGCCACAGAGATTGGCGAAACGTCAGGAAGAACAACCTTCAGAACACGGCCAAAGAGCCCAAAAAACCCCACAACAACCAAGGCCTAAGCTTTTTTTTATTTTAAAGAACATGTAATGCTCATATATTGACCGTAATACTGTATATACTTTAAATCTTCTCTATGAAATCCCCTGATTTACATTCGTCTCCCCAATCATCCAGGTAAATTGAGATATTCTCGTTTTATTTTGTATTTTTCTTGTATACTATCATCTTGTAGATGAAATGGCTGCAGTTTCCAGGCCCCCCCCCAAAAAACCAAAAAACCCAAACACCCTTTGTTGTATATTTCCATTCATGCTTTAACATATATCCAAGCAAGATGCGAAGCTAAGTTGGTTATTAAGTCATTTTATAGCCCTTTCTATGAACATTTGGAGAAAAGAAACAGATAGTCTCTTACTGGGTGCAAGTGCAGTAAAAGCATACCATTTTAAAAAATCCAGTGATTAAAATTTCTGTGCTTCTACTATCACTATTTCACTTGTTTTCCTTTCAAATTGTCCGAGGACATCAGCTATGTTCCCATTCCAAAGCAAATTTAAAAATTACCCTTTGTGGTGCTGAAATCTAAGCCAAGAAGCACCAATAGTTTGCTTGTTATTGTCAAGATATCTTCTTCTCCATCAAAAGCAATGCCTTCTTCTCTGAGTCTTTGATTTCGGACATTTGGCTGAATCTGATGGTATCTTTAAACGAGCGAAGATGAGTGTGAAATCAGAAATGTTCAATCAATTTCTAAGAGGTCGTGTGCAGTAGTGAGAGAGGACTGGGTTACTGGAAGGGCTAGGAAAATTAAAATAGTTTATTATGAAACTGATTGCATTCCCCCCCCCCCATGTAACCCATTACTACTACAAAGCTTTACAATTTCTTACTACTTTTTTGTGACTGTTTAAAAAAACATTTTAAACAACCATAAAACAATATGAATACTGACCTCCAACATGACCCCTAGAAACACAATAACAAGAAAAAAGTAATGAGTAACATTACTCAGTACATGAAAAAAGTTAACAATTGTTAACTTTTTCAGAACACGGCCAAAGAGCCCGAAAAACCCACAACAATCAACAGATCCCGGCTGTGAAAGCCTTCGCGAATACATTTAAGAATTGTTGCTTAGAATTAAGAATAAGAAAGAGAAAAAGAAGCAAAAGAACAATGTTTTAATGCACCCATTTCCCCAGAGGTAACATGTTACGGGCAATGTCATTACTTGTAACGTGTTTTTCCAACATTTGGTTTGGTGAGACTTTGAGTTCTTACAAAAGGAGAAAATGAACTCGCAGAGAACAGGCCTCTTGTTTGGTCTGCTTTTCAGTCTTGGGACTACTGTTCATAAGCTTCCTAATTACCTGTGCACATCTTTTCTTTAAAAACAGAGCTGCTCCATTGATTCTCTTTCTTTTGATGATTTTTCAAATTCCACGTTTAATTGAGAGGGGTTTATTTTTGTGATCCCTATGTCAGGCAGTAAAATCATACCAGTTCTATACTGTACAGTGGACCCTCAACTTACAGACGGCTTGACTTACAGACTTTTCGAGTTACAGGCTTCTCTGGGCGCAAAATTTAGATTCGACTTGCAGCCAGAGAATCGACTTACAGACCAGAAAAAAACCCAAAATGGAATAAAAATAGAATAAAAACCACTGGTTATGGGATTAATCGGTTTTCAGTGCATTGTAGGTCAATGGAGATTCGACTTACAGACTTTTCAACTTGCAGCCACCATTCCAGTACAGATTAATTCCTTAAGTAGAGGGTCCACTGTACCTTTATTATGTTTATCTCCCTTTATCCGTCATTGATTCTACAGAACCCTTCCACAGTCACTGACAAAATCCTTTGCTTTAACTTTTTTTTTTTAAATCATTTTTGTAGTATTGAGTTACAGTAACTAGTTTTGAGATGCATGGAGGAGGACAGAACAGTCCTAAGCTGGGAGATAGTGGGTGAAGACACATATCAGCTGTTTCCAAACTCTGCCTGCTACACTGACAATGCAGCTGTAGTGGTAGGGTAGACTTAGGGTTCCTTCCCATAGCGTGTCTCTTTGCCTCTTAGTAATTCTGTTGTGCGGCCCCCAAAAGGAATTTGTGTGCATGAAGTAACAGGAAATGGGAGGCGTGTGGCTTTTGGGGGTGCAGTTGTTCCTCTGGGAACTGGCTTTGTTTTGTTCTGTTTTATTTTTGAATGATGGGGGTGGCAGTCCAGGAATGACTGGGTCGGCCACCTACAGCATGTGGAGCATACAATTCCTACCACATCCTATAGCTTATGGGTTTAGGGTGGGAACCTGCCCCTGTTCCCTAGTGTGGCTGCTCAAGGTACTACTGCTCATTTTTATTTCATTTATCACACAATAGAGCATGAGAGTACAGCCTTCTCTGAACGGAAACTTTAAAAATTCTTGTTTATGATTGTAATGAATGCACTATGTTATAATTTGTTAAATACTGTACTTATTTTAATTGTGATCTGCTTTAGCTACTACTTTGACTGAATAAATGGCCTTGAATGCAGAAATATTGAGATTAGAGATGGACAGGAACCTTCCTCTAAATTCCCCACTCGCTCGCTGGTGCGCACTCCTCTCCTCCTCCTCCTCTTAGGCCGTTTGGCCAGTCTCTGGCAGGAGGACAGGCTTCCCTGCCCCGCCTCCTTGGCTGATCGCCCACTCAGACAAGGAGGCAGGAAAGGCAACCCCGTGGGTCATTGGCTGGGGAGGCAGGAGAAGGGAACGCACTGCACCCGTGGTGCCGCACGTATGAACTGGCACAAATCTCCAAAATGAGGTTCATGACCATCTCTAAGTGAGCTATTATTCCAACAGAAATACGAACATATGCACTAAAATGAAATATTTCAGTTAATCTGAAAACAGCAATTTCTGCTAACCCCTTCTCTCCTTTTCAGGCCTTGTTGTTCAAGCACTCAGTTACCTTCCAAAATGTAATCAGAATGACGTCTACCTACACATCTGCTACAGAAGCCCTCCATCTTGCCAGGCTTCTGGAGTCTGAGGGCTTCTTTTCAGAGAGCACTTTCAATTCAGCCACAACCTCATGGGGACTGACAGCAATACCGTCCAACATATCCTACAAAATACTGCCTAAGGGTATGATCAGATAGCAAGGAAGAGGTGCACCTGATCGCACTGGAAAGGGCCAATTTGCTGGGAGTGATCTCCCATAAAGCGATCCTTCTGTCCTTCAGGGAATCGCTCCAGCCCAGCACCCAAAAGTAGAAGCCCTCCTGCTGGGCCAGAAGGAGCCAGACTTGGGCAGGGACTGAAGTGGGGCCAGGCATCATATGATTGCCAAGAAGTAGCTCACACTGGACCAAAGTGCAAGGTATATGCCTGTGTGATCACCCCGACAAACCTTGTGGTTGCCTGCACGTGAAAGGAGAAACTCAATTGCTGAGGGCAGGCTGACTTGCAGTGAAGCTTGCTTACTGTTGTTGGTCTCCTCATTACTTGTCTCCTGAGAAGTTTCTGAGAAATCTGCAAGTTCTTTGGAACACAGTCTGTTGCTTTAGAAAACAGCCAATTTGCCCATTTTCAGGCAATGAGTGTGTAACTCCTTGGAACTCCTATGAAAGTACGTAACCTTCTGGTAGCAAGTGATTAAAATGCACATGTTTTCATTTCTCCTACTATTACACACCAATGTGCTGTAGTCCAGTGACTTATGACATATTTGCCTTGGCATTCGAAGCATGATGATCTGTACATAATAAAACAAGTTTTTTTTAAATCTGAAAAAAAGTGTTTTATGCCCATAGAGATATGACTGCATACTTGATAATGGATACAGTGGGTTCAACAGGTACTTCTGTTTGGGCTTTACCAGTGGCTGCTCTCCCACTGTTGCAAGGGGTGCTCGGCTGGTCCTTTACTTGTTGTCCTTCCAATGGCCTCTGCCCATGTTTGCAGATTAAAAGATGTGTGAGGAGGTAGGGATACACGATACGCCTGTTAAAACTCACTAAATCCATTAGGTCAGTGGTTCCCAACCTTGGGTAGCCCAGGTCTTCTTGGATTGCAACTCGCAGAAGCTTTCACCACTAGCTGAGCTGGTGGAGGTTTCTGGCAGTTGCACTCCAAGAACGCCTTGGTTATCCAAGGTTGGGAGCCGCCACATTAGATGACACAATTACTGTCTTCACCCAATTTCTGCATTCCTGTTAGGTGTGCTTTTTAAGCAGCTCTATCATATTGGTAATTTTGGCATGACTACTGTTTGTGGTTGTGACCATTCCTTTTCTTAGGAGTGGCTGATTCCATTGCATTATGCAGTTTTTTCCAGTCATGTATCTATTAGCAACCAAGAGCATGACACTGCAAGCTGAGAGACCCTGACATTTGCTCCGAGACACCTGGGTTAATTTAGTTATCAGTCTCATCTGGGTTTGTGCACGGCTAGCTAAGGCAAAATGCTTCAGAAACATACATAAATGCACGCACACGCTCACCTTCAAACACAGAATTAAATGGCTCTGATGCCCAAGTCATAAAAACAAGGGTGGGGAAAGGATGATTATATACAGATTAATCACTGCACTACATATCCATATGAAATCACTGGGGGCACAGTCATCAGGGGACCGAGGGCAAGATGCCATCAGCCTGTAGACCACATACAGCTATTTATTCTTTCCACTGGAATCAGATGAAGCTAGACCAGAGCTTGGAGCAAGTAAACGGTTGGATAAGTCTTTATTTACAAATATTTTATTTACAAACATTTACAAATATTTATAAACCACTTATCTCTGAGGAATGTACAGTATAAAACATACAGTATAAAATAATAAAACGAAAAACGAGAGAACATTTACATAAAATTTAAAAAATAATGATATAGCTGAACTATACGGAGAAGACTCATGAAAGACTCATAAAAGCAGAGAGGTCTTCAATATGTTCCTAAAAATAAGAAGTGTCTTGACCATTGTAATAGGGATGTACATTATGAAAATTTTCATATTTCTTTTTTTCAGGTTCTTTTGGGGGTGCCTCTTTTATTTTTCTGTGTTTCAATTACTTGCCCTTTCATTATAACATGAACAAGAAAGCCTCCTCTGGATCATTTCATTTCAGGTTTTCCATTTGTGTTTTTTGGCACGCCCAAAGTCCTGCAGAACTCTTTAAAAAAAAAGAACCCTTCAAAATTGCTCCAAAAAGCAGAGGCAAGGCAACAGACAATCAGTCTCCTCTAAAAGCAGGCAATGGTACATGAGAAAGAAAAATAATCCATCACACCTGTGCTGGTAACTAGTTTACATTTTCACACTTACAAAGGTCAGTGGCACACGGGCGCAGTCACAAAGTCCACCCTTAGGCCACACACTCTCACAGAAGCAAACAAAACAGTCCAACCCATCCACACCCTAGTCAAAATATATCCCTTTGACAGAATACAGGTACACTGAAAATTAATCAAATAGCTACTTTTTAAAAAATCAGTCAAATATGAGGAAAAATCAATCACATGAATGTCAGAGGTGGGGAGCAAAAATCAATCCAATACAGTCTCCTCTCCCCAAAACCAAGAAAAGTAATAAAGATAAAAAGTACAACTTGTATTTCACAACCATCACCACTTGAGGCCTTTTCTTCTCTTCTCTGAATCCACCAGGCAGACCAGGCTTCCTTGGATACTTTTAAGGAGAAGGGTGGGGTAAAAGGATTTTAAATAAATAATAAAAGAAATAAAAGAAATAATGAACTCTTTCTCCTAAATAGATTAAAAAGAGGCAAAAGAAATATGAACAAACCTAAGATGGAGACACAGAGACTCGTAGGCAGCACAGTCTAAGATGGAGGGCACCAGAAGCTCATAGACAAGGAATGACTGAAGCAAAGCAAGAGCAGTCCTTACAGGATTCTAACCAATTCAGGCCCTTGTACAGTTTCAAAATTTCTCCTCTGCTCCTCCTGGACATTTTGATTGCTTTCTGCATAAGCAACCTTTACAATGCTATTAGAGAAAAATTCCTTGGGCAATGTGACAAAGGGTGAAAGAAAGGTGGAACAAAAGAGGGAAATTTGAACAAGCATATGCCTTTCATGCACCCTTTTTTCATCAATGCAAACCTTTAGTGTTTTAGAGGCTCTGTTTCAGAAATCAATGAAAAAGCACAATCTTTGTTTAAAAGTGCCCTTTCCATGTTTTTGGTATTTTGTTAAAACACAAAAGGGCCATGCCTAACGTCTAACATCAGGGGTAGGTTTGCCACATTGTGGCGGCTAGCACGCTAAATACCTTGCTCGGAACAACTGTGAAGGAAATCTTATGAGTATGTGATGCTACCAGGAGAAACCCAGGAGCAAGTGGCACTACCAGCGATGTTCCCCAGATGACTCCCAGGAACTGAATGGGTCTGTAAAAGAGAAGACAGTGTTTCAGATTTATTAGGTCAGGTGTTTCTATGCTAGGTCAGCGGTTCCCAACCTTATTTTCACTTGCGTGCCCCTTGGCAGCCTATTTCTATAAACTGTACCCTCTTTTTGAAGCGTAGATTTAATAGAAGTTGGGAGACTTTGGAAAAATAAACCAGGAAGTTCCATTTCCAGATACTGGGTTTGCCACCCTAATCATTTCATAAATCATAAGCTTTCTTCCGCCTCCCCACTCTGAGCAAGCCAGCCCTGTGCAGATGCCACCTTCCTCTCTTCCTCCCTCCCTTCCTGGGCTACTATATCTGCGGATCCGAATAAGTGGTCAGGGCTCCATAGTTTGCTCTCCTCAGTCAGTTAGTTGAAGGTTGGAGGTGCTCAAAACTCACTCAAAGGGTATGAAGAAATTGATTTTCATCCATTGAAGCTCTGGCAGTGTATCTTGTCTTATGCTGTTGACATATGTTGACCCTTTCCTGCCATTATTCATTTTTTAAAAAAATGTCCTTGTTGTACCCCTGGGGGGGTATGTATACCCCAGGTTGGGAATCACTGTTCTAGGCCTCTTCTCTGCCCACATTTTGAGCATGTTTACAGGATGTGGAGGCTTCTCTGGTAGGCTGGCTGATCTGTCATGGGAAATCACATTCAAGGCAAGTTGGTCTCCATTGGAACATCACAGTCCAAACAGAAAGGATTCATTTGCTTTCACTTAGCGCTAAATGTGAACAAACATGGGTGTTCCCCTATGATATTTCCTACCACAAGTTATTCACCATTAGCTAGGGTGGTGCTGACTGACATCTGCTTGGCCTTCAGATGTCTTGCCCCATATAACAATAGCCATGTGGCTTTCTTTTTATTCCCATGGGGCCTTGTGTTACACACCAGTCTCTCAACAGAGAGAGGCCTGATGGTGTTCCTGGTGCTGAGATTTTTCCCAGGCCATGAAAAGGCAAACACAAAGGCACGCCCGATCTTTGGAAAGAATTAGACCACCATTTTATTGATTATTGCAATAGTGTCTCAGACACAGAATTGGGGATGGATCCAGAGCCTCAACCAGTGAATACCTGGGTGAGTAGCTAGCCTATAGCTTCCTTTAACTAATCAGTTAAACAGCTAGTTTCATGTATATATTAAATAGTATGGGGGACAAAACAGACCCTGAGGGACACCTCTGGCCAGTGGCCAGGGTGTGGAACGTGAGACCCCCCAGCACCTTCCTCTGAGTTCTCCCCTACAGGAAGGATCAGAGACACTGTAAAACAGTGCCTCCAAGTCTCATCCCAGAGATATCCCAGAAGGATACCATGGTAGATGGTATCAAAAGCTGCTGAGAGATCCTGCAGAGCCAATAAGGACACACTCTCCCTGTCCAGTTCCTGGCATAGGTCATCCACCAAGGTGACCAAAACAGTCTCTTTCCCATAGCTGGGCCTGAAACTAGATTGAAATGGATCTAGATAACCTGCTTCATCCAGGAAGCTTTGGAGCTGAGAAATGACCATACGCTCCAGCACTTTGACCAGAAATGGAATATTTCAGACTGGCTGAGAGTTGTCTACTAAACTGGGATTCAAGGGGGCCTTTTTCAATAATACAGTGGTGCCTCGCTTAACGAGCACACCGTTTAATGACGAATCCGCATAGCGATCTATTTTTTTAGATCGCTAATGTGATCGCATTGCGATGTTCTGAATAGGCAAAACATCGCATTGCGATGATCGGTAAGCGTTTCGCTTACCGATCTTCGCGTTGCGATGTTTTTTAAACAGCTGATCGGCGGTTCCAAAATGGCCACCGGGTGCCCAAAATGGCCACCGCAAGTGTTTTCGCGCCCTGCCCTCACTTACTGAGGGTGCAAAAATGGCGGCGCTATGGAGGAACTTCGCTGAACGGTGAGTTTGGGAGCCATAGGAACGCATTAAATGCTTTTTCCATTCCGTTTAGCGATGTTTCTGCATAGCGATGATTAATCCGGAATGCATTAACGTTGCTATGCAGGACACCACTGTAGTTTTATTAGTGCCTCCTTTAAATATGCTAGGATCCTACCCTGTTGCTAAGAAGCCTTCACCGCTGTCCTTACCCACACGGCCATTCTCCTTCTGGCTGTTTTTATAAGCCAGGAAGGACAAGGGTCTATCTAGCACACATGTGGTCGTTTTCACCTCTCCAAGAATCCTGTCCACATCCTCTTAAAAACAAAACATGTGCTTATGTATTACAAAGCTTGCCTTAAATAGTAAATATCTTGTTATTGCCAACTTTTTCCAGGGGTTAGATGCACAAGTCATCATCAAATAAACAGACTTGTTTGAACTGCTGGCTAGCTCAGTGGTTGAGGTCTCTGGCTATGGAGCCAGAGGTTGGGAGTTCAATTCCCCCGCTGTGCCTCCTTGATAGGGGCTGGACTCAATGATCCACAGGGTCCCTTTCCAGCTCTGCAGTTCTAAGATGATGATGATTAAACAAGATGCATCAAACAACTTGGAAAAGCCTCCAACATCCCAAATATATTTGATTAACAAAGCTGGATAAACAGAGGATTGAAGTTAAATGGGTTCCTTGGAGGAAATCAACTGAGCTGGATAGCAGAGTATTTCTGATAATAAAGTAACAATGTTGTATATCAGAGAATGCTGTAGAATAAACGCCTCAAGATAACCAGCTTAAATCAACAATAAATAGAGATTAAACGTATCAGGTGTAGCCTTGATGTGAACCTGCTGTCTCATCTTTTCTCATATAGTTCAGGTACACCTATACCTTCTCTGCCTGTGTGTGCCACCTCAAAAGTAACAGCCATCCCCAAAGCCCTGCACTATGTTTGCGGCTGACATTTAAACCTGTGAAGAGGGATCCTTTTCCCTGGATTTATTGCTATGGCCAACCCAACCAAACAGCCAGTGTACCTTTCTCCTGTGTTATTCTCTTGCCCCTGGAAGTTACCTGCCCGTTCTTACATTCTGGACATGCAATGTAGCCTTTTATGAATGGAAAGGTTGACCACACCCCATCCTGGCTCTTCTTCCACTATACATATCAGGTCTTGCACCGTTCATATGCATGTCTATCTTTCCTGTGCCAAATGAGAACGCTGCGCGGTGTGAGAAAGGTGGTAGCACATTTCAGCTATTCATATGTGCTAAAATCCAAAGCATATGGCAACAAGCAATGAGAAAATGAGGCAATAGCACTGCTTTCTAGCAATGAAGCAGGTAAGTGGAAGGATAATAAATGAGCTTGAATTGGGGAGGTGCATGAAGTGGACACATTGGTTGATTATATTACTTTTTCTATAGGCCAGGTCACTGAGTTCAGAAAAGAAATGGCTTGACAGTGGATAGGAGTGATTTATCTGATAGTGTTTTCAGAAGGACATAACTTCATCTGTAAGTGTTTGGAGAAGCCATGCACAGAAACATTGATTTTGGCTTCTTTTTGAATAAGAATGTATCAAAATTTGCTAATGTCCCATTTGGGACAGAAATAAGTTTTTTGAAAGAAAACCAGATAGGAATTTGAATACTTTTACATAGAGTTTGCAAGTCTGAGAGTGAATGCCTGTGTGTTTCATTATGGTTGTGGTACAAAATTACCACCTTTTAAAAAAAATTAAGAAGTACCTTGATATGTTCCTTTCTACATTGGAAAAAAGAGGTGTTGAATTTGGCCGGTGCAGATGAATAAGGGTTTTATTTTAATTACTTTTTGATACGAATTTATCAGAAATTTCATTTCCCCCCCATGTTCAATGTAGAAATAGCATGGGATTTTTAAACAAAACAAATCAAAACGAAAGCAGGAGAAGATGTACATCTTCTCCACTGCTTTGCATTGAGTTGTGTACCCTTAGGACTACCATGTCGCCTCCTCCTTCCATACATTTCTACTTCAAGCAATTTTTTGTTTTGTTAAGTATTCTTTAGTCTTTTTAGTTGAGGATTAACTTTTTACATAAATAAAATTAATGCACTGAACAGTGCTTAATCGGGTAAATGTGTGGCACACCTGATATTTTAAAAGGCCTGATGGTTGAGGCAAAAGAAGGGAAGAAAGAAAGAAAGAGAAAATGAATGCATTTCAATATTTATTGTTCATTCATCATTTTAATTTATGCACCTTTCTTCTGCTTGGGGACGCCCAAGACAATTTCCAACAGAGTTAAAAAAAATAAAATGCATTAAAATATATGACAAACAGAGCAATCTAAAAGGAGTGAAAAATATATCAAAATAAAAATGGTGGAAAACACAGAGAAAAGTAGCAGCATCCACCAAAAAGAGGGCATTGGCTCCAGAGAAACTGCATCCATTAGTTCAACGACAAAGTCAGATACATTTTAGTGACTCCTGTCTGTTGATATATCTGTATGCATTTTGAGGGTTTTCTCATAACAAGCCATGGTTGATTCAGACAAAAGAATATCAGGAAGAGCTTTTCAAGTTCTGTTGCAGTGTCTTACCATTATACTACTAGAAAATAATGGAAAGGAAGTGTATCTGTAAGCGGATTGAAATAGAAAAATGTCTGCTTCAGTCAGCCCTGATGGATTAGCAATGGGTTATCTGCCATGCTGGATGTACTGGCATGATGTGATGTAATCAGGCAGATGGGAAGCAGGTTGGCCCAGGCTCGTGGAGCAGCTGCTAGAAGTGAAAAATCAACCCTCTTGTGGCCAAAGTCAGCCTGAAGAGAAAGGCTTTTGGCAGCCAGCTTTGGAGCAAACAAGGACTGAATCAAGGTTTACGGAGGTCATTCTTAAATAATGAGCACTCTGGAGCTTATACAGCTTGCTTCACCCTCGGTTTAGTTCTTGGAGGAATTAGTTTTGTTTGGTTTCCCCACCTTCTTTCCTCCATTACTTTGAACCCTGTTAAAGCTATGTCTGTCATCCTATGGAAAGATAGATTTTTTAAAAGTTCATACTTTAGGCATGGAAAGAAGGAACCTGTGTCCATTTTGGTGCAATGGTGGGAAGAAACTACCTGTCTTTATACTGCAGAGGTAGTTAACCCGATGCCCTCCATCCTTGGGTTACAGTTTGCCTTGTCAGTGATCATGGACTAAGATGCACATTGCTGATGGGAACACTTGTCCAAAATACCTGGATGGTGTTGGTTTACTTTCCTCTCCTGTATTATCATAGGGGAATAAAAAAAAAATCAGCATCTCACCTCTTCCATGGCTCTTATCTACTGGGGAATCCACAGCCTGATGATGATCATCTATGCCAGTGGTTCTTAACCTTTTTGAAAGAAACGCCCCCTTGAGTCATTGAGGAAGTTATCATCGCCCCTCCTCCCCACAGTGATGATATCTCATTTATTTATTTATTTATTTATTTATTTATTTATTTATTTATTTATTTATTTATTTATTTATTTATTTATTTATTTATTTATTTAAGAGACTTAAATCCAATGACCCCTGAAAACAGAATTCAATTCCAAGAAAATGGAATGCCCCCAAAAAGTAACATGTAATGATTTAGTTGCAAGCGAATTTTAAGACGCAAAAAGAAATATAAAAAGGGCATAAAAACAAACCGCAATGCAGGAACTAAAAATTTCAAGATGAAAACTCTGAAACTAAATTAAAATTGGAGGAAAATATATATTCATGCACATTGTAAAAAGGCTGCAGCCATCTTCACAGGTTTGGCTTGCTCCAGCGCTCCCCTACTGCCCCCTTCTGCTCCAGCGCCCCTACGCCTCCCCTTTTCGTTCTACCGCCCCCCTGAAAAATGAAATCGCCCCCTGGGGGGCATTATCGCCCACATTAAGAACCACTGATCTATGCTACAGCAGACCTATGAAAATGTTTCACATGGCTGGGGCTCTGCCAAATGGCAATAACATACAGTATGTGCATGACAGCTACATGGGGAGGGGGCTGGGCCACCTGGTGTCTCTCCCTTTTTACTGCTGCCTAAACTGGGGCCAGCGATGATGTGTGGGAAGTGATGATGCGAACCATGTGGTCCATACACTTAATACTGTGAAATACAAAGGACAACATACAGACAGTGACAGAACTTGAAGGCAGAATCTGTTGGACTACTGATGCCAGAAATTTTTAGCCAGACTGTGGGAACTGGAGTACGAAAGCCGGTCTCCCAAGCTTTCTCTGGCTGCCGTGGCAGAGCACTGTGGATGAACAGGCACAGTGTGTGTGGAGAGGGAGGAAAGGCTGCAATGATATATCTCCATTTACATCCTCATTAAATGCCCTCCCTTTGTCTCTCAAGCCCACCTCTCTGGCATTCTACATGAATCCTAGATTTTTTCCCAGCCTAATTAAAATAAATAAGTAGGCCCAGTCTTTCCTGTTTTGAATGAGACATTAAGATACTCACAGAGCAAAACTGTAGTGAATAAAACACCAATGTGAAGGTCCTTCCTAATCAGGACAAATGAAGCCCTCTCATTAAGGAATCATAATTGAACCTATAGACAGCAACTGAAAAGAACTGTGTAAGTGCACAAACTTGGATTTTTAACTTTCCTCCTTTGAGTGGCTGACCTCCCATTCTGTTGTCTAACTCCCTTGTTTTATTTGCCCATGTTGTACTTTAACATCAGTTTTCAAGCCAGTATATAAATAAAGCGGAGGAGAGAAGTTATAGCAGTACTTTTCTTTCTGAAGAACAGCCATTACGAACAGTGCTAAAAGAATCACAGCTACACATTCTTTACATTTTTTTAAAAAAAACTCTGGGAAAATAAATCAGACTTTGCCTGGAATTGAAAGGATGATAGTACAGGCACCTAGTAGACCTCCCCAGAGAGAGAGAGAGAGAGAGAGAGAGAGAGAGAGAGAGAGAGAGAGAGAGAGAGTTCTAGAAAGTGAGCACTGTAATTGGGAATGCACCACTGGCCCCATGTCAGAGAACAGAGGTAGGGGCTCAAAGAGGAATGTATCAGCCTTAAGGAAGAGTTCACCATTATGGGGTTGGAGACAACGTCTTTCGAAACATATAGCCTCCAAAACACTTTTTGCATTGGGTGAGGAGATGGCTGTAGAGTTCTTGGGGTCAATACTGGCCATGAAAGTAACTCCTTTTTTTCAGAAAAAGATTCCTAACTGATAGAATTCAAAGCTACAACTCCTTGATGTTTGCCAACATTATAAGATTGATTTTTATGACGGGATTTTTAAAAAAGAAATAACAGAGTATTGCAGGCATTGAATTCATTCTATGACCAGAGAAGCCTATTCAGCTTATTCTTTATATACAGTGGTACCTCGACTTACAAACTTATGGTATTCCGTATTGGAACGGCATTTGTAAGTCGAAATGTTCATAAATCGAAGCACCATTTCCCATTGAAATTCATGGGAATGGAATTAATCCGTTCCAGCATTTCAAAAAAATACCAAAATAAAGATACAACAGAGCACGTCCCACACTGGGACTGCAGAACACACACACACACAAATCCAAAAACAAGACAACACAGCACAGAAACATAACCCCCCAGTTCAAACCCACTCTCCAAAACCCACCCAGAACAGTTTTTTTAAAAAGGAAAAAGGAGCACCTTACCCATCCGAAGCGTGGTCTCCTGGGGTTCTGACCACTGCCTCTGGGAGGCTTGAGCCTGGCCGGGTTTCTTTGGCCGCTTGCCTCCCAGCTCGCCTTCCACTTGCTCCGCGCCACCCTCCACGGGCTGATGGCGGGAAATTCAAATGGCGGAAAAATTCCCGGCGCTCCGCTGCCTCTGCCGCCCCTGCTGCCCATGCCAGAGCACCCAGGAGATCCGATCCTCCTGGCTCTGGGCTACTCCCACCGCATCCCTTTCCCTAACTGTTGGGGCGAAAGAGCTACAAAGAAGCAGCCTCTTCGCCACCAACAGTTCAGTAAATTCAAATTCCCCACCCTTTCCCCCTGCCTGTTTCTGTTCATAAGTCGGGGCGTTCGCAAGTCGAAGCAAACATTTTGCGAATGGAGCCATTTGTAACTTAAAATGTTCGTAAGTGGAGACGTTCGCAAGTCGAGGTACCACTGTACTTTTGTTCCATCGTTTGTAATGCCAATATGCTGTAAGTGTGATCATGAAGCATTTGCTAAGTGAGTTGAGAAACTTGGAAATAATTTAAACACACACACGTGTGCGCACACACACTGCCAACAGCATTCCCCTGACCATTGCTGAGAAAAAGGTGTCATGTGCTAAAATGTTACAATTTAAAAACCCCTTTAAATACATGCATTATTTCTACAGATGGGGTCTTACCTTCAGCACAACACATGTGTTCCTAACAGCCAAATCAGCTTGGAGGTTTTGAGTATCAATCTGTTGTAATGTCAAAACTGGTTTAAATATCTGCTTCCTGAGTTACGTCATGCAAACATCTCAATATAATGTCCAACTGTAAATTATGTGGGGAAGACATATCAACACCGTTCACCTGTGATGTTTAGTGCTAGCCCAGCTTGAAAAACTGCATTGTGGCTTGAGTGCATTTATTCTTCTCCTTTATGATGCAGAGTCTAAGTGGATGCACAATTACTTTTATGCCTAGTAGAATGAGTCAGTCTTTTAAAACACCTCTGGTGTATGAATGTGGGATATTGCTTCTATCCCCACAATTCAAAATGCCAGAAAATGATCTGATATTCTCTTCCAGCATTGTGCCCACATTGCCAGCAGGAAAGAGGATGCCAAGCTCTACATAATAAAGGCCAACATAAATGTTGATAACACATTGTGAGCAATCAAGAGGGACCCCTTCTGTGTTCACTACCATTCAGAAAGAGACACCAAACAAGGTGGAAAAATCCAAGAATCTGTTCCCCCCCCCCAGTAGATTGTCTTTCTTTATACATCCATTAGTTCATATTTTAACATACTTAATTCTTTTAAAAATATTACATGCCAGGAATCCAAATTGCTTCCCATATCACATTCTTCTTTTCTTGAGCTAATTCCATGTGTTAATAATGTCTGCCAGGTTTTCATACATTTATCCTGTTTTATTTCCCCTCTATATATTTTAATTTGATTGGTCAGCTTTTCCATCAGGACCATTTGTCAGATTCTATTCTCAAATTTTTGTACCGAAAGATCTTGAGCATTTCCCCAGTTTGTGTATTTTCAACTCTTGCTGCACCAATAAGATGTGCAATTAGGTCTTTATTGAAGAATTTTTCGTTTCCGTCCTTAGATATTGAAAATAATAATAAAGCTTCATTCTTAATTATTTTTTGATTCAACAATGTTCCTATCTATTTAATTATTTCCCACCAATATGCTTCCATTTTGGGGCAAGAGATCCACATGTGTTCTAGTGTGCTTTTACTTCCACAGTTTCTCCAGCACCTATCTGAGATTTCTCCATTAATCTTGTGTAATTTTGTGGGGTACTAATACCATCTATGGACTACCTTCAAAACCATTTCTTTCGCTTTGACTGATATTGATTTATATGGATATGTAGTCCATATTTTCATCCATTCTTTCTCTGATATATTGATATTCAGATTAGTTTCCCATGTTATTTTAGATCCCATACCCATGGGAAATGCTTTCTCAACCAAATGTTTATATATTACTGAAGTTATTCCCTTCCTTTTACAGTATTTTGATCTTTCTCTATATTATATTGTTCTAGTTCCGTGAGTGTTCTCATAGGTCCAGAACTTGGGTATAATTGAGTTGCCAAATTTCTTACCTGTATTAATTGTAACCAATTAGTTTTTATTTCCTTTGTTTTGCCCTCTAACTGTCTAATTGTTATTGGTTTCCCTGCGTCAAATAGGTCTCTTATTCTATAAATTCTAATTCTTTTCCAATTTTTGAATTGCACATATTTTTCTCTTGATTTAAATTTTGGATAATCCAGTATAGGGCATAGAGGGCATATAGGTGGAGCAAATAATCTCATGTATTTACGCCATATTTTCAATGTCTCACAAGTATAAGGATTTTGTACTTGCTCCTTCTTTCTGATTGGTTCCATTATATAAATATAAGTGTTAACTACACCAATATCCTCATCTCTTTCCATGTCAACTCAGTCTGGAACTTATTCTGTCCGTATAAACTTTATTACTTTAATTTCAAAGGCTTCATAATACTTCATGAATTGTGGTATCCCTAGCCCTCCCTTTATGTTCTGACCATATTTAACAAAAATCCAAGATTTTTTTGTATCAAATGTAATCTTGATCTGGACCTGTGAAGGAGAGAAGGTCAGTGTGCCGTCCTCTAGTGAGGAGACCCTTGAGGAAAGCTGCGGCTGCGTGGAGGGAATACTGGTGGAGCTAGGACAGGAATAGGTGGAATGTAAAGTGTCACTAGAGGTGTGTCTGGCTGACAAAGGGGGGGCTGGACCTGATTATCTGGGAGGAGGCTATAAAGGAGGAGGAGAATGCGCAAAGTTTCAGAATTATAATGGACGGAGGACAACCGGAGAGAAAGAACCGAGGAGTGCAGACTTTTGGGCAAGCTTTTGGGCAAGAAGGCACCACGGGTCTGATGAAAAACTTTCCAAATCTCCAGATTGGAGGAGGTTTGTTGCCAGACCCAAAGGGCTTATACGCGAAGGAGGGTGATCTAGAACCGCTGGAATGGACTGTTGTGGTGTATCCTCGCAACCAGTGTGAGGGACGGAGGATGATCCATCCCAGTCCCTCTTTACTCTGTCCACAACGTGAGGGGGACTGGGCGAGTCACCCATGCTGTGGGACAGTTTGAGCCGTGAGGAGCACCCCCCTGAAGCCCATGACCGATTGGGAGCGGTTTGGACCGGCCCCTCTGCGAGGAGTGATTTGAGGAGGCCAGATGTAAAAGTACGAAGTTATAGGATTTTACCAGAATTGAGTTTATTGGATCCCTTTGAAACTGTTGAATTGAATTTGCTAGATAATAAAAAGACTCATGTTAAGCATTCAGAGCCTCCTCCAACTCTCCTTCCCGCGCAAACTCAAGGTTCGCCTCCTGCGGAAGATGAACCTATTCACAGGACCCCAGTTTGAAAGATATAATATTTAGTTTTGGTTGCCGCCTTCATTAATTACTAGTGGAACTCTATATGGAATATCATTATATCTGGTGGGTGGGGAAGTGCCATAGTGGTAAACACCTTCCCCTGTGACAGATAGAGTAAGACTAAGATCCTTTTTTAAAAAAACCAGGCAGAATGGAAACATTTTAAGGTCTCTTATAGGGCAGTTCATTAAAAGGATAATCAGCAGGGGGTGGGGGCAGAAACAGCCATTCTGTTCAGATGGGGAGCCAAGAGGGTTGCTTTCCCCCGCTCTCTGCGTGTTGCTTGGCCCCAAGTGAAGCAGCCATTGAATCTGTGATTGGAAATGTCACAAATCCCTGCAGTAAACGTGTTCCTCTAGCACTGTGGCATTCACTTCATACCCACCCACCCATGCCAGGAATTGCAACAACACTGCTGAAGCATGAGGTAACCACTATTTTAAGTAAAACGGCAAAGTACTGGAAGCCACTGAGGGGCAACCGCCAGGGAAGTCTCTTCTGCCCATGCCCAGATGTAATAAATGAAATGCTTTTTCCATTTTAAAACAAACATTTTGAGCTTGTGGTTCTTCAGAATTCCCGCATGGATTAGTTCAAAATGTTTAAACCTGTACGTAGGAGAAGCCATTTGCTCTTCAGAAAGCCAAGGGAGGTCTTTGAAATATTTTCCAGTTGCAAAACACGTGCGCATGGAGGATGAAGTCATTCTTTAAAATAAAATAAAATAAAAATGATAGCCTTAATGGTTCATGGCCAAACATCCCCATGTTTGGCAAGGATGAAGCCTGGATTATCTAGTAACTGTCTACCGAATTTAGTTCCAATCCAAAACTTACATGTTTGAAACTTACATGTTTGTACCATCTCCTCCCCCTTTCAGTAATGACTTTTGGGATTTTGCTGCATAACATGGAGGTCAGGCTCTCCTCCAGCAACAGTAATAAGCATTCCCTCATTCATATTAGAAGATCTTGAGAATATTGTACACTGTGAAAGTAATATTATAATAGTAGCCATATTATATACTAAAATACGTACATGAACGGTTTGAATGTCTGAAAGATGCCTGGAATTTGGGGGGACAACTGGGAAGACACTGAGGTGTAAAAATCAAATAATTGTAAGCAAATCATATAACACGACCAGATAGGTGGGATATAAATTAAATAAATAAATAAATAAATAAATAACCCGATGTTTGATAAGCACAAACCAATGAAGATAGAGTGAAAAACTAAAAAAATTTTTTAAAAAAGAATTCCCTCGTTCTGAGGCCAGGGGCCTGGGCCTGGCCTTGGCACTGCTGCCAATGGCAATAATGGCATCTATGCAGACGCTCTAGTGATGATCAAACGGTAGAGAGTGATGCCGTATGTCGGATTCTCTGAGGCTGGGTTTAGGGGACCCGTCTCTCATTTTGGGGAGAGGCTATAACAAAAGGTAGTAAAACTTCTTGCCTTCATTTCACTAGAGCAGGCAGAAATATAAATACTAAGAATTATTTTTTTATACCTCACATTCTGTTCATCCTGAGTTCTTCAGAAATGAAGTGAAGCCACTTTCTCCTTCACTTGCACCAGCCAATTCAATCGGTTCAGTTACTTCATGCACAGGGAAGACCACACTGTACCTGCCATAAGTATTGATGACATAACTGAATACAGAGCTTTTTAAAAAGAGACTCTTAAGAAGAAATCGCACGAAACTGTAGACCTGGATGGATGGCTTCGTACATTTTGGTTCCTACCACATTTAAAAGTACATGTAAATACATCTCAAATCATTTCCACCTTGAACATAATTTATGAATTTTGGAGTATTGTGATCAGACCAACCACCCAAGGACTGAAATTAAATTCTACTACTCTTAAAAGTGCCTGATGCTACAGCCTGTAAAGGTAGCTTCGTACTCTGAATGCCAATCTGTCCCAGTTGTGGGAAAGTGTGTTGTCAGAAGAGCTATACTACTAGCAAGAGACATCAGTGTGTCATACTAGTGAGCTGCTTCACAGAAAGGTTTTGCCTAAGACTGAAAAAGCCAAAGAAGGAACTTGACAGCAGAGAGATTGTCATTTATCTATGTAGTAATCAAAAGACAACTCAGCTACCCTCATGTATCCAGTAGCGACTGCAGGGACAGTGTGGCTGGAACTACATGTATGCAAATATACCATGACTACTGAAAGAGAGTGAGGGAATCAAATTTCTGCAGGGAAAACAGCTAAATTTGAAATCTGAGTAAAGCCAGTTTGCTTATTTGGCCTGAAATTGTATGCATATTTATTTGGGAATTAATTCTTGCAAGCTTAACAGGACTTAGAAGTAAACATGCTAAAGATCAAGCTGCTTGGTTGCTCCTGGTAGCAAATGTGAAAGAATAAAATGTTGTTGACATGTGTCAAGTCACTTCTGACTTATGGTGACCTTGTGCATTTAAGGACCTTTAGAAGGTCCTATAATGGAAGAAGAAGTTCTTGTTTTCAACATTCTTCCTGTTCTGAACAAGAACAAGAAGGGATGTAGAATACTGAAATCCCAGTCACTAAACTAGTTTTACTGATCTCCTGTCTCAAGACACTGTTTGTATTTTGCAAGCCTACTTCTGCTGCCTTAAGAGTCAGAGGCAACAGCTTCTTCTTCTTCTTCTTCTTCTTCTTCTTCTTCTTCTTCTTCTTCTTCTTCTGATAGCTGTGACTGTTTGGATGCTGAATTCTGAACCAAGTAGCAGTGTTTATGCTTGCACTGTAGTCTTACAAATGCAGAAGAATGCACATTAGACATGGAGGCGAATATAAAAACAAATTGTTGGATTGGTCGGATATTCATCCCTTCGTATTTGTTAGTTCCAGAGACCCTGATGAATACGAAGGGATGAATATAACCATTTTATACTCACCTGTTCATAGCAGATTCCCTCTCTGCCTATGCCCATGCAGATCAGCTGTTCCTCAAGGGCATAGGCAGAGAGGGAAGGCTACGCTTCTGGAAGAGAAACCCAGCTTCTGTTTGCAAAGATGGCAGCGGGGCTTCCCTTCGGTCAGCCAGGTTTGCACTGTCTGTGTGCCTGCAGATCAGCTGTTTGGCAGACGCATAGATAGAAAAGGCAAGCCTGGCTGCCCGAAGGGAAGCACACACACCCCCAGCTGTTTGCAACAGAACAGAAGCTAGGCTTCAGAAATGGAAACCTCTGTTCCGGCAGCCTAGCTTCCATTCCACCGACAGCAGCTCAGAGGTTGCGGGGAAGATGGCAGCGGTAGAGGTGGCAGCAGGACAAGGTGGGGAGGTGATGGAGGCAGTGGGGAGAGGGTGGGGGGCAGGTTCTGGGAGCAGGGGCTCAGCGTCTTTTTTTTTCTAAAGACAGTCACAGGCTGACAACTCAAATTGTGGTTCATCGACTGACCACAGGGAAATTCATGTTTTGTTGTTTATCAACCTTGATGAACCACAAACCAAGATGAATCACCATTTTGTTGGTTCGTCCCCATCTCTAATGTACATAACTTTTAGCAAACAGTAGCAATGATTCTGTGTATCTGCCTAACTTGTCCCCCACATACATGCTCCTGAAAAAAACAATGGGGTCAACACAGAAACACTCACAAATAAACAGCAAATGGATTGTGAATGAGTTAGGAAGGGTGAATTGAAATCTGGTTACTGGTAGGCTGAACGAAGGGGAAGCAGAGGCTACAGACACAGAAAAAGTATTAGCAGTCAACAACAACAACAACAAACTGTTTCAAAAGCTTTTCTCCTGCAAGAAGAGATGTAGAAATAACACAGAGGAATATATCCCCTCTCATAAGCACTATGTCTAGATAATGCTGCTGAGATTTCCCCCCTCTCAATGGAAACTAGAAGTGTGAGCTAGCCAAGGCTAACTTCCATCCTCTCACTCCCCATCCTAAGTATTTACCTTTCCTATTATTCAAGATTTTTGAGACATACTTACACATACATACATATTTACAAAAATAAAAAACAGGCCTTGGAAACTGAACAAAATATACTGCTTACTCATGCCAAAATCTACTTGCAACTAACAATAACATTGTTTAGTCAGTTAAATAAACATTGAAAAGAACAGTGAGGACCATGACACAAACAGTGAGGCAAACACTTTTCTAGTTGCTCCCTAAATTATGTAACTAGCAGCAAAACCTCAGAAAGTAATTCATTACAACAGAACACAGAAAGAGTTCTGACTCCTGTCCTCTGAAGATGCCAGCCACAGAGACTGGTGAAACGATAGGAAGAAAAACCTTAAGAACATGATCAAACAGCCTGGAAAACCCACAACAACCATAATTCATTACTGTTAATAGCCCCTCAATTTAAGTAACTTGTTAAAGTTCTCAAACTGTTACCATATTACCCTTGGGGAAAAAAATAGGATTGAAAACAGAATGGTATAACACTTGAGAAGTTCCACTCGAAAGGTCTCTGAGAATGCCCCCAAAATGGCCATAGGTAGGTAGGTAGGTAGATATCCTTTAAATGCCCTTAAAATGGCCATACATGTGGCCATTCAAATGACTTTTTTTATTCTGAAAAATAATCTTAAAACAAGAACAACGCCAAAAATGGCCTTTTAAACTATGTACAAACTGACTGAATTTTTTACTTTCCTCCCTCTGCTTGAGGAGTTACTTTTGAAATGATATACTGTATACTTGTTATGAAAAAAGCAGTTTATTGCTGGGAACTGCACTACTTGTAACTCATTACATCCAAATTATGTTGCAGTTATAGTTTTAAACTTCTAAAAGATTTTAGAGATATTAACCAAAATTCTTAATTACAGTAAGTAGTGCCTGCCTAGGAATGAATGAAATCCAGTTTTTCTCATTTCCTCAGTTTTCCAAAGTCAGGTTCGTTCTGCCTGTTCTCTGCATCAATTTGAGAACTGTCATTTTAGTTTGGATGATAACTTACCAATATATTTGTATGCGGTTCTCCAAATGTACACCCCCCCACCTCCAAATATATGCAATTTTCAGCCTGTTTGTCTGATCAGAAAGGATTCTGGTTCCCCTTTTTTGTATATATATACACAGAGGTTGTATATATTTTTAATGTGCAGCTGTTGATTGCTAACAGCAAGTGTGGACACCGATATAAAACCTAAGATGATTTGTAGGGGTTTGCCTGGAACAGACTGGACGCTACAGCAAGGAGAGGAGGAAGCCAGGAGCAGAAACAAAGAAGCCAGATGGCCAGCCACAAGTAAACAGAGCTATTTTAACCTTTGATGAAGCCTTCAACTGGTCAATTACACAAATTAATCCATTAACGGCTTCTGTTTATAATAGGCAGACTGACAGAAGTAGTCCATTTGCTCCGGCAGTCAAGTGGAAAGGCCTGCTACCCGACCCTGTGACAGGCTGCCCTGCACTCAGTGGAACTGTGCACACACACAGTTGTTGGTTACAGTGCCAGTTGTGGTACTTCCGTTTTTCTGTGTGTTTCAACCAGAAACCACTGACAGATTAATTTGTGTAATTGAGGGGGTGGATTATCAGGAGAAAGTCTCTCTCTCTCTCTCTCTCTCTCTCTCTCTCTCTCTCTCTCTCTGTGTGTGTGTGTGTGTGTGTGTGTGTGTGTGTGTGATTTTTTTATTTTTTATTTTTTGCTTCCAGTTGTCTGGGGTTGGATCTCTGGTGCCTCAGCCAAGATGGGGCCTGTCATTGTATGCTATCACTTTGTATCTCACCGTGTCACTAAGCTTTCCGTTTATCTGTCCAAGTTCAATTTTAATAATCCTCTTTCCGTGGGATCTTGGGCTTTGACAATAGCGGGAGGTTATCCTGCTCTGTTTCCCTTCTCCACCCCCTGCCACAACACAGCGCAGGGATTTTCTTGTCATTTTACACCACGCTTGGAAAAGGCTAGCCAAGGGAACTAATCTCCATAGCGATAAACAAGTCAGGCGTCTGAAAACAAAAGTGGTAATAGGGAGGCTCAAAAGGGCTGCGCAGATCATGCTTAGTTGAACAGTCATAGAAATATATTTCCAAAATGTCCTGTGGTGGGTAACCAGTCCAAAGTCGGTTAAGTCCAGTAAACGAATGCAAAGGTGAGGTAGAGCTGAGATACAAGGGGCAAAACTGTTTAGAAAAAGAGAGAGGGGGTGAGGAGGGAAGCTACTTTTCTGAGATCTAAGTATGCCTGGTTGGCTGTACAGGCCCAGACTCCTATTTCTGAATAAAGCTCTGAAGCAAACAAGATGCATAAAAGCCCAACCACATTATTTTGTGCTCCTTTATCAAATTATTAATTATTATTGTTTTAAATATGTGTGTAATTGCGCCCATGGAAAACAAAGAGGATTTACAATGTTATGAGATTAAATGCTACCTAGCGTTTTGTTCATGCGGAATGGGCCTAGTTACAAAGAAAAGATCATTTTCTTCCCCCATGTTCTCTTCCAAATGGAGGACAACCCAGCAGAGTCAGCAAAAATGCATATCTGAGTTGAACGTTTTGAATTCAGCTCCCTTGTTATACTTCTCTTTGTCTTTTTTGACACATTTTATTATACCTTCCATGACATTTTAGGGGTGTCCACTATCTTGAGGTAGAGCAGGGATATAGACAATATGCAGAAGCTCCTTTGTTTTCAGAGAAACTTCTTTTGTCTCGAATTGAATGAGAATCATTAAAGCAGAATATTGCAACATTTTTGCATATTACTAGTTTGTAATTTGTCCTCTCTATTCACTCTGGGGACTGCTTCCTTAGCCACAGTGGTCTTCTGAGAATTAGTATGAGGAAATTGATGCCATCATAATAGGACTTTATTCAAGGGCTTTGAAAGGATTTAGACGAGAGATGACATTGAGGCACTCATGGATATATTGGGCAGCTCCCCTGACATTTCCTTTTGGATTGGCTGATCTTCAGACCCTAGGACTCGTTATTTGGATGTGGACACCCTTGTGGGTAGAGCGGAATCAGCTTGTGATCATGTAGAGACGTTGTGGATGCTCTGGCCTAAATGCTGATATCATTTTCTAACACCTCACTGTTCTTGATGACTCAAATATAAATGTCAGATCAACAAACGAAAAAGTGAGAGCTCAAGCTATCACCAAGGACCTCTGCTTCTCCCTCTATGGATTATATACCCCTAACACTGGGCTGAGACCTCTGTATGATGAATAAACGTCTACCTCAGGGGACAGAGGGAGTGCAGGGAATGCTTGTCAAATTTGTAGATGATACCAAAGTGGGTGGAATAGCAAATGCCCTAGAAACGAGAAACAAAATTCAAAATGACCTTGAAAGGATGGAGCACTGGGCAGCAGAATGAAATTCAACAAGAATAAGTGCAAAGTCCTGCACCTTGGAAAAGGAAACCAATTGCACAGTTACAAGATGGGGGATACCTCGCTCAGCAAAACCACAAGCAAGAATGATCTTGGAATTGTCGTAGATCACAAGCTAAATATAAGGCAACAGTGTGAGGTGGCTACAAAAAAGGCTAATGCTATTTTAGGCGGCATTAATAGAAGTATAGTTTCCAAATCCTGCAAGGTGCTGGTCCCCCTGTATTCAACACTGGTTAGGCCTCACCTTGAGCACTGTGTCCAGTTCTGGACACCAGAACTCAAAAAGGATGCTAACAAATTGGGCCAAGTTCAGAGGAGGGCGACAAGGATGATCAGGGGTCTCGAAACCAAGCCTTATGAGGAAAGGCTGAAAGCACTGGGCATGTTTAGCCTTGAGAAAAGAAGGCTGGGGGGTGATACGATAGCACTTTTCAAATATATGAAAGGCTGTCCTACAGAGGAGGGGCAGGATCTGTTCTCGATCATCCCAGAGTGCAGGACACGCAACAATGGGCTCAAGTTAAAGGAAGCCAGATTTCGGTTGAATATCAGGAAAAACTTCCTAACTGTTAGAGCAGTACGACAGTGGAACCAGTCACCTCGGGAGGTGGTGAGTGCTCCAGCACTGGAGGCATTCAAGAAAAAGTTAAGATAATCACCTGGCAGATATGCTTTGATTGTATTCCTGCACTGAGCAGGGGGTTAGACTTGATGGCCTTGTAGGCCCCTTCCCACTTCATTTTTCTATGATTCTATGAAAGAGAGAATTTCTATGCCACTGCATGAACATTCAGTGGGGTTTTAATATGAGTTTACCGCTCTGAGCACACCACCCTATATGTGCTTATCAGAAATTTGAGTTGTAAAAGCAGATATTATTGAAAACATGCAGTTCTTCATGTAGTCATAGCTGAGTGAACCCTAACATTTTAGACATACTCTCTAGTATGAAGATAATAGACCTTTCTTTGTTTTGCATCAGCTTCCAAGTATTATTCTTCCTTCCTTCCTTCGTTCCTTCGTTCCTTTGTTCCTTGCTTGCTTGCTTGCTTGCTTGCTTGCTTGCTTGCTTGCTTGCTTGCTTGCTTGCTTGCTTCCTTCCTTCCTTCCTTCCTTCCTTCCTTCCTTCCTTCCTTCCTTTTTGTTTTGGATAACACTTAAGCTATTGTATGTGATTCCTCAAATGCACCTCAAGGAATGCCCATAGACACAACTTGGATGTTGATCATAATGTTGGCAATGGTGATGATGATTTTAATATTTAAAAACTTTGCATCTGAGCTGGGAGAAGAAAAAAAAGTAAGGATATTTTTAAAAGGAATGAATGAATGAATGAATGAATGAATGAATGAATGAATGAATGAATGAATGAATGCATGCATGCATGCATGCATGCATGCATACATACATACATACATACATACATACATACATACATACATACATACATACATACATACATACATACATACATACATACATACATGATGCATTGTTGATAGTGGACTCGCGTGCTCTGGTCCATGAGGTCACGAAGAGTCGGGCATGACTAAACGACTAAATAACAACAACAAAAAATTTCTTCAGTACAGGCAGTTATTGAGATAAGACCTCGTTTCTTAGAGTGAGAGCTCAGGTAACAGTAGTTTGCAATGAACTTTAAAAACCTTCATATTGTGACACATGCTGGAATGAGTAAATTTTCATGCAAGTTGATAGGTGCATTAGAGATATTTGTCAAGTATTCATTAGAAGATATAGTGGTATAGGTATAGTGTGTTTATTTTAACGTGGTACTGATAGCTCTCCGTTAAGAAAGTTCTTCAGTCACATTGTTACAGACTTTAGCATTCCATTTTAGGGTTTGACCCAGGAACAATGATACTGATATGCTGCCCACTTGGTTCTGACTTATTCTGCCCTTTCCAACGATTTCCCTAGGTATACCTTATCCTGAGGGAGCAATGGCTTTTCCACTAATTTTCAGACACCCTTCAGGCAGTTGCAGGCACCTCCTTGGTACCTTTTATCACCCTGAACCTAGCCACCACTCCTTCATGCCGCTAGGGAAGACATTAACTTGAAAGAACAAGCAACCCCAGTTTTGGGGGTTCCCCTTCAGTTCTGCCCTAGAGCCTTCTTGTCCTACCTAAGGTGGTACTTTAAGATTTTTCAGCTGTTTTGTGTAAAGGTTTTTTTCTATTTTAAATTGATCACTTTGTCCCTACTGGCAACAAATAGCTTTGTGTCATGTTGGGTGTATTGTTGTCTGTTTGTATTCTGCTTGTGGTAACTGCTTCTCAGTTACATATAAAATAAATAATGGGCAGAGTTTGATTTAAACAAACAATATTTTTATTGAGAGACCACATGTAACATATATGAGGGGAATGTAGAGTCTAAGATGTGAATGATAATGGTTCAGACATGAATAAAATGCAAATATATAGTATGTTTTCTGCACTTAAAGTTCAACGTAACTTCTTTACAGCTCCTCAGTCTTTCTGACACACACTCTCTAAGCTCTCTAAACAAACTTCTCATAATAAACTCTACCACAGGCTACTTCTCCCGACTGACGCTCAAACCATTAAAGGGTCAGCAGATGCAGGAGAAGGAAGGAAGGAAGGAAGGAAGGAAGGAAGGAAGGAAGGAAGGAAGGAAGGAAGGAAGGAAGGAAGGAAGGAAGGAAGGAAGGAAGGAAGGAAGGAAGGAAGGAAGGAAGGAAGGAAGGAAGGAAGGAAGGAAGGAAGGAAGGAAGGAAGGAAGGAAGGAAGGATGGATGGATGGATGGATGGATGGCTGAGGGGCTGTGTGCTAGAATGTGGCTCGCATTGCAAGGAGCATGAATGGTGGACTCTTGAATCACTCCACTGCCCTGTGTTAGCGCTGATCATGGTTTCAAAGATAACCAGGCTGTGATTCAAATTGCAGCAAAGCCGAATTGTTCAATTCTGATTCAATTCTCCTGTGTAGTCACACCCAGAAAGTGAGAACCAGGAATGCTTGGAGAGTTTGAGGGTTTTTTTTTATAATCTGCATTTTGAAGCAGAATAACTTGAACCATTCTTTGCAAACTTATATATGGTTCAGAATGCCAGCGTCTTTCTGTTTTCATACTTTTCCAAGTTTTATAACACAGTTTTTGGCTTAAAAATGTATCAAAATGCATATAGAAATGTGCACTGTAATCTGTTAAAATGTGCACTGTTGGGATAAAATGCATGCAAGAATACAAGTTTTTGGCTAAAATGTGTTTCCAGTTGCATTCCATAGAGGTTAGTAAGGATTATTCCAGAGTAAATATGTACAGGGTTGCAGCCTCGGTTCTGACTGTAGCGCAGTCCTGGATAGGACCTGAACCCCTTTTACCTGCTAGAGAAAGTTTTTTAATATAATTATTTTATATAGTTATAATTAATATAGTTGTGCCTAGATCACTTTAAAAGGGTATATTTAAAAGCAACACCTTTGTGTTTCATAAGCACACTTCATCTTCTTCCACCAGTGCTGGACTGAAATCTGCTTGGTTCCCAGACACTTCATCATCATTCTTTCTTTTTTATGAGGTCACTTCTTTCTAGTCATCATTTAAGCCTCACATCCACATATGAGCGGCACTGTCTCTAGCCCCTGAAAGCATCCTCATTATCTTATATCTCACTGTGAAGCAGTTTGAGGTTCTCCAAATAAAAGGCTCCATACAGAAATGTGGCATTGTGTTGAGAGTAGGCAGGTTGAATCAATTCGCCCGAGGGCATCGTTCATGGCACTTCTTACTGCGGCAAGCCAGCTCTGGAGGCCTCCGATGCATTTTAGTTGGATTCCATGGAGGGCTTTTTAGGAAAAGTAAAGCTGTGACTGAGCTCGAAATAGATGGAATATCATATTTAGCTGTTATCAAATACTTTAATTACTGACCATATTATCTGCAGGCTACAGACTAGAGACCTGTTTTATTATTACTGTATAGGCTTTGTGGAAACAGAGAGCCAAAGGGTTGTTTCCTGATGATGCTTTCATGTCCTAGATTGTAGATGAACAACCTTCTCCAACCTGGTGCTCCTTAGATGTGTCGGCCTACAGTGCCCATTATTCTTGGACAGCATGGACATTAACATACGCACAGTGATTTCCTTTTAAAAATCCACTTAGCAACAACAAAAAGGCAGGGAATGTTCCAGGAAATACTTGTGGGTAAGGTTAGGTTCCTCCCAACTGTTTCGGAGCCACCTGATTGTGAAAAAAGGTATGAGAACAATCCTGATAAATGGCCCCCAAAATCTGGATCAAGGTAATGTGGCAAGCCAGACCAAGGGGTGGGGGAAACTTCTGTGTGTGGCTGGGCAGGTAGCAAAATGCTTCCAGAAGATGCGGTAGTTCCTACCATGTTGACTAATTCATATGTGTTGTGCCCTTACCGTGACCTAGAGGAGTTTTTCCCCCCCCAGGTCCTGCAGTGTTGTCAGGGCTCATGGAAAGTTTAGTACCAGTCCACTGAGAGCTTTTTTTTCCCCCTCAGTCCCTATGGCACTACTGTCAGGGCTTCTGCCACAAGAAGGGCCACATGACTCATGAGTTGCAAAGCTGATGCTTCATTACCTACCTTCCATCAAATAATATGGTGGACTCAAGTGCATGTAACTTCTCTTTCTCTCTCGTTAGTCCTCTCCTCTTTCTCCTGGCATCTTGAAATGCAACATTGCATGAGCGCCACAGACATAAAAACACCTTCGTGCTGAGCAGGGAGACTTGGCACAAGCTGGAAATTGGCTGGAGATGGACTTAAAACTATGCTTTAACCCAACCAGCTACCTTATGCAGAAAACCCATTTATTTTCCTTCTGCGATGCTGATTGCTCTGAGATTTGACTTCTCATCCAGAGGAACTGGAGAAACATACCATTTCCCTGGGATGCCAATTGGAGCTCAGAGACCTGACAACCAAACCTGAGGATGTCATGGGAATTCTAATCTGCATCAGCAGATATGAATTCAGAGTGGGAAAGTGGCACTATTTAAGACAGTGTCAAGGAGACAATAGCATGATAGCACCTAGAATGCCGGCTGTCTGTTCTATGAAAGATAAAAAGTGCTGTGTTAACTTTATCCCCATTTTTCTAACTGTGTTATCTGTAACTTTTTAAAAATAGAACTTTGAAATATGAGACCTATGCAGACTTAGGGGGTGAACAGAATATTTTGCAAAGAAGTTAGCAAAATTCCCTCTAATTTTACATGCTAGCAGTAATGCTTATGTGAAAGAGTGAGCAAACACATCTGAAATTTTCATTTCAGAATATTGACTGGAGAAGTGGATACCAGGCTGTTTCTGGTTATATAAATGAGATAATCTAAATTCAAATTAACAAAACCTTGCTTCCTCACTGAATGAATCATACTATCATATCATTATAATTCCCCGGGGCACATGCACTAAGAGTTTGAATAGGACATGTGTAGCAATTTTGTGGTGTAAATATGTTTTGTGCATAGGTTTGTATTTGCTTGAACAGTGACTGTGGTTGATTGACTGTGATTGATGGATTGTATGGAAGTAGGGACAGTTAAAGGCAGTTAAGGGCAGTAAAGTAGTGTGAAAGATTGCTTATGACGGCAATGTTGAGCTGATCAGTCTGTGTGGAGAGGTTCTGTTTTGTATCTAAGAGTGCGACAAAACAGTCTTTCTGACTAGGGGGAAGGACCTTCTGATGGCTGGTGTCTATTAGGAACTCTGGAGTTGGTTGCAGCTGCCCTTGATCTGTTGGGAACCAGGCAAGATGCTCTCCTCTGATGTTCTGCTGGAGCACTAGGCCAGACTCAGGTGGGGAGCAGGGGAGAGTACCTAGACCTCCTTCTGCCCACCCACAGCATTGGTTGTTTCAGGAAGCTGCCCCCTTCTTTTTAGTGATGGGGCCAGCTCTGCTAAAGTTATTTTTGGCAAATATTTAATTACAAAATTAGGATACAGTCCGAGGAATTATTCTGTAACTGATTGCCGGTTGCATAGAAATAAGGATTGTTCAACATTTATTGAAGAAACCATCCCTTACATGCTTTTAAAAAGAGAAATATCAAAGGTAGACGCAGCTATAAAGATTGAAAAGGAGGAGAAATGTCCATTGCTGCTGATGCAGAGGATCTTCTCAGTGAATAACAAAACGTCACGTACAGATTTGCTCACGGTTCTTACAATTAGGTGAGACAAATGAAAACACTCCTCGAGTAATTGAAACTGACATAACAGTCTACAGTCACCCTCTGAAATTTACAACATAATCCACAATCTTGCAGCTCTCTAGAAAAGAAGCCGTCTTCCATTGGTTTCCAGACTTAGGATACTTTCGAGTGAAAAGATCCAACTGGAACTTTTTCCTTATTGGGACTTTCTCTGCTAAGGAAAAAAAAAACATGAGAAGCAATAATGGGACAATTTGAGAGGGTGGCAAAAACCGCCGCAGCATGGCCACAGCTGTTGATGTAATCAGAGTTCCACAAGAGGATTCTGGCCACCGTGTGGATTATCATCCGCATGAGACAGTAGCTTAGTGGTAGAGTGCTTGCTCCTGGTGCAATGCTCATTATCACCAATCTAAAAGGTCAGGCAGTTCGTGATGAGAAGGATCTCTCCCACTGAGCCGCTGCTTTCAGTCAGAGGAAATAATACGGGGCTAAGTAAATGACTAATTTGGTGGGAGTCAGATAGGTCCCTATGACATATATTTTGGGCACCAGTAATTCTATTTCATTCTAAAAGGTAAAGAAAACGTGTGGCTGAAATCCTGATTGCAGCTGGGTTGCTTAACACTCGCCGAAGTCCAAAGGCCTGAAGAATCTTCATCACACACAGGACTGTAGCCTTGAGGGGGGGAAAAGCAGAAGGGAGTACCTTTCTGAAAATCTATGAATATAAATAAAGCCACAGTTGCTGATCGTGATCTATGTGGGGTAAAGAAAAAGAATGGGATAGAAAATCCCTGAAGTAAATCTCTATCAACCTGGTTCCTGCAGTAATCAAAAGCAAAATCAAGAATCATAAATTGCTCATGATGAATACATTAAAATGAAATGACATGCATTTGTAGCCGCTGAGATGAGGAACAAGAATCCCCAAGGAGTTGAACCTTTGAATTTTCTTGGATTTTGGGAGCTACTGGTTGCGTTGTTTTTATAGCACTGCCCAATGGTGGTAAATTTGGGAGACAGACTTTTACAGCCAACTAGCTATACAGGCCTGTGTTGGATTAAAATATATATATATCCAGGACACAGAATGAAGTTTGGATCCTAAAACGACAAATCAAATGGTGTTTCATAACTATTCGGTATCCCCTTCCAAGCAGAATGCAACTGCAGTGTATAACATTGGAACCTGCTTAATATAATTGTTTGAGCTAGTTGCTCGAAGTATTATACTCAGTTCTTCAACCCACCCACCCCCCAAAAAAACAAACTCCAGTTTATAAATGGTTGATAAAGTGACACCAATTAAGACTTGTGTCAGAAGCCTAGTCTCAGAAACCCTGAGAGAATGTCTACTGAAAGTACGTGGAGCTGGGACAAACACAACTGCTTTATGCTTTTGTAATGCAGACATACTTTTAATGTGCTTTGCACAACTGTATGCTAACTTCCTGGAGATCTATGGAAAAATGTCCCCTTCTAGAGAACTGTAACTCCATTACTTTCTTGAAAGTAAGCCTCTTTTTGTGACTCTTCCGTCTGTCCTTTGACTATTTCTGCAACTTTTCATTGTCCTCCAAACATCTTTTTTTCTGGTTCATGAAGCTTCAAAAATGTATGTACTTTGAAATGTTCTTACTGATAAGCCTGGACTACTCATGCTCAGTTTATAACATTTCTACTTTTTTGAAAAGCTTTTTCTGAGGATCAATATTTCAGCTGCTGCAGCCCGAATTTCTTTGAAATAGAAAAGTGCGTGGGGCAACCATTCTCTTTCAAGATAAGAAAGATTAGTCTTTTCAGTTTACTTAATCTGTTTTAAACATGGAGATTTAAGATCAATTATTTCTACATGGGGGGACAGTTTTACTTTTAAAAATCATAACTTGAAAACCATTTGTCCACAGTTCCCCAAATCTGACACAGCGCAAGAGCAGTCTGTCTGCTGTGGCTGTGCCAACTTTGGTGTTGATCCAAAATCCAGTTTCAAAGTAATTTTTTTTTGGGGGGGCTGCTCACATTTTTAAAATTGCCTTGTAGAATGTTGATTGGCTGTGCTGCACAATAACATCGTTGCACTCTCATGCATAATTTATGGAGGAAACTTTAAAATCTGTTGTAATAGAACTACATATAATAAGAAACTGAAATCTTTTTGTTGAAGATTTAGGGTTTAGAGTTGTAATATATTATATAGACTGGCAGGAGGCATTTGGGTTTATCTGACAGAGCTCCAATTTGAGATTGAAGGTTTTAACTCTGCTCTCTTCGTTTTAATAATCGGGTTAACTCTCTTACTGTTTAAATCAGTTTTGTAATATTTTATTCTGAAATGTCATCTTTGAGAATCTTATTAGAAGGTGGCGCATAAATAACTTTTTTAAAATGTCAGAGGCAGAAAGGGTGCCTAAGAGTTACTGCATTTCACCTCCACCCCCACCCCCATAATGCTAGCTTAGCCTTGTGTTCAAAGCACTCCACTGTACGGGCTGACTTTTCAGAAAGTACAGAGAGCAGACCTAATTTTAGTCATCGACAAAGAACTCTACACAATGCTGAGATCAAGGAAAACGCACATCAAAATGTTCCCTTAATGTGACATGTCAAGATCACTGGACTGCATCAGTGGGCTATCCACCCATGCCAGCTGAAGTTCTGGGTGGCTTATGTGAGTGCCTCTATGCAATGCAGTTGCATTAGAGCCATGACACTTTCACTGATGTGATCATGTATGTAGCAAGGAAATGAGTTTTGCAACTGTTCATGGACATCATGTTGCAGTGTGTCATGGACAAGAAAGGGTTATATTCTTGATTTAGGATAGATTAAAGATCAGGCAGCCAAGTATAGTTATAATCAGCTGTCAAGCCAGCTGTAGTGACATTCTTCCTGCTCTGAGAGCATTCCAGATACAGTATAAAAGAACTGGGAATGTGACTCGGCTGCTCCCATCCCCCAACCTTAGTCATAACAATTTCCGCCTCTTGTTTATCCGTTCCAGCCAATTCTGGAAGTGCCATAAGGAAATAATATATATTTCTAGCCCTCTGGCTTTGCAGTGGCTGTAGGGCTTAGTGTGTGGAAGCATCTAATCAACCGTAGCTTCAGGAAACAACGTCATTGCTGTGAGGGAGTCTTAAAACAACAAAGGGATGACAGAAAATTGCCTTTGCTTTACTGTAACTTCTGGATTTATTAGTAATCATTAATATATAATTCCCAAAGTATAAATCCCAGGGTTCCATAGGATGGTACCATGACATTAAAAGTGACATAAAACTGTGGTATAAATACACTGAATTTTCAGAGGCAAGTAGAAATCTAGAATCACAGCTATAGTAGACTGAGTATTCTGGCAGTTGTACTACAAAAAAAGGACTCATCTACACTGGCCCTTTTGGAATGGGCTGGTGTAGTCTAAATAGGGTTACCTGATATCATGTGAAGATGCAATGTATCATTTGATGTGATCCTCACATCCATGTGGCATACCTATTTCAAGCAACCCTATATAGTCTGTATCTTTTTGCTGTCAATTTCCAGTATTGTGAAGTGGCTTAATAATTGAGCCACTCCAAGATATTGGCAAAGTGAACATTTCCTCTACTCCTTGTTGGAGGGTTGGGGAAGTGATTTTTTTAAAGCTCTGCTGGACTATTGCTGACGTGCTGCATTGCTTAGATTAAATTTTTAAAAAATCTACCTTGTTTGAAGTAACAATTGAGAAACTGCCTGCAGCTGAAATGGCATTTGTGGCACGGCAGACAAGACAAAGAAAATGTTTTTATTAAATTTAATCTAAGTGATGCAGTGCATCAGCAATGGTCTAGCAGAATAGAATAAAATGCACTTCCGCCGCCCCTCTGCTGAATTTGCTGATAGTCTGAAGTAGCTCACTTATTCAGCTACTTCCTGATACTGGAAATTGACAGCAGACGGAGCCTTGACAGCATAAGGCTCACTTCTTAGTCTGTTCCCAGCAATCACACAGGCTGGGCATAGACTAAACTAGAGTGAACCTATACATTCTAAAAACAGGGGCTCAGAAAGATGCGGGAATGGGTGCTCTTACAATTATGTTGTCTGGTTGCTGAGAAAAAAGAGCGTACTAACTCATCCCTGCAGCTACAAAACAGCGGGACAAATGCATATCTGATAAAGCCCAAAGCAGCAGAACTTCAAGCTTTGCTTCAACTAGTAGTTTTAAAATTAAATTCTCCTAGAGAAATATCTAACCTGAAAAGAACACATGAACTGGTTTCTTTGCTTGCTAGTACTGTACAACTTTCTAGTCGTGACATTGTTGTATCCTCTGAGGGAAAGTAGCACAAGTCCCAACAAACCCTACCAGCTTCTGCCCTGAAGCAAGAGCTCACCCCCTTTCTCTTCTTCTCATACGGCACACTAGGGCAGATCTCCCAGGCTAGAAAAGGAGTACATCACAATTCGCTCCTCAAGTACACTGCTCTGTTTCTGCATTCGTGCCATGAATCCAAAGGACAGCCTGCCTGCTCCACCAAAGCAGTGAGAATGTTTTATTCTGTTATTACCCTTTTCACAGTGGCTGAATATCAAAGATATCGTGCAGATACGCTTTCATAAATCCTCAAGCCGAAATATGGTGGTTTGGGCATGTTTTTGTCCAGATAGTTACGAAAACATGCATTCAGATGGCTCAGAATACCATGAGGGAGAGAAAGCCACATCTGCAAAGGCGGTACACAGCTACCGTTTGTTCTAAAATGGTAGTTTGTATTGATTTCCAGTGTCTGACTATAAATCAGACCAAAAAACAAAAAAAAAACCCACAAAAAAACACACCACACAATGCCCTTTTATTAATCTTGAGATTTGTACTTCTCCATTTTACTGTTTCTTTTTACCACAGGCATCACATGAAAAATGTGATGCCTAATACTGATTTTTTTTTAAAAAAAAATCTTTTTGTGTACCCTACTTAATTACTATGATACTGATATTGGTAATACTGTAGAAGGGTAATGGTGCCTGTACCTTTCTTAATCCAATGTGATTACATTTCTGACCAAACTTCCCACCCTACCTGCACCAGGAAAAAGAGATGAGCCCTCCCCCTCTCCTGGGTCAACTAGTTTGTGCTTCTACAAAACTACAAGAAACATCCACCTCCTTCTGTGTCACTTCTCCTTTGATACAGCTGTCTGGCAACATCCTTTTTGACACACGTACAGTGGTGCCTCGCTTAATGGGCACTCCGTTTAGCGATGAAATCGCTTAGCAATGACTTTTTCAGAGCGTTTTTCCTCTTCATTTAGCGATGGGCCCTATGGCTTTAAAACTCACCGTTAAGCGATGTTCCTCCATAGCGCTGCCATTTTCGCGCCCTCAGTAAGCGAGGGCAGGGCGTGAAAATGCAGCGTGGACCTTCCGGCGGCCATTTTGGAACCGCCGATCAGCTGTTCTCCCCGCTTCATTATGTGATATTCGCTAAGCGAATCGCTTAGCGAATATCGCAAAGCGAAAAAATGCCATAGGGGCCATCGCTGAGTGAATGCTCCAGCGATGGTCCAGAGCGCCTCGTTAAGCGATTTCATCGCTCAGCGGGGTGCTCGTTAAGCGAGGCACCACTGTATCTGGTTTTCAATGCATTTCAATGGGAAACCGCGTTTCTCTTAGCAATGAAATCACTTAGCAGCGATTTTTTCAGAACGAACTAACATCACTAAGTGAGGCACCACTGTATTTCTATAGATGTGGATCAACCCCTTATAAGTTTCTAGCTAAACATTTGGATCCTGCTTTCTCTGTGCATCCATTTACATACAGGTTACGAACCACAAGATCCTGCATCCTTAATAAGGACTTCTGTACACTCCATAAGAGTAATTATCTTTTGTTCCCCTGGATGGACGTAACCTGAGTGCCTGTCTGAATTGTTATATCCCTCTCCATGGATACAGTAAGGATTTTACTCTGAGAGTATGGATAACAGACTAGGTATCTATGAGACAGTCTTATAAGAGGGGATGGAAAATATTCTTTTGATCAAGGGGTACTGAACCACTGAAATAAATCAATTTTACACCATCAATTGGGAGCCCAGCAGTTGTGAAAGTGCACGTTGGTAGGCAGAGCTTGGTAGAGTTACTTTTCCGTCACTACAGTTCCCCTGATCTTTCTACCAGCACAGCCAGGGGATTCTAGGTGTTTCCATCCAGCAAAGCAAATTTTCCAAGCTCTATTCTCAAACTCTTAAATCATCCTCCAGCCACACAACCCCATCTTTCCCAGCCATTCCCCTCTTCTCTTTCCTTTTCTGCTCCAGAGAGAGGCTGCTCAGTGGTAAAAGCAGCCTCCGATCGATCTGAGGAGAGATTTTAAACTGCCTGTCAAGATAACCAGGCTAGTTCTCTACTGGTTTGGTCTAGAGACTTTCACAGGCTTCTCTGTGCTCACCGTCCACCCTCCTTCAATCAAGAAAGGCCAGCAGGGATCATGCCTCGTGTTATCCCTGAGGATAAAGCTTGACATAGGTATAACAGGATAAGTGATAAATGCATGGGTAGTGCAGCTCTCAGCACTCATGCACCCATTTTGCTCTAAAAATCAGCCTCTTCCTGTTTTTCACTTTACACATTATTGAGAAATTCCTGCATTTAAATGAACAGAGATCTGCTGTTATACATCATATGATCCAAAGTCTTTAGGAGAGTGCCTCTCCCCTTTACTTGTTTATCACCACAAGTCAAGTCATATCACGTTAAGGCAAATCTGTATTTCCTTTTATTACAATATGGCGCACAATTCCCACAGAGCACAAGAAAATGCAACAAGTAGACTTCTTGATGGCCAGCCACGAAATAAAAATCCACTGGTTTTCAAAATATGGAGGCAATCTGGTATAGAGACTGTCCAACATATTATATCCCTCCAGGGAGCTCTGCTTGAACTTACTTATACTCAGGAGTATCTCTCAATTCTATAATGTTGATCTGGACATTTTATCACACATTGGATCTGTTGACTAGCAGAGGATACCTGCTTTCCATGTCTATGTGTTTGTTCTTCAGTACAAAGGTTTTTAATCTAATATACATAGAGGGAAACAGGGCCAAGGGAAATTGTTGGGCTAGTTCATGTATGCCAAACTTTTTTCATTGTCGAAACTAAAAATGTTTGTTCAAAAGATCTCATTCTGGACTGTCAGTCATGAAGTTGTTTGCACGTAACTTACCAGTGATTGTCAAGAGAAAGCACCATGGCAACACCAGCATTACAGGGCCCGCTGTCTTTGTGTTCACATCCCTGAAGAAAAGCAAACATGAAAGATTTAATATACACCGTTTAGTTTTTCAGTAGGAACAGGAGATAGAGTTGGTCCTTCGGGGAGATAAAAACCAAAACAAGACAAAAAAAAAACAGTCTTGACCAAAATATCTTTATTACAGCCTTGGTAATAGTAAAAGAAACTTATGCCAGTCTGTTTAAGAAGCCATAGCTATTGAAGATCTAAAGATCTGAAATGCGGGATGCATCCTAAGAAGGCCGTAGGGGTGTGACCCTCAGTAAATTGCTGTGAGTTAAGAAGTCAGCTCTTGTACTTCTTGTTGTGCACCAAGTCACATAACTCATCCATAACAAAGAAAACCAACACCATCTTCTTGACTAGTAGACATGTAATTCTGCAGGGTGTGTCATGTGACTTAACATCGTATACATAAACACTAGGATCCTGGCCTTTGTTACTTTGCTGGAAAGCAGTGGCATTTTGGATGGTTACATCCTTTTCAGGGTGTACCTCATTGTGCTATTCCCAGCCAGAACAAGGAGCTCTCTACTTAAGTGAAAGACAGCAGAGAATTCCCAAGCTGACTAAGACTTCTTTGTTTATACTGGGATGTTAGTTTATGAGCAACCTTAATAGGCCTTTCAAGCTAAGTAGGGCATTTAAGGAGTGGTTTGACCAGTTCCACTCCTCCAGTGAGCTTCCATGGGTGAGCGGGGATTTGAAACCAGACTTCCTGAATCCTAATCAGTCACTCTTTCACTACACCACACTGGGTACCCTGTTTATAAGGGAAGACAATTGATTCTATATCGCTGAAATGGAACTTGGTACCGTTCTAGAAGTCTTCAGTCTCCATCTTGGACCTTTAACTATAGATCGTGCAGCTTCAACATCTCACCAAGATGATGGGGGGGGGGAGGTAATCTATGGGGTGCCCTGTCTGATGAAGAATCCTGCAGGGCTTGAGAGATTGCCTTTGAAAGCTATTTTGGTGGTCAAGTAAAGGTATTACCCAGCCCTGACTTTGTATGTTGCACATAGATAACACTGCATGGGTCTTGTTTCTTTTTTCTTTTCTTTTGCCAATAATCAACAATACAATCTGAAAAAAATATTTGTGCATTATTGACAACTGTTTTTCATTGCACCATAGTTGGTGAATGTTGGCATAGTGATCTATTTGTATACTTCCCTTTCTCAGACAGGCTACATGGAACATATTCTTGCTGCTGTAATTGTCTATGGCATCATATTGCATTATTGAGTAAGTTACTGGAGGGTTTTTTTGTACGAGTTGCTATACCTAACAAATATCTATTTTCAAAGGTAGTACATTTTCATAATCTATAAGGATACTGCCTAAAAAATTCATTACTGCCTATGATGCTCTGAATGGTGCTGGACCCACCTCTCATGGTGGTGGCGGCGGCAGCAGCCGAGTCTTCTAGCAATAATTCCATGGGCTCCGGGTTATGAAAATGACCAAGAAGAGACTTTATTGCTACTGAGGCACCAAGAGAAACAGGAAAGCTGTCTTTAACACTGGGTTCCTTGCAGTAATCCCCCCCAGGGAATATCCCTTCAAGAGTTTAGTCAAACTCCTAGTCTCTGAAACTGCCAGTCCTAGTCTCTGAAAATGGGAAGTGGGGATGAGTCCTGGCCCTTGATTAGGGCCTTTTTGAGGACAGCGGGTAGAGCTGGGTGGGCGACACTGGCCCCCATTCCTCTGCTCCTCCGGGAGCTTCCTCTGTTTCTCTGGCCGGCACTTTCATAGCCAGCAAACCAACTGAGTCAGAGTGGGTGCCATTGGTCCTGCTGGACAAGGCAGGCACAAGAGCTGGAGCTGCTGCGGGCTGCTGGAGTTTTGGTTCCAGGACCCCTTGTTCATGGCCCCTTCCTCTGCCCCATGGGCAGGACTCGGGGACTTCAGTCCAGGCCTCCTCCTCCCAGTCCCTTTCCGCCTCAGCTGAGGCACAGGAACGCAAGCCTCAACAGCCTCTCCCTACATCTTCTCCTCTGAAGTCTCCTCTCTCCCTCTGTTTCCTGAAGGAAGCCTCTGAACTTCCCGGGTCTTTTCCCTTGATCCTGGCCTCTACCTTGCCCTCTCCCCCTTGTCAGCCACCCTCATCAGCCGGCTCCCTTGCAGGAACCTGCCATCCCTCCACCTTCCCTACTAGGGGGCCCAGGAATTATGGCCTCAGTCAGCCTGCCCCCTCACAAACACCCCAGTGGTGACCTCCTTGCAGATGCCACAAAACTCCTCATTATGCCGTAAACTCTCTCAAAAACACCACCTAGCTGTAGATATTTAAACTGAGGAAGCTGACTGAGAAACAAACTGCTTACTTACTGCCTTCCTGTGTCCAGAACTGATTACAGTTAATCAACCCCTTATTGCTTCCTTCTACTTGAAGGATTTCTCACTGGGTATTTTTTTTAATTGAATCTCATTAATAAATTGCAGCTACAATGGGACACTCTGCAGTCCTCGTTCTCTTGACAAAGGTGGGGACACCTCTGAATTTTATTGAATTATGCTAATATGGAGTTATGCTGGTGGGATAGCTCCACTCTGGCTGTGGAGTCAGAGTTATGGAATTCAATTCCCCAGTGTGCCTCCTTTTATTAGACCCAGCCGGAGCAGCCTTCGGCAAGCTGCACAGTCCTGGGGCACCCCCAGAAGAAGGGAATGGTAAACCCCTTCTGCATAGTTTACACACACACACACACACACACACACACACACACACACACAGAGAGAGAGGCACAGGGACCCCTGAAAAAGGTCACGCGCACGTCAGAATTGACTTGATAGCACATGATTCTTGTTAATATGAAGGTACATATTTTCCCAAGTGCTAGAGAAACAACAGATTTTTATCCCTTTTGGAAAAAAGTACTGTACTTTTTAGTGGGTTTTCGCCAGGAGTCGTAGGTATTCGTGCTTTGCGATGTTCAAGGAGTTGGGCTGCGTTCAGGCTAGCGCTCTGCAGAGTTCCTTTGGGGATGGAAAGAGGGATTGAGGCAGCAATTTGTGTTGATCCCCTCAAATCCCTGTGCTGCTTAACACGGTTGTTCTGGAAGTTTGAGGGATTCATGAGAACAGCAGGAGTGTAATGCTGGGGGCTTTGAGAGGAAGAGGGAGCTTAAGAAATGGTGCCTGTCTTTATCCAGACTCTACAGTAGTCCTTTCTGCAAACACAAGGCACCTGAACAGAAGGGCAAGTTTAAATCTAGACCATACGTCTAGATTATACAAGTCAGTCCAACTTTGGGGGGACATCTCTTGATTTTACTCCCTTGTGCTTGCAATGCTTTGGAAACCCTAATTATCTGATGATAAAAGGGATTCACCATTATAACTCTTAATGACTTTTTCAAAACCTGGCGTTCTTTGTTGTTGTGTTTTACAAAGGACCGCGTTTCGTTGCAGCCCATTAGACTTTCATGGACCTCTATCCAGCCTTATATATGAAAGCCAACAAAAATGATTAAAATATCGTTGTAATAAACAAAGCTGGGACTTTTTTGTAAAACGCCATTAGGATCATATACATACTCAAGTACCAATTTTCCAGTTTGCTGGGATAATGAGTAATCTAAAAGCACATATTTTAAGTAGAGGTAATGACTCTATTTATTCACTTGTCATTAGCAGTACAAAGGAGCTGAAATAATCTCCCTTGCTATTCACTCCATAATGCACCATCATCATTTTCTGGGTTTTTTTAAGGCACAGTACACTCACTATAATTACTGTGTAGAAAAGGAGTGGAGACATTGTTTCGAAGATATCAGGTTTAGTACCCTTACTGAAAAATGAATTTGGAAAAAATAATGAGTTGGGTATCAGCTAGTCAAGTTTATCCACTGTTAAGCCATCTCAATTTACAGCTAGAATGACAGCAATATTTAGTGACCTTGTATTTTCGAGTTCATGAATAAAAGGTGCTGCTTTTTAATCCATATTAAAGTTTAAAGAAGACAGGGAATGGAAAGGACAGGGAATCTTTAACCAGCCTTCTATGCATTATTACCAGTTATTTAAGTTAAATTTGTATAAGTTTTTGTAGGGAGAGGTCCACAATTCTGGCAGACTGTACAAAGACAGTTCAGAGGAACATCATCTGGTGAAGTGCTGTCAGTAAGAAATCTTAAATGAGCAACTGTGAGTGGCCCCCAAGTCCCCTTCCATAACAACACCATGAGATGTTGCAGAAGTAGGGTCTTTACTGAGGCTAAGAGAAGCTGAAAGGGCCAACAGGGCCAAACAGTAAGAAGATGCCAATGGGCACCAGAGAGTTAACACCACACTCAGTCCTTTACAGTCCTTTGGCAATGAGCGTCTATGGGGAGGAATGCAGCCCCTTCTCCTCCACCAGGTTCAGAACTCAGGTCGGCGAGGCAAGGGATGCCGCAACAGGGTAATGGATGCAGGCTGTCAGTTGCCCCTGCAGGTGAGTAGCATAGGCACCCTTCTCCAGCTACACCTCCTTACCCTGCGAGTTTCTCAACTGAGCCACAGGTCTGGTAGCTCTCGGTGGAAGCTCTTCCAAAATTCCAGGTGGACTTGATGATCATCCTCAGGATAGTGGGGCAGTGGGCAAGTTGGTGCACGGTGAGGGCCTCCTCCACGCCTGGGCTGAGGGCTGGCGTGAAGACCCGCGGATGAGGTTGGATGTTCCTGGTGCTTCTTTGGGCTGTGTCAGCCTTGGTGCTGTTCTCTGCCCTGAGAGCATTTTGATGGCTTGCTTTGCCATGGCATACCCAGGCTGCTTCCTCAGGTGGCAAGAGGAGGTCTACCCAGTCATCTGTGTCCGGGTCATGCCACCAAGCCACCTCCCAGCCTTCTTGGGGCAGGGGCCTCGCTGGCAGCACCTCCTGAACCTCATACGTCTCCCAGTCCACAGTGTTGGCCCAATGATCCTCTTCCACTGTTTCCTGCTTCTCTTCAAATAGGCGCTCCACCATGACTGCACCTGTGGCTTTGAGGGCACCTCCTGCCGCCTCCTTGTTGCCACCCCAGCCCACCAAGGAGCTATGGATAGGGACAGTGGCTACCAGCCCTGCCAAGGTGGAGAGCCCACCCTCACAGCCTTGGGGGTAGCAATTTGTGGAACCAAGACGGCGCTTCGTCCCCATCTCTATTCAGCTGTGAACTCAATGTGTTCCTGGGGGGTGAGGCAGTATGCTTCAGTTATGCTCTATAGCAGTGATGGTGAACCTATGGCATGCATGCCACAGCTGGCACACAGCCATAAGCCGCCATAGAGAAATATTTACCCATGCTCCGGTCCCGGGTTTCGGCACTCCCATCTGCTGCTGCAGTGGTCCAGCGGAGGGGTGCAATGCCAACCATTACCAGTCTAGCTCACTGGGGGATTGGGGGACCAGTAAACATTTATTTGTTAATACCGCCCATAGGATTTTTTTTTTAAAGCATTTAACCCTTGCAGTGCAGGAGCAGTTGTTTTTTCTAAACTAAAACCTCAGCATTCAGGTTTTAATTGCAATATTGGCACTCTGAAATAAATAAGTTGATTTTGTGTTGCAGTTTGGGCACTTGGGCACAAAAAGGTTCGCCATCACTGCACTAGAGGCAGCCACTGCCCTCAAACAGCAGAATTTGCAGTACCAGTGTATTTTTGCCATCTATCCATGGCATGGATCCACATAAATTTTAACATATGCTCATCTCCAAATCATTGCCCATCTCCATTTTTTTGGTTGTGGCACTTTCGTGAGAGGTTGGACCCACTTGTACTCTGCAAGGAGCTGTCCATGGAATGCTCATGGTGTTGATGATGAAGATGAGGCTTGCCAGGTCTCAGAGAATGAGCTGCTGTGCCAGGAAATGGCTGGGCTCCCCTGAATCTCCAGGTCAGGCAAACAAATGCGAGGAGCAGTGGTGGAAGGGAAGGAGCGAGTCTCGTTTATTGTTACGGGGTGGCCAAAGTGTTTGGGTACCCAACTCCAACCCTCTTGAAATGGCACCAGGGCTCACTGGCTTCCTGTGTTTGTCCAACACGACACATAATATACTTGCTTTGGAGCTCAGACAGGGAACCCACAATGCCTGCTCACTCCCTCACACATGCTTGGAGAAATATTATGTTCCCAATTCCTGTGACATCAGAAGTCCCCACACCATGACTTCAGAAAGACCCATCCCAGGCATTGGGCCCCAAATATAATGAGGAGATGGGGAAGATAATCCTGTGACAGCCCCTGGCAAACAAGACAACACTTCAAAACCATTCTGGAAAAATTCTTTTATTGGTTTTGGAATAGAGGCTAAACGGGTATCCTCAGCGGAGACAAAGGCTTGATTCAGCTCCAGCAGGACACCTGCCTTCTGCTCCCACGCATCCCCCTGAGGAAGAGGAAGCTTCAGGCCCTACAAGAGAAAGAGAGAGAGAAAAACAACTAAGGGGCGAGCTCGTCCACTGCCTTCAACCGGCTTCAACCCAGGCGTATCCACTGACCAATGTTCTGGCAACTTCATCCCGAAGTTCCGCCTGCCAGCGTCCACTGGCTTCCACCAGGAATATCCACCCGTTCATCTCTTCCACTCCGCTTCTGAAGCCAGCCTCTGCCAGCTCCCGAATGCTTGGGCCACACACACGCCCAGGCAACATCCCCACGAAATGCCGGCCAGCCCATTCACACACACATTCATACACACATAGGCACAAACCAGCCGCCCCCCGACACACACACACCTTCGCTCCACCAGCCATTCACACGCACGCCCGAGCTTCCATCCACCAATATCCACCAAGCGTCCACCAGCTGGTTTCAGGAGGGTAACGTCCACCACCGGCTTCATCCGCCAACCTCTGCCGGTCTCTGCCTTGTGGCCTCAGCCAGTTTCTGCAGGGAGATGCCACCAGCTTCTGCCTGCCAACATCCACCGACTCCCCCCCCCCATCCATCGCCGACATCAGCCAGCTTCAAGCCAGGGATCTCCGCCAGCCTCGAGCTGTTAACTCGCCAGCCCACTTAGCAAATTCATCTGCTTTCGCGAGAGAACTTGCCTTGGGCAGAAGGGCTGGGTCCCCTGTAGCTGCTGCCGCTCTCTCTGCCGGACTGCCCTCTGGCCACTGGCCTCCCTTCTGGTCTCCTGCCCTGCCCAGCAAGCCCCTTTTATCTGCCAGCAGAGAGGTGGGGCCCCTGTGAGGTCACAAGGACCCATCAGAAAATGGGTTGGGATCCCAACGCAGCAGCACACTCGGGATTGGCTGAGTCCTGAAGATGATGTCAACAGTCCCTCTGATCATGTGATTCACCATCACTGCTCTATAGTATAGAGATCACTATGCTGTATTGTACAAGAGTAGATGCTTTTTTAATTCAAAAGAATTTCATTGAATCTGAGTGTAGATAAAGCTCACCTTTTGTACCTCTTGTGATTGATGTTGGGGAGAAACACGCCTCCAGGATTTATAGGAAGGTACTGCAGAGAAAGAAAATGCAGACAAAACAATGCAGATGGATTTTAAAAAATAGGTAAAAATGTGCACAATTTTTTTAATCAATGTGTTAATTCCCTCTCCTTGGAAAAGCTTAGAAAAGTTACTTTTTCAGATTACCACTCTGAAAATCTTCCCATGCTGGCGGAGGGGTTCTGAGAGAGGTGATGGAAAAAGCGTAGGTTTTCCAAGCTCTCCTTTTGTAAGAGCAGAAGATGGATGTCTGTAAGAAATCTCTAAACTCTTTCAGGTTTGTTTGATCCCTAAGGAATTATGTTTTGTTTTTAAATTTCCAGAACAGACTTCTCTTGTCTGTCCACAGGTTTTTCTCCTTTGGCTTGGTCAGCTGGACAGCTTATGTTCCATAACCATCATTCCAACCCCTCCATCTTGTGTGAAACAATAGCTTGATTATTCGTAAATGGGACATGTGGATGCTAGCTTGTACTTTGGTTTTTCTTTCTCACTTTTCCCAGCATATAACTGTCCACTTTTGGCTGTAGAGTACCTTTCATTTGAAGATCTCAGAGCACAAATAATAGGCATGAATTATTAACGCTGCATCTATCTCAGGCATAACAGGAAACTATCATTACTCCATGGGCCAAAGAGAAACCCAAAGCAAGCAGGGGCAGGGAGTGACTTTCACCTGGTATTTGTGAATCGGGGCAAATGTATGTAACGGAACTCCGATACCACCATTCAAAATAATAGTTTGAAAAATCCCACTAAAGCAGCAGAGAAGTCACAATGGGAGGAGGCACAATAGGTAGGGGTATGGGTGGGCCCCCAATTCCCATGTTGCCCACCATTTCACCTAATCACTAGGACAAGCAAGCTTTATGATCACTTAGACCAGCAGTTCCCAACCTTGGGTAACTCAGGTGTTCTTGGACTACAACTCCAAGTAACCCTGGCCAGCACAGTTGGAGATGAAGGCTTCTGGGAATTGTAGTCCAAGAACATCTGGGGAGTCAAGGTTGGGAACCACTGATCTTAAATTTTAAAAGCCCTCCCCTGTTGTGTGATTCCTAAAGCAGCGGCAGGGAAGGACTTGGTTTTCACTGGGGTCACTGCTGGAAGGGTTAAAGGTTCCCCTTGACATTTTTAGTCCAGTCGTGTCTGACTCTAGGGGGCGGTGCTCATCCTGTTTTTCAAGCCGTAGAGCCAGCGCTTGTCCGAAGACAGTTTCCGTTGTCACGTGGCCAGCGTGACTAGGGAATGCCGTTTTACCTTCCCACCGAGGTAGTACCTATTTATCTACTCGAATTTACATGCTTTTGAACTGCTAGGTTGGCGACGAGCTGGGACAAAGCGACGGGAGCCTACTCCGTCGCGTGGATTTGATCTTACGACTGCTGGTCTTCTGACCCTGCAGCACAGGCTTCTGTGGTTTAGCCCACAGCACCACCACGTCCCACTTGGAAGGGTTAAACTGGAGGGAGAAGGGCCCTGCCACTATGATTATATTTTAAAAGCTTACATTTCCAATACTACATTTGGAGCCCTATGGATGTTGTTTTATTCGGTATGTTTCTATCCTACTCAAGGCATGTAACAAATTTAAACAGTCAACCAGTAATGTCATCAAGCTAATCAGTACACAGCAGACCATTTTTTTGAAATCCAGATTTAAAAGGCACACCTTCACAGCCTTCCTGAAAGCAGGGAGAGCAGGAGCTGATGCCAGCTCGGGAAGAAGCCACCTTCCCTGTACACGTCAACAAAACCTCTGTGAGCCTCTCCTTAACATCTAACTTCAGCAGAGGTTCATAGCAGCCCCCACTCTCTGACTACCCATCCCATTATACATTTTTTTCCTGTTTGTGTCTCCAAACAGTTGCTTTTCTCTGCACAGATAGAGCCAAGCACCTTCTGCTTATCTGAGGAAAGGAGTGTGACCTGATTTCCCAGTTCTCCTAACTCTCTCAGCCAGAAACCACTGGGAGTCTTGTGATGCTTTAAAAATGAACACGTCTCATTTGCCATATGTTTTTATGAACTTCAGCCTGCTTCAAAAGCTTCTGCCAGATAGAAAAACACTTTAGTCTTTGACTGAGTATTGGCTGTTATTTTTCCTGCAAGAGACATAAGGCAGCTACTCTCCTAGAAATTCTGAAACATACAGTTGCTGACCATGACTCCCATAATAGATTTGGCATCTTGGAAAGCTCATTTTAAAGTTTGGATTAAAACCCACAGCAAATGCACCACCATTGGTGCCACCGGCCACTGTTCCACCCACGTTGTATCAAACAACAAGGGGAAGTCCAAAAATACAAATACACAGGAAGGATCTGGAAATGCAACAGCAGCAATCCCAACTGCATTGAATGAGTTCTCCTTCTCCAGCAGTAGGAGCGGGAAAATATTTTTATACCTATTTCTGTTGCACTGACCCCAGAACCTTTTGGAGGGTACTTTGGGGGAACTTTGGGAAAGGAAGCAAGAATTGTGAAAAATGTTCCCTTCCTTGTTCTTGGCAGACGTTGTCTGTTGGTGGAAGAGCACTAGCTTGATAATACCCAATATGCATAATTGAGAAGAAAAGTGGTTTTGCTGTCTGCTTGAAATTAAATTTCTTGGCAAGATTGATGATGACTTCATAAAACTATGGTCAGCTTAGGGCTAGATTCAAAACTCAGTGAAAATTTGCAGGAGATACTTATTTTTCTAGACTGTGATTTGCCGAAGCATTAGCACTGTTTTTCATTCTTTCTTTTCAAGTAAAGACAATAACAATACTTCATGGAAAATCTAAGTCGCATCACTGGAGACTATACTAAAACTATAACTGGGCCAAAATAGAAAGATAATAATTATTTTCTATTGTTTGTGGTCTTACAATGCAACCCTTTATATTTTTGTTGAGACGTCAGCCCCGCTGTGGTCTAAAACAGGAGTCCTCACTCCCTGGTCTGCAGCCCGGTGCTGGTCTGTGGCCTTGGCAGGACTGGGTTGCAGAGACAGATCTCCTGCTCTCCCCACTCCCCCATGCACGCCCACACACATGCGCAGCCCACTCACCTGCACACACAGGTGCCCCACCCACCCATGAGCATGCCCCACCAACTTACCCAACCCCCGGTCTGTGGCCCAGTGCCAGTCCGTGGCCTGAGCTGGACCGGGCTGTGGAGAGGGACTTCCCCCCTGCCCCACAGGCACTCCCCCCACAGCCCGTTTGCACCTACGTGTGAGCATGTGTGTGCCTGCACAAGCACTGCACCACCCTTTGCACATGTGCATGAGCATGTCCACACAAGCGTTGTGCCACCCTTTGCGCATGCACACGAGCGCGCAAGTAGTTGTGTAATGGCTATATTATGTGATCTTGTTGATCATGAAGCTTTGCTCATAGGGAGCAATCCAGAAAACCATGTGAACATCTGAACATTTTAAGGAATTTTCGACTCATCAGCTTTTCATACAAAACTCCAAGTCCTTTTTAGACTGCATGCAGCTTCCAAAGTTTCAGAAATACTTGCGATTGCTCGAAGTGCACAATCACTTTGTTTTCACCCACCAATTTACCATGCTACCAGTTCTGTGCTCTCGTTATCACTGTGTGATAATGTGAGGTGAACATCGTGATTCACTGAATTGGCCACCAAAGAGGAGAACATTCTACCAAGCTGGTGGTAACGGTATATATTGAAGAGGAAAATAAAATAAATAGGATTTTAGCAACAGTAGAGGTGGAGATGAAGGGAACTGGCAACACAAGTACAGTGGTGCCCAGCTTGACAATGATAAACTGTTCCGTTAAAATCGCTGTAAAGTGAAATTGTCATCAAGCGAAAGTAAAAAACCCTTAGGAATGCATTAAAAACCAGTTAATGCATTCCAGTGGGGGAAATACCTCATCGTCCAGCGAAGATCCTCCATAGGGGAAGCCATTTTTGATCGCTGTCTTCCGGAAATAGGTCCGGAAAATAGCAGGAGGCCATTTTGAAAACCCAACGATCTTCTGTAAAGATCGTCGTCAAGCGAAAAACTGGTTCCCGAAGCAGGGAACTATTCAACGTAAAGTGAAAATCACCAATAGAAACATTGTTTCGCGATTGCAATAGCGATCGCAAAAATTTCATTGTAAAGCGATTTTGTTGTCTAACCAGGTTGTCGTCAAGGGGAGCACCACTGTAACTCATAAAGCCATGAATAAAAATGCAGTGCTGCAACATAGTGTAATTTCTAATTACACTACCATAGATGCCTGAAACAGTATATGAGGGACCCCATATATGATATATAAGGGGGCAAGCCAAAGCCCACAAGGAGACAGAACAAAAGCCACAATGGGGCATCCTTGTATGTTGTATATAGGGCTGCAGCAAACTGCGGATAAGTGAAGCAGCGGATACTGATCCAGCAGATACAAGGGTCATGTTGTACTATTGAAAATGGTAACTGGCTTGCCTTCCGTGATCATCAACTTATTTGCAAACTAGTTGGACTTAATAATGTTTTATCTTGTATTAATATTCTGTTGCTGGAGTAACAGAACTTGCTGTTCTCCAAAGCATCTATTTCAGGGATGTAAGGCAAGTGTATATAAACACACAGACGCCATCTGAGATGTTGGCAGGTTGTTGACGGTAACAGCTTTGAGAACCCTTCAGAAAATAATGGAAAGCCGGAGCTGGGAAAACTTACTTTTGGAGTATAACTTCCCACATGCGAGGGGAATGATGGGTGTTGTAGTGCAAACAGGCAATTTTCCAAACTCTGGATCAAAGGCCTGTGTATTCTTTCATTATAGTTCTCACAGTGACCCATCTCATGACTGTAAAAAAGGACAGGAGGGCAATCATCTTCTCCTCACTCTTGAGCCCCAGTGGGAAACCACTCCATGTGTCTGAAACAAGCTGGGTCCCTTTGCTTCCCACTGTCTGCTCCTGGAGGTTCCCAGGGCTGGTCCATCCTCCGTGCCTTCCGCACCAATCATCCTCCAGGTGATCTTGCCAGGGCCAACCAGTCCCTGGAAGGTGGCCATTCCACTGACTGGAAAGCTGCCAACCCCACCAGCGTCACCAATGGAGGAAGAGATAACAACAGGAGGGGTTTGCCCTGACAGTCTAGAGCAGTGGTCCACAACCATGGGCCTCCAGATGTTCTTGGACTTCAACTCCCAGAAATCCTGGCCAGCAGAGGTGGTGGTGAAGGCTTCTGGGAGTTGTAGTGTAAGAACATCTGGAGGCCCAAGGTTGGGGACCACTGGTCTAGAGGGTGCAGAATCTTCTGGAAAGAATGAGGCTACATGTGCTGAGCGAGGTTCAGAAGGAACTGGAAAGGAGGAGGGAGACCCCCAAGGGTATAAAGGGAAAGGAGAGGACAGTAAAGGGGAGGACCTGTGTAGCAAGTAGTGGTGGAGGAGGAAAGAACAGGAAAAGAAAAATAAAAACAATGAAGGGGAAAGTTGGGTCGGGGTGCAAGCATAGTCCAAGCCCAAAACAACTAAGGAAGCAGTATCAACCTCAAGCTTTAGATGGACACAAGACGCCATAGCTCAGAGAAGATGATAGTAGCCACCATCAGAGCCTGCCCTGCCAACTCCTACTCTGACCTACGTAGCTCCAGCAATGGAGGAGGCAGAAACTATTCAGTAGCTCCTGGCAACGAGAAGCTGAGGTGCAGGTCGTCCAGTGGGTGAGATCCTCCTTCTGCAACAGAGGCCAGAGACAAGGAGGGTATTGAAGCTCCAGAGACTTGTATGGCAAGGAGGAAGTCCCAATCTTTGGACTTAACGGTCGGCTGGAATGTGATTAACTGGGGTGGGCTAAAGGAGGAATGGAAGGGTTAAAGCAATTTTTAGTTTGTTCCATAAAGTTAAATTAGAAAAGAAGCTCTGACTTTCCCCCTTATATCAGGACTGTGGGTCCCTTCAATGAGCCCCTTTCCCCTGGGAGACTTGCAGGTACTTATGTTGTACTTTTAAATTACAGCATGGAGGGCTGAAACCCAAAGGCAACTTCTGAAGAGACAATGATGTATGGTTGAAGATGCAGTTCCAAGATCTGGAGAAGAAAGTATAACAAAAGTAATTAGCTTCCTCTCAAGCAATAAAGGATCTGGCAAAATGGAAAACGTGACCACCAGAAGGAAAGCATCACTAACTTCTACCCTCCCAGTTTTAGTTAAGCTGCAGTCGCATTTCATTATTTCCTTTAAAGGTCAGATTCTGACAGATATGAGTCCCTGGATGTGGTGGTAAATGAATTACTTCCTCTGGGGTTGTGTGTGCCTGCATGTGTGTGGGTAAAGGTTAGGCAAGATTAAATGGTACAGATACTTGAGAGAAGAGACAAGTAATTTAAATACCGTAATTATCACTGCATGAGAGTGCAGTGATGTTACTACGCAGCAAACCAAAGCATCATTCCACAAGGCAAGTGGGCGCAGTCCAAACAAAAAATTATATAACATTGAAAGTGGACTTGGGATCAGCACCAAATGTGGCACAGATGCAGCAGACAAGGCCATGCTAAATTTCAGAATTTTGAGCAAAGAGTTTGCTTGGGAACTATTGACTTAATGCATATGACTCAGCCATCATGATGACAGCAGGCCTAAATCTCTGTGGTTTCAAAGGAAAACAGCAAGAAGGGATAACCCCAGACACAGATGAATATCTATAATGCAGCTATATTTCATTGCTTCAACAAAGACCCGACAGGACATAATTTCTAGTTTCGGTCATGTAAATAATATTTGGTATCTGCCTTTCTGTCTTTCAATATTTCTTTCTTTTTTTGCCTCTTTTTTAAAAAAACTTTTATTTTCTTTTCTTAAACATCTAAAATAGAAGAAACACCAAAAATGATGGGAAGAAGTTGTGGCGTTCATCTTTGTGGCACCTGCATGTTTGGCCCTCACAAAGGCTCACGTTGCGTTTTCCTCTCACTGCCCTCAGTAGATTACCTCAATCCACAATATAAATGATGTTTGTCAGGACACTTGTCTTGTGAATTCAAGCAGAACTTATTTATTGAAGTGAATCAGATTTAATAATAACAGAAATTCTTCAGACAATCATTGTACACAAGCAAATCATTAACAGTACTCTCAGTACATACTTTTCTCTTATAATGATCATTACTACCTTCTCTACCTATTTTCTTTACCAGTCCTATCACTCTGTATCTCTTCCCCCTCTCTCTGACTAACCAAACTCTGACTCTCATTCCTTCTTAGACTCCAACTTAGACTGCCTTAGACTGACTCAGGCTCCCTCTTTTAACCTCTTTCAGCTCCGCCTCTCCACCACATTAGCATAGTACATGAATAATGCATGACTTATTTTGCATAATAAGGGGTGAACACTACAGAAGTATACCGTACATACCAAAATACCAGATGAAGAACTGTGAAATGCGGTTGCCAAGGTGGCAGCCTCCTGTACCCTGCGGTTTCAAGGCTGGAACCTGTGAGGTCACCAAAGAGGAGCAGGCCAGTTTTGGGAGGGAGAAGCTTTTCCCAGACTTTGGGTCCCTACTGGGAATGGCTTGTGCAACAAGAAACTGAATGAGTCACAAAGTGTGTGCTACACTTCCATGCCTTGTTACAAATGTTAAGATGGGCCCAAGAGCGGTAAATGATAAGGGGGTGGGAATGAGAAAACAGAGTCTGTGGATGCTTACACTTGGGCTGTCATCATATTTGAACCAATATGGATACTTTCATGCTTCAACAGTGAGCTTTGGCACTAGCTGACATTGGGTGCAGATGGGCACCCAGGTTTTTAAGAGCAACACACACACACACACACACACACACACACACACACACACACACACACACACACACACACACACACACAAATCAACCTGTGTTCCTTCTTTCTCGGAGATTTGTGTCACTTCATATAACTTTAACTGTATTTAGCCATTGGCCATCACAGTGAAACACAGGAGACCAAAGGAAAATAAAACTACAAAGGGGAGAACAATAACAAAAAGTACAGTTTAACAGACCTGTAAAAACATTCTGGCAGATTTGTACCAAAACAACAACAACCCTGAAATAAAAGCGAAAAGAAAGAAAAGATTCTTTAAAAAATAGAATTCAAAACAGGACTCTAGATGACACTGAACATTTCACAAAAGAGAGACATAATTTCTTAGCTGCCACAAGGAACAAATCAAAAGGTTGATTATCACCACACCTGGATATATCAATGGCCATGAATCTTTTTAGATGCAGAAAAGGTGTTTGATAGTATGAACTGGAATTTCATGATACAGTGACTAGAATCGATGGATATGGGGGAAAGATTTATCATGTCAATAAAGAGCATCTCTACCCAACAAAAAGCTAAAATCAAAATTACTGGAGATTTTACAAAAGACATTCAAATACAGAAAGGGACAATTGTCCATTATCTCCATTATTATTTATACTCTCATTAGAAGTCCTCAGTGAGGAAATTAAGACTAATAAAACATAAGAAGGCTGAAAATAAGTGGAAAAGAATATAAATTACAGCCATTTGCCAAGGATTTAGTTTTTATTTTGGAGGAACCCATTAAATCTATTGATGAACTGATGGCTATAATAATAAACTTTGGAGAGATGGTGGGAATGAAAGTGAAAAACAAAAATTCTAGACAAAAATATTCAAACTGAGGAGATTCATAAATTGACACACACAACGGTCTTTGATGAGGAAAAAAGAGTTAAATATTTGGGGATCCAAATGACAAATAAGCACACTAATAAAAGACAACTGCATGAAACTTTTCAAGGAGATACAGAAAGATTTGGAAAAGTGGGATAAGCTACAACTTTCACTGATGGGAAGAATAGTGGTAATCAAAATGAATGTGCTACCTAAACGGATCTTTCTTTTTCTGACAATACCAGTAATATTAAAGCAAACAGTTCTTCAGGACTTTAACAAAAAAATAATGAAATTTGTTTGGCAAGAAAAAAAACTGAGGATTAAAATGAAAGCATTACAAGACTCTAACCAAAGGGCGGATTTTGGTCTCCTAGACTGGAATATTTACTTTAGGGCCTATGTACTGACCTGGACCAAGGAATGGATTACTTCAGACAATGAGAGATTACTTAAACTTGAGGGACATGATCTTAGCCTGGGGTGACATGCTTTTGTATGGTATCAAAAAGCTAAAGACTATAAAGTCTCTAATAATCATATGATAAGAAAATCTTTGTTATGGATTTGGAATAAGATACAAAAGCAAATGTAACATAAAATCCCAGAGTGGCTATTGCCATTAGAAGCATTTATACAGCCAACCTCAATAGATTCAACAAAACCTCTTAGATATTGAGACTTGCTTAAGAAAGACGGGGTGTTAAAGACTAGAGAGGAGCTAGAGGAGCAGAAAGTCTTTCTAGATTGGTGAATGAGATAACAATTAGACTCAAGGTATGTAAAAGCTAAAACAATGGGTTTTTATGAAGAACAAACAATATTTGATAAACTACTGCTAGGGACAAGTGATAAAATAATTAAAAGAGTGTAGGAATATGTCTTAAATATGAAAATGGAAGATGAAGTGGTGAAATATTGTATGATAAAATGGACACAAAATATTGGTCATAATATTGATTTAGAACATTGGACACAAATTTGGCAGAATAACATTCAGCTTACAAAATCAGTAAATTTCAAAGAAAAAATATATAAGATGTTTTATAGATGGCACGTGACTCCAGCAAAACTTCCTAAAATGTATGAAAATTTTTCTAACAAGTGTTGGAAATGCAAACTCCGGACAGTACTTTCTACATGTTTTGTGGGCATGTAGGGAAGCAAAAAATTAGTAGATAAAACTTTGAAAAAAATGTATCTTGTGCAAGACCATTTAAACCAGAATTGTTTCTGTTGACTATTATGCCTGAGACTGTAGATAAAGCAATGAGATATTTGGCAATACATTTGACAATTACTGCAGCTAGGATACTATATGGGAACTATTGGAAGAAAGCAGAAATACCATCCGTAGAGGATCTTATAGAAAACATACTGGAAGTGGCAGAGACGAGGGTACTAACAGAAGCATTAAATGAAAGGTCCTGTCCAAAAGGACTCAAAAAGTGGCAACGATTCTACTAAAAGAAGACTGTGAACGTCTAACTAGGGAATGGAGAGATTAATAACTATAGCAATTCTGGTAAAATCTGTTAAACTGTTCCTTTTTGTTATCTTCTTTTAGTAGAATTGTATAAGTGGAAGTAAAAATACTCTCTTGCTCTCTGGAATTTTACCTTTCCCCTACCCATATCTATTCCCTCAGCCCCCCCGATCCCCTATCCTATCCCCACTGAAAATGAATAAATATTTAAAGCGGGGGGAAGCTGATTATTGCCGAGGAGTTCTACTATTATATCCTGGGGCAATTTGTTAACAGCAAGACCAGGTTTGGATTGCTTTGCTCTCCTGGGCCTGGTCTGCAGACCGAGGAAGGCACGATGACTTACTAGGACCTCAGCAAATGCCCTGAGACCTGGCAACCCTACAAAGGACTATTACATTTTTTAAAAATGGAAAATAAAGTTGTCTTTATAATCTATCAATAACAGGAAAGGTTTGAAATCAAATTTGGGCACACACAATTGGGATGGTGGAAGAGAATGTTGCTTCCACGACCACCACCACCCCCGTTTCCTCCAGGGGCACCTGGAGAGGCGAGAGAATCCACAAAGATAACTATCATAACAGAACACAGAAAGAAAACATTTTTAAAGTGTTTTGTTTCACTCGGATTTTTCTAAAAATGTTTAGTCTACAACACTGGTTCTTAACCTTGGGTTACTCAGGTGTTTTTGGACTGCAACTCCCAGAAGCCTTCACCACCAGCTGTGCTGACTGGGGTTTCTGGGAGTTGCAGTTCAAAAACACCTGAGTAACCCAAGGTTAAGAACCACTGGTCTATAACAACCTTGGTCCTTTACAGATGTTTAAGAGGACTCTGAAGAAAAACAGCCTTTCCCCCAGAACTATTGTGAGTTTAACAAGCTCTTAATTGGAGAAGAAAAGCTTATAATAAGGACATCCACTCTCCGTCCATACCAGAGCTTCAAAAATTACTTGCTTGGACTACAACTCTTGGAATTCTTTAGCTTACTTGACTTCTGGCCAGCATGGTTGGCAGGCAGGCTGGCTATGCTGCAGAGTTTTGAATGTTTGGCTACCTTCCTTGTGCTGCCCAACAGAAGTGGAGGGATTCGCAGAGCAGAATAGCTTCAAGTTCCCCAGAATAGCCCACCCCTTTTCTCATTAACTGGCACTTCCAGTGTCGATAATTCACTCTGAGACATTTGAAGAAGAAAGGATAAAAAGGTTTCATTATCTGCAGTTGAACAGATAAAACAGCAAACTGATAGATACGACGGCTTCAAGCAACAGACCTCAACAGACTTACTGCTTCCAACAGACTCCAGAGAGCGGAAAAACTCTTAGCAGAAAGGCAGGGCTCTCTTTGAATTCAGATGCAGATCTGATTAGTGCTGGATTACATTGACCATCATCCCAGCCCAGAAAGGTCCCTCCCAGCCAAATCTACATGGCAGCATGCAAGGTTGCAAAAACTCCAACACGCTAGTAGGATTAATCCAAGACATACCCCTTCTCTGTGCTCCATACTCTGGCAACAACACTTCAGATCCTTCATTTTTGGAACTGTCAGTAATTAAGTGAGAGTAGGTTTCCAATTGTAGGCCTGTATATTTTTGTAACTGCATATTTCCCTAGGCAATTTAGATTGTTGTTAAAGCACAGACATGGTTGATGCACAGTTCCATGTATCACAGTTTTCGTCTATGAAATGTATTTCTAGGAAGGATTTTTATTATTTAATAGTTAACATTTTATATCTCACATGTCTTCCATCATATGATTCAGAGAAGCATTACGGAGTCCTTAGGAGGTCTCTCACTAGCCAGAATTGCCCTCGAGTTACTCCCATGAGTAATGATTTGTAGGCTGTCTTCCTTCCAATAAGCAGACATAAAACTGTATATTTTGTTCCGAAGGATCAAAATACATGGAGCAGTAAAATCCATTTTGGCTTGTACCTCTGAGTGCTCACTTAGTCCCAGATGCAGTTATCACAACTCACTGATCTGTAAATATTAGCTAAATCATGATGGAACTGTACAGGCACAGTAATTCTACACCGTCTCGCTTTGCTGAAAATTAAACTCTCTTTAAAAAGTTTATTTGCTGTTAGATTTAGAATAGGGAAGTTATGGTGGAAGTGGACTAGCATTTGTCAAAATCTATAAACAACTTACCACAATGGCAGGATTTCATTCAATTCTTATTTTCCAGCTCAGTGGTGGAATTCTGTTGATGTAACTATGCCTGCAGAAGGTTGGTAACATCATCAGCAAAGACTGGGTTTCAGAAATTAAAACAGGTTCTATTTCTGTTCCAGTGTTCCCAAAGATCCTGTGTAATCCTTTCATTGTTGGAAAGTTTGGGGAGTTGTTGGAGAGCTGGCTTTAATTACAGAAAATCACCATTGCTGGGGCAACATTGTCAGTGGCAGTGATATGCGGTAATTAAAGATTTCCTCTTCATGTCCCATGGTTCCCTTAGGCTCCAAACCATAACAGATTAACCAGGAGCCATGAAGTAGCCAGTACAGAAGTAGGAGAGGTTTAATTTGGGGGATCATCCGTGTTGTTGGCATATCAGCCTCCCATTGATGTAGCCACACCAACAGGATTTAAGTCAGTGATTATATTATAGCTTTATCCTACCTATTAAAACAAAACCAAAAAATAGCAGAATCATCTTAGTGACATACTCAGAGCTATTTCGCAAAATACACCAAGTAATTGCATTGGGGATTAACAAATGTAGTTGTAGAGCTTCTAACCAGGAATCAATTAGCTCGCAAGGGACAATAAACACAATCTATATTGAGCAAATTGAACAGATAACTAAGGGAAAGGCGTACAATTCTATTGGTTCAAATTGTGGGAAATTAATTTGATGAGCACGGCCACTTCAAGAGCACAAGCAAGAGTTACTACAAGATTTGAATAATAGTGGCTGCGATTGCAAGTCACTAGCAAGCCAGTGACCTGGATTTAAAGTTCCAGGAAATTGCAGGGGTTAGAGTTAGACAAAATAGTGGTCCTAAGCCTTTGAGGAAGAAAAGGAGAGAGAGAAAGGCCCCCAGAGGAGCAAACTTAGAGATCAGGAGAGGTTTTTTTTTTTAAGGATTTCAAGTGCTGTATAACTGTGTGGAAAAGAAGCTGTAAGGTATTCATGCTGGATTGCAAGGGCACAGGTGGAAGTCAGGATGATTTAGAAGACCGCTTCTGTAACACACACATACTTACCGAGCTCCCTTTTACTGTCTCTTCCAGATGTTTATTCTGCACGGTTTCTATGGTATTCCAGTCTCCTCTAGAGAAACCCAGCAAGTGACAAAGTAGTAATCAGGGAGACCCTGGCTCAGTTCTTTTCATTGTCGGGGAATCATTCACAAGAGTGAGGATTCTAAGAATCTCTCTTCCACAGCTGCAGATGTAGAACCTGGGGAGGGTTCTTTTCTGGACTACAACTCCTAGCACCCACAGACAGCATGGCTATCGATATGAGGGTTTCTGGCAGCAGAAGTCCTACAGCATTTCATGATTGAGACTGGGACCCACTGCCCTAGACAGCAGAAGATACATGGCAGAATCAGCCCTTTTATCTCTGTGTCATACAACACAGAAGATATACCTAAATATACAGAAAGTGAGTACAGTGAGTGCTCTCTCCTAAGCCTGCATACTCACATCTAAGCCCAATCAATTGGACTCCCTCTGTGGCTGGGGTGTTTAGAAGAATCCTTAAACCCAGTGCATTTCAATTGACTCATCGTGATCAGTCCTTTTGAACACATTCCAGGGACAACATTTAATTATTATAATTATTTCCTGCTTTGCTGACATTATGGAATAAGGATGCTGCATCAGAACCTTATTCTGGCACAAAAAGCTTTAGGACCAGTCTGTTTAATTATCGCTGAAGTGGAAGAGGCTGAAACAAACCCAGAATTCCTCTTTTCTTCTATTAACTCTGCTCGAAAACAAGGCCTGAAAACAGCTGGCAGCCATTGAACTTATAAAATCATCATTAGATTTTAAAAGCAAGGGTAACTGAAGTAATATCTGTGAATGACAACATTTAAGCTAATAATTTCAAAATGGAGAAAGGGACTTTTCTGGCTGCTCTCCACTAGCATTGATTCTTTTACATATAAATGAAGAGCACAACGAACTGTATTTCAATAATTACTGCTTGGAAAAGGACTGTTAGGGCTGTTGCCATTTGAAAACTCAAAGTTTACTGAAAATGGTGGCTGAGCTACTGCAACTACCCTCCTTGAAACAGAGAGGTATCTGCAAGGTTTTCAAATTTATTTGTTATTTGCTTTCCTCAGAATACGCTGCAAAGCACTCAGCTTTTGCACAGCCTGAGGAACTGAACTGTTTTCAATCCACGTGTTGTGACACATGATGGAGCACATTTGTTTACCATAGCTCTGAAGGACAGCATCTGAACTGGTAGGCTGAAATTAAAGGGGGGAAAAAGAGGATTTAAATAAACATTGAGAGGAACTTTCTCATATTAGGATTTTGTTATGTGCTAGTGAGTCATTTCGAGCTAATGGCACAACTGTGAATTAATTACAGTACTTCTGTAAGGTCCTATCACTGACAGCCTGCTCAGATGTTGCAATCTAAAGGCTGTGGCTTCCTTTACTCGGCCTGTTCATCTCAGGTTTTGTCTTTCTCTTTTTCTATTCCCTTCCATTTTTAACTTTCCCAGTGAGTCTTGCCTTCTCATAATATGTCAAAAATATGATTGCCTTAATTAATTCAGTTTAGCTTTTAGGAGGGTGTTTCCCAACCTCGGGTCCCCATCCCCAGATGGTTTTGAACTGCAACTCCCAGAAATCTTTGCCAGCACAGCTAGTTGTGAAGGTTTCTGGGAGTTTTAGCCAAGAATATCTGGGGACCCAAGGCTGAGAATCACTGTTCTAGGTCAGGGTTAATTAGATCTAGAACTCACCTATTTGTCTTTCTAGTGGCTTGTGGTATCTGCATACCTCTCCTCCAACTTCATATTTCAAATGAGTTGTCTGTCTGGCTGTTAACTTTCATTATTGTCTCACTTTCACAGTTGAGCCTCCAGCAACAAATCCTTACCTTCAAGAATCCTTCTGTGTCTTCCATAGGTATCCTTCAAAGTCCTAGTCTTTTTTGAGTCCTCTTTTGGGTTGATGGCTAAACTGGAGAACACATAAGTCTTTATTGTGATTTCTTAATTGTCAGTATTAATTACCATTCTTCTGCTAGGACTAGCTTGATAGTGGGGCAAACAGCCTCAGACTTTCCTTCATCAGAGGTTTTAAGCTGAGACTGCATACAGTACCTATCTGCCAAGGGTGCTGTGCTAGTGGCTGGACAAGATGGCCTTCCTTCCAAAGCTATAATTCTTACTTCTCCCTCACTCCCTCACATTTTTTAAATTTTTAAAATATTTTTATTTTTTAAATAGTATTTTTATTTCGTACATGCAAACATACAGAACAGAAAACTAAAACCAAACAGAAATAAACACTAATAACAAGAAAACATCAAAACTAAACATCGATACTACACATATAGATCAGAAATTTTGCCATCCTCTAGACATCTAAACATCATCAAAGGATTTTAGTATTGATTCACCATAAACGATTTATTCCCCTAAGTTCCTGTCTATTCCTGGGCCCAATTATATATCAGCTTCCAGATTTCCTTTACAAAGTGTCTCGGCTGATCCTGTAGTGCCTCTGAAAGTATATCTAGTTCTGCAATAACCAATAGCTTTTTAATAGCTCATCCATCATTGGTGTTTCTCCATTCTTCCATTTTTGGGCCCAGAGTAACCTAGCTGCAGTAAATATATCACTCACATTTTTAAAAGGGCTTTGGGGAGAGTTTGATGTATTATTTTAAAAAGGAATAACAAAAATATTAAATATGCTGTTTTCTTGTAACAAAAGGCAATTCTTCAAAAATACAAATTCTTTATTTCTTTGGTTAAGTTTATTGGAGATGTTCAAAAACCAAATTCCATAAGCCTATTCCAAATCGTTTCTAGACTTCTCTGAAGCTGTAGCCTGACTCATAATAAATGGCTCCGGACAGGCTACAACAGTGGTTCCCAACTGTGGGTCCTCAGATGTTCTAGGACTGCAACTCCCAGATACCCTGGCCAGCACAGCCAGTAGTGAAGACTTCTGGGAATTGCAGTCCAAGAACATCTGGGCCATCCAAGGTTTGGAACCACTTGCTGCCATTCTTGTCCTGTTTCCTGTCTAAACATATCCCAAATGGTGGCAGCATAAACAATTATTTCCCACGGTCCCCAATGTCCTTAGGTACTTCTTCCATCCTCATTTCAGTACTTCGAGCCTAGCTGAGTGGATCAGAGGGAAAGAAAGAGTTGGTATTAGAAGGTAAAGATGCTTTGTGGTTCTGGGGTATTCCAGGAAAATACCACTTATTTCTCCACTGCATTTATATCCCTCTTTCTTCCAACAAACCTATATGCCTACATGCCTTTCATCCTTCCTGCTTTGTCTGAACAACAACCCTGAGAGGTGAATCAAGCTGAAACAGTGACTGGCCCCAAATCACCCAGTTGGTTTCACGGCTTAGTGACAGCTAGAATCTGGCCTCTCAGGTTCCACTCTGATGGTCTAATCACTAAATCACAGACTCTCATTGGCAGAGCCTTCCTTTTAACGATCCAAAAGTTATGAATTATTTAATTTTGAGGGTCCACTGGGAGCTTGATAAATTAATTTGTCTCAGTTGGGCCCATTAAGAATCAGACTGAAGATGGGAGAGTTCGTGCACCGCTAATTATAAGTTACCTCATATTTCCTTTTGTATTTCGGGGGGGGGGGGGAGAAATGTGAAAAGGTTTGAGAGGGAGGCAAATTAAACAATTAAACTGACCAAACTGATCCAATTAAAAAGTATCTGATTAATCAACTAAAAATACTTTTGTTGCTTGACAACCCTGATTCTTCTCCTATTGCACTCCTCATGTGTTTGAATATTTAGGTCATTGTCCTTTTCACCTCACATCCTGACATGAATGCTTCTTAAAGGTATGACAAAGGCTGCTGCAACTGTCACTTTCTCTCCTCCTTGCCTCATTTTGTTGAAATGGTCTTTTTGAAAAATGAATTCTCTGCTGCAGGTTGCCTCTTCTGTCTTACGGTAATCCTTGCCTGTGGCATTCAAAACAGAAGAATGCAGAATCCACCCAATACATTCTGTTGCCTGAGGTAAAGGATTAAGCTGTCTGTTTTCCTGTTCTAAGTCCAACCAAACTGGGATCATTATCCATCATCATTATCCATCACAAATTTCAAGGTAGCAGGCTTCTGCAGTGGTGTATGGTTTGTTGTACGTTACACCCAGGTTTGTCCAAATGCTAGTTTCCTGCCTCTAAACTAGACTCAGGCTATTTGTATTTGCATCCCTACAAATATCTGCAACAAAGGCGCCATGGAAATCCAGCCCCTCCCTTCAAAACTGGCTGTTCCACTCACCAGTCGCTATGTGGCATGCATGGCTGTCATCTGTGTAGTTGCACCAATCACAGAAGCATTCTGGCCAGCACTTCCCTGCCTCCCTGAGCAGCCAACCACTCTGGCAAGGAGGTGAGATGAAGAGTCTCCCCACTCAGTTGTTGAGTGGTCGACTGCGCAGGGAGGCAGGGAAGGACCTAGTTGAGCGGCAGTGCACATGCACTTTATCATTAAAAAAAAGAGAGAGAAATGCAGAAGTTGTTCCTGGAAGTGGCAGGAGACAGGAGGAAACAAAAAGTGCTTTTGTTTGTTTGCTTGATTTTCTCTTAAAAAGACATGTTTAATTTGCCAATATCCTGAAGTGGCTCTCTTCTTAAACCACTTCACTATCCTCACAAATTGATAGCAGGCTGGTGTGGACTAAATAGGATTACTTGAGGTCCGTATACTATTTAGTTGCAAGGATCACACCAAATGGCACACTGGACCTTCTAGCAACCCTATTTAGCCCATATCAGCCCCCTCCAGCCGAGCCATGTAGTCACGCCCTTAGTCTTAAATACAGTAGTCCAGTCTTCTTGTCTTGTCTTGCTTCTCCCTGCCTTGCATGGTTGTCCAGCAACTGGAATGTGGGGCAGTAAGCCATGAGTATTTCTAGCTGCTGTGGCCTCCCCAAGCTAGAGGATTGGGGGTGGGTTGAACTGTGGGACCAGGCTGTATTTCCTCCTTGTTCTTTGGGTTTCCAGGACCTCAGCAGACCAGAATTTCAGGCATGGCAGGAAGACGACAGGTGTGCAATGTGGACGGGTTGTGTTGGCTTATGGGGCTGAGCCAAGACTTGTGTAGCAAGAAGGCCTAGATGCTATAGTGGCTCTCTCCTCCTTGCTAATGATTCTGGCACAACCTGTCACCTTTGTGCTGCAATTTTTGTATTATTTTTTTTAAAGTATTACAATATTTATAATTTTTTAAAACCCAGCTTTTTAACGAAATCATACAAAGGAGATATAAAAATTATGTGCCCCAGGTCGTAAAATCTGTCACCTTGGCCCCCCAGCAGTCTCTTTATTTCTTTGCTATAGATAATTGAGTACTAAATGACTACAGGTCAGATGAAAGGGGTTCTGCTGCATTTAATGTCTCCAGTTTCTGCAAGAAATACAGCCCATTTAGGGCATTAACATCAGTAGACTTTTTAATCTCTCTCCTCGTTTAGCAATCCTTTTATCCTTTTCCTCATTTAGCGAAATGAAAAGTAAATTTGTTCTGACCTGAGATTTTTCAGCACTGGACCAAACAACAGCATTATGATATCATCCATTATCCTTTACAAAACAAATTCATCTTTCGTCTTACTGCAGTAACTGCATTCAATAACCTGCACTTAATGTTCCCTTAGCCTCCTGGATTATGAAAAGATATTTATCCTGCAGCATCGCCGTTGCTACCAAGGTACTCTAATATTTCACAAAATCCTAGCAGCAGGACAGGCCAGATGGAAAGATTCCAAGAGACCCATCTATGGGTCCCTGATGACCTCAGTGACTAAATCTACCTTTCTGTTTCATAGCATTTAGTAGGATTTTCAAAGTCTGCCTCTCGGTAGCATGAAGGTCAGTTCTTTGGTTGCATGGAACAATGGGATAATGGACTGGGGAAATCAGATCAATAAAAGGGTCTTTGGAGAACTATGGGATTGAATGTCATAAATCATGATTCTTCATGATTTCCTGTCTATCCTTTTTGCTGCAGTATTAAGTCAAGCCCTTATAAAAAATGAGCACAATATAAATCTAGTAAAATCAACAAAATCCTCCCAAATGTCTCTTAATGGGTACTTCGAAAGTGGAGTCATTCTAAATCACAGTTATCACACTAAATTATGAAGGGTCTTGAATGCCTTCCAGAAAAGCTTATGCCAAATATTTTATGTACAGTGCTCTTAAGTATAGAAATGGAAGGATTATGTGGGAGTTTCTGGGCATTGAGATAAATATTTCTCAATGTGACATTTTAGAAAAGTATTTCTCTGACGTGACATTTTAGAAAATTGCCACTTGAATTTTGGGAATGTGCACTTTTGGGTAAACACAGCTAGCCAGAAAGGAGGGACGTGGCTTCGTGTACCGCAGAGCTGAATAATGTGAAGTAAGATCAGTAGGTATCAGGCATGAAAGACCAGAAGAGATCTTCAGATACAGGGCAAGCTATTGTAATAAATAAATACATAAACAGGTAAATAAAGGAATAATAGGCATCAGGATCTGTGCAGAAATCTACATTTGTGGTTAATGTGAAAAGAACCTTTTTGAAGAGGCCAACCTTGTGGGTTGAGTCGTGGGCAGACTCCTCTGCTCGGCAGGCATAGACCCCTGAACCCAAAAAGCCCCACTGCAAAGGGGCTGGGAAAGCTTCTAAAGCATGCTTTCTGACAGCTCTGAGGGGAATAAAAAAGAGGGGATGGGGGAGAAGTGTGTTGTGTTGGCTTTGCCACACCAGCACCAGGTTGGCTTTAGGCCCATCTCTCATGGGAACATCTGTGGTAAACCACAAGTCCCACTATTCAAAACAATTGGCTTTCTTCCTGGTTTTCACTGTCACGTCTTTTCAGTCCTGACTGGTTCATATACCTCTGTAACCACAGACATAACGGTAGGCTTTTTGGTGCAGTAACAGAGCAAACAGCAGCAAGGACATGAAAGCAGGAGTTGTTAAATCCACCCTGGAAGAAGCCTTTGGACAATGTGCCAGAAATGGAATTGCGTTCCTTTCTTTCGGCTCAGATTTTGGCAAGGCTAGCAAATACGCATCGTTTCTGTCAGGAAGTTTCCGGATTCAGTGCGAAAACAAGCACCAGGCCAAAACACAGTGCCATTCTCCTCATGGATTTGGGATTTTCTTTTCCTCCTGGAAACTTGGGTATTAGGAGAACTGAGAATTTGATCAAAGCAGCAATGAACGGGGGGGGGGGAGGGAGAGAATAATGGTTTTAATGCTTTTCCTGTTAACTCGTTGCTCTCATCAAAATCACCACACTCTCTTTATAGTTACCCCAGGAAAGATACATATATCTCCAGAACTTCTCCCCCCCCCCCTTTTTTGGACTACAATTCCCAGAATTTCCCAGGCATCAAAGCCAGCAGCCATGGTGGAGGGGATTCTGGGTCTTTTAGTTAAAAAAAAAAACACCAAAAACACCACCTGTCTTTACTTTATGATACTTTCCTTGTGGCTTAGAAACACAGCAGAGAAGTGGAAAAGTGGACTGGAAAGGGTGGAAGTAACAGGCCTGCCTACTCATTTTGTCTAGTTTCCTTGTTAAACCCTGACATATGCAATTTTAGAAGGATCTCAGATGGCAGGTCTGGGAAATCTCACTTCCGACAACATAGGAGAGGAGCCGCCTGTCAAAAACAGAGAGCAATAGACTACTGAGACTGTTGACTTGACAGTTTAAGTGTGTGTGTGTGTGTGTGTGTGTGTGTGTGTGTGTGTGTGTGTGTGCGTGTGCGTGCGCGCGTGTGTGCGTGCGTGTGTGTGTGTGTGTGTGTGTGTGTGTGTGTGTGTGTGTGTGTTGTCGTCTTGGGTGTTAATTGTATTTGAAGTCAAGTTTAAAAAAAATTCTAGGGACTCATTTCAAATATTACATATTCACTGATGGACTTCCAAAAGGTGCAGGGTTGGTTGGTTTGTTTCACATCTGACAAAACCTAAAGGTTCATTTTTATGTTGTGTGTGTTGTTTTTTTCAAAGTCCCAGCTGAAAACCTGGTAGCACGGCAAGGAAGAAAAAGATCTCTTCCCTCTTTCCATATTGACTCCATTCTTTTGTTCTTCCTTCTTTACTTTACTAACTTTACTTGTCAATACTCTGTAGGTCGGGGTGGATAAGGCAGTGTGTGTGTGTGTGTGTGTGAAAGAATAACATGTTTATACAGAGCAATGTCTGCATGTTTCTCTGAAAAATGAATGCTTAGGAGTCGAATTCCTTTTCTACACTGATGTCCCATTTTTAGTACTGTTGTAATATTCATAAAATATTGGCACCAATGTTAAAGTATCTCATTTGGATGGTCCAGTGCATTTCTGATACCAAAGAGGGGTGTTTTTTTCTTTGTGTTGGTGACGGTGGAAGGGTTATACTTCATAAATTAATCCACATTTCATACAGGCAGATTCTGGTTATGGGCGAATGAATGAGTTTTGTGTTCCATGTTAAAATTTATTTTATTTTTCTGGCTAATATTAGGATGCTTATGGAAAAATCCAGCAACATCTGTTTGGTTACTAGCCAAAATCAACAATTATGTAACAATTAGATAACCGCAGCTAACAAGACTATAAGAAACGTCCCTTCAAATAAATTCCATGATATAAGTGTACTGTAGTTGATAGGAATGTGTCCAGGGCTGGCTTGCCTCTCATGTGGAAAAGGCACTTAAGCTTCCTCTCACAGCTAGCCTCTTCTCTTCCTTTCCCACACTTCTGTGACTGACTTCCTGCTGCCTTATAATCTTTTTCCCACATATCATTTAACCTATGGGTTATGTATCAGCCATGCATAACCTGGATCCCTCTGGCTTCAGCCAGCAGAAGGAGGATTATTCGCATCCTGTTTCTTCACCCTGAAGCATCTTGATGACTTTGCTGGCCTTGACCACTGTGCACTTTGACTGGATGGGAAGGTGCGGCCAAAAAGTAGCTGCTGTTGTTCATCAGGCAGCAAAATGTCTTAGTCTAATAGCGCAGTTATATTATAGAACTACCTGGCAATAAGCTATGGTGTTATTGAAAGCAATTTAGAATCACATGGCAGTCACATGGTATTTGAATCACTGTTTTCATTCCCTTGGAGGCACTTGTAATCCATGGCTTGAGGAGATGTGGCGGGAGGTGAGGGAGCCCGATGGAGATGTTTTGGATGTCAGGAAGAGGAAGAAAATGGTGGGAAAGAAAAGGGGCATTGAGCACCATATAGTGAATCTCGCCCTCCTTGGAAAATAAAACAATACTTTTAAAATGGCGCAGGGGTGAGGCTGCATGGACTCTGGTGGGTTCTATTCTGCTGTAAGTACACACAGGAACTTAGCCTAGATAATCCTTCTTCTGCCCCTTCCAGATCAAAGCTAGTCCGGATCCCTGCGCTGAGCGCAAGGCTGGCTGTATCAAAGGTGAAGAGGGAAGCACTGCTCTTGCAGCCTCCCCCACCCTGCCAGATCTTCTTCCCATGCTAGGTAGGGGCAGCAGCAGAAGCCAGACACTTCTGTGAGGAGACCGGCCGCTTTCCCAGATGGGCTCCAGTGGATGATGCAGCTTGAGTAGCAAAGCTAGTGCCCTCCTTTCCTTCTTTCCTAGCATCTGCTCCAAATGCAAGCTGCTTGGCATCACCTCTATATCAATTCCCCCAGCCCTGTGCCTTTTCAGGAGAAATTTATACCAATAGAGGCGTTTACATATGGCAAATTGATTTAAAGTGCATTTATGTGACATCAATATTATATTAGACAACCCTCTGGTGAAAGAGTAAAAGGTCTCACTTCTATTGAATTCCCCCACCCCTTCCAATTCCCTGACAAAATAATCAATGCTTCCATGTGCATCATGCAGATAATTTTTAAAACATCAATTTAAAACAGTTGAAAGGCAATTCAAAAGCTGTTTATTTACTAATGTAACCACACTCTAAGATTCACTTGTGGACTGGTATTTACCGTAGCTGACAGCAGACTATTGCTCATGAACAGGCGTCATGCTGGCTAAATGAACAGAGCCACATCAAGAAAGCTAATGGAGCTGAATGTCTGCTGCCTCCATAGCACGGATTGCCCCTCTTAGTGCTCAGTTACCAATTTTCTTCATCCTTCTTCTACTTCACCGACTCTGTGAGTTTTACGGCCAAGCAAAGATTTCAGCTTAGGTCTTCTCCTAAAAGAGCAGAGGTAGCAGCATTGTCTGTAGAACAAATTTCAAAGTTCCTGCAGAGGTTATACTGTCATTGGGCCAACTAAAATTTTCTGGGTTTCCTCCCTTAGTTGAACCTTTCATCTACAATGTGTCATACTTGGAGAGCAACAGCAAGGGGCACCAACTTGGCCTGACAGAAGAGGAGAGGACTTAATTAGTCTTTGATGTAGAATTACTTTGCACCACGCTCTGTGCCTGGACTGTGGTATGATTCTGAATATCTTTCCCAATCTTGTTAGCCAAGATTAAAACACAGGGTTCCTTTTTGGCTGGCAATCCTCGGTCTCACAGATTAGAAAAGACATTCCAATCCATACCACCAGAGGTGGAATCAGAAGCCTGTCCCTCCGGCCAGAGACTGCAGTCCCATTTGGAAACTTGCTTTTAACAAAGGGGCCTGGCGTGCACATCCAGCTATGAGTTGTGTTGAGCCCAAGTACATTGTAAAAGCATACAATTTCCCCGTGTGTGTGTGTGTGTGTGTGTGTGTGTGTGTGTGTGTGTGTGTCTTGTTGTTTTGTGGTCAAATAAAGGTATCATCTCCCCTCACCTTCAGATTGTGCACAAAGAGCACACAGCCCCCCCCACTTTTTTGTTGGACAAGTACATAACGTAGTTTTCAACCTCTCCTTCCTTACAATAAATTAAAATTTACATCTTAGCTAATAAAAGGCATAATAACACTGCTGGAGGCAAATTCCAGATCTGTATCATTCCTGAAGCACGCTCTATTCCACGCTTGTGCCTCTACAGCAACTTATTATTTCTTTCCCATGCTTACTCTCACCTTTATCAAGATCCAGATAATATTGTGTCCACAGGCAGAATATTTAGAAAGCAAGCAGAAAAGCCATAGCAACTGGAAGCCGGCCAAATCACCTTTACCCAAGAAAAATGAAACAAATGAGCATGCTACAAGCAAAGTCAGTTGGTGATATCAGGAACGTGTTTAGTATGCCCAAGAGAGAGAGAAGTCTAAATGAAAGTCGTGGAAAAGAAACAGAGGCTGAGCTACCCTTTATAAGAGGCTTGTCTCTGGGAACACTTTTTCTGGAAATTCTTCCTAGTTGCAGAAATCATTAAATCCACCAATGATGACTTGGATATAATATATTCATGATTTTGTATCATGTTTTTAAAAGCCTTTTCTTTTTATATGTTTCTTATTAAATTTGCAACAGCCCAGTGAGCAGTGGTTCAGTACGAAGCAGAAATGTATCATGGACTCTCAGATATTTCTGTACAGTGTCTGGCCCTAGAGACAGACGGAGCAATTTACTAACTATATATAGTCCTTCCACACAAAGCCCACAGTCCTTCCACGGAAGACTTACAGTTCTTCTTAATAACCCTTCCTCACAAAAGTAGACACAAATCTTCCATGGTTCTTCCACACTGTTTACCCCACACACAAATTGTTAGAACTTGACGATGCCTTCATCTGCCCCCATGCACCAGCAATGCTGAGAAATAAGTACAGTGGTGCCTCGCTTTATGATTGCCCTGCATTATGACAAATCCACTTTACGGCGCTCTTTTTGTGATCGCAATAGCGATTGCAAAACGATGGTCTAAATGGGGGAATTTTGCTTTGCGATGATCGGTTCCCTGCTTCAGGAACCGATTCTTCACAAAATGATATTTTCCTAACAGCTGATCAGCAGTTTCAAAATGGCCACTGGGTAATTAAAATGGCTCCCCACTGTGTTTAGGGACGGATTCCTTGCTATACAGGCAGCGAAAATGGCCGCCGTATGGAGGAACTTTGCTGGATGGTGAGTTTTTACCCCATTGGAACACATTGAATGGGTTTCAATGGGGTTTTTTATTTCGCTTTACGATGTTTTCGCTTTATTTATTTATTTATTTATTTATTTATTTATTTATTTATTGTATTTATACCCTGCGTATCTAGTCATTCCGACTACTCTAGGCGGCTAGAGTGACTTAACGGCAATTTTCCTGGAAAGGATTATTGTTGTTAAGCGAGGCACCACTGTAGCATAATATAACAGCAGCAACAGCAACCAAGTTGCAAAGACAATTTTAGCAGTTGGCTATAATTTATGGATTACCGTAGAACCCCTGTATCCACAGGGGATCTGCTCCACAATCTACCGTGAATGCCTGAAACCATGGTGGTGACGTAAGTATGTAAGGTTACCTTTAAGTTTGTAAGTCAAGTGGTGCCACGACTTACAAACTTAATCTGTCCCAGCAGATGTTCGTAAGTCAAAATGTTCGTAAGTTGAATCAGCATTTCCCATTGAAATGCATTGAAACCCAATTAATGTATGTAGAGGCGCCGGTTGTAAGTCGAAGCATTTGTTCCCATAGGAACTAATGCAAAACTGGTTAATCCATCCTCTACCACTAGGGGGAGAATTTGTTTAACCTAAGATGACTTAGGTTAAAAAAAAGAGCAGGAAAGGAGAGAGGGAGGGAACAATGGGGAAAAGAGGAAGGAAAGAAAGAAGGTCATCACTGGGGCACACAGAGCCCTCAGGCAAAGGTTTGTGCTATTCAGCACAAAAAGAGAGAAGACACAGAGAAAGAAGACAATTGAGGGGGAGAGTTTGGAGTCTAAAACACATTTTACACCCACACATTTTAAAACAAACACCTTTTAAACCAAACCAAGCACCTTTTAAACCAAACACCTTTTAAATCAAACCAAGCACCTGGGGAGCATAGAGAGAGAGAGAAAAAACAATTGGGGGGAGGAGAGACTTGAGTCTAAACTCCATTTTAGCGCACACCAACCAGCACAGACCCTTGGAAAAAATTTTCTGATTTTAAATCCAAACGACTAAATTCCATTTTAAAGCACACCAGCCAGCAAAGACCCTTGCAGAAAGTGTCTGTGAGACCCATCAGAGCACAGAAACATAACGCCCTAACTAGGCCAAACCCAAGCTGCAAAACCCCTGTACAGTAAATACAGTGTACTCACCCAGAACAGGTAGCCTCTCTGTTTTAAAAAAGAAAGTCAAAAATTCAAAAAATAAAAAAAACCCCAAAAATACAGTACGTACAGTACCAGGCAATACAGTACCAGGCAGTAGCAGGCAGTCTGAAGTCTCTCTCGGTATCTGCACTCTCTAACCACTGGGGCAAGCGAGGTAGCAGACCAGCATCCTTTTTGCTGGCCCACGGTTAACTAAAAATTCAAATTTCCCGTTTTCCCCGCCTTCCCCACATTTTTTTTCTATTAGTAAGTTGAAGCTCCATTCGCAAGTCAAAGCAAAATTTTGCGACGGGAGCTGTTCATCAGTCAAAATGTTCGTAGGTAGGGGCGTTCGTAAGTCAAGGCACCACTGTAGTGAACCCTATATGCAACATTCAAGGAAGCAGGCCAAAGGCCACAAGAGCCGCCCTCCTTGTATGTTATATATAGGAGTGTAGTAAACCACAAATAGCTGAAACTGTGGATACTGAACCTGCAGTATGGGGCTCCTACTGTACTCATATCTTCATATTATAAATTCCAGCCACCTCCAGTATTAGAAAACAAAACTCCAATATTATATCATAGAAACAAGTTATCATAGATGATTTTAATAAGCTCTATATTCTAGGCAAGCAACAAAGAAAAACATGTCTTATAGAAGTGGGAGTTCAGAAGTACAAAAATGGCAAAGTACTTAATATTAAGCAAGAAATTAGCAGAATATGGAAGAAAGAACAGGTCATCCTCTTTCCCTATATACAGTACTAATTTCAGCAACTGGAGCTGTTCCAAAATCTTTGGTTACCAATTGAAAACAATTCCCCAAGTCTGCTAACTTGCTTCCTGAAATCCAAAGGGCAGTGATTTTGCAAACACATCACGTCACCCCCAAATTGTTAGGATTTGACTGCTAATTTTTAGGCTTGGGTCTACCCTTCGCCTGCCCCCCCCCCCCGTACCAGCAATGCTGAGAAATATGAAGGGGAATGGACTAATACTGCAATTCAGGCAGGATTGTGTCATGGTCCAAGTAGGATGCAAATAATTCACCCATGCAAGGGGTAATGGTGGGTATTCTTATTTTTGCATTGTGCAGTCTTTGCGCAAGAGAAGGCAAGCGGGTGGCTTAGAGCAGTGGTTCTTAACCTTTGTTACTCGGATGTTTTTGAACTGCAACTCCCAGAAACCCCAGCCAGCACAATTGGTGGTGAAGGCTTCTGGGAGTTGCAGTCCAAAACTCCTGAGTAACCCAAGGTTAAGAACCAGTGGCTTAGAGAGTTGTTTCCTGCGCTGCTCTTCTCCCTTCAGTGGAGGACAAAAGACAGGTGAAGAGGGAATGGGAGACTGCCTAACGACAGGTTAGTCTTCCACCAAGTGCTAGTGTGGTATTTGAGCCAATTACAGCTGATGAATGGTTTGTGAGAAGCTGCTTGGTAATTGCAGAGGAAGTGGAAGAATAACAAATTCAGTAGAAACCTAAATGATACAGAGTCTTCCCATTATATATATATAAACCACAGTAAGAAACCCCTTCCATAAGTATCTAGCATTTAGTCAGAAGGTTTTCTGGATCGCATACTTAAGCCTGCTAATTATCAATGTGCTAAAACGAGAAGAACACCAGCTGATTGTTATTTCCACCCATTTGTCCTTTTGCGAAGATAATGGCAAATCCTTTTGAACCAACCAGTGCTAGAAGCCCTCTGCAACCGCCTGGAAAATGGACAAAAATGAAGGTAATGCCATTACATTTAATGGTTGTTGTGGGTTTTTTCGGGTTCTTTGGCCGTGTTCTGAAGGTTGTTCTTCCTGACGTTTCGCCAGTCTCTGTGGCCGGCATCTGGTGAGACTGGTGAAACGTCAGGAAGAACAACCTTCAGAACACAGCCAAAGAACCCAAAAAGCCCACAACAGCCATCAGATCCCGGCTGTGAAAGCCTTCGAGAATACCATTACATTTACCTTGCAGGACTGGAGGTGCAGAAAGCTCTATGCTGTCTTGCCAAAATAAAATAAAATAAAATCTTTTCTTGGAATTGAGAGGTGGTGAGAGATTCGTTGCACAAGGTCTGGGGGCCTCAGTGAATATTACAGGTACACCAGATTGACATTCCCATAGGAAAATTATGTCTTCTGCCTGCCCAGCTTAGCAAATTCACTGTCCTGGTGGATTCCACTAAATTTTATTCTCCTTGCAGCTAATAGGATTTAAAGGTAGGATTAAGTCTTTCATTTCTTGTAAGTTTTTATTCTTTGTTTTGGTTCTGGTCTGTGAAAATGGAGTCGTGTGGATTCAACTATCGTTTTGTCCTCAAAACGAGCCAGAAAAAGAAGAAAATATCTTAAATGTTCTACATTTGCCTTTTTAAAACATACAGGTGATAGAAGCATTCCCCTCCAATGGAAGATCACTCTGGTCCTGCCATCCAAAAGGTATTCCCAGAAAAATGCCCATTATCTATAATCTTGGTAAAGGTAAAGGTTCCCCTTGACATTTTTAGTCCAGTCGTGTCCGACTCTAGGGGGCGATGCTCATCCCATTTTCAAGCCGTAGAGCCAGCGCTTGTCCGAAGACAGTTTCCGTTACCATGTGGCCAGCATGACTAGGGAACGCCGTTTTACCTTCCCACTGAGGTGGTACTTATTTATCTACTTGCATTTTTATATAAGCCGCCCAGAGACCTTCGGGTAGTGTGGGCGGCATATAAGTTAAATAAATAAATAAATAAATAAATAAATAAATAAATAAATAAATAAATAAATAAATGCTTTCGAACTGCTAGGTTGGCGAGGAGCTGGGACAAAGCAACGGGAGCTCACTCCGTCACGTGGATTCGATCTTACGAATGCTGGTCTTCTGGCCCTGCAGCACAGGCTTCTGCGGTTTAGCCCACAGCACCACCACGTCCCTTTATAATCTTGGACTGGGATACAAACAATAATTATCATGTGGTTGTTGTGGTTTTTTGGGGCTCTTTGGCCCTTTTTCAAGGGTAATGTAATAGTTTGAGAATTTTAACAAGTTACTTAAATTGAGGGGCTATTAACAGTAATGAATTATGGTTGTTGTGGGTTTTCCGGGCTGTTTGGCCATGTTCTTAAAGTTGTTCTTCCTGATGTTTCGCCAGTCTCTGTGGCCGACATCTTCAGAGGACAGGAGTAGCGCTTCGAGTTGCAACTGGAGCTTTGAGTTATGATCATTTATTTATTCATTTATTTATTTGATTTATATTCCGCCCATAGGGTATATTCTACCACTCTGGGCGGCTTACAACATAACATAAATAAATTAAAATAGCACAGGAGCATTACGATAGAAACAGTAATATACATGATAGAATATGGTAAATAATAAATAGCAAGAAAAGAAAGAATCAAGTGTTGACAGGAGGGAAGGCCTGGATGTACATCCATGTTTTTAATTGGCTTTTAAATACAGAAAAAAAGGTGGGGGGAAAGGTGGGGAATTTAAATTGCTAACCATTGATCGGCAAAGAGGTTGCTTCTTTGTAGCTCTTTCGCCCCAGCAGTTAGAGAGTGTGCGTTCGGAGGAGGCTTCAGACTGCCTGGTGCTGCTTTCTGCTTCTGAGTGAGTGCATGCAGGTTTTTGCAGGGTGGGTTTGGGCTGGGGGGGTTATGTTTCTGTGCTGTGATTTTTTGTTTTGTTTTTTTGGTGATTTCCCCCCCTCGGCCCCATCACATTCCAATGGGACTTGCAGTATTGTTTTGTGTGTGTGTGTGTGTGTGTGTGTGTGTGTGTGTGTGTGTGTGTGTGTGTGTGTGTGTGTGTTTTCCAGCCCACATACATTCTGATGGGGCTTGCAGTGGGGTGTTTGGTTTTTTGGTGATTTTTTTCCCAGCCCCAGCGCGTTCCGATGGAGCTTGCAATATTGTTTTGTTTTTTGGTGTGTCTGTTTTTTCCCAACCCAGTGGGGGGTTGCAGTGTTTTGTGTGTTTTTTTTGTGATTTTTTCCCCCAGCCAGAATGGATTAATCGCATTTCAATGCATTCCTGTGGGAAATAGTGCTTCAATTTATGACCATTTTGAGTTATGACCATCTTCTGGAATGGATTAAGTTCATAAGTCGAGGCACCACTGTAGTTTCATTGGAATAATATACTGAGAAAGACCAAAACAGATTCTTACAAGGTAGATAGATGTCAGATATAATGAGAGATGTGTTTAATTTAATGCATCTGGCAAAAGAATCAAAATGTAAATCAGGAGTGGTATCCCTAGACATTTTCAAAGCCTTTGATTCCATTGAATGTGATGTACTAAAATATTTGATTAAACAGATAGGAATTGGCACTTAGTTTAGACAAATCATTCAACGACTATACTCACAGAACTCTGCGAAAATACATAATAAATGATGGTATGACTGAATCAATATTCCTAGGCTGAGGAACAAAACAAGGTTGCCCCTTATCTCCAATTCTATTCACATTGGTAATAGAGGTGCTGGCACAAATAATCAGAAATGATTGTTTAATTAAAGGCATAGATATTAGAGAGGATGATAAAATAAACTTGTTCGTAGATGACACATTATTAATAATTAAAAATCCAAGGAAACATTGCAGAAAACTAGAACATGTTTACATTTATTTGAAGAAATAACTTGTTTAAAAGTGAATTTGGAGAAATCTGAAATTAAATCATTCAGAAGCAGACAATAAGGAATTGAAAAAAAAAGAATTTAAAGGAAGAATAGAGAATGCAATTAAATACTTAGGAATTTATATTACATGGAATTTACAAGACATAAATAAAATATGGATAAACTGAAGAAAGAAATGAATGAGCAGATAAATGAGTATCAAAATTTTAAATTTTCTTGGTTTGGTAGAATAATGTTATGGAAAATGAAGATTACCCGTAAACTTAACTTTATATTCTGGATGCTCCCAATAAAAAGCAAAAGCAAAGCGTGCTGCTTATATACTGCCCCATAGTGCTTCAAGCACTCTCTGGGCGGTTTACAAGTTAATTAGGCAGGCTACACATCCCCCCCCCCAAGCGAGCTGGGTACTCATTTTACCGACCTCAGAAGGATAGAAGGCTGAGTCAACCTTGAGCCGGCTACCTGGGATTGAACCCCGGCTCGTGAGCACAGTTTTGGCTGCGGTACAGCAGTTTAACCACTGCGCCACAAGGCTCTTTAAAAATTGGAGAAATATACTTGAAAGACTGGCAGAGGTTAATAAATAATTATTGTAATGGAAATAAGTGAACAAGGATTAATAAGAGGTTATGGTATATTCCACAAAAAGAAGGACGGCTTGGATTAACTAATATTAAATTATACTACATTGCAAATCAGTTTAGATATATATTAGATATTATACTAGATAATTAAAAACTTAATATAGAAAGAACTGGAAATCCCAGAATACCCTGATAGAATTGAGGGTTTCTTCTTTAAAGAAAAACATGTAGAAGAAATCAAGAGAATAATTAACTCCTTTCTGATGAATATGACAGGGTACTGGAACAATTATACATATATATATATTGAGTCCACCTGTCTCACTATTATTACAAGTAGTGGAGGTCCAGAGCTTCCCCAAAACTCTTTAAAAGGAACTTAAAGAAATATTAATAGGGCTAAACACAATAAAAAGTTGGATGAAAAAGATAAAAGATAAAAATACTTTAAAGGAAATTTTGGGGAAGAAAATGGAATATCTTGGTTAAATATACTGCAAATGGAAAGTTGGACTATTTATTTATTTATTTATTTATTTATTTATTTATTTATTTATTTATTTAATATCCCGCCTATCTAGTCAGTTAAGACCACTCTAGGTGGCTAGAGAGTTGATAAGAAAAGGAGTGACTAGAAAATTGACAAAATTTGAGGAGATTATCGCACAATGACAAGATCAAGAAGTAAATAAAAGAACAGGAATAGTTAGTTTAATTTTTAAAAATTTAGTACATTCAGGATTTGATCAAGCGACAATGAAAAACCAATGGCAGGAGGATTTTGAGGAAGAGATTAAAGGAGAGGATTGGAGTAAGGTATGGTCACAAATAGAGATGGGGGTATTCTTATTTGCATACAAGTATGAATATCCCCACGCAGCTGGACTTGAGGGTCCAGCCCCTGGGGATGGACCGTCAACTCACACGTCCAGTGGCGGCGGCCCTGCTCATCCTTCCAATCACTCCTATAGTGCTGCACTCTTCCCACTTGGCTATACACTCAGCAGCTGTGCAGGGAAACGTATCCTTCCTCCTGGAGTGGCTAGCCGAGTGGGAAGAGAGCGGCACTCTGGGAGTGATTGGAAGAATGAGTGAGGATAATGAAGAATATGCCTATAAGGGTAAAAGAAAATTGTTATAAGGTAGAATGGAGATGGTATTTAATTCCAATAAGTTTGAATATAATAAATAAAAATATACCACCTCAATACTAGAGATGCAAAAAGGAAAAAGGGACCTATATGCATATGTGGTGGATGTGTGAAACAAGAAAAAAAAAAGAAAGGGCACGTTTTTTTAAAGGAAACTTTTTAAACGATTGAATGTGATATTCAGATATCGCCAATTATTGCCCTCCTGAACATAATTAAGAATGATCGTTTGAAAAAAGAGCAGAAAGAGTTAGTTGTTATAATGATTAAGGTAGCAAAATTAATATTTGCAAAGAATTGGAAAGGCGACAAATAAATTAATTTTGAAGATTGGTGTAAAGAAAAGTGGACCTTGGCAATGAATGATAAGTTAACATGTGAAATGAAAATAAGAAGAGGAATGGTAAAGTCTAATGATTTCAAAGATTTATGGAATTTATACTCGGAGTATGTCTTTTTGAAGGGGAAAGGCTATAGGCCAGCAGAAGAATCAATGTACTTTTGGAGAGGAATGGGGTGAAAAGTGGTACAAATTGATATTACCTAGTCCCAAGGGTGGAGGTGGCATGGGTGGAAAGTGTTTATTGTGTATTGTGTGTAGTTACTACTGAGTTTGCATGTTAGTTTTATTTTTGTTATTTGTATTTTTCTTTTTTTATCAATAATTTTTTAAAAAACCTAAAGGATTTCAAATAAGCTTTACTAAATCATGGGAAAGTTGCTTTTTAGAATGACGGTTTTCCATATTACAGACCTGAAGTCCTTTCACTTTCATCATTGGAAAGAACTTGGATGTAGAGATCAGCTATGAAAAAGACAAATCAGTCCCATCATCCAAAATCAAGTCTTTTTTTTGTTGTTGGTGGGAGGGGATATATTTTAAATTATTTAAGTCATAATTGTGAAGAGTAGCAGAGAGTTAATGAGAATTCTGGCAAGAATGTGCAAACAGGTAGTCCTGTGTCTGTGAAAAACAGTCTTGAGCCACAGCTCTTTTAAAATAAATATGGGATGGCCTATATGTGTGTTCTTTGTCCTTAATGCACAAGTGGGCAAAGTGCCTACCTCTCTGATTTTCTGTAGACCTGATCAGGGAAAGGCAGTTCCCCTCTCACCCATAACGTAGTGGCTTCATGGCTGAAGCATCCACTTTTCTAGCTGGTGCTGCAGCTGGAGACCTGGTTTGGGTCTTTTCTTGCTTTTCTTGTGCAGAGAAGACAAGCAAGGAGCAAACCAATGACACTTAGCCAGCAGCTTAGAGAGCAGGCTGAGACTCAAGGCTGGGACTCAGCTAGCTTCTCAAGCACAAGCTCCCCACCAGCTTCCTAGAGCAGGAAAAGCGATCAAGCAACCTGAACATGGGGTGATGGCAGATGTACTCTTGTGATGCTTCAAGAACCAGCAGACTCCTAAAGTTGGAATCCAAAAGTAGCCCTAAGTATATGCCACCTGCTTATTTTCCCAGTAAGGCTGAAGGCAGAGAACAAAACTGGGCACACTAAGCCCTAGCTGTGCGAGTCAGCTGAAAACCTTGCCTTCTCCATGCATTTGCTTTCCTAATAGGGAGGATGAACAGGGGAGGAAGGAATCCTTGTAGAATCTCTTCTGAGTGATAAGAGACAACATAGCAATTGTCCTTTGGCCTTACTTGACTTCCAGTTGGGGAAGGTGAGTAGATCACAGAGGAGTCTCCATGTTATCTCTGATCAATGACTGGAGATAGCGCATGGGAGGGATGAAGCTTCAGGAGAGGGAGGGGCCTCTGTCTGAGCACTGACTGGATTTAGGTTGTCTGCTCAGCAGCATCCACACATGTGCAAATTTCTATTATTGTCTTGTCTAACTCACAACTAGAAGTAATCCAATTGTACAGGACAAAGGTATTTTCACTCTGGTCCATGCACGTCAAAAGCGCATCAGGGATATTCATAAATGTTCCTTTGTGTCCTTGAATTTTGACTCCCAGCTCTAATTAATTACAAATCAGTGTAAATTTTTTTTTGATAATCCATACCCCACCTTGTGCTACCAAGATTTGTATCCTAAGGCTTTTTATGTGTTTTTAAACAAAAGTCTGCAGAAAATTATCATACAGCACAACCTTCCATATTTTTGCTTGGAAGTACATTTGTTAATTGGGTCTAATCTCTAGTAAATATATTCTGGGATTGGTTTGGCTCAGGAACTGGTGGCCGCTAAGAGTGTACACTGAGAGGTTTCTTGTTTAGATGTCAACTGCATTCTGAACTGATTAGGAGACTTCCGCCATTACACTGTCTCTCAACCTGATGGCCCCATCTAAACTCTGAAGACCAATCATTATAGAATTGTTGGATTAATATAGGTGCAAAGGCATTTTGAATGCTCTGAAATGGTAAATATGAAGAAAAATACAATTCTCCCCCCCCCATTTTTATTATTACAGAATACATTTAATAACTCAGTGCATTTGATAATTCATATCATGTTGCCAAAGATAATGTTCACACAACAAAAGCTGGTGTACCGGAAAGGCATGTGGTGAAATGATTACCATATTTTTCCAATTATTACACACACCTGTTTATAAGAAACCACACACACACACTTTTAAAACCCCAAAATTAAAAAAAAAGAGGTTTGAGGTTTCAGCCTCTGGGCTCAGAACTGTCAGACATTTTGAGTCCCTGTTGAACCGGAGCCTACAGGCTCCATCTCCAATGAGACATGTTCCAATTGGTTTGTCCAGCATCAGCTGATATCAGTTCCATAAAGCTAATGATTAAAGGAAGCTAAGTCTCCTGACTATAGGAAGCTAAGCCTTGTGACTGAAGGAAGCCTGTTTACAGAGGCAAGGTATTGTTCTCTCCTCAGCTATCTCAGCTTACTTCTGTGTAAAAGACACCCCTTAATTTTTAGTGTAATGATTTTAGGAAAAATTATACATGGATATATCTTCTGACGTAAGATTTAGTATTTGGCATTGGACATGGGAGCGTTGCATTCGTCTGCCAAGGGAGGTGAATATGAAGCCTGCCAGCTCAGGTGTCCTGGCACCCCCTGGAACCAGCCCAGCTCACTTACTGGCCGTGTGTGTGCCCAGCAGCAGCTACATCGTGCCAATTGTGGATGTCATCCCGTCTCTGCTCACAGCTGACCACTCCAGCAAGGAGGTGGGAAGATGAGTCTCTCTGCTCAGCTGCTAAGTGGTTGCCTGAGAGGAGAGGTGGGGCAGTGCCAGCAGGACTATATCCGCAATTGGTGCGATGTCTCTGCCACTGGGTACACGTGGGCCAAGGAGTCTGGGAAGTGGACCAGGGTGGTTCTGGGGGCCGGGGAGAGAAAGGACCACCAGGACACCCATGTTGGCAGGCCTCATATTTGTCTCCCAGGAAGAGACGAACACGAAGCTCCCATGTCTATTTGGCATCCTACCACAAATCACGTGAAAGGTGAAACAGCTACAGTGGGGTCTCAGCTTACAAACTTAATCCATATTGGAAGGCAGTTCTCAGGTCGAAAAGTTCTTAAGTCGAATCTGCATTTCCCATAGGAATGCATTGAAAACCATTTAATCCGTATCTGCTCTTTTTGTCCGTAGAAACTAATGGGAAGCTGCTATTCTGCCTTCTGCCACTAGAGGGGGATATTTTTTCTTTTTTCCTTTTAACCTAAGATGACTTAGCTTTTAAAAAACGAAAAAAAGAGAGTTCATAACTCGAATCTAAGTTCGTAAGTCGAGTCCATATATTCCTATGAGAGCGGTTCGTAAGTCGAAACGTTCGTATGTCGAGCCGTTCGTAAGTCAAGACCCCACTGTATAGTGTGATGGATATGAACCTTATATAATGGTGTGGCAAACCCTTCACCCACCTCCCCGCATACATTTTCAACTCCCAAAATTATTTGCCATTAGCCAAACTGGGTAGGGCTAATGGGAGTTGTGAGGTAAACCCTTTGGAGGGCCAATGTTCTGTTGCATAAGATCGCTTCATTTCTGTCATCTGAGATTTCTTGAGCAGGGGATGGCACAAACTAGCCAGCCAGTGAGCCACGATGCAGTGATGCCAGAGTGCATAACCCTATCACTGATGTCCAGGACAGGACCAGAATGCCTGGCATGATCCAGGCCACATCCTCTAGTTCCCTCACCCAATTATGTTTTCTCATAACTGTTGTCTATGGTCTTCAAAGCCACTTCATCTTCGGCTGGATCTCCCACACAGGAGCCTTTTCCCCTCATGGTCATCATGCTGCGAAATAGCCATGACAATAAGCCTCAGGTTTAGTTAATTATGTTTATTATTTTCTTGAAACAATTATTATGTAAAGTACTGCAGCTGAGCTGAATGCAACTTTTGACTTGTACCTTACTTAGAATTGTTGCCCAGAAACACCTTGGACTTTTATTTACATACAGGTACCATTTTAAAATACTGATTTAATGCTGCTGCTATAATTGCAGTACCAAGACAAGATAGCTTATTTTCGCATGCCTCATAAATGAGATTTTAATTGAGAGGCAGAAGAGGCATAATAATATATTCTTTAGTTAGATTCAAGGCATGTCTAGATTCATCTATAACAGTGACAAGGATATTATACTGGTTATATGATCCACATCAGCATAATACTTGACTTTATTTATTTATTTGATTTGATTTGATTTGTATCCTGCCCATCTGGTCTATAGGACCACTCTAGGTGGCTTCCAATATAACATAAAACAATAAAATAACACAAAAATATTACCTTGGTGGGAGCAGGCCAAATATCGAGGTCCTAAACTGTTATTAGCTTCCTAGTTTTGAAAATTGGATCTATTTTCCTTGTTCAACATAATATATAATCAACACATTTCCAGCTGCATTTTTTATTTCTTTTGGTCATTTTAAATAAACAGTTTAATAGCCCATATGCCTTTTAATAAGCAAGGGCCATATGCAGCTAATAGTTTTATTAGTACAACCTTATATTAGTGGTGTTTAAAAATGTTTGCAGATTGAGTTGTCCAGCTTATTGTATCATTATCCAGCTAGATTAATCTGCTTTACAGAGAGATATTATTGCCTAACAGAGAGAGCACTGGACTTATGTAGAACTGGAACCTGAGTACAAATCTCCAGTAACCTGTGAAGATCTCTCTCAGTTCTACCAATTTCAGAACATTACTGTACACATAAAAATGGGATAATCCTTTGTTCATTGCTCTGAGCTCAACAGAGGAGTGAACAAAGTATAAATGTGAAAAATAAGCAATCAAGACACACTTAGGGTTAGCATAAATATTTCTGTACATCAGTGGATGACTGGCAATGAGCTTCAGTAAGTAGTATGAGACTGGCAATGCTAGCCAGTTTCGTCACTATTCCATTTAGGCTCTCAAAAGTCTCATTCACAAGAACTGAAGTAACCCAACATATTCAAATATACAGTACAGTGGGGTCTCTACTTAAGAACATCCCTACTTAAGAACAATCCAACTTAAGAACAGCTCCATTTGCTAAATTTTGCTTCTACTTGAGAACAGAAATCCAAGATAAGAACAGGAAAAAAAAACTTTCCTGCTCTTTTTTTAACCTTAGGTCATCTTAGGTTAAAAAAAATTCTCCCCCTAGTGGTAGAGTACGTATTAACCAGCTTTGCATTAGTTCCTATGGGAACTAATGCTTCAATGTACGAACGCACCTCTACATAACAAAAAAACAGCCAGAACGGATTAATTGGTTTTCAGTCCATTCCTATGGGAAATTTTGCTTCAACTTAAGAACGTTTCAACTTAAGAACACCATTCCAAAACCGATTAAGTTCTTAAGTAGAGGTTCCACTGTAGTTTCTATGGATGGAAAAGAGCAGATACGGATTAAATGGTTTTCAATGCATTCCTATGGGAAATGCAGATTCAACATAAGAACTTTTCAACTTGAGAACCACCTTCCAATACGGATTAAGTTCTTAAGTAGAGACCCCACTGTATGTCACTTACTCATCATTTCAAAACAGAGGAGTGGTGCCCAATCTCCTCCTCAACATTTCTGTCTGTTCTTATATAAACACCTCACCTGAATTTTAACAGGAGAAGAGAATGAAACTTTGTGTTTCATCCGTGTCTATATTTTCAACTGACATTTGAAATCCTGCATCATTCATACTATGTCAAGCAGAGGAGTCAGGGCTGGAGAACTTCCTGCCTGTCTTCTTGAGATGAGGATGACACTTAATGGCTCTCAAGATCACACAGGGGAGTGCTCTCTTTCATCTTGCTGGGTGTGGATTATTGAAGACAATACATCAAAACTGAGGTTGACTTCTTTTTATTAAAAACGCATCTTCCTAGAAGCTGGTCTGCCCTTCTCAGCTGGGGCACATTGGCTCATCACAGTAAGAGGCAGACTTTTTTTTTTGCCACTGAGCAAACTGAGAAGCTACACAGCCAACTTCTTTTCTCTCTCTCTTTCTCTCTCTTAATAACTCCAAGTGTAACGGAAATTAATAACTATTCAAGTAGATAATGGGTCTCTTCCCTCCCAAGAGCTGTGAAATTAGCTTTCCCCCTTCTCCTTTGATAAACTAAACAGGGTGGCCCTCTTGGCAGAAGATTCAATTAAAATGCAAATACAGTACCTGATTGTAAAGAGAAAGAGAAATACTCTGCACTTATGGTTCTTTGTGAACATGCTTTGTAAAACATCAGAAATTAAACGGTTGGGGGAGTGGAGTTGAAAAGCAGTTAATTGTAATTGTTAAGCACATCTCTGTGTTGTCTTTAAAAAAACACAGGCATTTACCACTCAGGGTGGAAGATATTTACCATGGCTCCCCACCACCCATGAAACTGGATTGATTAATGGCCCTACTTCAATAGCTCTGTTTTAATTTTGAATGATTACTTGCTCCTCCCATCCCAGTTAGTTATGAACCAATGTGGACCTTGTGTTTAAAAAGTTCCCTAGTCCAGGGATACATTTGCTAGAAAGTCGGGTCATTGGTAAACCCTTCACGGGCTCTGAAAAATTTTGCATGCTCAGCTTTCTGCAAATTCATATCATTCGAGTTTGTCCTCCATACACAAATGAATTTGCTGTGGTATAAGATTTGTTTGGTGTCAGACAAAGATGTATTTCATCCCTTTATTTGTTCAGTCTCTGCACAGAACATATCATATGGAGAGCCACACTAGATTTAGAAGAAAGAGGAATGAAAATTGGTGGAAGAAACATCAAGAATTGGAGATAGGCAGATGACTCCATTTTACTGACAGAAAGCAGCAAGGACTTGGAATGACTGTTAGGGAAAATAAAAGAAGAAAGTGCCAAAGCAGAGCTGCAGTTGAACATGAAGAAGGCAAAAATCATGATCACTGAAGAACTACACAACTTTAATGCTGATGATGAAGAAACTGAAATTGTTAAAGATTTTATATTGCTGGGTTCAGTCATCAGTCCAAAGGGAGACTGCAGCCAAGAAATCAGAAGAAGACTAAGACTGGGAAGGGTAGCAATGAAAGGATGAAAAAAGATAATCAAATGTAAGGATGTGTCATTGGAGACCAAAGCCAAGATCATCCACACTTTTGTCTTTCTGATCATCAGGCACGGGTGTGAAAGCTGGATAGTGAAGCTGACAGGAAAAAAAAATACTCATTTGAAATGTGGTGCTGCAGGAGAGCTTTGTAGATACCGTGGACTGCCAGAAAGATGAACAAGTGGGTCCTAGATAATATCAAGCCTGAAGTATCTCTGGAAGCAAAAATGCAGAAATTGAGGCTGTCCTACTTTGGGCACATCATGAGAAGATGGGATTCTCTGGGGGGAAAAACAATTATGCTGGGAAAGGTGGAAGGCAGCAGGAAAAGAGAAAGACCCAATACAAGGTGGACTGAGTCCCTAAAGGAAGCCATGGACTTGTAATTAGAAGAGCTAATCAGGGCAGCTGAAGACAGAACATTCTGGAGATCGTTCATTCATAAGGTCACCATAAATCGGAGGTGATTTGATGGCACATAACAAGAACAACAGAAGATTTGTTTATTGTTGTCAGGATTTCTTCCCTCATTTTTACCCTTGAGTGAGAATGAGGGGGGCTTGCAAAAACTTTTTCCAAGCTCCTCCCAACCTGGGCTAGGCTGCCCCCAATGTTTCCCATTAAGAAAGCATACCTCTTCATCCAATGGGTCTAAAAGGAGCTCCTGCTGCACGGTGGGTGACCCGTTTGATCTTCCCTGTGTGCTGGGGAGAATGAACAACCCTTCGCCATCTATGGAGAACCTTCCTTTCTCAAGCAAGAAGGCAAGTGGACACTTAGCAGACCTGATAAGACAGCTGAGGCAGGCTGGATGGTTAGAAGAAGAAAGATTAGTTTTTTAAAAAAATTACAATGCACTCTAAGAGTATGTCCTGTGTAAAATATGGCGACAGGTTTCTCTTTCAGCGCGAGCTGAAGAACAGAAAAGCATGGACAGACATTTCACAAGTTATCAGTAGACATAGGGATGAATATAAAAACAAATCGCGATATTCATTAAATATCCCTGATTTGTCAGAGATTCATTGTTTCGTATTCTTGAGGTCCAGATGCCCAACGAATATGAAGCAACTAATATAAGCCTTTTGTAAACTTCCCTTCATTCCCTATCTGCTTATGCCCCTGCAAATCAGCTGTTCCTGGGGGCATAAGCAGAGAGGGGGTTTCCTTTCAGGTGGCTTGCTAAAGCCTGCCCAAAGAGAATCCCACTCCCCTGGTGCTGGGGGATGGCTTGGTTCCCCTTTCCTCTTCTTCCTAAGCCCGCATGGCATAAGAAGAGGAGGGAAGGGATCAAAGAGGGTTTAAAGGGATCTCCCAACCACTGCTGCTGCACAATCGCTTTGATCCCTGTTTTCCCTCTTCTTGCTAAGCCCTGCGCTTAACAAGAGGAGGGGAAAAGAGATCAAAGAACTTTGCGTGATCATGTTGATCCCTGTTTTCCCTCTTCTTGCTAAGCCCCACAAGGAGCATAGCAAGAGAAGGGGGAAAAGGATTAAAGATCCCACAGCCGTGGCTGCACAATGGCTTTGATCCCTGCTTTCCCTCCTCTTACTATGCCACCTGGGGCGTAGCAAGAGGAGGGAAAGGGGGGGAAGGCCTGACAAATGATGGGTCACTGGAGGGCAATTCATGATTTGCCGGTCGGTCGTCAAGTTCTGCCTGTTTCAGAGTTTCTTGGCTTATGGGAGCAAACATATGGCATGCCAAAAGCTGCCTGAGGGGGAGGCTTGCTTTCCTCCTCCTTCTGCTAGTGGAAGAAATTTCTGCCAGTGGAAGCCTACTGTTGGACACATTCCCATAGTTTGCAATTTACACAGCTGAGCCTTGAATATATGCAAAAGTCACATTCTGGATTTAGCTGAATTGCATTTCTATCACACACCACCGCCACTTCAGCAACTCTCAGTGGAATTTATTGGCCAATCAAAGTGGTTTGGAGAAGAGGGAGAGGCCTTCTCATTTTTTGAAGTCAGTTTCTACAATGTCCGTAAAAGAACGAGAGCCATTTCAGACCTGCAAAGGGAAAGACAGATTGACAGCTGCTGGTTTGGAGGCAATCAAAGGTAACAACTTGCCATCTTGAGCTTGAGCGGGTGGGTGGAAAGAGAGAAAAAGCTGCAGCCCATTAGGACTGGGCCTGCGTTGGGAAGCCAATGGTAAGGCACTCCTTTCCCATTGTCTGGAAATCCAAGTGTGTGCACACTTCAAGTCACATTAGCTGAAAGCATCAGAAGGTGTAAGAGCTCGGGAGAAGAAAACCTGCAGAGAGGCTCCACAACATGAATAATTTATTTTCAGGTCTATCTCAGGTCTATCAGAGTTAGGAAAAAGTATAAATTCAGGATAATTATAGCACAGGGCAGAAGAACACTGGAGTTCAAAGAAGATATATTAGCCATGCAGAGGAAGCATATTGGAACCAATTCACCTCTGGTGGATCTAAGAAACTCTCTTAGGTCCAAGCTAAAAATTAGAAATTAGCTACATATAACTTTGCCAGGATCTCTCTCTCTCTCTCTCTCTCTCTCTCTCTCTCTCTCTCTCTCTCGGTCGGTCGGTCGGTTGATCCTTCCTTCCTTCCTTCCTTCCTTCCTTCCTTCCTTCCTTCCTTCCTTCCTTCCTTCCTTCCTTCCTTCCTTCCTTCCTTCCTTCCTTGATGAAAATAGCTGTGGGTTATTGTGACCTCCTAGAACATTGCTGTTTTTCCATTCCTGGGGGAGATATACTGCACTGCCATGCAGCTGATTTGAGTCACTAAAAGCTGCTTCACAGTTGTGTCTGGTCCTACAATGGTTCGCAGACAGATATATCAAGCTCAGGGCATTGCCAGTAGTGCACTACAAGAGTAAGATCCATGCATCTGGTGTGCTTGCATGTATATTTGTATTAAATAAGGAAACTTTATCTTGGTGCTGCACTGTGTTGCTGGGTGCCCCCCCCCCAATATAGGGCAGTGGCACTGAGGACACACAACATTGCGGTTAATGGCTGTCAAAGTACAGTAGTGGCCACTAACAATGTGGGACTGGTTGTCGGTGTCAATGTGTGCACTAGTGAGTCCCTTTGTTGGGGGTTGCCTAGGGCTGCTCCTTCCGCTGCATTGGCTACGTCCACTTCTGAGCCATAGGATCCCCTGGCCCAAATACTAGCAACTATTTCTGTTGACCAATGGCTGGAACCCAATTGGAACATTGCACTGACATAAATCCACCCACATGCATTTCTGCTGAGAATTGCTGCAAGTTAAGGTTAAGATGGGCCTTTGCTGTTGCCTGCAGAATTGCATGGCTGCTGTGTGATGATAGCAAATGCCTGCACTGGTTTCTTGAAATGGGGCAAAACACAGCTGAGATTGACACAGACTTCCACTGGTGGGCAAAAGTAATATGAGATTAGCCATCTTTTCAGAGGACTGGATGTTTGATCACATTGATTAGAATGTGAGCTTTTATAGGCAGTAGCTGACCACACTAAGATGCATGAAGAGCCATTCAAATCAAAGGTGGGAACAACTAAAAATTTAAAAGTAATTGGTTAAAGGTATCACTGCAGTCCCCACAGTAATTCATTATTCTTCTTGTCAACTTTTCAAAAGTAATTAAGATGGACACTAATGGTGACTCTAAAAGCAGACAAACAACTGAACACTACAAGCTGCTTGTCCCCCTCTTCATTGCCTCAGCATCGACTATGAAGCTTCAACATGAGGCATAGCATGAGCCAGCGTTGATTCATGGGATATTTTTCCTCTGCCGCTTAGTAAGGGCACTCGACAGTAACTATTGAAAGTAAATAAACCTTACAGCTACACCACAAAGGAAGTGTAGACATCGCTGGTTAGGCTGCAACCATAGTGAATTGGAGTGCTTGGGAAAAAATGGCCTTTTTTGAACAATAGCACCCAGATTTTCTCAGCAAATGTGGCCCTTGTCAGGCTGGCTCAGAGATTTGGTAAGCTATAATCTATAAAGAAACATTTGTAAGTTTGTTAGAAAAATAAATTAATTACAAATAACTCATCTGTAAGTCAGTGATTCCAAGCACCAATATAACACAGTGAATACTCTTCCTTCCTCCATCCTTGATCCATTTTTGCGGGATTATATGGTATTTGTTAGAACTGGATATGGAACAACTGATTGGTTCAAAATTGGGAAAGGAGTACCACAGGGCTGTATATTGTCCCCCTGCTTATTCAACTTATGTGCAGAATACATCATGCGAAAGGCTGGACTGGAGGAATCCCAAACTGGAATTAAGATTGCCGGAAGAAATATTAACAACCTCCGATATGCAGATGATACCACTCTGATGGCAGAAAGTGAGGAGGAATTAAGGAACCTTGTAATGAGGGTGAAAGAGGAGAGTGCAAAAAACGGTCTGAAGCTCAACATCAAAAAAACTAAGATCACAGCCACTGGTCCCATCGTGTGTGTGTGTTTAGTCGTTTAGTCGTGTCCGACTCTTCGTGACCCCATGGACCAGAGCACGCCAGGCCCTCCTGTCTTCTACTGCCTCCTGGAGTTGTGTCAGGTTCATAGATCTTACATTCCAGGTTCATCACCTCCTGGGAAATAGAAGGGGAAGATATGGAGGCAGTGACAGATTTTATGTTCATGGGCTCCATGATCACTGCAGATGGAGACAGCAGCCCCGAAATTAACAGACACCTGCTTCTTGGGAGGAAAGCGATGATAAACCTTGACAGCATCTTAAAAAGCAGAGACATCACCTTGCCAACAAAAGTCCGCATAGTCAAAGCTGTGGTTTCCCCTGTCATGATGTATGGTAGTGAGAGCTGGACCATAAAGAAAGCTGACCGCCGAAGAATTGATGCTTTTGAATTGTGGTGCTGGAGGAGGCTCTTGAGAGTCCCCTGGACTGCAAGGAGAACAAACCTATCCATTTTCTGAAGGAAATCAACCCTGAGTGCTCACTGGAAGGACAGATCCTGAAGCTGAGGCTCCAGTACTTTGGCTATCTGATGAGAAGAGAAGACTCCCTGGAAAAGACCTTGATGTTAGGAAAGTGTGACAGCAAGAGGAGAAGGGGACGACAGAGGATGAGATGGCTGGACAGTGTCATCGAAGCCACCAACATGAATTTGACCCAACTCCGGGAAGCAGTGGAAGACTGGAGGGCCTGGCGTGCTCGGGTCCATGGTGTCACAAAGAGTTGGACACGACTAAATGACTAAACGACTAAACGATGGTATTTGTTAATCCTGAAGTATCCCCCACTTGCATTCATCAATATGATTTGGAGGAAGAGGATGGTTAAAAACAAGAACAACTGAGCTCCATAATGAGGAAAATACTGTGTAAATAGGAATTTGGGATATATGGCACCGATTTTTCTTCTGGTTATATTTAGGTGTCTGTTATGTCTTGAGATCAACTCCACTATTGTCCTCTCCCGGTTTTACTTGGAGCCAGGTGGTTGAGCTTGGCACCCTAGGATTACAGCCTCAGAGGAGAACTTTCCCTCCCCCATTTAGCAAGGACGCTGGGCAATTAGCTAATAGAGAAGGGAGGGTTGGAAACCCTCCATTGGTGGGCAGTGGTTTTTTATATGTGTGTGTGTGTTTTATGTTGTTGCCAGTAAACCGAGTGGAATTACTACTGTGTATGTGGCTCTTTATTGGTCTTGGACCCACTACAGAACAGTGGCGACGAAGGTGGGATTCCCTTGAGCTCCAGCTATCAGAAAAGCTTCAGGCGGCTGCCGGTTGCAAGCCCACATGGCCAGCAACCTTGCTTGACATACGCCGCCGTTGTAAGAAATGAAGGCTCAAGGATTGCTGCTGCCATTCAACCCGAATCGCCCAGAGTTGTGGGACTCCTGGGCAGGATGGTTTTGCTTACTATCTGGCGTACTGCGGGATTACAGCGGAGGCTAAGAATAAGGCGTTGTTTATCAGTTCATGCAGGGTGGAAGTCCTTGATCTCGTGAAAGATTTGATTCAGCCAAAGAAGTTAGCAGAAGTTACTAGCCAGGAATTCCTAAAGATTCTGGCAGACTACTTTATGCCGCAAGAGTTGGCACGCCGGTGGGACTTCCACAAACACTCACAGAATGCAGGGGAGTACCTGGCCGCTTTGCACCACCTCGCTCAAAAGTGTGGGTTCAAGAAGCTGAACGAGGTACTCCTAGACCAGTTTATTTTTGGTTTGCGGAGTGAGAAGCTTTTCAGTAAGATAGTCGTACTTCCCCAATGCGACCTTGCTAAGGCTGTGGATTTCACCACTGGTTGGGAAAAGGGCCACCCCGGTGTCGACCAACGGCTGTCTTGCTGCCCGGTGGTTAATCAGATTGGTTGGGAGAGGAGTGCAAATGACTCGGAGGGAGATGAAGTTTTACAGATGCACCAGGCCCCAAAAGGGAAGAGTAGCCACCCAATGCGCATCAGCAGTCACCGGTCTGAAGGTGCTGCCAGCTGTGCTAGTTGTGGGGGGGACTATGAGTGCCGTTTTTGCCATTTTCGTGACACCTCCTGCCATAATTGTGGGAGGGTTGGCCACCTTGCCCACATCTGCCGCTCTAAGGCCATCTGGAGAACTACAGGGAGCCGGAAATCAGCACACTCAGCAGAGCTGCTCGAGGTGGAACTACACTCCCTTTTTACATGTCCACTCCAGGTAATGCGCCTTCCCAATCCTTCTAGTTCAGCTAAAATAAGGGTGCGAGTCGCCATAGAGGGGTCCCCTTGTGAAATGGAGTTAGATACCAGGTCTGCTGCCTCTATAATCTCGGTGGAGACTCTTCGAAGAATATGTCTCAGGGGAGGACCTCAGCTCCAAAACCCCAGTTATACCTTGATTGACTTTCTGAGAAATGTGGTGCCTATACTGGGGCAGGGCAAATTTAGAGTGCAATATGGTGATTTTAATGGCAAATTAGATCTCCTGGTCGTGAAAGGTCACTGCACAAGCCTTCTGTTCTGGTGTGGTTCGGACCCTTGGGCATCGGGATAGAAGGGATTAATAAAACTGCCATCATGGACTTCAACACACGCTGTTACAAGGGCCCTCCAGTCTCCCTTCAGCTTGACCTGCAGGTGCATCCGGTGCGGCTTAAGGCACAGAGGGTTCCCTTCGCCCTTAAACCAAAGACTGGTTATTAGAGCAGGAGATTTTGGAACTGGTGTCCCTCACTTTGTGGGAAACCCCTATAGTTACTCCAGTGAAGCCCAACGGGAACGTTTGTATCTGCGGGGACTATAAGTGTACAATCAATAAGGCTTTGCAAGACCATGCTTATCCGGTGCCAGTGGTGACCCACATATTAGCTACTCTTGCAGGGGCTAAGGCTTTTGGAAAGCTGGATCTGGCCCAGGTGTACCAAAAATTGCCTGTGGATGATGATACAGCGGAGGCGCAGACCATTGTTACTCATAGGGGCGCCTTCCGGGTTAAACACCTTCAGTTTGGGGTGAGCGTAGCCCCAGGATTATTTCAGAATGTAATGGACTCCCTTCTTAAATGGCTCCCAGGGGTTACGCCGTTTTTTGATGAGGTATTAATTGCTGCCTCTACCAAGGAGGAGTTTGCCGACCGCCTCTGTTCTCTGTTAAAAGGTTTCAAGACGGGCGGCCTTAAGGTTAAGCGGGAAAAGTGTATTTTGGGGGTCGATTGGGTGGAGTTCCTTGAGTTTTCTATAGATGCGGCAGGAATCCACCCTTCCGAAGGCAAGCTAAAGGCAATCCAGGACGCTCTCACGCCTACCAACAAGCAGGAGCTTCAAGCGTTTCTTGGCCTCTTGAATTTCTATCATACCTTCCTCCCACACGGCAGCAGTCGCAGAGCCCCTGCATCACCTTCTGGGAAAAAAGATTTCTTGGGCCTGGGGCCCTCCCCAGGCTTCCGCCTTTCAAGCGGTCAAAGATTTGCTAGTTTCGAACTCAGTACTGGCGCATTTTGATGAGGAATTACCTGTTGTGCTTGCCTGCATTGTTTTTCCCTACAGTATTGGTGCCGTCCTTGGCCATCTGCTCCCCAATGGGAAAGAAGTCCCCGTTGCATACTATTCACAGACTCTTTCCCCGGCAGAGCATAATTATGTGCAGATTGATAAGGAGGGCCTGGCGATCGTGGTAGGAGTGAAGAAATTTCACGACTACCTGTATGGACGGCCCTTTACCATTTTGACCGACCATAAGCCGTTGTTGGGTTTGTTCACACCTGATCGCCAGACACCACAGGTCCTCTCCCCTAGGCTCCTCCGTTGGTCCATCTTCCTGGCAGGATACCAGTATGCTCTCCAGCATCGCCATGGGAAGGCAATGGGACATGCCGATGTGCTTAGCCGCCTGCCGCTGCCAGACATAGATCCAGACCCGGCACCCACTCACCAAATCATGTTGTTGGAGGAGCTACCTGATCAGCCTCTCCATGCTGCAGATGTGGCAGAGCGTACTGCCCGGGACCCCGTCCACTCCCGTGTTTTGGATTGGGTGGGGAGGAGGTGGCCTAAAGGTCAGACGGATCAATACTTTAAGCCTTATGTTTCCCGCAAAGACGAACTATCAACCCATAAGGGCTGCTTGCTTTGGGGAAGTCAAGTGGTAATCCCCAAGCCCTTGCAGCAACAAATTCTCTTGGCCCTGCACAAAGCGCACCCTGGAATCGTGTGCATGAAAGCCCTTGCCAGGAGCTATGTATGATGGCTAGGTTTGGATGCAGAGACCGAGGCCTGGGTCAAGCGGTGTAGGGCCTGTCAGGAGTCATGCCCAGATCCACCTCAAGGCCCGGTTCAGTCGTGGGAGCCTATGCGGTCTCCCTGGTCCTGCCTCCATCTAGGCTTTGCAGGACCATTTCATGGCCAGATCCTCCTTATTCTGGTAGACTCTTACAGCAAGTGGCTGGAGGTGGTTCGGGTGCCTTCAATCTCAGCTTTGGTGGTCATCCGGGCCCTACGTCCAATTTTTGCCATCCATAGCATTCCGGATATTGTTGTGACAGATAATGGAATGGCTTTTACCTCCCGGGAGTTCTGGGAATTCCTGGAGAGCAATCTCATCCATCACATGCGGTCAGCACCCTTCCACCCTGCTACCAATGGTTAAGCGGAAAGGATGGTGCGTACTGCAAAGGAGGCACTCCAACGTATTGGCCAGACTGAGTGGGAGAGGAAACTTGCTTGTTTTCTCCTCTCTTATAGGACCACACCTAACCCTGTGAGTGGTCACAGCCCTGCGGAGCTTCTCACGGGACGCCGCCTAACAACTCGTCTCAACCGCCTCCACCCGGACAGAGTCCTTGATCGGTGGCCGTAAACGGAGGTGCGTGAAGCACCATGTGGGTTTTTCTGTGGAGACCCGGCGTGGGCAAGGAACTACATGGGTAACCCTGCCTGGCTGTCGGCCAGAGTCCTTCAAGTAACAGGGCTGGTGTCTTATGAGGTTGCCATAGAGGATGGAAGGACCCTGAAGAGGCACATAGGGCAACTGCGTAGTCGCTTGCCAGCAGACGCCATGGTGCAGCTGAGACGGAGCTGCTCTGAGGAGACAGTAAACTGCGGGCCTCGATCTATCAAGGAGGGAGATGGGCCAGAGGGCCTTACAGAGCCGGGTAGTACCACAGGGCCAGAGATGTCACGACTGGCCGAGATGACAGCAGCTGCCGAAGCGTCTTTACCACAGGCGCTAGAAGCAGCTGCCGCCCCAGCCGCGAAAACCCCGGAAACAAGGATGGATGTAGAACCCCATACGGAATTAAGGCACTCCCAGCGAGAGCAGAGGCCGCCTAATTATTTAAGGGACTATGTGAGCTGAGATTATTTGGACTATGGAGTGAGGGGTGTTATGTCTTGAGATCAACTCCACTATTGTCCTCTCCAGGTTTTAGTTGGAGCCAGGTGGTTGAGCTTGGCTCCCTAGAATAACAGCCTCAGAGGATAACTTTCCCTCCCCCAATTAGCAAGGACGCTGGGCAATTAGCCAATAGAGAAGGGAGGCTCGGAAACCCTCCATTGGTGGGTGGGGGTTTTGTGTGTGTGTATGTGTGTGTGTGTGTGTTTGTTTGTTTTATGTTATTGCCAGTAAACCGAGTGGAATTACTACTGTGTATGCGGCTCTTTGTTGGTCTTGGACCCACAACAGAACAGCATCTTTCTGTTTGAAATAATCTAGAGCTTGCTGTTGAAAAGCAGCATCTGTTTCTTGGTACACAGGGACTCTACACAAAAGATTAGCATGGAGACAGGAGAATGCTGGGTCCCATAATTGTAACTGAGGCTGTGGATGAGGGGAAAGAAACGTAACCGGTACAGTAAAAGCAAGTAGATACTCCCTCTCTTCAGAAAGGGCTGTGAAATGGTATCTATTAATAGCAATAGTGCTTGAGATCTTGGAATGGAAAAACTACTGGCTTCTACAAACCTAAATTACAGTGAATTAGAAATTGCTCCTTCACTATATGTCTGGAACTCTGAATTGCATTTTGTTGCATCATCCATAGCAAAGTGTAATCTATGACTGTAAAAATCTATGGCCCCGACCAATGGTATCACTCAATAAAATGAAGCCGAGTGCCAGACCTCAACATACAACTCTCAGCAATGAAAAGAACCTGCAACGAACTGTTACAGTGTCGACTGGAGCAGCCATGGTCAACTTTTTTTTTTGCCATGGCCATAAACACAATATGAAGGAAGTATAGGCCGAGTCAGAATTGTTTATGTTGCATAAAGAACCTTATATGGTGGCCTGAAATTAATTCATGGCAACTGGAGGTTGAAAAGTTTCATTGCTCATCCAAGTAGCTTCTTCAGTCTGAGGAGAATTGGCAAGAAACCCCTGATATATCCTCCATGTTGGTTTCACTCCCCCTGGTCTGAATAGGCTCCTTAAAAGGACAAAGGACTTGGGGGGGGGGTGAGTGAAAATCCCACCCCTGTGGTCCTTCTCCACCCATTGTCGTGAGTCATTAATGATCCTTAACAGTGGTCTTTCTGGTATGTAGACGGATGATAAGGGAGCATGATAAATAGGAGACAGATTGTCTCTAAGGCCTCCACCCCTGTTGAGTGAGGGATTCTCTGTATGCACATGTATGTCCTCCCTGACCCCTCTCTCAAACCAAAATCAGTACATCTTGGTCATCAAATGAGGGTCTTTTATCGTTCAAATGAAGGACCACTGCTGATTGTGGTCCTCAGCCATTACCCCTCCTGTGCTGAGCCATTCTCCTGTTTAGTGGCTATTTGGTGTCTCCAATGTAGAGCTCCGAACACTCCTCTTGGCATTGGACCACATACACTATATTGCTCCTGTTGTGTTTTGGCGTCCAGTCTTTTTGGTGGACGAGTCTCTGCCTTAGTGTGTTTGTGAGTTTGAAGTGCACAGGTATGTGGTGTTTACCTCAAAAATCTTTTTGAGTTTTTCAGACACACCCGCCATGTAAGGAATGACCAGGTTCTTCTGTCGGCTCTGGGTCTCAGACTGTTCCACTGTCCTCCTGGGTCGGAACATTGCCTTGTTAAAGGGCCTTTCGGGATATCCACAGGCCTTTATTGGCCTTTAACAACACAATGCCCTGATGTCTCTTCTTTCTTTCTTTCTTTCTTTCTTTCTTTCTTTCTTTCTTTCTTTCTTTCTTTCTTTCTTTCTTTCTTTCTTTCTTTCTTTCTTTCTTTCTTTCTTTCTTTCTTTCTTTCTTTCTTTCTTTCTTCCTTTCTTTCTTTCTTTCTTTCTTTCTTTCTTTCTTTCTTTCTTTCTTTCTTTCCACATGATAATTTCCTCCTAAAGTAAAAAGATCTATCTATCTATCTATCTATCTATCTATCTATCTATCTATCTATCTATCTATCTATCTATCTATCTATCTATCTATCTATCTATCTATCTATCTATCTATCTATCTATCTATCTATCTATCTATCTATCTATCTATCCTTTCTCCCAGAAGGGACTCAAGCTATTAACAGACATTACTTCAAATCATAATCATGTCATCATTGTAGTTCACTACAAATTAAAGAAGATTTTTAAAAAGTAAAAACAGGCAGCACTGAAATTAAACAATCAAGTGTGTATACTACTGTTAAGGAAGGGATTTGTCAATACATCATTTACTCTAATAGTGGTATTTGTACATGTGTCCATCAGCAACCTCAGAGGTAGAAATATAAATTTTAAAAAGCAGGTGACAGGAGAAATATAAGAGTTGATGGTGAAGAAATGAAAGAAAGAATAAAATACAGAGAATTAAACAATAACGCCCAAAACAAAAATGAGGAAAGTGAAAGAAAAACAGCTATTTGGACAACTTACAATGCAAAAAATTAGAAGCCTTTTAATTTAAGACTATTATAGTGTACATGGAAAAATCAAGGACCTTAGTACCCTGTTCCAAATCCCCTTCCCTATGATCTTTCTGTAGCCAATGGAAAATGAATTTAAAAAGAAAAAAAAGAAACATTACATTTTGGAAGAACATCTCCCAAAATCCATGCTTACTGGGGGAGTGTGGTCATTGTTATCCAAAAGAATAACATTTTAATTCTGATGGGGAAAAAAGAAGAAAAATCAAGAAGGCAGCATGCATATTTTAAAAAGAAAACAAAAAACTGCCTCCTACTGATTCTCTGATCTTTGGTGTACTAGAGTGAGTACATTAAAGAGCTCTTTGAAGATAACAAACCAGCATAATTTATTGTGTCAAATGTTGATACGGCATTTAACAATTTTAAATAGCACCTTCTCCCACCCAGTTGTGCCAGAGTCATTTGTTCCAGCTAGGCCGGGCGGCTGAGGGGCCTAAAGTCCAAGGGAGGTCCAGAAGGAACGAACAAGGAACTGGGCTTTCTTGGCAGTGGCCCCTTGCCTTTGGAACAACTTGCCAGTGGAGATCCGCCTGGCTCCCTCTCTGAGTGTTTTCAGGAATAAACTTAAAACCTGGCTATTTGGGCAGGCTTTCCTTCCTGCTGTATCTTAATTTCTTATACTTTTGCCACCTTGGATCTATAATACTGTATATGTTTATTGGTTTTATTGTTTTTAAATTTGTAAACCCCCAGAGTAGACCTTTGGTCTAGATGTGCGGGATAGAAATCCAATGAATGAATGAATGAATGAATGAATGAATGAATGAATGAATGAATGAATGAATGAATGCAATATGGCAAACATAAAATAGCAAAGCTCCAGGGCTCAATGACATTTTCACAGAAGTACTAATGCTAACAAATGATGAGGATGATAATGATGATGACTTAAATGCTTTGGTAGAGCTTCTCAATCAAATCTACAGAACGGGAATCCCTGAAATTTGCTTGAGATTCTACATAAAAATAATATGTGTCTTAAGGATCCACTTGCTTAAAGTTTTCTTTATAATAATAAGAATGTACAGGGAATACAGTGGTGCCTCGACTTACGAACGTCCCTACTTCAAAAATTTTGACTTATGAAAAGCTCTGGCTGCAAAATATTGCTTCGACTTGTGGCCGGAGTTTCCACTTACGAAGGGAAAAAGGCAGGGGGAAAAGGCAGGAAATTCAAACCGTTGGTGGCGAAGAGGCTGCTTCTTTGTAGCTCTTTTGCCCCAACAGTTAAGAAAAGGGAGGCTCAACTTCCTGGGCTTCCACCGCTGCTGCCACTGCCCCCGGGAGGCGAGCCGCTGGACCATCCTGGTTGGGCTCAGCCTCCTGGGCTTCCAGCGCTGCCGTGACCGCTGCCACTGGAGCTCCCTGGGGTTCTCCACCACCATGACCACTGCCACCGGAGGCTTCCCGGGATTCCCCGCCACCACTGCAGGCTTCCCGGTCTTACCTGCCACCGCCACCATCAGAGGCTTCCCAGGCTTCGCCGCCACCGTGACCACCGCCAGAAGTCTCCCAGCCTTCCCCACTGCCGTCGCAGGCTTCCCGAGCTTATGTTGGGCTTACTGACGGCAGTTTCAGCAGCAGAGAAAGGCCGGGTGGGCTCCTGGAGGGATCCCGCTGACCGTGGTTTCGGCGGCAGCGGAGCCCACGTGGCTGAGCGTGGCTGGGAGGCTTCAGAGGATGCTTCATGGTGAGGTAAGGTGCTACTTTTTGCATTTTAAAAACTGTTTGGGGTGGCTTTTGCATGGTGCGATTGGGCTGGTGGGGTTATGCTTACTTTTTTTGGATTTGTTTTGTTTTTTTGCAGGCCCAAGGGCTTGTAGTGTTTTATTTTGGGGGAGGGGGGTATTTTTTTTCTTTGTCCAGAACAGATTAATTGGTTTTCAGTGCATTCCTGTGAGAAGTGGTGCTTCGACTTACGAAAATTTCAAGTTACGGCCACTGTTCCAATACGGATTAATTTCATAAGTCGAAGTACCACTGTACAAAGAAAGAACAGCAGGATTTGCGCTGTTCTGCATGGATGTCCTTGGAGAGTGATACTGTGATACCAATATAGATACGTGTGCTTGCATTACTGTCTCTGCAAAACCATTTGCCAAAGTCCCAACAGGCCAATTCAGTGGTTGTTAAACAAAGGTCAAGAGATAGTTGTACAGTTGGTTTACCTGTATGGGCGACAATAAAAAAAAAGTAGGGAAAGTTGAAGCTCGGATGACAGAGGACACAGAGCTATGTAAAGGAATATAACAAAATGTATTCCCCCCCGCAACTGCATCTCCAGTTGTTTTGTGAAAACATATTCAGATAAACACATTGATTCTGGCTAGGGACAGTACTTATTCTGACTAGTGATAGTATCATTATCAATTGAATGTTTATCAACAATATTAAATATGCAGATTATATTGTATTACTATCTGACCATTTAGATGGTCTGCAAATGTTACTCATGAATCTCAATTAAGTATGCACTGAGCAGGGTCTAATGCTGATGCTATGAAAACCAAGTTCATAGTAATAAATAAGAAGCAAGCAGCCCAGTAAATGTGGATAAAGATCCAAAATGAAAGACTGGAGCACACTGACAAATACAGTGTAAGGACTCTGAAATATGATTAAATTAACAATGGATTCATTGTTGTTGTTGTTTAGTCATTTAATCATGTCTGACTCTTCGTGACCCCATGGACCAGAGCACGCCAGGCCCTCCTGTCATCCACTGCCTCCCGGAGTTGGGTCAAATTCATGTTGGCCGCTTCGATGACACTGTCCATCCATCTCATCCTCTGTAATCCCCTTCTCCTGCCTTCACACTTTCCTAACATCAGGCTCTTTTCCAGGGAGTCTTCTCTTCTCATGAGATGGCCAAAGTACTGGAGCCTCCACTTCAGGATCTGTCCTTCCAGTGAGCACTCAGGGTTGATTTCCTTCAGAAAATGGATAGGTTTGTTCTCCTTGCAGTCCAGGGGACTCTCAAGAGCCACCTCCAGCACCACAATTCAAAAGCATCAATTCCTCGGCCGTCTGCATTCTTTATGGTCCAGCTCTCACTTCCATACATCGCTACAGGAAATGGGTTCATAGCCATTGAATAAAAGTCAGACCAGAGATGGCTCAGAGCAGCTTCCTTAAGACAAAGAATATAATCAACAAAACAAAGAAGAAGAAGAAGAAGAAGAAGAAGAAGAAGAAGAAGAAGAAGAAGAAGAAGAAGATGATGATGATGAAGTATTCAAAATTTTTCTTCAGCAAGATTGGTAAGAATTTTTTGCTCTTAAAAGATGAGCCACAGGGATCAATAAAGGAGAATGAATAAGGACCAATAAACCATAAAACATATGGAATGCAGATAGGTAAAATTCTTTGGTCCCATAGTGAAAAACAAAAAGCACAGATTGTTTCAACTGATCATTCAAGAATAAATCAGGTGGCGGGGAAATGTAGTGAAACATACAAGGCTAACCTCAGAGTAGATGATGTACAGAATGGTTTATAAATGATACATGCCATCAAATCACTTCTGACTAATGGCAATTGTAACAAGGCTTTCACCATATGTGAGATATTCAAGCAGTGGCTTACAATTGCTTCATCACATAATTTTCCATGGATAAGGAGAGATTTGAACCCAGCTCTCTAGACTCCGAATCCAGTGAATCCCAACCTTGGGTAACCCAACTGTTCTTACAACTCCCAAAAGCCTTCACCAGTACCAGTACTAACCAGGGTTTCTGGAACTTACAATCCATGAACACTTGGGTTACCCAAGGTTGGGAATCACAGTCCTAGTCTGATACTATACCACCCGTTCTTGTAAAATTGTTACAAATATATATCAGAATGTCAAATTTAAAAATAAAACTCTGCAATCAAGTAATGTTAAATAACGATGTATTCAGATAATAAAGGAGATGAGCCACATAGACATACAACCACTCTGTGGCACCTGAATTTTGTGCTATTTCTGTTTACATTTTTGCAGTTTTCCCAGCATTTTCAATTCCCTTCTATTCAATGATTTCAAAAGAATCTCTCAGGCTTAGTATCTGCAGTGCAGCTATTGTTTGTGCTAACTCCATTCCCCCCCCCATATTGATGAGTATCATCAACATTTCAAATTGATTTCGTTGCCTGCTCCTTTATTGTACAATATTAAATCTCTTAAAATCACATTTTCTTTTTCATATGAGAATGGCAATATGGTCTTGTATTGTTGCTTCACTTGGGAATATTATGTATTTGAAATATATATATTGTGGAGCTCTTCATAACCTATCTTTCCAAATTGATGCCTTTTAATTGCTTCTCTCTCTATAATTGTTCATGTGTTCTATAGAGTTCGGTGATGGGTTTGTGATTTAAACATCAAGATATTTAAAAGGAACCTAAAAAGTATTGTTATATTGTCAGTGCGTCAACATTATATAATTGGGAGAGATAGGTTATGAACAACACCACAATTATGTATTTTTATACAGAGAAGTTCTGTTGAAAAGAGAAAGTCTATTGTTTCATAAGACAAATTTAATTTCAGCAGCAAATGTGTCTTAAACCTATGATTCTACAGTATATTAGTTAGTTCTCTGCACCTAAGTTGTTGCTTCTAAATCATAATCCATTGCACTTTATACAAAGCCTAATTATTGCACAGTATAGATACTTTGGAGATAAGGGCAGGCATCTTAACAAATAAAAAAAAAAATTAACAGCAAAATAGATATTTTCCAAAACCTCTGATGAAGTGAGCTAAAGCCAAAGAGAGCTTGCTAGTTCTTTCTTGTTAATTCTAGATACAAGTCTATCATTATTGGAGAATGTGGTTGAGGAGTCATAAGGTAAGCAGAAGAATAATTCATATAACTGTGTGAAGCCAATCACCCATTTATTGCTCATGCCTGCTTCTGGCAACTAGACATCAGTACAGATGGACATTGCGATATGGTCCATATTGAAATAAAAAAGACTACATAATTGGAAGTAGTTGATGGAGAAGCTATCTTCTCTCTGTCAAAACAAGACTAGGAGCAGACCGTGCAGTGACTATAAATTGTTAATACAGTAGGATCCCTTTATCTGCTGATTCACTTATGCACGATCTGAAAATACTAAAAATCTTGAATAAAAATACTTACAAATATAGATTTTTGGAAGATGTAATCATCAGACCAGCCATTACGTCATATAGATAACCTACCACAGTTTTGCCTGGTCTCCTGGCAGCTTGCGGCAGCTTCCCACCAGAGCAGCATTGTTGTTTTTAAAGTCAGAGCTGGATTGGCTTGCGAGACAGGAGGAAGGGTGCTGACATTAAGCCAAACTGACTCCTGCAAGAGGTTTCTTACCTCCCATCCTTCCAGGTAGAGCGGAGTCTTGGGTCCAACAGACTGTGTTAGCCATAATCCATGCTTTTCACTATCGACATGGAGGCTTTGAACTGACTCACTGTGAACACGGGGGGTCCTATGGTAGAAAAAAAAATAGTATCCAGCTGAGTAAAAATACAAGAAGAATAACAGTAACAAAATATAATTTAAATAATATTTTGGATGAATTTAAAATGCATATAAAGAATGGATTTGTAATACTAAATTCAATTGACTGTGAACCAAAAGAACTGTGGACTAAAATCAGAAATATTATCAGGGAAGAATTTTTTTAAAAAGACAATTCCCATAGTCAAAAGAAAAGAAAAGCCTAGATTAGGGGTCTCCAAGGTACGCCCCACAGGCTACATCCAGCCCGTCTGGCCTTTTTATCTGGCCTGTTTGTGTGTACGGGCACAACCTTGGGCACGAGTGCTGGTGGGGAGGTGTTTTTTTGGCCCTCAAAAATATCACAAATATATTATGTGTCCCTCCGCGTGAAAAGTTTGGAGACCCCTGGCCTAAATGGATGATATTTGGCGGAACGCCTGCTCCCACCAAGCTCTGCCTGGATCACCCGTGCGAGTTAGGAGGTGAGGCTGAGGAGCCTGATGCCGAGAGAGGCCCGGAAGGAGAAAACACAAAACTGGGCCTTCTCGGCGGTGGCTCCTCGCCTGTGGAACAACCTCCCTCCAGAGATTCGCGCGGCCCCTATGCTGGGAATCTTTAAAACCCAATTAAAAACATGGTTATACATCCAGGCCTTCCCTCCAGTTAATACGTGATCTCTCTTCTTATTTTCCTTTATTTTATTATCCCTCCATTTTATTATAATTGTAACGATTGAATGGTTATGTACTTTTCTGTGTTTTATTATCCTATATTGTAAGCCGCCTAGAGTGGACGAGTCGCCTAGATAGGCGGGGTATAAATAAAATAAATAAATAAATAAATAAACAAATAAACAAACAAATAAAAAAGATGATGATGATGACGACGACGATGACAACTGAGGAATCTCTCAAAATGATTAACAACAGACAAGAAGCAAAACTAAGAGGGAAAAGAAAAGAGTCAGAATCATAAATGTAACATTTCATTGAGTGACATGTAGAGAGAAATAGAATTATTACAATAATCAATGCAAAGAAATAGAAGAGGACAAAAAGAAAGGGGAAAACAAGAGATGCCTTCCATAAAATCCAAGAAATCAAAAGAGAAATTAGGTTAATAATAGATTAACAGTAATAATTTTGGGCTGTCAATTCCAACTTTTGGCGACCATTTCAAGGGTTTTCTAGGTAGAAAATATACAAAAATGGTTTGCCATTACCTTCTTCTAGGGATGTCCTGGAATGGTGCAGCTTGTCCATAACTATGCTGGCTGGCTCTACTTCCAGGAGGCACTGTGGTGAATCAAACTGCTAGCCTTTGGCTCCACAGCCAGGTATCTAAACCACTGAGCTATCCAGCCAGCTAACTCTAGATACGAATGCTGAAATATCAACAGAGGAACATACTATCTGACCGAGATAAAATTAGGAGAAGTTGGAAAAAATATACAGAGGAGATGCAAGGATGACAGATTCCTTTGAAGGAAAATAATGTAACAAAGAACCTACAATTTTAGAAAGTGAAGTAAAAGCCACTCTTAAAGCATTTTGAAGAAATTATTCACCAGGCTACAGAGATGGAAATTTTAAACAAGAATATGGCAACAAATATGGAAAATATGCAATTAAACCAAGGACATAAAACTGTCAATATACAGCCCAGGCTGCAAGAAAGGAGATGCCTAAGTATGCAGTCACTATAGAACCATTAGAAATTTATGGTTACTAAGGGTGTGTGACTTAGACAGGTGTATTTGGAGCGATCTGGGTCACATTACTGTATCTTTGATTCCATATATTTTATCTCACACTTGAGCAGTCTTTTCATTTGCACAGAGTATGTTTCTTTTCCCATGAGAATGATCCAGACTGCACTTCAGACTGCCCCATTTCCTCCACTTTACAATTATTGGCACCCCTTCCCCTCTTTTCCCCCCACCTTTTGTTGCCACTGTCACTCCATGGACCATGGTGGCTTCCCTTCTTTTTTTTGTTTCATTTAGTAAATGGCATAGTGCTAGAGCAATACTGTACATCAGCCTACAATGGATACTCCCTTTATATCTGAAATACCACTGCATCACTTTGTAGAGTATTTTTTTTATTTAAAAAGTAAGAAGAGGAAGATGGAGGAGAGTGTTTCTCCATTATCCTTTCTACTGTCACAGCCCACTGCTTACATCACCTAAGAGAACGCTGTCCCCACCAATATTTGGGAGTGAATTCAGCAACCACACAAGTTGGAGAAAGGGATAATCAGGAGCACTTCCAAACAGACCAAAACAGTGTAGCCCTGTGCCAGAAAGAAATAGAACAGCTCACAAAAGGGGCAGGATGGATTGCTCTTACTTGAAAGACGTGTGGCTGCCAGAAAATAGGGCAAACCAAACTGTGTCAAAATTGAACCAAAGAGTGATCTCTATGATTGTCTGATCTCACCCTAAGAATTACTTCTGTGTCTATAGATATAGGATGTGTTGTAGCCTAGAAGACGGGTGATTCGAAAAGGGTCTTCTTGAGCTCTTGCAGAGAAAGCTAAGTCTCTATGTACATATCAGCCGCACGGCTATGTGTATTTGGGTCACTTTACAATCACAAACTTATTGGGCTGTGAAACTCTCAATGGCTTCATTCTCAGGCTAAACCCATTGAAACGTAGTTGCAGAAGAGCTTCCCATGAAAAAAGAGGGCAAAATAGTGACCATGTGCTTTGTTTCATATCTCACCTTCTGCAAGAGAGCAGCACTTGTTTTTTTTTTTTTTTTTTAAATGATATTAGGACTGCAGGCCAGTATTAAATAGCATGGCAACAATCCTGGAAAAAAGCTGACCAACAACCAGATAGCAAGGTAATCTTACCTAGAGGAAAGGGTAAACTTTCTACTTTCTGCTTGCATGGGGCAACAAAAACTAGGTTGTGAAATAGCTTGGAGGTCATAATTCTGGTGGATCTCAAACTGTAAAATGTCAGTTCCACCATTTTATTAACATGAATTCTTCACAGCACATACAGCCTCTAATACAGCACCCAAAGGTAAAGGTTCCCCTTGACAATTGAGTCCAGTCGTGTCTCACTCTAGAGGCCAGTGCTCATCCCCATTTGTAAGCCAAAGAACCATAGACACTTTCTGTGGTCACGGGGCCAGCATGACTAGACACGGAACGTTTCCATCAAGGTGGTATCTATTCATTTACTTGCATTTTCATGCTTTGAAACTGCTAGGTTGGCAGGAGCTGGGACAAGCAACTGGAGCTCACCCCATTGCGTGGATTCGAACCACTGACCTTACTGATTTTCCTTACACAAGTCTAAGTAGCCAAGAGGATTCTGGCCATGGTGTTTTTAATCCTTCAGTCTGTTTATGTTCTGAAAGAATTTAATTTTATGGATTGTATCCATAAAATCTAACCTGATATAGAGCAGGTTAGAAATATTTTAATCAACAAGATAGAAAGGTTGAACTACTGTTTTCTTTCCCATTTATTTCATAGTGGCCATGCCACTTTAGAAGGTCAATCCTATGGCATGTTTACTCAGAGCTTAAATCCCACTGGGATCAGCAACATTTAATTCCAGCTAAGCATATATAGCAGGGGTGGGAAGCTCTGTTGTTTCCAAGAACCAGTTTGTTCCTTGGGACCCATTCAGTTCTCTGGATACTGTAATCTTCAAAGTGCATCCCTATGGTTCCTCGATGCCCATTTTAGAGGGAATGATGGGGAAAGCAAAATCTGGAAGTAACTTTTTGCTCAAAATTATTTTTCCTCAGTAAGTGCGGTAAGGTATAACTATAGTTACATTAGGATTGTAGCATAATGGAGGAAGAACATCTCATGGTTTAATTGCTGGCTTGTATTATTGCTTTGTGCTTTGTTGTGAATGTCATGGTGATGATAACGTGCACAGGAGCAAGGTGCGATTTACACAGGAGCAGGGTATGAGGTAATACAGCCTTGTTGTATTAGGATCTTCACGGCTATGGCAGTGGTTAAACTGCAGTACAGTACTGCAATGAAGACTCTATTCAAGACCTTCCTTCCAAAGTCAGTAAACTGTGTGCCCTGCTCGGGGGGGGGGGAGGCATGTGCAGCTTGCATAACAACATTGTCAACCTCCCAGAGAAAGCTTGACACACTGTGGGGCGATATATAAGCAGCATGCTTTTATGTTTGAAAAGTGCAGGAAAATAATATCCTTTTCCCTCAAGAATGTCCCACAAGCACTCTTCTCATCTTTAGCAGTAAAACACTACATTTACTGTATTAGTAATGTCCTAGTAAATAATTGGTTGCCCTTTCACCACACTTAAACTCTGACTGAGATGGGGACATAGCCATTAAGCCTCCGTTCATTCTAGCAGCCTGTGACGGATTCCATACAAAATGTCATGAGCCATGGTGTGGACAGTTTTGGTGGAGCAAAATGCATCAAGCGATGTTTTACATAAACTAATTTAAATTAGATAAAAATGATATGTCACTGGAGATCAGTAATTCCTGCATATGTTACTCGAAAGTAAGGGAAGGGAGTAAAAGATGAGTGGTGGGAAGGAGGCGATGCCAAATGGAATCATTCTGAGTTGCGAATCATGATGCACTGTTCTGACTTTTTATGTTCTGTATTCTGAGTAGAGATGGGCATGGAACACTTCATGCCGTGTCGTCTTGTGGGTGCGGCACCACAGGTGTCATGTGTTCCCTACTCATGATTCCCACTGGCTCTCCCACTCACCAGCCAGCTCACACTGCTCATTCCCTCTTCATCACGTGATCTTCCAGTCTCAGCAAAAGCCTAGACTTTTCTTCTCTGTCTCCTCCAGCAGCTGCCCACTCACAGATGCTGCAGGAATTCCTGCCCTGCCTCCTCGTCTGAGTGGGCATCTGCTGGAGGAGGACGAGAGTGGATGTCCATGCTCCTGCTGGGACTGGAAAATTGTGCAATGGGGAGGGAATGAACAGCGTGCACTGGCTGGTGAGTGGAGTAGCTGGGGGCGGGCAGTGAACATGCAGCAGCCATGGTGCCACACTGATCACTTAAGATGACCCAGCATGAAGTGCTTCATGCCCATCTCTAACTCTGAGACGGTGAGGTACCTTTTCCATGTTATTTTTCTATTTCTATTGAAATGTTATTCAGAAATATAGTTTCTGGCTTGTCTGCAAACAACACCTGGTACACATGCTCCTTCTCTGGCTACTCCTGAACCATATCGGGGGACACTTGCAACTCTTCTTCCCTCACTCCAGGCTCCTGGCATCCAGCCAAAACATTCACGAACTCCTCCTGTGGATCTTTCCCGGCTGCACATATCAGAATCCTGCCCCATCTGGGAGATTTCTGAGACAGTTCAGTTGGGGTTTCAGCTGCTTCACCCCACTCCTCAGGTAAAGTCTCACTTGTGCTGTAGGCTCTCGGATGCACCTTATCCCCCTCCTTTCACTCTTGCTCTCGGGTTGGGGACACATCTGGCCTATAAACCATTAAAGGATCAGCAGAGACAAGACTTGGAAAGAAGGAAGGAACTGATGAGGGGGGCTGGAATGCAACTTGCACTGCAACCGGCATGAACGGGGAGCCCCCAAATCAATTCACAGCCCCTGTGTGGGCACTGTTTGCGAATTCACTTGTAATACAAGCTGTGAATCCAATCGCAGCAAAGCTGAATCATTCCGATCCACCTCTCCAATGTAGCCACAGCCTTTGCCACCCAGAGGTGGGCAAGGCAGCACCACAAATCAATCTATCCTTGTGATTTGTTTAACTGTGGAATTCACTCTTGAAAACAAACTAATTTCCTTTTAGCTCCATACATTATCAACCAAGTATCAGAATGACATAAATAATTTTACCTAGATTTTATTCTTTTTTATGTAAGTGAACAGAGTACAGAAGATGGATTCTACTTTTCAATATGCTCTCACAAAGAACATGCAACACCAGTTATTAAATACCTCAACAGAGTGTGCTGTCAAAGCAAAGCAAGTCTGACATGCAGCTAATTAAAAGAAGGTCATAAACATCTATTGCACGGTGTGACAGAGATCATCTGGGAAACTTGCTATTTGACAGGTCTGGTTCCAACTTTAGTTGTATTTACAGATTAAGAGAAACACCAAAGGACAGATATGTTCTTCAAAGTAGACTGAAACAAATTTGATAAGTTTGCCTATTAACATGCACATTTAATATTTGTCATTATTTGTCTTTGATGGTCTCTGCAGCATAAGATTGCCAAGTACAGTCTCACTGTCATCGGTTTGATGAGTTGTCTTTCCCGCTTGAGTGTAAATGTTACTCAAGACAATCTGCTCCTCTTGGTCTGCTCGTGTTCTCCTTGCAGCTCCACCAAAGAAAACAGCTGTGTGGACCCTCTTTCTTGGAACTGTAGGCCAAAATATGCTGGGATAGCAGAGCTGGCCAAACTGAAGGCTCGATCCTCTTGCTGGAACAAGTTATTCCGGGGCCTGATAGTCTCACCAAATGCCAATCACAGGCTGATGATCAGTTTACTGTTCTCCGTAGAAGGAAAAGAAAAATGCTTCCAAGTTTTAAAAAAAGAAGAGACATTTCTTTAGGATTATACAGTACGTCACTTTGGGAAGCTTGTAATTAATGTTTGTGGTATGTGTATGTACATGCTTGTAGTAAATGTTATGCTGAAGCCCCTTGACTATGAAGCCCTTAGTTCTAGATGATAACACCACCTCCTTTGGGCTGCAGAGCTGAAGGGGACCCTACGGATCATCAAGTTATAGATTCACAGAATAGTGAAGTTGGAAAGGGCCTACAAGGCCATCAAGTCCAACCCCCCTACTCAACACAGGGATACAAATAAAATGTCATTGAGTCCAAATCCTATCAAGGAGGCCCAGTGGGGAATTGAACTCTTATTGTAAGCCGCCCAGAGACCTCTGGGTAGTTTGGGCGGCATATAAATTGAATAAATAAATAAATAAATAAATAAATAAATAAATAAATAAATAAATAAATAAACTCCCAACCTCTGGCTTCACAGCCAGATACCTAAGCCACTGAGCTGACCAAACGTTCATCTTACTTGTTGAGCTATTCACTCATAAGGGGATAGTCTTCTGCCCTTAGATATGGCCCGAGGGCCTGTGTCACTGGTGTTTGGCTGAAGCTAAGAAATCATGGGTGTAATCAGTACGTGGATGGGAAATTGTATGAGAAAACCATGTTACTTTGAGTTTTGCTTCATCTGCAATATAATTTGGATTTTGACACTGAACAGATCTGTGGTTTTGCTTACCGTTGTTACATACAGCACTGATGTTACCTGTCTGTCATGGGTTTGGAGGGAAAGTTCCAGCCTATGGGGAGTGGAAGGCGGGACATCAGGAGGAGGGGCTGTACTGTATATATATGTGGAGCGTGTGAGGAGAAGCTGGAGAAGAGCTGAGAGAAGAAGCTTGAGTGGGAGTCTGTGTGTCAGACAGGGTACTACTGTGTGTCAGTCAGTACCAACCTGATAGGTTCAGGTGTCTGTATGGTTAGCCAGAACTGATAGGTTCAGGGTCTGTGCTTCAAGTTAAGTGTTCTGTGTGAACCAAACTGTGTGTATGTATGATTGAGACTAAGCCACGTTACTGTATCTTATTCACTTGATCCTTTTATTTTTCCATGTGTGTTGTTTAAATAAACCTTGTTCTTTTATTTGTTAAAAATCCATCCCTGGTCTGTGTGACTTCTTATAGGGAATGGTTGGTGGCAGCTTAGTGAAACTGTGGCATATCCCAGTAGGTCTGGGTTTGTCACATTGATTGGTGTCCAGCGTGTGGGATACGACTGGTCCAGTTGTCCAGTGGTACAGCAAAGCCTTGGCAAGTGTGCCCAGAGCAAGGGGGGTCTAGTCAGGGACAATCTGAGGGCGCGTAGGTAATCTTCCAGGTGTACCTCACGGGGAGGTGCGCTAGTGGAAGAACGTGCCAACTGGGGGCTAGATTAGGGAGCTCTGAGGCAACCTGTTTTGGAGGGAAAAAGGCTGAGGCAAAACTGTAAAGTAGAAGTGATTTAGCCTGCCTGCTGAGAGGCCTAGCAGAGGGGGGTAGACTCTGGCTCGCAACTGTTGCAAGTTAGTGCTGAAGAACAGCAGTAATCTATAGAAAGCTGGTTCTGAGGCAAAAGAAAAAAAAAGTGGTCGCTTTATTTTGAGGCTTGACTTTTGAAAGCAGCCTGTTCTGGGGGGGGGATTATGCCCTTGACTCGAAGCCAAATGGCAGAAATGGGTGAAGTGAAAGACCCCCAGGCTGACCAAGGTTCTGAGGATGAATTTGGCTCAGTGCAGGGTGACAGCACGGGAGAACAGAACCCAGAACTCAGGAAAATGCTCATAGCCCAACAGCATGAACTGAGGATGAGGCAATTTGAAGTGGAGGAAAGATTAGAGAGAGAAAAAAGGGAGGAAAGGGAAAGGGAGAAACAGAGACAATTTGAATTGGAATTGCAGAGAGAGAAAATGGCGTTTGAGTTAAGAAAATTGGAACTGATGAATCAGAACAATAATAACAATAGGGATTCTGAGGGAGGCCAATTGTCTAAAGCTGACCTGAAGAAATTCCCTGTGTACCACAAGGGAGATTGTCCTGAAGTGTTCTTTTCCCTAGTGGAAAGAGCGTTTGTGGACTTCTCAGTAAGGGAAACTGAGAAGATGACCATCATGCGATCTTTAATCAGTGGCAGCCTTGCAGAAGTCTATGCAGAGATGCCAGAGGAACTGATGAAAGATTTTGCAGAGTTTAAAAAACTGGTGTTTGCAAGACATGGGATAAATGCGGAACAGCTGAGGCAAAGATTCAGGTCAATCACCAAGAAACCAGAGCAGACTTTTACCCAAGTGGGGGCCCAATTGGTGAGGCTGCTAGAGAAATGGCTATCTCAGGAGGGGACAGAGACCTTTCAGCAGCTCAAAGACTTGATAGCGCTGGAACAGTTCTATTCAGTCCTACATGGGGAACTGAAATTCCAGGTGAGGGAAAGGAAACCGAAATCTGTGGCAGAAGCAGCCGAGATCGCAGATTTTATTTCCCAAATAAGAAAGCCCTTGGGTGAGGGGAAATCGATGGGGAAACCTAAAGAAACCTACAGCAAGTACTCTCAGGGACCAGGGAAAAGCCAGCAAGGGGGAGGGGCCCATGGTGAAGGGAAGCCCTCAGACATGAAACCAAGACCTCAGATTTTGGAGGGAAAACCAAAACAAGATGAGAAAGACTCAAAATATAGCAGAAAATGTTATTTCTGTCAGGGAAAGGGCCATCTAATCTCAGAGTGTGAGAAATTAAAGCAGCTAAAAGGAATTGTGCCTCAGGATTCGAGTGGAACCAAGCCAAAAGCTGTGTTCTGTGTCCAGAAAGAGCAAAGCTCCTTGTCACTGAGGGAGCCTGTTGCCATGGCTACTCAATCTGGAACAGTTACATCTGCTGATCAGGCTGAGGAAAATGGTCCTCTTGTGGAGGTCAAGCGCTGCTTGCTCGTGAGAACAGATTCTCAGTTGTTTGAAACAGCAGGGGTGGACGTAGGAATACTTGACCATCAGTATCGGGGGCTGAGGGACACTTGTTCCCAGGTGACCCTGTGCCATCCAGATATTATTCCTAGGGAATATATAATCCCAAATGAGAGCATGAAGGTGGCAGGGATTGAGGGGCAGGTGATCTCACTGCCAGTAGCGGAGGTACCTGTGAACTTTCAAGGCTGGAGGGGAGTTTGGCGGCTAGCGATTTCATCGACTCTGCCAGCAGCCGTGCTCGTGGGAAATGACCTGGCTGAACATGTGAAACGGGTGCTAGTGATTGCACGCTCACAAGCCACCACGGGGACAGTTCAGGGGGGTAATGATGAGCCAGAGACGGAAGCAGAGGGGAGTTCAGAAGCTGTGGTGGAAACCTTAACCACAGACAGCCGATTTGGCCAAGAGCAAAAGGCAGACGCCACTCTCCAAAAGTGTTTTGAACAGGTGACTGACGCCCAGCTAACACCTGAAACCCCAGTGAGATTTCTAGAGAAAAAGGGGATTTTGTATAGAGAGACCCTGAGGAATATCTCAAAAGGGGGAGATGGGATCCGAAGTCAGCTAGTGGTACCTGAAAAGTATCGCCCCATGATCTTACAAAGGGGGCACTCTGACATGTTTGCTGCGCACTTAGGGGTGAACAAAACACAGCAGAGAATCACACAGAATTTTTACTGGCCTGACATAGGGAAGCAGATCAAAGAGTTCTGTAAACAATGTGATGTGTGTCAAAGGCAGGGGAATAACCGCGACAGGACCAAAGCAAAGTTGTGCCCTTTGCCTGTGATTGACACTCCGTTCAAATGCATAGGGGTGGATATTGTGGGACCTTTGCCCAAGGCCACAAAGAGGGGGAACAGGTTCATTCTCACCATTGTGGACCATGCCACGAGGTACCCTGAAGCCATACCCTTGACTAACATTGAAACTAACACAGTGGCAGATGCCTTGGTGGGGTATATGTCCAGGATGGGATTTGCCTCAGAAATAATCACAGATTTGGGAGCATCGTTCACATCGAAGCTCATGAAACGCTTATGGCAAATCTGTGGAATTAAGCACAAGGAAACCACTGCCTATCACCCTGAAAGTAATGGGTTAACTGAGAAGTTCAATGGGACTCTAATGCGCATGATTAGGGCTTACTTGGCAGAGAATCCAAACAATTGGGACCAGAAGCTGCAATCCCTTTTGTTTGCTTATCGATCAGTGCCACAAGCCAGTACCGGGTTCAGTCCGTTTGAACTTTTATTTGGGAGAAGGGTGAAAGGACCCCTTGATTTGATCAAACAAAATTGGGAGCAGATCACCCAGGATGACCCACAAGACGTTGTGACATACATAGACACCTTGATGAATGACCTAAAGAGAAACCTAGAGCTGGCAGCAGAAAACCTGCAAGCTCAGAAGGTCAAACAGAAAACATGGTATGACCACAAAGCTAGAGAGAGGCACTTTGACCCAGGGGAGGAAGTGCTTTGGCTTAGGCCCTGCAGAGAGAACAAACTGCAGCTCAAATGGGCAGGACCATATAGGGTCATTTCCAAGATGTCAGACCTGAACTACCTTATAGAGCAGGAGGAGAACCAAGCAAGGAGGGTGGTTCATGTGAATGCCCTAAAACCCTACTACAGAGGGGAACAGAGGGTTTTATTTGCGATAAAAGCAGCTGAGAGTGAGGAAGCTGAATTACCCTTCTGGGAGGGTAGAGGGGAAGTAAAATACAACCCAGAGGAGGTAAAGATCAGTCCTGCACTCACCCAAGACCAGCAGCAAGAACTAAAAATGCTGCTCATTAAATATCAACAGGTGTTTTCCAACAAGCCGGGGATAGTGAAGGGAGTGATGCATCGGATCCACACAGGGGATGCACCCCCGCAGGCAGTATCCCCATACCGAGTAACGGGACCCTATAGGGACAAGGTGCGGAAGGAGCTGGACGAGATGCTTAGGGAGAACATAATCGTCCCCTCTTCTAGTCCTTGGTCCTCTCCGATAGTCCTAGTGGACAAGCCTGATGGGAGCATTAGGTTTTGTGTAGATTACAGGAAATTAAACCGCGTAACCACTCCTGATGCCTACCCAATGCCCAGGCTAGACAACCTGATTGAAACCATAGGGGGTTGTCGGTTCATCTCATCATTGGACCTGGTAAAGGGATATTGGCAATTAAGAATTGATCCCAGGGATCAAGAAAAGACCGCCTTTTGCAGCCCTTTTGGTCTCTATGAGTTTCGAGTCCTGAGCTTTGGTCTCAGAAATGCACCAGCCACATTCCAAAGGCTGATGGACCAGACCTTAGCAGGGCTCAGTGACTTTACTGTGGCCTACATTGACGACATAGGGATCTTCAGTAATACCTGGGAAGATCACCTGAAACACCTGGAGTTAGTGCTGCAGAGGTTAAGTGCAGCAGGGCTAACAGTAAAGGCGAGCAAGTGTCAGCTGGGTAGCCCAGAAATAAAATACTTGGGTCACATAGTAGGGGGAGGAGTGATAAAACCCCTCGAGGCCAAGATAGAAGCAGTTCGTGATTGGCCCAGACCCAACACCAAGAAAAAAGTCAAATCATTTCTTGGGTTGGTGGGCTACTACAGAAAGTTCATCCCGAGGTTTAGCGAGATTGCGGCTCCGCTGACCGATCTGACGAGGAAGAAGGCTGATGACCGCATCCCGTGGACCAGCGACTGTGAGGAGGCGTTCCAGAGGTTGAAGCAGGCGCTCATCAACTATCCAGTGCTGCGTGCTCCAGACTTCGACCGGGAGTTCATCATCTACACCGATGCGTCTAACAGCGGGGTAGGAGCAGTTCTTTGCCAGGAGGATGAGAATGGTGACCAGCATCCAGTGTCCTACCTGAGTAGGAAACTCCAGAAAGGTGAGAGACATTTGGCAACCGTGGAGAAGGAGTGCCTGGCCATAGTCTACGCGATCCAGAAGGCCAAGCCTTACATCTGGGGAAGACATTTTATTCTGTGCACTGACCATTCACCACTGCAATGGTTAAAGACAATGAAAACCCAGAATAGTAAACTTATGAGGTGGGCTTTAAACCTGCAAGACTATGACTTTGAAGTGAAGGTGGTCAGAGGGTCAGTGAACTGTGTTGCTGACGCCTTGTCAAGAAGACCTGAAGAATGAAGACGGCGAAAGAAACATGGACTATGTATATATTTTGATGACAAAAAGTCAAATGTGTCTGTTTATTAAACATGTTGGTTTGTATGAATAAAGGTAACTTGATGTATTGTTAATGGTAAATGTTTAGATGCCTAATAGAGTGTAAGTATAAGTAAGTATGGCATTGTATGTTATTATATGACTGGTTTTGTTTGTTTTGGGTCCAGGTTGTTTTTTGGTGAAAAGCACCTTAGCTTTCCCCCTACAAAACAACTTATAAAGAGGGGAGGTGTTACATACAGCACTGATGTTACCTGTCTGTCATGGGTTTGGAGGGAAAGTTCCAGCCTATGGGGAGTGGAAGGCGGGACATCAGGAGGAGGGGCTGTACTGTATATATATGTGGAGCGTGTGAGGAGAAGCTGGAGAAGAGCTGAGAGAAGAAGCTTGAGTGGGAGTCTGTGTGTCAGACAGGGTACTACTGTGTGTCAGTCAGTACCAACCTGATAGGTTCAGGTGTCTGTATGGTTAGCCAGAACTGATAGGTTCAGGGTCTGTGCTTCAAGTTAAGTGTTCTGTGTGAACCAAACTGTGTGTATGTATGATTGAGACTAAGCCACGTTACTGTATCTTATTCACTTGATCCTTTTATTTTTCCATGTGTGTTGTTTAAATAAACCTTGTTCTTTTATTTGTTAAAAATCCATCCCTGGTCTGTGTGACTTCTTATAGGGAATGGTTGGTGGCAGCTTAGTGAAACTGTGGCATATCCCAGTAGGTCTGGGTTTGTCACAACCGTCTCACATCTTAATTTGAATTTTAGACATAGAGTAGCAAAAGCAAGGCTTTAAGCTGCTTCTGTTTTACATCACTCAGTTCATAAGTTTATTTCTAGTTCCATTATAGAGCAACACAGAACCTTCAAACTATGGCTTTTTATATGCTCATTTGGCAGCACCAAAGAAACTTTGTTGCATTTATATACTACCCATCTAGTGGCAAGCCACTCCTCTGAACGGTTTCATAAGCAGGCTTGAGTTTGATTGAGACATATCACAAACCATAGCTTAGCTGAACAAACCATGACTTAGTGTTACTTCACCTAAAACTGTAGTTTTCCGTGAACTAAAAAGATCACAAGTGTTGGGGCCTGGGTTACCCTAAGTGACTAATACCCATAATTGGGGAGAAAATATTGAAGGCTTGATGTCAAAGTAAATTGAGTTGACTGGGGCTAATGGAACAGAAGGTAAAGAATTCAGAAAGAGTACAGTGAAGATGTAAGGCGGTCAAATAATAACTATATGGGTTAATAGATGTATGATATGAATAAAGACTGCTGGACTTTTGTGCTATTTTGAGTATGAGCTAAATACGCTTCAGCACTGGGATGAACCTCTGTCCCCAAACAATATCAGAAGAAAGAAAATAAATGGTGGGCCAGAAAGATAAAGATAGGCATTTATTCGACACTGGTGAGTCATCAACCTACCTACCTTCCTTCCTTCCTTTTTGGCTAATAAACAATTCTATTCAATCTGCAGATTTAAATGGGTACCTTATCCTTCCACTGTTATAGAAATGATGCAACATCTGAATCAGCCAGCAACACCAACAGAATACATTTGAAAACAAGCAAAGAAATTTCATCTGCTACATGTTTTGTTTCTTGGAACCTTATCTCATCTGACCTCTTTTGGTTAAATATAATAAATAAGAAATTAATCTACCTATAATCTCCTCTGCAACCCAAAGTGGATTCTACATAGACACACAAATTTTAGTGGGGTCAGATTACTGAAAAAAATTATTGCAGGATAGCTGTTAGTATAGCTGGCAGGAAGCACTTATTTCAAATGAGTATGAGTGAGCATGGGCTGATGAATATTTAACTAAACTTATATACTATAATAGAGCAATGATTAATGCAAATTTAAGATTTCTAGAAAAAACTGTGTTTATTAATCATGAGAATACAGTATGAGGTTTGATGCTGATATATATCCAATTATTATTTTCTCATACAATTTTATTGCTGGTTTCCACATATGTGTCTGTTAAAGATATTTTGGAAATTTAACAACAGCAGAAATAAATATTTTTAAAAGGAAACAAACAGAAAGAAACAATAATGCTAATCACAATGCAACATCCCCAGTAGTTTCTCTTCCCATAAAACATAGTACCGGGTGGTTCTTTATGAAGATCTTCTATTAAGCAGGCACTATAGAGGCATATTGGAGAATCTGAGACCATATCCTAGCCTCTGGAGTAACAACTCAACAGGAAAGTTTGGACAGAATAGAGGTACTGGGCTGGCAGTTCTCTTAAGGGGTGGGTGAAGCCACCTGTTCCTGTGTTAGTACTGTAGTCTTAAGTGCAACCTTCATAGAAGTAGCTCCTGATGGGGGCCCCAGTAAGTTAATGACATTGCAATACTGGACATGTCTACTTATAAATACCGTATTTCTCCATGTATAAGACCCCCCCAATGTATAAGACGACCCCCGATTTTGACCCTTGTGGCAGCCGGAGGCAGAGGTGAAGGAGTGGCCGTGCTCAGCTGCCCCTCGGAGTAAGTCTCATTGGATTCCACCACAGGGCTCACTTCCAGGAAGGTAGGCAGTGGTTTGCAGCTTGGAGGGTTGTTATCTTGCAGTTTTATTGACATATACTATAGTTTAGTGACCCAGTATACCTGAATGGAAAGGTTAATTGAAAAAGCCTATGTTTCTTCTACAGCACCTCATTTTTGTTTTTCATTTCAAAACGAAGACTTCCATAGTTTGTTCTCTCTTTTGTGGGGCTGAGTTCTTGCCAATGGCAAACAGAAGAGCATTCTGCGACAGTACACCTGTGTTGGGGAGATAACAACGCCTTGTTTTCCATTTGGGGATTTTAGCAAAATCTTCAAAGAAAAATCAAATTTATTAAATTGATATAAAAAACAGGAGTATTCTTCTTCCAACACTGAGAGGAATCCGTAGTTCGGGCCTAAAAGAAGCTTTGTTTTGAACCAGGTAGAGAACATGTATGGGAGAAAGGAGACATCCTGGTTCGGGCTGTGTGAAATATTACTGGATGTTAAGGATGATAATGTAGTTTTGCTCTTGTAACAAAGGAATCTGTTCATGGATTTGAATTTAAATGATGAGCGATTATAAGGAGCTGCTCTTGAACTTGCCGATGTTTTAAACATTTGCCTGAAAGACTGAAAGGCAACTCGGCTTCTATCTGTTGCCTGCCTGACCTAGGCCTCCTGTGAGGAAGCCAGTTGGAACGCAGGATACTGCAACATTTTGCCAAGGATTTTTGTTTAATTTCCTATTTGGACTGTCCGAGGTTACTAGGATTAAGTCATCCTTAAGCACACTTAACTAGACATAATGAAGCTGGTGTTTGGGTTAAAAATTCTATTGTTGCTATGGGAGAAACAAAAATTGTAAACATTCCCTCTTGTCTGAATAATTACTCTGCCTCTTGAGCATAATTACAAGCTACTGTGAGATACCAAAGAAACATTAAGACCAAGGATGGACAAATGCCACCTGTGGTCAGCTTGTACCTCCCCAGGGCCACCAACGCCACCCCCCCAGCCCTATTAGACTCCGTCTGTCCCTCAATTCACCACATGTGGCCATAAAAACAGCCAGTTATATCCCCAGGAACCTCTAGGGGGTGCAGTTTACCATTCTCAACCTACCCAAGCTCTTCTCAGGCTGAAGGATGGGGCCCCAAACCAGAGGTGATATTAAATGATGGGAAGTCACGGCTGGTTTTGCAAAAAACAAAAGGGTTGGAATGGGAAATAGCAGCTCCTCAAGGCTGGGGATGTAAGTGGTCAGTTGTACTGTAATTTGTTTGAGAGAGAGCAGGGAGGGACTGGGAAGTGAAAATGGAAGATGTAGTGTGTGGTATTCCTTGGGGGGAAAAAGGACAGATGTAGCTGGACGTGCCCCGGACGATACCCAGTCGTGATTTGGGCTCTTCTTGCACACCTCTTGTAACAGTTTTAGACATGGATGGGCAACTCATGGTCCATGGTGACACGACTGCCCACTCACTGTATGCTGCTGACAATTGTAAACAAACAAACAAACAAACAAACCCATCTTCTGACCTTCATTTCTGGAAGGGAAGAGGCTCTGCTCTGTAGCTTGGAGGGTGGGGGACTCAGACATCCTTGTACACCACAGAGAATTCCCACAGTTGCCACAGGCTTTGGCAGTGGTCTTGCAACCCTGGGCAAATTCCAGTTGTCCACCATAGAACCGCCATTCCCTAAAGAATACTTTTCCTAGTTTTATAGACCTGGAAATCTAATACTGTATGGAAGAAATTCCTCCGGACCTTGGAGCCACCCAAAAGCCAGTTCTGAAGGGGTTCCCAGCCCTGTGCTATATAGTTCTGGTCGTTGCAATGGAAAGAGATCTACTCTTCTGCCAGCAGAGGCCGAGCATTGAATCCTGCCCCAACTCTCCAAGACAACCCATTTGGTTTGGGTCAGATCAGAAGTACAGTATTTACCCTCTAACCTGTTCATTTATGCTGATTTTGAAATGCCCTTAGTATTTCTCTCAGTGATTGAAAATGGGTTTCCACAGCTTTCTTATACAATTTGCCTTGCTCAGGAGGGTTTCCTCCTCCCCGCCCTGTGCCATTGGCCTCAGGTTCCTGCGATGTCATTTAATGCTATTGAAGTTGCTGATGATTCCATAAGGCAGTGACTAACCATGTGACATCATCAGGGTTGTGAATATAAAAAAAACACATGGGCCACACAAGAGACATTAAAACAGCACATGGGAGGAAGTGAGGTCAGTGACAACAAGGACAAAGAAGGAGGAAAACACCACTGAGCAAGAGGAGCGGAAGTGAAACGGAAGAGCACCAGGCACTATCCAAACCCTGCTGCTTGACCTGACTTTTTATAGTTGCTTTGGTTGCACCAAGGAGGCTACTTGTGAAGAAGAAGATCAAAAACAGAGAATATTGGCTCTTCTACACTACCATTTTCTAATCCTTGACTGCCCTGCATTTCTTTTTCTTATACTTTTGGCACAAAAGATTCTTGAAACCCCTCCTACAAATGTAAAGGCGACTCGTCCTGTACATTTTATTAGTCACAGACCTTTATAAACTGGGTTGGATAAATTTTAAACACTTGGTCATTTAGCCCCTTAAAAGCCCCGCACCCCACCACACCCTGCTCCATTCCTGCCGAGGATGGTTGCTTTCCTGAGACCCCGTTGTCTGTTTTTGGAGTCCCTCTTCAAAAGTGCCCATGATTTCAGGACTCTTTCAAACCAGGGGCAGGCACAATAGAGTGCCATGGGGACTTAAATAATTCATTTGGGTTGAGAGGACCATCATGAGGACCATTGTGAGGGAACGGTCCTCCTCCTTTCTTTCCCAGGATTTTTAAAGGATTGAAAGGAGAACGAAAAGAAAAGACTTCCCCTGTGGGAAGTGCCTCTACAGAGCCAATTTATCCTCTTATTAAGGGGGTGGGGTGGAATACAAAATGGCCGCCACTTTCTCTTTTGTCAATAAGAGTGGTTGTTTCAGTTTAACTCTAATCTGCACCTTCATACAGGTGCCTAGGGATAGCATACTTATTTCCAATCCTCTTTGTGGGTGCACTGAAACGGCAACAATGGCCCATCCGTTATTTACTTCAGACAGTTTTAGCACAATGTGTTTGTCATCCTATCCTACTAAAAGCTTTAGCAATAAGGTTGGCTTTCTTCCACAGGTCCCCTCACTGGTCTGGAAAGCATATAAACCTCTTGCGAGCAGCTTTATGAACTTGACTTGCCATATATTCCTGCTTGAGCGTGACAATGTCATCCTCTCTCTAGGGCTTATTTTCAGATTAGGTCTTATTTCTGAGGAAACAGGTACAAGAGTTAACTAAAATTATTATACTTTAACACTGAGACGGAAAAGACTGGTGAATCCCAGAAAAAATATTTAACCAGTGATTTTTGGAGGTGTAGAGCCATGATAATCACGGGGATTAGTTCCAAGCCCCCTGTGGATGCTGGAAATAGTGGATAAATGAAGCACTCGGTGGAAAGAAGGAACCCTGGCCCAGTCTTGCCAAATGACTCCGTTTCCTGCCCTCATGTTCACCAGTGAGCCTTCCCTGAAATCAGCAACTGCCTCCTTCCCTGCTCCCCCCCCCCCCATGCAGCTTCTCCATTTTATGCAGAGCTTCACTCAGAAATCTCAGGCCATGAATTTGTTTGAATGCAGCATAGTCTCTGGTTCCATTTTAGTGTTCAGTCCTGGTAATACACCTTGGGAATATGTATTTCTGGGTGTTCTCTTATTTATTGTTTCCAGGCAGTAAATAAGTAAATAAGTGAAATGGTGAGGATTGATCCTGTGGATATGGCAGGTTGTACTGTATTTCAGTTTTGATCTAGTAATAAGAACCATGGAGTCTACATTATTCACTGATTCATTGTCTAATGCAAGTTCATCCAAAATTCCATCATCAGCAATTTCAGTTTTTAAGGCTCATTCAGTCATATCCTTTTGCCCAGGTGGGGAATCCAAACAGATAAAAGCTGAACTGAAATGGGCAAAAGGTCAACCATAAACATCTGTTTAGAACAGTGGTCCCCAACCTTTCTGGAACCTCGGACTGGTTGGGGAAGCGGGGCCTGTGTGGGGGGGGCCAGGGGCACCCCCTGTGCGCATGCATGCGTGGGCATGTTCACAGGTGGGCATGGCATGTTCACGGGTGGGAGTGGCACACTCACATCCATGCTCAGGTGGGCATGGCACGCTTGCTGGTGAGTGGGGCATTCTCATGCACGCATGCGTGCAACGGCCACCTGAGAACATGCCACACCCACCCACGAGTGCACCATGCCCACCATGTGTGTGGACAGGGGGTGGGCGATCTGTCTCCGCAGCCCGGTCCTGCAAAGCCCATGAACCAGGACTGAGCCGCAGACCGGGGGGGTTGGGGACCCCTAGTTTAGAACAAATGTCAAGCTCCAGGTAATTATAAGAAATACCATTCTAAATGTCTGGTGGGAATATGAGAGCTTTCCTGTGGCTGCTTCTAGGTTGTGGAATGCCACCCCTTGGGGGGGTTGTTGGCCCCCTCTTGTCCTTCCAATGACACATGAAGATGAAAATGTTTAGACAGGCTTTTAACAAAGTTGAGCAATTCTCATGTACTGGACAATCTTATTATTTTATATGTGTCTTTAAGGGGTTTTAAACAGTTTTAACTAATTGCTTTGATGACTGTTGTTTAGTCTTTTTTTTTTAGGGTTACAATATATTGTGGCTCTAATTGGTTCTAGAGATGGGCACAAACCACTGGTTTGTTTCCGGGCTGAATAGCTGATCCGCTGTTCATCACCCTGCCCTCTCTAGCGGGTTTCCATTCAGCTGCAGCACCCGGAAGAGGCAGAGTGGGGCGCTGCTACTGAAGGGGCACCCATTGGAGGGGGCAGGGTGCCGAACCGTGGACCAGCTGTTCAGCTAGGAAATGAACCGTGCTGAACCGTCAAACCAGCAGTTTGTGCCCATCTCTAGTTGGTTCATTATTTGAATAACTAACTTGTGAGTCTCCTTCGGTCCCTCAATTGGGAGAAACATAGCATGCAAATGAAAATCAGATAGATAGACAGACAGACAGACAGACAGACAGACAGACAGACAGACAGATAAATAGATAGATAGATCTTTTTACTTTAGGAGGAAATTATCATGTGGAACAAAACAGTGGTTTTACCATTGGTTTCCTTGAATTTTACAGAACAGTGACACAAAAGATGAGTGCTTTTGAATTTGCTACACTAAAATGATTACCTCACTTGGTGAGGTAAGCATATGATGAGTGGTAAGCATGTGAAATCCCCCCAGAGTATCATCCTGTGATGAATTTACATGAGTAGTTTGAAACTAGGAGGAAGGATATTTACAGGAGTTGATCAGGATCCATTACTACAGAAACAGATTAAAAATGGTATTCTATACACAAAAGCTTTTCTGTACGGAATATTATTTTAAATCTGTTTTTCTAGTAATGGAGTCCAATCATTTTATGTAAGCCTTAAGTCTGATTCACCTTTGAGGCTGCTCCTAACTGTGGAATTGAAAAGAAAAACACTGTCAAGTCCCATTGTGAAAGAAATGTACCATGCTTATGCTTATCAACAAATGTATAGGTTTTTTAAAAAAATCATAGACCATTTGTTCGAAAGTAGCCTAAATGAAATACAAGACAACTTTAGAAAGATCTATGGAGTCCCTTTTCATTGCATATATGGATTGGCAACATGGCATGTTGAAAAATAACCCTGACAATTATTGTGTGTTTGAGTGAGAAGTGGTTAACTGAAGAAAAAAAGGAGCCAGCTTCTGGGATTTTCTCCCATGAAGTGTCACTTTGTGAATGGTAATAAGCACAAGAGGGTATCCTGCGTAGATCATCTTGACTGCTGCCATGGGTGTTGTCAACATTCAGGCTGCTCTTTGCTATGCAAAGCTTGGCATCCTTTTTCCTCCTGGCAGTGCAGGGACAATATTCTGCAGCAACATTGGGCCATTTCCTGGCTTTTTGAATCATCGGTACAGAAGAACAATATCCCACATTCATAAACCAGAGGGTTTTTGAAGAATTGAATAGAAACTCATTGGCAGGTGGCCATGTTCAACCATTCCTTGAACATCTCACATGCCTGAAAAGTCCTGCTAGGGTTGCCATAACTCCAAAGCCACCTAATGACTCATTAGAACAATAACAAAAAAGCAATATGTTTGTAGCACAACTAGTGTCCCATTCTTTAAATATCAAGAAATAATAATGATCTAGGCAGACAATCATGTCAACCAGTAACAAGTAGCAAATTCCTATTTTAAAAATATTCCAGGAACTATTCGTCTTGTGCTGAACATATTATGTTCAAAACAGAATGTTGCAGGATCATATTGATTAAAACATTAAGAATGAAGAAGTGTGTGTATGTGTGTGTGTGTGTGTGTGTGTGTTGGGGGGGAGTGTGGTCTTTGGATCGCTAGTAGCAGCAAGAACCAGAAACAGACTGAAGGCATTTTTACTGACAGGCATGAGCTAAATCCAACCTTTTTTGTTCATTCAAGAATGGACTTTTTTCATAGGCATCCTTCAGTCTTGAGAGACTATGGTAACCTGCTTTGTATCGAGGAGTGTCCTCTCCAGAGCATGAAGCCTGTGTAAAGTAATATGGAGGATAGGCTGTTACCCAAGCAGCAGATTCCCCCTCTCCATGTTGCTGAAATGGTCCAATGGAAAGGCAAGAGCCAATACAACTGGTTCCAGCAACGTCGCAGGAGTTGACAGAACGACACAAACTGCCTTGGGGACTCCAGTTCTGGATTTTGCCTCTAGGTTAACTCCTGAAGCCTTTTCCATGAGTGGATATAGCCACAAGGTAGTGGAGGTTTGAAATCGGAGTTTTCCTTCTCCTAGATGGGTTGCCTTCCATGGCTGACGAGCCCCACCTACCTGGCCAGCTCTCGAATAGTGCGGAAGTATGATCCAACCCTTAAAACTTTCTTGCCTCACAGGTGTATGCAATGCTAATTGGCTTTCCTATTTACCATATTAGGGTCAGAGATAGAATCAGAGAATTTGAGAATTTCGCAGGCCTAATGATGCGCAGTCCTGGGACACCCGCATTTAAAGCAGGAAGCCCCACCCCCTAGGCCATGCAGTGGGGGAGACCAAAAGAAAGCCCAGCAAAAAAAAACCCTCATCAAAATGTCCGTGCAAACATACCTGGCCTTCAGCCTCAGCCCAGCTTCCCAGGGAAAAGGGCCCAGGGTCCTGGGACACCTGCATTTAAAGCAGGAAGCTCTACCCCCTAGGCCCCACTCCCTAGGCCATGCGGTGGGGGAGACCAAAAGAAAGCCCAGCCAAAAAAAAAAACCCTCCTCAGCATGAATACGTTATCTTACAAGCAGCTCTGGAAAACACTAAGGCAAGCAGAGGTTTGTAGAAAGGACCCCTGCTGCCTAATTTATCAGATCAAGTCCTAGATTGTCAACCATCTCAACCCACTCCCTTCCCCACTCCCAAGGACTTTGACGAGCCTTACAAGCACACAGCCTAGAGAGAAGAGTGGCCGGCAGGTCTATGGATGGCTGATTTCTTTTTTCTTGGCAATGACGCAATCCTTGCATTTGGGAAAGATAATAAGCACAGATGTACAGAGCTAAATTGCAATTACTGATTCAAAAGTCACTGCTAGGAAAACGAAGGCAATATCACATGAATCTTCCCAAAGGGAGGATGTAGCAAGTGCTGTAGCAGTAATTAACGAGGAGTCTTAACATTAATAGATCCTAATGGATGTAACAGAAATCTAATGCATACCCCTGTTTTATGAGCAAATTCTATTGATTTCAGCAAGCCCATTCATATTGTACTTTGGTATAAGGGGGGGGTCTGCATTGGCTTTGGAAAAAAGTGTCTAAATAAAGGGGACCAGAGATGTATTCTCAAAGGCTTTCACAACCGGGATCTGATGGTTGTTGTGGGTTTTTCGGGCTCTTTGGCCATGTTCTGGACGTTATTCTTCCTGACGTTTCACCAGTCTCTGTGGCCGGCATCTTCGGAGGACTGGAGTAGGAACTCTGTGGAAACATCAGGAACAACAACCTTCAGAACACGGCCAAAGAGCCCGAAAAACCCACAACAACCATTGGGACCAAGGATGTTTGTACCTTGCCAGAGTAGTTGTAGGGTGGTTCAAGAAGCCCCCAGATGCAATCAGGTCACTTGGCTCTCCCCTGCTGAAGTTTGATCTGGCATTTCGGAGGTGGTGGTGTCAAAATGCTTAGATTTCAACCAAAATACTTAGCATCAATTGCTGTCACCAAAGAAGGAAGCTCCAGAGGAGATGGAGATTGACAGCTGAAGCCCCACTTGAAAGCCAAAACCTCTCCTGGAAGTTCTAATTGCAGAGCCCCGGGGAGGCTCAGATCTACCTGCCCCCCAGATGCTCTTTATTCCCCATACACCCAAGAATGGCTGCTTTGCATCCAGGTATGGATAGGGGTGGTGCCTCACTTAACGGCAATAATCCGTTCCAGGAAAATCGCCATTAAGCGAAAACATCGAAAATCGAAAATAAAAACCCCACTGAAACACATTGAAAACCTTTCAATGCTTTCCAATGGGCTTAAAACTCACCGTCCAGTGAAGATCCTCCATAGGGCAGCCATTTTCACTGCCTGTATAGCGAGGAATCCGTCCCTAAACACAGCGGGGAGCCATTTTAATTACCCGGTGGCCATTTTGAAACCGCCGATCAGCTGTTTAAAAATCATCGTTTTGAGAAGAATCGGTTCCCGAAGCAGGGAACCGATCATTGCAAAGTGAAATTCCCCCATTCAGACCATTGTTTTGCAATCGCAATTGCGATCGCAAAAAGATCGTCATAAAGTGGAATCGTCATAATGCGGGGCAATCGTAAAGCGAGGCACCACTGTACTTAGTAAACTGGCTGCATTTCTGAAACTTCTGGCTTTTTCAAATTAGGTAGCTATATTCGATCTTTATTATATTTAGGAAGGAGTGATTGTGTGTATGTGGGATGGATAACAGACTCTCTTGTGGGCAACTCAAGCTACAGCTAGGGTCTATCTTTTTCCTCCATTCCACTGCCATCTTCAACTTTCTTCCATTATGTCATGCCTGCTGGCCTTTATTTGCAGAACCATCTGTTTTTTTCTTACTGTGGGCATTGAGCATGCAGCACTCTTAATATGGACTAGGTAGTGAACGGGCAAGCCAAACTATAGACTGAGCATGCTAAGGGGACCTCTTCCATGCCTTGAACTCAACTTTTTCTTGACAGGGAGGAAGAAATGAAGGAAAATGGTACAAACTGCTTACAAACTGAAGGTCCACCACATCCCAAAGCTGATCACACTGCTTAGAGCGTCCACTCCCAATCCCAGGTCATAGCCGTTTATTTTCCACATGTATGTATGTGTTTTTTTTCTCTCCCAAGCCAGAAACATACATACAAACATCTTTGAAAGGTTAGAAAAAAACAAAACAGGCTTACTTTAAAGAAAGTAATAGAGTGACAATACTCCAGAAAGGGTCATTTTGCTATCTGTCTCCAGGAAATTTGCATATAATTTTGTAAGCCACATTCAAAGTGTTTCTGCATTATAGAAGCACAAAGCCACTGTGTTTGTCCGAGCCTTAAGTGCTTTCACTAAACATTCCCTCAGGATTTGTGAGGCAAGGCTCCTGACACAAGTCTTCAAAGGGGAAATCACCTTCAGGTCTGAGGCAATCTGAATTTTTGGCCCTGTTGGCTCTCAGGAAGAGAACTTCTTAACTCGTTCCTGGCCAAACAGGCATAGGTGTTAGCAAACAAATCCTGTGTCTGGTTGTAAAACTATTTTAAAGATATTTTTAAAAGAGTGGAGAACAAATATTCACTTGTTTAAGCTGTGAAATTACTGTTTGTTTGTTTGTTTGTTTGTTTTTGCTAACTCAATGCTAGCAGAGCTTTGGTGTCTATATTGTGCCATAGTTCCAACTACCCACCTTTCTTGTCACTCTACAATTGTCTGGTAATTAAAAACAAACAAACAAACTCCAAAGATGCTATGTGCCATGAAGTCAATTCTGATGTGCGGAGACTATATAAGTCAATGACCTCAAAATACCATATCATTAACAGCTCTGCTCAGACCTTGCAAACCAACAACATTTCATGTTAGGTTGTTTTCTCTTCTGACTGCCCCTACCCTTCCTAGCAAAGTGGTATCTTCCAGCAAGTTCTGCTCAGGTCTTGGAAAGTAAGCGCTATGGCTTTCTTTATTGAGACCATCTGTTTCATATGAGGTCTTCCTCTTTTCCTGCTACCCCACATTTTTATGTGCATGCTAGGATAGCCCCAGTTTACTCATTTTTGCTCTAGTGAGAGTACAGGCTTGACTTGACTGAGCACCCACCTACTTGCCTTTTTGGTGGTCTGTGGGATCCGTAAGGCTTTCCTCCAACACCACATTTTAAATGAGTTGTTTTTTGTCCGTGTCTTCCCTGTCTTTCCCTCACACGATATGGATGAGGTCTCTCTTTTTTTTAATCCAAATCTGAAGTGGAAACCTTTTGGAGAACATGCACTCTGCATGTTCGTACAGCTTTTGGTTCACTATGGCTTTCCCCCCTCAGCTTGCATACTCCAAAGAAAGGTTTTGGACATTGGAACATAGCTCTCTAGACTGCATTCTGCAGAGCAGGTATAGCAACAAACAGGTTGCGAGGTTGAAGGTTTGTATCTTTCTCCATTATATGTGTTATACCTACTCGCACCATTGCTTTACCATTTCATTAAGTCCAAAACAGCGCTTCAAAATATCTTGGCAGAGATGGATTACAACTACATCTCAGCTGTTCTTGCTTCTGTCCTCTCCTAGCAACCAGAGTACAAACCGTGTGCTCATTTCTGGGATTGGGATCCTTTAGCACTAGATAATTCTACATGAGGGAAGTTTCTGTTAAAATGTGTGTATAGTGTGTATGTACACCTAAACTTCTGTTTTAAAAAGTCGGGGAATCAATTGTTTTTTTTTTAAACATACCAGACAACCCTCTGGTTTATGGATGTGGGGTATTGTGCTTCTTTGTCCAAGATTCAGAGTGTCAGGAAAGGACAGCCTGGATAACACCCATGGCAGCACTCGGGATGGTCTACAGGAAACCATCTTGTGCTCATTATCATTCACATTTGTTGAAAAACAGCAGTGATTATTGCTTTGTGTTTGGGTGAGAAGCGGTTAAGTGGTGAAAAAAGGAGTCAGCTCCTGGAATTTTCCTTTGCTTGTGTCACTTTGTGAATGGTAGTGAGCACAAGAGGGAATCCTGTAGACCATCCTGACCTCTGCCATGGGTGTTGTCAACATTCAGGCTGCCTTTTGCTATGTAAAGTTTAGCATCCTTTTCCCTGCTGGCAACATGGGCATGATATTGTGCAGCAATATTGTACCATTTCCTGGCATTTTGAATTATGGATACAGAAGCACAATATCCTACATGCCTGAAGTGGAGGTTTGTTTGGAGAACTGATCAATATGTACAAAACCGAGAAGTAAAATGAGACCTAGCAGAGAGATGATGAAGTAGGAACAAGAAACTGGGAGAAGATCATTTCAGTTTTTGTGTTGGTCTGAGACCAACATTCCCTCTAATTTTCAGCCCTGCTGGGTGGGAGTCTGTCTTCCCCGTGTGAGGTTCACTTGCGGGCTGGAAATGATCACTGTGGGTGTGTGGAGGAGAAGTGCTGTGAGGAGGGGGGACAGAGTTGTGTGCGTTCACACAGCGGTGCACCTTAGAGGGAACTTTGCCTGAGACAGAACAGCCAGCCCTATAACAAATTATGCTAAGAAATTATACTGTTTCTATTAAGGTGAGAGTTACAGTACTCCTGGATTTTACAAGTATTATGTCATAGAAAACAAAGGCAATGCATGTGCAGGGTCTTTTGGTGGATGACATGATCCGGTCTTGCCTTGCCTGTGATAACCTGTAAGCATCTGCATGGCATTCACAGTTGGCGAACTACATATATATTTTGAGCAAGGCTACCCATAATTGAATTGGGGGAACGGGACGGCGGAAGAAATCTAAATTTGACACTGACAGTGCTGCCTGATGTAGGAGCAAAAAATTGCTCCATCAAATTTATCCATGTAATTTATAAGATGTATGATTCAGGGATGTGTGCAGGTCCAACAACTTGGTCCATGCCTGAATAAATGACATGGAGATCAAAGCTGATCTACCTTGTGCCATCTTGGTTACATTCCAGCCCAGTCTTTGTCCAGGTCGTAATAGCATTTGTGTGTTTCCAGTTCTCTGTGAAAACTCTCTTCCTGAAGACAGGAAGACACAAATGGCAAAGACCAGGTCATAGACTGAATGGAGCAGGCAAGACAAAAGGGACACCCATAGCACTCTGTACTTGTGGGCACTTTGGTGGACTTTCATCCCCAACTCTTTTTTTATCAGTTGCCAGGATAAAACCTCCCTCATCTGAGTAAGAGATGTTAAAAGGGGAATGGGCACGGTCATATGTGTTACCTTCCTAAAAAGGTAATGTAGGAAGACTTACCTCTCTACACTTTCTTGGTTTTCTTAGGGAGTCTGTGCACATCCTCAGTATGAATGCAGTAACAACAACAACAACAACAACAACAACAACAACAACAACAACAACAACAACAACAACAACAACCGACGACGACGATGACGATGATGATGATGCCATCATGTGGATTCCAATTTATGGCAACCCTTCCCAGGGTTTTCTAGGTATCAAGTACTGAGAAGTGATTTACCATTTCCATCTTCTGAGGATGCTCTGGGACTGTGTAGCATGTCCGAGGCCACACAGGCTGGCTTTTCCCCTACAAGACACATTGAGGAATCATACTCCCAGCTTCTTACCCAGCTCACTGAACTATCCAGTCAGGATGAATGCAATCGAGTGCCTCAGATGTATTATTGTGATGTATTGTACATTTTAAAAACTTTGAATGGGCAGAGTAAATTAAAGGGGTCAATATTTGGCTACTAGATTTTTCCACTGGAATGCTCCATTAGCTTTCTCAGTACTTAGAAGTGCAACTAGTTTAATTAACGGCTTTCTCTTTGAAATACTCTGCGCATCCTCTCAGCTGCCATAGGACCTTATTTATTTATTTATTTATTTATTTATTTATTTATTTATTTATTTATTTATTTATTGGACTGGACTTATATACCGCCCCATAGCGCTACAAGCACTCTCCGGGCGGTTTACAATTTTTTAATTATACAGGCTACACATTGCCACCCAGCAAGCTGGGTACTCATTTTACCGACCTCGGAAGGATGGAAGGCTGAGTCAACCTTGAGCCGGCTACCTGGGATTTGAACCCCAGGTCGTGAGCACAGTTTTAGCTGCAGTACAGCGTTTTAACCACTACGCCACGAGGCTCTTATAGGTTACTCTTATAGGTTATAAGGTAACCTAGAGTAACCTTCTAGGTTACTCTCCTCCATATTTTGTTCCATGACTCTGGGCACAATTTTCTTTATAAAAAACAGGATTTATTAAACATGATGTCAAATTAGTGTCAGAAACATCATCGAACAATATAGAACTTTTTCTCTTTTATACCCAAATTAGAGTCAGTCTTTTTTCTATCATTATGAACTACTTTCTGCCCTTGTATCCCAGTGGAGTAGCCTTTCCCACTTGCTTTCTTGGACTGACAACTTGAGGTGAGTCAAACAAGAGGGTTCAACAAGGATGGCTTATAGTAACACTTCAGGAGTGAGGTTGATAATCTTCCTACTCCCTCTCTTTTCTGCCAAGCGAGGTGATTGACAGGCCTTCTCCTGGTATTTGAGCCAAGTCCAAACTGAGGGTTCTTTCTCTTCTCTTTCCCAAAACACCATTCTTCTCTTTCTTTCTTCCTTCTGACTTCTTTCTCTTTCCCCCACAAAAGAGGGTTTTTGATTCACAGCTTGTGTTATGTTTGAAATCACAGTCAGTGCTCACACACTGGCTGCGGATTGATTCGGGAGTTCACTGTTCAAACTGGATGCAATGTGATTCACATTCTAACCCACAGTTGCCCCGTCCTTCCTTCCTTCCTTCCTTCCTTCCTTCCTTCCTTCCTTCCTTCCTTCCTTCCTTCCTTCCTTCCTTCCTTCCTTCCTTCCTTCCTTCCTTCCTTCCTTCCTTCCTCCCTCCCTCCCTTCCTTCCTTCCTTCCTTCCTTCCTTCCTTCCTCTGATCCCACCTCTGTTGTTCATTCTTTCTTCCAATCTTTCCTCTGCCAATCTCAAAATACTTCACCCATTTTATATGCAGAGTGAAATCTCAGTTGCATGAATTATTTTACCCTCCAACACTGAAATTTGTGTGGATTTTTTGCACACTTTTACCCAGTGACTGAAATCCTGTTGCTTAGGGTAGTTCGTCACAATTTAAATTAATTAATGAATTAATGGAATTTACAGAGAAGTTGATTCACCAAATCCCCACTGATTCAATGGCCTTACTCTAGCTGCAATGTACTAACCACGCTAAGCAACAGGATTTCAGCCATTGTGTGCATACTTTTAGATACAATATGTGCGTTTTTGAAACTTAAATGCAGCTCTGTCTATATCCCTCCCACAATGCACTGCAGGCTCCAGACATGGAAGGCTTTACGAGGCAAGCTTCTACTTTGTTCTGGTGCCAGTCTCCAGGGAGACAAAATCAGGATTTCCATACTGAAATGTGAAAATTCATTCCTATTCCAAGCTTTCATGCAGAGATATTTTCAAGAGCATGCAAGGTCTGCAAGCTATGATAAGTGTCTGTGCAAAGCTTGACTCAGTTTTCTTCCATTCTAAACAACTTCCGCAGCAAATTGCAGCGTATAAAACTGGCAATGCATGCAGGAAAAGGCCTATATCTTGTCACCTTTGTTCTTGAGTTCTGCTTCAAATGCTTACTGGCATGCACAATAAAGAATGAGCCAAAAAGCACTGGAAAACCCCATGTGTGGGGTTGAGGCACTCACAGAGCAGCCTGCCTGGAAGGAGATGTCCAGATTTCAGGAACACTTTGATGTAAAGCCTACTGCCAATGCAGAACTCAAGTTCTGCTTAGGGTTTCAGTAGGCCCGGGGAAAGTAGCCCAGTTTGCTCTTTTGCTTTAACAGCAGGGTTGTCTACAGACACCTCCAGGGGAAACTATTCATCATATAGAGTAGCCTCTTGCAACCGCTGGGCTTGCTAGGTGGGAATGATAGTAATTCTGCTCAGACACACTTGAAAGGCACTCACCTTGTCACCTGCTAATGTCAGCAAAGCACAGCTGCTGTTAGAGGCACCTGAGCACTTTCTTCTCCCTTTAAATTTGTCAACCTGGTTCTGAGATTGCTTGGCCATCTAGTGCTGTGTTGACTTCACCAGTGACTTCCACTCCATGCCAATCTTGGAAAATGCCCCATGCATCACCTTTTCTTCATGGATAGGCCCTGATGCCTTTAACAATGGCATGGCAGGCAGATGTCTGACAACCAACTTTCCACAGCACTTCATACTGTCCCCATATGGCTGGCTCTAACTTCAGAGTGTGGGTGGAAAGGACAAATATATTGCGATTGCAGATATTATTGGGACGGCTCTGCTCCTGAGTGTGAAGGACCACAACAGGTTCTGTGGTCAGAAGTTAAACTGTTTGTACAGCCTAATTCGACATGCATAACTCAGGGCTTTAGGTATCTGGCTATGGAGCGAGAAGTCGGGAGTTCGATTCCCCACTGTGCTTCTTGCGAGTAGAGCCAGACTGTGTTGCCTTGGGCAAGCTGCACAGTTCTAGGGTGCCTTCAAAGGAAGGAAGTGGCAAGTCACTTCTCTACCTGGAAAACCTCAAAAAAGGGTTGCCATAAGTCAGAACTGACTTGACAGCACATGATCATTTAATTATTATTTACATAATTTAATAGGGATTCAGTGGGAATTATTCTCTAGGGAGTTTGTATAGGGCTGCAGCTATAAGAAAACTCAACGAGAGGACTCCAGTTCCACAGCATCTACCTGATCACTGAAATATGCATATATTTCTCTGCAACCCTGCTTTCTTATTTTCACATATTCATTATTTTTATATTCCTTGCTTTCCTGCCAGATAAGTTCTAAAGGAAGCTGTCAATGGAGAGAGAGAGAGAGAGAGAGAGAGAGAGAGAGAGAGAAGCATTTATTAAAGAAAACATACAGACATTACTCCAAATACAGTAGTTCAATTCCCCCTTATTGTGGCTGGCACAATGCTGCTTCCCCCAAGCAGAATTCTGATGAAATATAAATTTGTAATTCTTGTCACACTGCACCCTGTAGTCATAAATATATTCCTAATGTCAAGAGTCACACTAACATTGTGAGTGAATTCTGCGAGACAGGGAAAGGGGTGTGGCACTCAAAAAAATAAAAAAAAGGGAACACTGACAAGATTTGTGGGCAAGTTTAGTACCAAAACAGCAACTGGTACATCACTTACACATAAACAGGAACAATGCGCTTAGTACAAGAGATACATGTTAGAAGATATGTACACACATACTGTTGCAGGCAAATATAGCAACTCAGATATTTAAGACTGAAATCTCTTTCAAAGGTTGTAATTTGACACATATTTACTTGGGGAAAAGACCTGTTAGACTTTGTGGGACATAATTGTGGGTAAACATGAAGAAATCTTGTTGCATACAGCAGATACTTCAGCTTGGGAGCCACAGAACCAACATTAAGGTCTCCCTTCTCTAAATGGCTCGCAGTATGCCCTTCAGAAAAACCTCTCAGATCACAAATGTCACCACTGCAAAAAGACAATGCGGTCCAAAGCATGGGTAGCCAGATGCAAGTCTCACTGAATTCAATGGTGCTTACTCATAAGTAAGTTTCTTGGGGATGGAGTTACATATATCTTAGCCATCTTAGCTTTCAGATAAGACCTACTCTATATAGGGTGCCATGCTATGGCCCAGCCTTACAAGATCAGGACAAAACAAGAGCTGCAGATCGCTTTGTAAACTGACAAGCAGTGCAAAGTAAACAACACTTATGCAAGACTGGGGCTGATAGCTTACTTTGCTTTCTGTTTTATTTAAGTATCTTTGACATTCCAACTTTCATCTTTCCCTTCATCCACTGAGTTGGAGCAAATGGCATAGGAATTGCCATAATTTACTGCACAATTTTCTGTATTTTGCTATATTCAATGGGATATTGCCCTGTGATGGTTGGATAGCTCAGTGAGCTAGGTATCTGGGAGCCTGATTCCCCATCATGCCTCCAGGGAACCAGCCTGCGTGGCCTTGCGCAAGCTGCACGCACAGTCCCAGGATGTGCCCCCAGAAGAAGAGAACGGTGAAGCACTCCTGAGCCCTCTCTATCTGGAAAACCCTAAAAAGGACGGCCATATGTCTGAATTGACTTGAAGGCACATGATGATGATTATTAAATAAATGTGTACAGAGAAACTGTGATTATGTGTGCGCGTGCACATGGCCTGTGCACATTCTTCCTTTGAAGAACTGGGGCATTACATCCAGTCCACAGTTGCCCCAGCTGTAACCCTCAAACAGCAACCACTGCTTCCTGCGCCTCGCCTGACTTCCATCTAGGAAAGGCGTCCCTGGCGAAATCCATCCTGCCGAGAACTTTTGGGCTTTACATCTAAGAGTAACTTAATCTATGATTAATAATTAATAATTAATGATTAGTAATCTATGATGATTTTAAGTGGTTTATCAAAGTGTCGCCTGTCGCCTGTGTGATTCTACAGATTTCTGAACCTAGATTCTCCCCCCCCCCCGGGATCCACCTACTGTACCACATTTCCACTGACCAGGCTTCTGCGGGCTTCCCACACAGTGAACAACAAGCCTAGATGTCACCGTTTTTTGGCACCCGTGCGCCCATCCTCGCAGTCTCCCCCTTTGGTGGTTTGGGTGTGTGTGTGTGGTTTCTTCCCCCTGAACAGACACGGGGAGCTGGAGGGCGAGGGGGCCAAAAGGTGCCCGCGAGGCCCTTGGCCTGCCTGAAGCGAGCCGCCCCAGGGGGCAAGACACGCGGGGCCCGAGGGTCCACGCGCGGAAGGCAGAACGCCCCCTTCGGGCTGCCACGGGCACCCTCCCCTCCTCTCCGCGGGGCCGCGGCGCCCCTCCACAACTTGCCCGCAACTTCCTGCTCGCCCTCGGGCTGGGGTGGGTGCGCGAGCGCGCGCGCGCGGGGAACGAGACCAAGAGTGTGCCCGGGTGTGGGAGGCGCGGCGCCCTCCACCCCCACCCCCCGCCCGGCCCGCGCAAACGAGCCCCCGAAGGCAGGCGAGTCAAGCGGGCGCCCCGGGGCGGGGCGGGGCTTCCCAGGCATCTCCCGCGGCGGGGTTTCCCACCCCCCCCCGCGCGTCCCGACCCCGCCTGTCCCTCCGCAGCGGGGCTCGGGCCGCCTCCCCCCCCCCGGAGCGCTGCTGCGCGGGCGACAGAGGGCGCCAGGCGGGGTTGCGCGCGCGCCGGCAGGGGTGTGTGTGTCGAGGGAGGGTTGCGGGAGGAGGAGGAGGAGGGGGGCCCTTTTAAGGCGCCGGAGGAGGAGGAGGGGGAGGAGGAGGGGGCTCCGCGCGCGGGGCGGCGGGACGCTTCGCCCTGGCTCGGCTTCCGCCGCTCGCCGCCCGCGTTTCCTCTCGGGCTCCCCTCTCGCAGGCGTCGGAAGCGGAGCTGCTGCTGCTGCTGCTGCTGCTGCCTTGCCTTGCCTGCCGCGGCGAGGGAGTCGCGAGCGAGCCAGCAAAGAAGGAAGGGAGGAAGGCGGAGCTGGTCGCCTCCTTCGCCGCCAGCGAGGAGCCTTCTTCCCCCGTCCAGTTCCGTCCAGTCCCGCCCGGGGGTCGGTCCTGCGAAGGCGCGCCAGGCGGACGAGGAGCGCCGCGCCAGGGAGTCAGTCCGGTAAGAGGAGGAGGCGTCCGCGGCGTCGGGCTGGACTCGGGCCGGCAGGCAGGCAGAAGGAGAAAGAGAGAGCCCCGCTCGGGACGGCGCTCCTGGCTTTCTCCATGCGGGTGTGTGTGTGTGTGTGTGTGTGTTTGTGTGTGGGGGTCTCTGGGGGGGGTCGGTTTGTTTCCCTCCCTGCCCGGCCACCCCTCGCGCTTGGGGGCAGGATGGCTTCACTCCCCGAAGTTGACTCGAGCGGCCCCCCCTCCCCGGACGCGGACTTTGCCGGGGACTTTGCTCCAGGAAGAGAGAAAGAACGAGGGAAAAGGGAAGGGGCGAGCGAGCGAACGTGCGAACGCGCGCGCCCTTGTCCCGGGCTCAGGGCGCGGGAGTGCCGGCGGTGCCGAGTTGGCTGTGGGTGCGGACCCTCCGGGCGGGGTCGCCGCCTTGGGACGCCCCGAGAGCCATCCCCCGAAGGCTCCTGCCACACGACTCGCGCGTTTTCTCTCTCCCTCGCTTCCCCGGGGGTCTTTTTTTTTTTTTTTTTGCAAGCCCCGGGACGGGGCGCGGGCGCTCGGCGCGCCTTGGCCGCGAACTTCCCCGCGTGCCGGCGCGACTCGGGCGGCTGGCGACAGACCCCGCCTGGGAGGAAGCGGGCGGGCGGGGGGGAAAGGCCCCTGGTCCCGGGCAAGGTGCGCGATCCCGGGCAGGGCGATCCGCTCCTGGGTAGCCTCTACCTAGGAAAGCCCGGAAAGGGTCGCCAGCCGTGGGAATGGCCTCGGCAGGCGCGCAGTTGCTCCTGTTGGGAGATAAAAGGGGGAGCGCCTGTTTTGCTTTGGGTTGTAGGCGAAAGGGTTTCGTTTTCTTCCTTCTCTACGCCTGCCTGTTTGGTGCCTCCACGACGGTGCGAGTTGTTCAGGGTTTTGAAAGGAATATTGCGGTGGAAATTCTGCACGGGGCTTGTCTTTAGGGTGGTTAATATTTGACTAGCGTGGATACACAAATGCAGAAATATGAAGTTGCTGCCCTTTTAAAAACGAGAGACCCCGGGTGCTGTTCTCAACCTTGTTGCCTGGAAATTCTTTTCCGCCTTTTCTCATCCTTGAATATTGCCAAGACTGAGAACCCGGTCATCCAGATGTATCTCTCGATTAAAAGGAAACATTTGTGGGGGGGCAAATTTACAGATTTTGAAGGAGACCCCGATGGTACCTTTGCTGAAAATTGTTACTTGTCAGAATTGGTGGTGTATTTACCTTTCTGGAAAGGTTTCTGACATTTGGAGTTTCTTGGGAAGTGACGGGTTAAGATAGCCCACTTATCCTTTTCAAATGACTGTACAAACAAATTTAAGTATAGAATAAGTGGTGAAGTTAATATTTTGCATCTGAAATAACACGGACTGAGTGCTTCCAAACACAGTTTTAGTGTGTAGTTGTCCAGCCTCTTGCACACAGTTTTTTTAGGGTGGGTGTGCAACAGTCAGATGTTGCTGTCTTCCATTTGTAACTGTCTGGGTTTTTCTTACCACTTTTACCCATCTTTTTATTTCTTCTCAGAGAAAATTGGTTCAGGGGAAAAATATGGCATAGCAGTACCATGCCGTATGTATGGTTGGGGGCTCCAGAATTTGGCACTCTTGTTTCTTAAGCAACTGCTCTTGTTAGTTTATGCTACAGCTAAATAACTTTGTCTTTCTCTGTCGGTTTGAGGAATAGCTTACACCCTCTAGCCTAACTACATCTTGTTACTTGCAAGTCACACTGATTCCAGGGGGCATCCACCGGCAGGTTACTCAGCTTAAGATGATAGCTGTGGAACCTGGTCCTGCTGTGATGAGTGAGGATCGCTCCCAAATCAGAGCCCCTGGGATTGTGACATGATTTATTTATTTAATCATGAGCAAGCAAACGAATGTTGGATCATAATGTAGATGCACTGAGCCTTGCCATTAATGAGCTGGTCACCCCAGGTAGTGTGTTAAAATGCTGTTGTCTCTACTCTAACCACGAAAGGTGGAGTTGAGTGTCTTCATTTTTGCTCAGCTGTCTCCTGTTGAGAGAGAATGTCCTGGGAGCTTGTTAATACCTCCATTTCTGTTGCCATATTTTTCTCAGCTTGTTCTTTTGCTTAAAAACCAGCCTGTTTGTCCTGTGTAATTAATTACCAGACATGCCAATTCATTTTTGAAACAAACAAGGCTGGAGAAAAGACAGACAGATTTGTCCAATTCATGTGTTGACAGATTCTTCAAGTTGAGCCATCATCCTGAGCTGAAACCCTGTTATATTTAAAATTAAGACACAGTGAGAGAGCTCCTGGAATCCTCTATAGAGCATATTGTTGTGGCAAAGCTTGCTTTGCATGGTTCTTGCCAATCTCCCTTCAGTGCTTCCTGCTGTCACTAGAAGGAAAAGCTGTGACAACAGTTAATCTGCTGTGACTTTGAAGTGCCCTGCCTATCAGTCTCAGAAAACAGCTTTCCCCAGCAGAAGTTAGCTTTCCCCAGCATAGGCTGATTTCCAACTCCTCAGAAATTCCTTGCTCTCTCTTCTGTTGCAGCCTTGATGGACATAAAGCCTTCAAGGAGTATGTCACGCTTGTGTGGTATCAGTGGTCCTAAAGCAAGTTGAAACATCAACATTATTTATTTAAAATATTTTTGCCTCACCTTTCTGCTTAATAAGGACCCACAGTGGCTTATATTATTAAAAGACAATCTTTCAAGGTAAAAACCATACGTATACAAATACATAAAAGGATACAACAGATGGCAAAAGATGATAAACACCAAAAACAGTAAGGCACAACAGTCTGTTTAAAAAACCCAGTTCATGCAACCATTCATTAAGGGAAAGCTTGCTTGGAGAGAAAGGTCTTTGCCTGCTTGCAGAAGGATAACTTTTAGTTTACTTTACTTTTATTGGATTTATACCCCCACCCCACCGCCAGACAAAGTCTAGATGGGGCCAGCTTTACACCATAAACCTTCATGGACTGCAGCTGACTTCATCAAATACAAAAACTGTTGTCTTCATGGGCAGATCTTTGTATATTTACTCAGATAAGTGGGGAATTACGATCAGTGGGGCCAACAGGAACGGTACTTGGTTACAAAAAGTAGTACTTGGACAGCAATGTAGATGCCCTCAGTTTTGCCATTAATGAGCTGGCCAACCCAGGTGGTGTATTGAAAAGCCATTGTCCCTAGTCTAACCACCAAAGGCAGAGTTGAATCTCTTAGCAGAGTTTTGCTCATCTGCTTTCTGTTGTGAGAGAATGTACAGTACAGTACAGTGGGGTCTCTACTTAAGAACTTAATCCGTATTGGAACGTGGTTCTCAAGTTGAAAAGTTCTTATGTTGAATCTGCATTTCCCATAGGAATGCATTGAAAACCATTTAATCCGTATCTGCTCTTTTCCGTCCATAGAAAATACAGTGGAACCTCTACTTAAGAACTTAATCGGTTTTGGAATGGTGTTCTTAAGTTGAAACGTTCTTAAGTTGAAGCAAAATTTCCCATAGGAATGGACTGAAAACCAATTAATCCGTTCTGGCTGTTTTTTTGTTATGTAGAGGTGCGTTCGTACATTGAAGCATTAGTTCCCATAAGAACTAATGCAAAGCTGGTTAATACGTACTCTACCACTAGGGGGAGAATTTTTTTTAACCTAAGATGACCTAAGGTTAAAAAAAGAGCAGGAAAGGTTTTTTTTCCTGTTCTTATCTTGGATTTCTGTTCTCAAGTAGAAGCAAAATTTAGCAAATGGAGCTGTTCTTAAGTTGGATTGTTCTTAAGTAGGGACGTTCTTAAGTAGAGACCCCACTGTACTGGGAGGTTGTTAGAGAGCCTGGCGGTGCAGTGGTTAAACTGTTGTACTGCAGCCAAAACTGTGCTCATGACCTGGGTTGCTGGCTTGAGGTTCACTCCGCCTTCCATCCTTCTGAGGTTGATAAAATGAGTACCCAGCTCGCAGGCGGGGGACTGGAGGCAAAATATAACCTGCACAATTCAGTTGTAAACTGCCCAGAGAGTGCTTTAAGCGCTGTGGGGCAGTATATAAGCAGAACACTTTGCTTTAATACTTCCATGTCAGTTGCTGTATTTTTGTCAGCTTATTCTTTTGCTTAAAAACTAGCCTGTTTGTCCTGCGTAAAATGCAGTGGCAGGTTACAGGCTAATGGTGGCGTTTATCACAGTAGAATCTGGACCACGGATGTTGGAGGTTACTTTCTTGAATGTTGAATCTCATTGCGGCTCTTCTGACTTTGGATACGGCATCATTCAACAACAGTGCTGTGCCTGCATACAAACCAGTTTCCAAGGTTTTTCAACCCTTTTTATTTGATTGGAATGATCAGCTGTCTGTACTTTTCATTATGTGACTGAAGTTGTCTAGCTTTGTATATTGTATATATGTTTTATATTTTATATGTTTTGTTATTTTCTTGATCTTTAGTGATTTGTCATGTCCCCTAGTTATTTTCTGTGTCCTATAGAAATGTTGCTTAAGTAGACATGGGAACAACATTGTCTAGCTCTTGTGTCTATAGCTCCCTGTGAGATCTGTTGTCTGTCACAGATAATCCTTACAAATGGCTGGCTGGCTGGTTGTAAGCATATAGAGAAGCAGTCATTATCCACAATAGGCTTTATATCACGCACTGTATGTTTTTGAGTGGCTTTAGCCGGCAAATGTAAGTGATGACAAGTGATGTTAAGTTGTTTTGTTTTCTGGATTTGTCTTGCAATGGATTATTCTTGGGTTTCAGTGTTGCCTTGTTGATCTGCCCTTTTGTTTGGCTGCTCCTTTGGGTGTGTACTCTAGTTGGAGGGATGTCTTATATGAATCATTGAGCGGTGAATCTCTGACAGGTCGGAGCAGAGGCAGTTGTAGGACTTGGCTGTAGATTTTAGAACATTTTCTGGATGGGAGCGAAACAGATAGGTTACCACCCCAGCGACTGTTTGGTAAATGGTCACTGTAAAGGGATTCATGACCACTAGTGCTTCTTGTGTTCAGTTTCCTTTTGTCCTGTTGATTGCAACTCACTAGGGGATAAATGTAGTTGAAATTGTTAGTCCTTAGGGAGTCACATGATGTTTGTTTTGTTTTAGAACAACAAACATTACTACCTGCTAGAAATTTGGAGTTAAATAAGTGTTTCATGAGAGAGGTGTGCATCAAAATGAAGAGCACATTTATTTGGGCTGGCTTAAGAAATTAAATTTGGAGATTACATGTTTTTCATTTGATTGACATTGGAATACTTGTGGGCTACAGACTCATCACTTTGTTACAGATGAAGTGTTCCAACATATACATAGTTTATAAATTTAAAAACTGTGCTCAAAGAGAAATTATTGAACATTACTTATGGACTTGGTGAAACAAAAGATGATTGGAAATCTAAAACAAAAAAAAAATTGGTCACCAAAAACAAGGAAAATATTAACCTTTCAGCAGGAGAAACATTTGTTGTTTAGAACTCAACAAATCTGAAAAAGAGCTATTTTCTTTACTCCCCTTCTGTCTCTTAATTAAATTCTGTCCCAGCAACCTGGATTTAGAACACTTTGAGAAATTCTTCTTAGGCTGTGGTCCTGTGCCTGCCTAAGCATCATTGAAGTCAGTGAGAGTGGCTGAGAATCTAGTATGAAGTCCACAGAAATTCCTGCTCTAATAGAACTTGTTAGTCTTTAATAGAGTGGATTTGATTTAAATCAAATTTATTTAAATAATGATTAATTTTTTTTAAAAAAACAGACTTTTTGACAATTGAAATCATGATTTAAGTTGTGATTTAAATTGATTTTTATTTTATTTTTTTTTAAAAAAGATTTTTACCCACCCTGTTGTTTCAGATGTCACAGGACCTTTTTATTACTCATACATAGGATTGTACTCATCTTAATATACAGTATTTCTGCACGCCGGTGATCTCTCAGTATCACACTTCATTCCACTGAAACAAATAGATTGTGAGGCATGTAGTTGAAATCTGAACTGTGTCTAACATCCGGTTTACAAAACATGTTTAGGCATAATATATTTTTTTAAAGTTCTGAAATCTTGTTAGTGCGTGTTGGTGGTCACTGTAGCTGGCTAGAGAGCCGGGAGATAATGTTATTGGTTTGTTTCATGGTCAGATGATATGCATTTTACTTTGTTTCTCTATTCTCAACACACATCAGAAGATACATGCTGTTTTAGGGCATATGAGGCAAAGAGAAGTGTGGGAGCTTAACTTGTGATGGAGTTAAAGGACTCCTGGCCAGCAGAAATTATCTCTTGCTCAGGTTGACCGCATTAGTAAGGTAAAGTTGGCTGCCTCTGGTGTCTGAGCTATAAATTCTTCAAGTAGGAGTGAGAGAGAAATTCTCTGTGCATAGACCTGCTGGTTAAATTTAAATGAGCATTATATGTGTAGAATAAAGTTGAAAGACTTCAGTGTTCTGGTTTTCTGAAATTTGACAGAGGTCGTAGGATGGTGAATTATTTAAAGTTCATTGCTGGTGAAAAACATGTGCCAGCATTGATTTCTGTGGATGGTTGTTGGTTTGATTATTGGAGTTCAAAGTCTCCCTCCAGCTATCATGTTCCATTCTAGAAAGAAATTTGTAAGAAAATGTGTAAAAAAAAAAAGCAGGGTAAAATGCTGCTCTGTCCTGTCCTCCCCCCTCCGCTCAAAAAAGGTAATAAGAAATGACAATAAACTACTTAATTTCATCTTCTGCATAGTGTGAGAAGTGGGTCATGGGACCTGTTAAGTTCTAGTATCTACCAAACTGGCCCAAATGCTTGTCTTTGTTATCTCTGAAAATCATGAGCCCTGCAGGGTTTGTGGTTGGAAGCTAAGTGACTTTTTAATCAGAGAAGTACATTAATTCCCCCAGAGTTCACTATCTAGGACATGCAGTTCCTACTAAAATGTTATGTATAACTCATAATTAGAAAAGAGAGGCCTGCAAATTTTGCAGACAACTGAAAATTATGGTAATCACGTAGTCTGATCTGTGAGCCTTAAAGCAACACTTCCTTGTCTAGGCAGAAATGGGCAGACTTGTGCTCATTCGGTTTGTCTCTTAAAAGGAAAAACGCAAGTGAATTTCAATCCAGGGCCCATTGGCTAACATAGTAAGCAAATGTATTCTGAGGAAGTTCCTTGTTGATCTGTCAAAAGTACTGTAGAAAGCGTATATCGGCTGTTCTTTACAGCAGTGGCTCCCAGCCTTTTTTATTTTCACGTGCATACCCTTTGGTAGCCTATTTCCGTAAATTGTACCCTTCCTATTGCAAGATGTTTGTAATTACTATGCTTGCGGTTATTTCAATTTTATGTTGTAACTGTAAATAAATAGCCCAGTAATGGGATTACAAAGATGAATGGACAGTGCATATATATTTATATTCAAAACTCAAAAGATATAATAAATTCAAGAAAATAGACCCGGAAGAACTCATTCATTGAACGCTGTTCACATAACTGAAAGCAGAGCCTGTGAATGCTACAGTGGCATGTTTGCAAGATATGGTTTGAGGAGGGACTCCCCAACATTCACCAGAATTACAAAGTGAGGGAGCAGAGCTTTTCTCAAGGTTAAATAATGAAGAAGACCCAGCCTACCACTCATCATAACATCCAATTAATTCCACAGCTTTTGACTTGCATCTTGTCTCACACTGTTGAGGTTATGTGCCTTTTCCTGGCATTATTCAATTTTTTTTCATATGCCCCTTAAATGTCCTGGTTTGTACCCTTGGGTGTGTGTGAATACCCCAAGTTGGGATCCACTGCTTTGCAGTGATATGGAAGCAATGTAAGAGAATAAATTTAATGAAATATAATAGAATGGATAAAAATCAAATCAATCAAATAAAAAAATCTTTAAAAATGGAATTGGTTTAAATAACAATTTACATTTTAAAAATCAGTTTTTTTATTTAAATCGTCAAAAAAATCTGATTTAAAAATTTTTTAGATCATGATTCAAATTAAGATTTAAATCATATCCACTCTGGAATGAACAATGTCTGAGGAGCAATACAGAAGACTTGACATTTGAAATCATCGGTAACCATCCAAATATTTTCAGTCAGTCCAAGTAAATCTGAGTCTCCTGGTGGTGCCTAGTGTAATTCTGATGTCTTTGATCAGGAGTCCCATTGGTTTCAGTGGGATTTACCTCCGAATAAGAATATATGGGAGTACTGCATTAATTCGTACTTTGAAATTTTCATTTGCAACTTTCTTGCGAAGTAATCCAGCTGAGATATCCTCCTTACTATATCATTAAACAGCAGTCACAATATTGGGGGTAATTCTGACAGCTGATGAGTTTTGATGATTTCTTAACTTGTGAGTAAGCTAACCAGACTCCAGATTTGCTAACTGGAGATCATTATCTCCACTCACTGTACTGTATTTTGTCTCTCTTTTCAATAACAGATACAGTATGCTATGCTAGTTTTCTAACCAAAGAGACTCTTGGTTAGACCATAAGGAAGTGGGGTTTTTAGAATAGACCAGAATTTAACTTTGATTTTTTGCACACATTTCTTATTTACTCTTTGTCTGGACCTCTGTAACAATCCTCTTTTATAAAAAATAAATACCTGAGGTAACATACCTAACCTGCAGAAGGATTTGCAGTTGCAGAAGCTCCGTATGTTGTCTCAGCTCACGATTTTAAAGGTTAAAGAATTGCCTTTCATTCTCCAGTTAAGATGTTTAGATCAGCTGTTCTCAACCGTTGTTGTTTTTTTTGCCACGGCTATAAACACAATATGAAAGAAATATAGGCTGGATCAGGATTGTATAAGTTACACAGTGTTGCTGGTAGTTGCAGTCCAAGAAAAGCCGGGTTACCCAAGGTTGGGAACCACAACTATAAGGTGATGAGAGGGGCTTGTTTAAGCAGTGGCATCTTACATCCCAGGTGGTGCACATCCAGTTGCAATTACAGTGATCAATGTTTCGTTTCACAAAACGATTGTTCCTTGCCTTGCAAGACAGGTGTGGTTTTTTGACCCTGTTTTGCAAGACGTTTCCCCCCCCTTAAAACACATTAATTACATAAGACCTACTTTTTTATCCCCAAAAAGTGGGGGGGGGGGAGTGTATGCTGCTGTTTTTCCAGGAGGCAGACTCTGAAAAGCCAGCAGCATACACTTTCTCCCTCCCCTTTTTTTTGGGGGGGGGATAAAAAAGTAGGTCTTATGTAATTAATGTGTTCCAATGAGGGAAAAAAAACATCTTGCAAAGCATCACCAATGGGGCTATGGCTACAAATTTAAATGATAGAGGATGGTGCAAATAGCCGGGAACCAAAAGGTAAAGAGATTGTAAAAAAACACAAGGAAATCACAAATGTAATCTCCCATTAACACAAATTATGCAGTTGAGTTCCCCACATTTGGGAAATCACAGGGATCAGCAGCATACATGAAGTGCAGTGGGTGAGCCTCTTCCTGGGAAAACCACTTCCATGACTGTGGTATATTTCCCCTGCAAGGTATGAGTTGGAATGGCCCTTGCACCTCACACCCCCTTCTGTCCCCTGACCCCACAAGTCACGGTGACCTCCCTGACTGCACCTCCCACTCAGTATAGGGCTGCACAGCCCCAGTCCTGCCAGAGGCCAAGAGAGCTCCTCAGTGTTTTGGGGTGCCCTGCAGGACCCCCATCAGGGGCTAGGTGTTCCTCCCACAATCCTCTAGTGCAGGGGTCCCTAATCCCTGGTCCGCGGCCCGGTGCCGGTCCGTGGCCTGGGCCAGACCGGGCCGCCAAGACAGACCAAGCATGCACTCACCCCTGCGCTGCCCATTTGCTCCTGCGCATGTGTTCCAGCATGCCCGTGGGAGGGCCGTTCCACCATTTGCGCATGCAAGGTCCCTGCAGAGCAGAGGGGGAGGCAGCGGCAGATAGGGCGTGCTGGGGGTGGCCGCTTCTCCTGGCTGCGATAAAATGGATGGCCAAAGGCAGCCGAGGCTTCAGCCTCCCTGCCCCAGACCAGATCAGCAGAGCCCAGGAAGGAATCCCAAGTGCATCTTGGACTGTCTTGCCCCTCTTTCTTTCTCCTCCCCCTGCCTGGGAGCAATGTGCACACCACACATGGACACGGCCACCAGTCCCCACCCCCTCAATTTCCCACCTCCGTCTGAGTCCTTTGCAAAGCAGCTAACTTTTTCACTTGGCTTTCCAGCCCCCCCCCCCCCATATGAAGCTGCAGCCTGAGGGATGCTGTTCTCGCCGAGAAGGGGCAATAAAAGTGGGGACGCTGGGGGTGGTGGTCGAGGTCTCAGCAGAAACCACCATATATCTTTATTGGAGCGAGATGGGGAGGATGTGGGACTGCCTGAGCGCGGCCGTTTGACCCTGGCGATAGAGCGGGATGAGAGCAAGAAAAGGTGGGAAGGAAGGGCATGGGAAAAAAGGGAGAGGGGGGAACCCCTTCTTCTCCTTTGCTCCAGGAGAAAAGGTTTCGTAGCTCCACCCCAAAATAGCCCAGGATAAGAAAACCAGCCTCTGCTGGGCAGCCACCCCTTTGCCCCCTCGTTGTGCCTGTTTCTGCCCCTCTTCAGACTTTGGTGTGGTGGCGTTTTTTTCTTCTTTTTAATTTGATCTCTCGTAAAATCAATAAGGAAAATGTGAAAGGGGGGGGGAATGGCCAGGAGGAAGTAGGAGCAACTCAAGCGCTTCTCTTCATATAAGTGCTCCTCTTTATCTCCCATCCCCTATTTTCTCCCCCCTCTCTCACTCCCTCTCTGCCCCATCTCTCTCTGTGCCCCGTTTCTCTCTCACTCTCTCTCTGCCCCATATCTCTCTCTCTCTCTCTCTCTCTCTCTCTCTCTCTCCGCCCGGTTTCTCTCTCTCTCTCTCTCTCTCTCTCTCTCTCTCTCTCTCTCTCTCTCTCTCCGCCCGGTTTCTCTCTCTCTCTCTCTCTCTGTACCCGTTTCTCTCTCACACTCTCTCTGCCCCATCTCTCTCTCTCACTCACTCTCTGCGCCCTGTTTCTCTCTCTCTCTCTCACTCACTCTCTGCCCCATCTCTCTGTGCGCCCTGTTTCTCACTCACTCACTCTCTCTGTGCCCCATTTCTCTCTCTTTCTCTGCGCCCTGTTTCTCTCTCTCTCACTCACTCTCTATCTCTGCGCCCCATTTCTCTCTCACACTCTCTCTGCCCCATCTCTCTCTGCACCCTGTTTCTCTCACTCACTCACTCTTTCTCTGCGCCCCATTTCTCTCTCTCACTCTCTGCCCTATCTCTCTCTGTGCCCTGTTTCTCACTCACTCACTCACTCACACTCTCTCTGTGCCCCATTTCTCTCTCTCACTCTCTGCCCTATCTCTGTGCCCTGTTTCTCTCTCACTCACTCACTCACACTCTCTCTGCGCCCCATTTCTCTCTCACTTTCACTCTCTCTCTGCCCCATCTCTCTCTCTCTGTGCCCCATTTCTCTCTCTCTCTCTCTCTCTCTCTGCGCCCTGTTTCTCTCTCACTCACTCTCTCTGTGCCCCATTTCTCTCTCTGTCCCGTTTCTCTCTCTCTCACTCACTCTCTCTGTGCCCCATTTCTCTCTCTCTCTCTCTGTGCCCCGTTTCTCTCTCACTCTCTCTCCGCCCCATCTCTCTCTCTCTGTGCCCCGTTTCTCTCACACACACACTCTCTCTCTGTGCCCCATTTCTCTCTCTCTCTCTCTCTGTGCCCCGTTTCTCTCTCTCACTCTCTCTGTGCCCCGTTTCTCTCTCACTCTCTCTGTGCCCCGTTTCTCTCTCTCACTCACTCTGCCCCATCTCTCTCTGTGTGGCCCATTTCTTTCTCTCTTTCACTCTCTCTCTGCCCCATCTCTCTCTCTCTGCACCTCGTTTCTCTCTCACTCTCTCTCTCTGCGCCCCGTTTTTCTCTCTCTCTGCCCCATCTCTCTCTCTCTCTCTCTCTCTCTCTCTGCACCCGTTTCTCTCTCTCCACCCAGTTTCTCTCTCACACTCACTCACTCACTCTCTGCTCCATCACTCTCTCTCTGTACCCCGTTTCTCTCTCTCTCTCTCTGCTCCCCCTCTTTTCCTCCATCTCCCTTTGCCCAGCACCCGGTCTCTGCCTGCTTCCTTCCGCTTCGTAGCCTCCTCCATTGTTTTGTGCATTAGTTTAGGGTGCATTTGTTTAGTTACAGAGGTGACAAAGACACAGCTTGAGTTATTCCTCTTTTAGATATTGTGCTCTTTTAATTTTTCCCCCTCCTCTCTTCCTTTGTTGTGTGTGTGTGTGTGTGTGTGTGTGTGTGTGAGAAGGAGAGAGAGGAGAGAATGTGTTTGTGTGTGTGCCCTCCCTTCCCTTTTCTTCGCTTTCCTTGTCCTCTCTTTCCCCTCCCCTTTCTTGTGATTGTGCATTTGTGTATGTGTGTCTGCATGTGAATGGATTTCTCTTTTACGGGGGGGGGGAGAAGAGGCTTGTTTTTCTGTAAAATAGGTTGCTTATTAAATTCCGAAACTATGGATTCAAATAGGGGGTTTGGATCCTGGAGCTCAGGCTACATATGTGCTTTGTATTTCAGATTATAGGGCAAACTGTCTTTGATTCATCTCTAAAGCTGTCTTTCCCCACCAAATGAAGGTTGCATCAGATCATACACAAGAACCACACAGCAGGCATGCACAAATAATTGTGTTCTCCCCTGTTTTCTCTCTCCTTCAGTCACTATCCTAATTAAACACACGAGGCTCTGGATCATTACTAACCTCTTTTTCATCTGTACCTCACTTCCCATCCTGTCCATGTTCACCTGCACCTGGGAAGGGGTTTCTAAGTGCCGTGTTTCATATAGATGGAGGGAAGTAAAAATAAAAAACTGAAATAATATGGTTGCATATGTGTACAAACCTTAAACTAATATTTTGTTGAAGCACCTTTTGATTTTATTACAGCACTCAGCCTTTTTTGGGTTTGAGTCTATCAGTATGGCACATCTTGATTTGGCAATATTTGCCCACTCTTCTTTGCGAAAATGCTCCAAATCTGTCAGATTGCAAGGGCGTCTCCTGTGCACAGCCCATTTCAGATCACCTCACGGATATTCAATCAGATTCAGGTCTGGGCTCTGGCTGGGCCATTCCAAAAGGTTAATCTTCTTCTGGTGAAGCCATTCCTTTGTTGATTTGGATGTATGCTTTGGGTCGTTGTCATGCTGAAAGATGAAGTTCCTCCTCATGTTCAGCTTTCTAGCAGAAATCTGAAGGTTTTGTGCCAATATTGACTGGTATTTGGAACTGTTCATAATTCCCTCTAGCTTGACTAAGGTCCCTGTCCCAGCTGAAGAAAAACAGCCCCAAAGCATGATGCGGCCACCACCACGCTTCACTGTGGGTATGGTGTTCTTTTGGTGATGCGCAGTATTGTTTTTGCACCAAACAGATCTTTTGGAATTATGGTTGAAAAGTTCACTCTTGGTTTCATCAGGCCATAACACTTTTTCCCACATGCTTTTGGGAGACTTCAGATGTGTTTTTGAAAAATTTAGTCAGGCTTGGATGTTTTTCTTCGTAAGAAAAGGCTTCCATCTTGCCACTCTACCCCACAGCCCAGACATATGAAAAATACGGGAGATTGTTGTCACACGTACCACACAGCCAGTACTTGCCAGCTATTCCTGCAGCTCCTTTAATGTTGCTGTAGGCCTCTTGGCAGCCTCCCTGACCAATCTTCTAGTCTTTTCATCACTTTTGCAGGGACGTCCAGTTCTTGGTAATGTCACTGTTGTGCCATATTTTCTCCACTTGATGATGACTGTCTTCACTGTGTTCCATGGTATATCTAATGCCTTGGAAATTCTTTTGTACCCTTCTCCTGACTGATACCTTTTTAACAGTGAGATCTCTCTGATGCTTTGGAAGCTCTCTGTGGACCATGGCTCCTGCTGTAGGATGTCACTAAGAAAATGTCAGGAAAGACCTACTAGCATAGCTGATCTTTATTTGGGATTCCTCAGAGGCACTTTAAATGATGGCATAACATATTACTGCATAACAAGTACCCCCACACATGGACTGCCCTCCCCATTCATGGACGCCGGCGGTGGCAGCCCCCCCCCCCCCCGGTCCTTGGAAGAATGGCCTTCAACAAAACCGGTCCCTGGCATTAAGAAGGTTGGGGACCACTGCTCTAGAGCACAGGTATTAGCATATGCTAATACCTTATGCTAATACCTGTGCACTAGAGGATTGTGGGAGGAATACCTGGCCCCTGATGGTGGTCCTACAGGGCACCCCAAAACACTGAGGAGCCCTCTTGGCCTCTGGCAGGACTGGGGCTGTGCAGCCCTGTACTGAGTGGGAGGTGCAGCCAGGGGGTCACCATACCTTGGGGGTTCAGGGGACAGAATGGGGTCTGAGGTGCAAGGGCCATTCCAACTCATATCTTGCAGAGGAAATACTATTTTATAAAAGTGGTTTTTCCCAGGGGGAAGGTTCCTCCATTGCACTTCATGTATGCTGCTGATCCCTGTGATTTCCCTAAATGTGGGGAACTCAACTGCATAATTTGTGTTAATGGGAGATTGCACTTATGATTTCCCTGGTTTTTCTAGATTCATTTTCATCTTTCTTTTTCCTCATCAGGAGCTATTGCAAAGGTAGCAAGTCCTGGTGATGTCTTGTATTGCATTTTCCTCTTTCTTTCCCCTATGGTAAAAGATCAGGGCAAAAGGAGTCACCCTTATCAAGAGCCAGGGGGCTGCTTTGACTCCTTTCATCCTCTTTCTTTGTTGCTGGAGGGGGAAGGCTATCTGAGACTCATTGAATTTCCAAAGGCAGTGCAGGTGAGGGGATTGTTTTTCCCCAATATGGTATGGGGAACTGTGTTTTGCAAGACAATGTCTTCTATGGACAATTTTCACAAGACAGTGACTTTTCCCCCAATTGGAATGCATTAAATAGATTTCAATACATTCCAGCTGATCGGCGGTTCCAAAATGGTCGCCAGACGGCAAAAATGGTCGTGCACAGCGTTTTCGCGCCCTGCCCTCGCTTACCAAGGGTGCGAAAATGGCGGCCGGATGGGGAAACATCGCAGAACGGTGAGTTTTGGGCCCCATTGGAATGCATCAGACGAAGTTCCGTATAGCGATGTTTCCCCATAGCGACGGTTAATCCGGAACGGATTAACCGTCGCTATGCGGGGCACCACTGTATGTGTGTGAAAGCTTTTCTGTTCTCGAGAGGCTAAATCCTGTTTGAATTAATCAGAGAGAAGGTAGTGGCACCAATGTACTAGAAATAGGTCTTCTACTATGCATGTGTAAGGAGCATTGGGTTCGTTTTCCCATGATGCTGTGTTGCATTGGTATGCGTGTGAATGATGAGCGGAGGAACAGATTTAATGGTGTGGACAGAATCTATCATGCAGGTCTTTCTCATCCTCTTTGTGCATGATGGGGACTGCATGGAAAAGCACATATGCAGTTGGCCTCATCCACATGGGACCAACTGCATATGTGCTTTTCCATGCAGTCCCCATCATGCACAAAGAGGATGAGAAAGACCTGCATGATAGATTCTGTCCACACCATTAAATCTGTTCCTCCGCTCACTTATGTGGACTGGTGTCCCAGTAGGCAGAGACCACTTCCTCACTGCAAGGCTGAAGGTGTTCTGGAGGTCTGGTATTTTGCCTAAAGCAGAGCAGTGAGGATCTCAAGAATTTCAGTGTTGTGTAGATATTCCAGTGAACTGTTGAAATATTTCATGCTGAACACTTGTATTATGGAGAGAAGAATAATTTAAACAGACCTCTGAAGAACAGCTGATAATTTGGGATTGATTTACCAAGAAAAAAGAGAACTTGTGTTGGGTATGATGTACAGAGCGAGAAAGAGAAAATGAATGTCTATGATCCGTAGTAGAATCGAGAGTGCTTGATAAATTCTACATTAGCCTTGAATCTTTTATTCCCCTTTTATAAACAAGCACATATGACCAGAGGAGCCTCCATACACTTCTGATACAACAGATTAGTGATAAACAAAACCCATGAGAAGAGGTAACTGTGACAAGGGAGTAGTACACATAACAAGGTAGTGCATGACTTTGTTTTGTGAATGCTGTCTCATAGCTCTTGTAGCTCTTCCAGGTTGCTGTATGGACTTAAAATAGCAAAAGATCTTCTATGTGAGAGGCATCAAATTAGTAGATTTTGTTGAACATTGTGTAGATGAGCTGTTTGTGCCTTCTGCATATAGTATCTTCTGTATTTTTCTGGTGAGCAATCTTGATGTTTTAAGAGAAATTTTCATGTAGACAGAATTCTTCCAAAATAAAAATACCGTTCTTTTTTATATTTCAGTTCACTTCATGGATGAGTACGTTACTTTCCCTCCAGATGCCTTCACTATAAAGCCATATGTTTGCTTTTCTTTCAGTTTTGTAAAAGTGTGCTAAATAGAATTCCTCCACATACGGTTGAGAACCCATATGGTAAAGACCCTAGTAGTTTCCAGCTGCTCTAATATTGCACCATATCTTCATGATATACTTTGTTCTTTAAGCAGCTTTTCAGTAATTAACAGTGTTTTCTAGAATTTTTTTTGCAAATCATTGTTAGCCTTGCATTTTGTTTTGATGCACTGTAAAAAGCCCAGAGATCATACCTCGTTGTTTTTGCAGTGTCCCCTTCTGGAAGCTCAGTCCACCAGCTTGTGACTGTATGAGGGAAGCCCATCTTCCTATGAGGCAGTGTACTGTCATTAGAGGCAGAATTTATTATCATATATTACTGTTGCTATCCTGTAGCTAAGAAAAACAAATGAGAGGTTAATTTCAAATGCCTGTGATGTTTTATTAAGTCCAGTACATATTGAAAAGAAAGATTCCTTCTTCTGGAGCTATTCTTCCCAGTCTTATTTTTTCATCCTCATAGATTTCTGAGAAGGGATAACCCACAAAAAAGGAATCTGTGTTCTGAAACTCATTGGGTTCGATAAAAAGAAACTGACATTGGAGACTGGTCAATCCTTGTTGTGTTTGTTTATTTCTCATGATTTGTATCACCCTTCACTGTAACATATTGTGACTGCCCAATCAATCCATAGAATTATGGATTTTTTTTTTTTTTTTGGCGTGTGCTAAAACTCCAGTCTGCCTCAAAGCTGCAGCACCTTTGTAAGCTTTTTACACCTTTGTAAGATTGTGTGTGTGTGTGTGTGTGTGTGTGTGTGTACACACAAAGCAATTTAGGATATAGAATGAATTGAACTTGAGTTTTTATTGGTATATAAATAAGGGCTGGATACCTCAGAGGTTTCAGTATCTGGCTGCAGCACCAGACATTAGGAGTTCAATCCCCCACTATATACATCTGAAGAGCCAGCTTGGGTGGCCTTGGGGGCAAGCTGCACAGTCCCAGGAGGCCCCCAGAAGAAAGGATCAGTAAACCACTTCTGTGTATTTTCTTTCTGGAAAACTCTGGGAAGGGTTGCCATAAATCAGAATTAACTTGACAGCATATCCATTTTGGTTTTTTTCCTGTTCCCTCAGTGTTTTGTAGTTGTGCATACTTGTGTTTAAAACAGAGACATTGAAAAGTTCTTCTTTCAGAGTCTGAAAAAATTAGCACGTAGAATCTTGTAGACTAGGTGACTTGCTGGTAGAAAATAGGTCAAGGACAGGTTGGCTAGGTGGATGTCTTCTAAAAGTTATAAAGAACAAGACTTGATTTGTTTACCACTTAGGATACCTGTGACTATTGCTGACAAATAATGGTAACAGTCTCCCAAGGCCAGGTGGAAAACCACTGGAAGATCAGTTTAGCCCTTTGTCCACTTTCCTTGCTTGTCCTTTGTTGGCAGTGCGTCCCAGCAGTTCAAAAATACAGTACAAAAGGAATCAATATCCCCCGCCCGCACATTTTCTGCACCCTTCTGCATGAACAGGATCCTGCCTGCTCCTAAGTCTGCTTCGGTTCCTTCCATTTTTCTACTACTATCTCTGCCTCTTCTAAAGTGTTTCAGTACACATTGTAAGAAAGAACAACCTCCATTATTTCCTTAGTGTAACAGTCTTACAAAGATTGAACAGGGTAGACCTGCTTTGGCCAGTTGCAACTCTGGGGTTCCTGTTCAGTGCTTCCACAAGATGTGCCCCCTGGAGGAATGGTTATAGCTCTGGGACAGAGCATGGTAACTTGAAAGTCCCACATTAAAGCCCAGCCATCTAGAAGTGGGGGTGAGAGAAGACCTAGCTTGAAACCGTAGCCGATACATAAGCAGCATGGAACAAACTCAGACAATGTGTTTGAATCCGTATACGTTCCAAACATTGTAGTAAAGAGTGTGGTGATAGGGCTTGGGCAATATGCCATGTGTAAGATTGATTCTGTTTCCTCGTTCTAGGTGCAGAAATGATTCTCTGGTGTATTTCTTGGCTCACCTTTTGATCAGCAGAGTTCTAGTTAGACTTCTCTAGCTGAAGCTTTCCCCTGCCTGCCTTTTTCATTAGGGACCAAAAATAATCTCTTGCTTCTTATTTTTGGAACAGTATTTTTTTTAAAAAAAGGTTGGTAGACTTTAATTTTGAAACTGACACGTGTTTTTTTTTTTTGAGACAAAACTTAACCTTGAGGAGGCCATGCAGAAGAGGGTTGTCCCAAGTTCTTACTTGTTGAATTGAAAAATTAGTCATGAAAACAACTGAATTTCTTAGATATGTTCAACATTTAATGAAAGGATGTAAAGTTAGCTATAAACTGTCCTACTAGCTTGGAACATTTCACAACGGCTAAGTTAAAATGACATGTAAACACTTTGGCATGGAAAAAGTTGGAAAGGTACTTGATCCAGTTCATGTGTGTCTGGGGACAGTTCTCTGATGCAATGCCTCCCTCTAATACAGTATTTTCTCCTGAGCAAGAATGCTCCATGCCAGTGTGGTATATTATATATAGACTAGGATTCAGAAAACCCGGGTGCAAAATCCCTGCTCAACCACAGGAAATTCATTGGGAGATGGGAATGACCTCAGATATCCTGAAAATGACCAAGATGATGGCACAGAACAACAAACAAGGATGTTGATGCTGATGCTACAAAGGAAACAATAGGGATCAGGAAGTTATGGGGAAGCTTTTACAGAAAGAGCAGAGCCAGAAACCGAGAGCCATTGTTTTTGGTATTAAAAAAGTGCTGTTCATATTTTCTGACTTTGAGGACTAGACGTATACTACTGTATTTCTTAACAAAAATAAATCAAGCTGACCCTCAAAAAAGAAAGCCATCACCTCCCCTCCCCTTTTTTGGCTGTTATATAGTAGAAACTTACAGTAACTGAAGACAATTAAAGGTCTGAATGTTTCAAATTGGGACTACTTAATTATTTTTCGAGCTTGAAGCAAATGTACCCTGTTTCCCTGAAAATAAGACCTACCCTGAAAATAAGCCCTAACATGATTTTTCAGGATGCTCATAATATCAGCCCTACTCCAAAAATAAGCCCCAGTTAAGTGCAGCCCCGTCCTCCACCATTGTGCTGCATTGTGCAGCAACCAGAAGAAGATGACATGACTGTAAAATAAAACATCTCCTGAAAATAAGCCCTAATGCGTTTTTTGGGAGCAAAAATTAATATAAGACCCTGTCTTATTTTGGGGGGAAAATGGTAGTTTTCCTCAGGGTGATTTAAAGAGAAAAAAACACACACAATAACACTGTGGTGAAATATGTGCCAGGCATCTTATCTGGTTGTCATTTAGCTCTCTAAAGAGGACGAATATGTGCCTCAGTGTCCTATCTCATTCTGTAAGCTTTAGCTACTGCAATCGGAAGTGTTGTGCTTTGCTTGCTCTTATGCCGCCTAGCTTCCTTTTTATATTATCCACACCTCAGTAAAAAATGTAATCTTTGTTGTGATGTAGACTTACATGAATAATGACTTTTCATTGTTGAGCACTCTGTGTGTGTGTGTGTGTGTGTGTGTGTGTGTGTGTGTGTGTGTGTGTGTGTGTGTGTGTGTGTGTGTGTGTGTGTGTGTGTGTGTGTTCGCCCAATGTGCCTGAGCACCTTATCCTCAGGAACCTTCACTGGATGCTTCTTACATTGATCCTTTTTTTTGCTAAAGCTTGATGGGCATTGGGGGTGACCTTAGGCACAAACAGAGGTTAGAAATAAATAGTATAATTAGAGCTGGAAAGCTCCTTAAAGTACAGAAAGTAAAATTATTGAAATTTTTTTGAAGAAATCAGATGAGAAAAGAATCCTGTGCTTAAATTCTAGCTCCCCAAAACAAAGCAAGCTAATTTACAAGCTCTTGGAAATGTCTTGTTGTGACACTCAAGAGAATTTCTTCTTCTAATCACGGTCTGTTTCAGGAGCTATATGATCAAGAAATGCCAGCATTGGAGCTGACACCACATCAGTTATCAACCTGGCCAAGAATTTGAAGAGATTGTCAAAATCTTTGAAGGATTTGGGTTCTGTTTGCAATTAGCTTGCAAATTATGATTTGAAGGATTTGTTTCTTGTCCCAGCCCAATCTTCATTACACACTATGCTGCTATTGCTGGGATTGTTTGGCTGTTTTTAGTAGCATTTCCGTATAATTTATATACTTGGTGGAAGGCTGGAAAATGTGTCATTCTGATGATATAGAATATTTTTGTGGTTTTCTCATTGCAGTGGTGCCCCGCAAGACGATGTTAATTCATTCAGCAAAAATCACTGTCTTATGAAAACATTGTCTTGTGAAATGCGGCTCCCCATTGGAATGCACTGAAATCTGTTTAATGCGTTCCAATGGGGACAAATTGTCGTTTTGCGAAAATCGCCCATAGAGAAACCGTTTTGCGACGCAGCGATCAACTGTTAAAATCGCTGTCTTGCAAAAATCGGTCCCGAAAACACCTGTTTTGCGAGTCACGGACCTAGCTGTCAAAATCGTCGTCTTGTGAAAATCGGTCCAGAAAAAAAAGTCTTGCGAAGCACGGTCCAAAACATCATATAGCGAAAATCACCCATAGGAAACACTGTTTTGCGAAGCACTATAGTGATCGCAAAAACTCATCGTCATGTGGATTTGTCATTTTGCGAGGTAATCGTCTAGCGGGGCACCACTGTATTCTGAATATTCTGGATATTTTTATAGCAGCAATGTACTGAGCAACAGTTGTAGCAATTTGATCACATTCTTTATTAGAGAATATTTGAGAATGGTGTAAGAGCCATTTGTGTTACCTTGCTTTGTGATACAGTTGCCTTCTGTTGCTTGGGTGGTTTACCTTTATGCAATTGTGATGCTTCATATTCTGCTTTAACTGGCTAAATAAATTGATATAATTATCCTATAGCGATCTCAAAAACTTCATCGTAAAGCGGATTCATCGTCAAGCAAGGCAGCACTGTATTAATTTTTGCTCCAAAAATGCATTAGGGCTTATTTTCAGGGAATGTTTTATTTTTTCATGTACAACGATCTACATTTATTCAAATATAGTCATGTCATCTTCTGGTTGCTGCACAATGGTGGAGGGTGGGGTTTCACTTAACTAGGGCTTATTTTGGGAGTAGGGCTTCTATTACAAGCATCCTGAAAAATCATAATAGGACTTATTTTCAGGTTAGGTCTTATTTTCAGGGAAACAGGGTACTCAGAAGTGTTTTACTGTTTCTTTCTCTAGCAGTTCACAAATCAATGATTACTTTAAAAATCAAGCTTAGAATTAATGGGAGAGACTTTTTATATCTGCCTGCTCCATCTGAGATGTCAGGTACAGTGGACCCTTGACTTACAGACGGCTTGATTTACAGACTTTTGAGTTACAGACTTCTCTGGCCGCAAAATTTAGGTTTGAGAATTGACTTACAGACCAGAAAAAAACCAAAATGGAACAAAAACGGCCTGTTACAGGATTAATCGGTTTTCAATGCACTGTAGGTCAATGGAGACTTGACTTACAGACTTTTTGACTTGAGAACCGCCTTCCAATACGGATTAAGTTCTCAAGTCAAGACCCCACTGTACACACACACAGTATGAAAACTTTAACATTACTCTGATTCTCAACAGCGAATAGATGCATAAGGAAGGCCCAGCATAACTAGGTAGCCCTGCCCTGTTGTCCCACTGTGCATCCAGTCAGTCAGTGTAGAAGATTTGAGTGAGAACAGGGCTGTTATAACCTTGTGTGTGTGTGTGTGTGTGTGTGTACACACACTAATCAGTCTATTAAAAAGGTATTCACAGCATCTTTTTCAAAGATTGAAATACACTCAGAAAGAAATGGCGACCACTGGAAACTGTGTGTTCAAAGTACGCTGTGTTTGTGTGTGTTTTCAGGTTCTCTTAATAATTAGGTCGCTTCTTGGATCGTTTCTACTGTGGTTGGATCTAACGGTGGCATAGCAAGGCAGCTGAGGCAAATAAACTGGCTCAACGCATGGGTTATGAAAGGTTTTGGCCCTTTCGTATTCAAACCGGGCCAGGAGGGAAGTGCAGTGTGGGATTACAAATGTTAGTTGAAAATGCTATGGAAAGGTCAGGCCTTGGAGAGTCAAAAGCTGTGCAAACGTCCTCTGACAGATGCTGCAGCCTTTCTTCTTCCTTCCTTCCTCTCTTACTTGAATTTAACTTGCACACAGAGAAAGAGAGGATGTTCCATTGCTGTCACAGGAGAGGCAGGCACAGCGGGGGACATTGACTCCGCAATTTAACCGAGCAGCCCTGATCGCCAGCCAGTTACTTTCGCACAGTTTACAAGTCTTTCAATCTATTTTCTCCATTCTGGTTTGACCCCAAAACATTTCACTACTTAAGACAGAAACAGCAAGTGGCTGAAATACCACTTCAAGTCTCCACCACAATGTGCCTAATACCGAGTCAGGAAAAAAAAAATCGTAACTAGCTTTCCTGGGGAGCAAGAATATGATAATAACCAGATGAATAGCGCAATTTGCAGCTGTAGCACAACACTCAAAATCTGCTGTCTGAGGTGGCAGTCTCATTCCTCTGACTTCCGCCAGCCTTCCTAGTTACTAGTGTCTTTAAACACGGGGTTAATCTGTATGTTCAGTTTCTCCTCCATCTCAGGATGATACTGGATCTGAGAGAGCTGAAGAAGGAACACCTGTGGCCAAATAATATATTTTGATGGCTGTCCATTAAAAGAGGGAATTCCGTAATGGCTGAAAACATCCGATTATAACAGCAGTAGTTTTTCAGATCTCCTGTAGTTTGCAGATTTTACCTTGCTTTGTTTTGTGATGGATGTTTGGGGGTAAACACAGCCTTTATTTGTAAATCTATTTTTTCAGCTACAAGAGTCTGTGTACTGAATTGTGTCTCTGGAATGCCAATGGATTTTAGATTCTATCGATGAGCTGTCTATAAATTATAGCATAGCCCCCACATTCTTCCTCTCCCGTGCAAGTATCATTCTTTCTTCATATTTATACCAGGATAGAGATGTGTATTCTACTGCCAATTGTCTACATGCCTACAAACATCCTCCTTAGGTCCTTTTGGGGAGAAATATTTTAAATACATACATATTTTTAAAGCCTTGTTTTTCTGCCAAAAGCAATCAGTTTGGGCAATTCCCCACTCCTAGAGGAGGGTAAAGCTGTTCAGCCAGATACTGATCAGCTTTTGACTCTTTAATCAGCATCTCCAGGACAGAAAAAAGATTCTCATTCAGAATTCTTGGCCAACCAGGATGGCAAAACCACATTCAAATGTTAGTTTGTGAGAAAGCAATAACTATGGGAAGATTCAGGTTGCAACAAGGAAGCATGCCAACATGAAGCGAGTTTATAAAGCATCATTGCCAAAGAGAGAACGCAGCAAATGACCGGCTCTGTGAAAGATATTATTCAGTTTTAGCTAGGGTGGATTTTAAAAAAATGGTTTTTAAGGAAAAAATCAATTTGAATCATGATTTAAATTAAAAGTATTTTTTTATTTAAATCCTCAAAAAATTCCATTTTAAAAAATTTAAGTCATTGATTTAAATCAATTTAAATCAATCTTATTTATTATTGATTGATTGATTGATTGATTGATTGATTGATTGATTGATTGATTGATTGATTGAATGAATTTAGATTTCGCACCATCTGGCAACCAGGCCACTCTGGGCAGCTAGCAACAATTTCAGCACAATATTAAAACATGATAAAAATAAATTAATACATGACCAAATAGGGTAAATTAAAACAGATGATCATGAAGGTGATAAAAAGGGGTGATGGAGAGATGGTAGAAAGGGTGGTAAAAGGGAGGCCGAGATCTTATTTAATTCAAATTAAATTAAATTAAATTGATTTAAATCAAATCCACTCAGGTTTTAACAGATAGCAAAAATGCATGGTGAAATACATTAACTTGGGTATCTGTCACAAGTATTTGAGAGAATATTTCTTCGCCTGCACACATACATTTGCACAATCAAGAGTTGCTTAACTAATAATTAAAAAAAAAAACCAGCAGAGAACTTATCATGCAGATTGAGGCATGTTTAAGCAAGAACTGTTTCACCACAACACGTTACTATGAATAGAGTAATATGACAGTCAGTGTCACTGTTTTTAATGAACATGCCAGGGTGGTAACCATTTTTCAAATTTTCTTATGTTTCACATAAGGAGTCTGGCTTGCAAATTGCCATTTCTCTGATGGTGTGTGTTAAATATTAAAGTTTTATGTGACTCTGGTCACCTCCACCGAAAGACAGAAATTATTCAGAAGATCTGCAGTTCAGCAACTCTCCTCGTTGTTCTCTGGCTGGCCTCTCTTCATTCCAGTGTTTGAGCTCTGCCATGGCTTGCTTCCATGGAGGGATCCAAAGTGGTTGTGTAGAATTCTGTATGTAGAATTTTGTGGATGTGTAAGAATTCTATACAAGTTCTACTTGTAGAATTTCCTCCCTGAATTTGCTGCTGCCTCTTCCTTCCTTCGAAGCTTCCTTTTCTGTGTGGCGCTTGTCTTATCTTCTTAATCCTTATGCCCGATTTCAATGCTGTACAAGCTTTAAGCACCTGTCATGGCATTCGTCCACTTTCGCTCCTCCCTGTCCTTGTCTGTCTCTCCTTCTCTGTCCCAGCAATCTCAGTTCCTTATCCTCTGTTTTAAATTATAAACATTTTGGGTAAGGGGACCCCTCATGTTACTTTGGACGGCCACGTACATTGATAAGAGTGACAGTAATAACCATTTTGTGATGCTGCTGGTGAGCAAATTCAGCCAGTGGAATGCATTATACTGATTTAGGTGTCTTTACCAATTGGGTGGCAGAACTGGCATTTTTTAAAATTTATTTCAGTTTTATTACATCTGAGCAAAAAAACAGCTTGCTTGAAGGAACAAATGGTGTTTGAGTTTCTCAGGCACCAACCTTACATGTGTTCCTCAGGGAGTGATGGGCTTGGAATTCTTTGCCTGTGGCCTTCTACTTAGCTCCAAGCTTGGCAGCAGAGTACGTATTCCCTCTACATAGCATGCCAGGCGCAACCTTTTTCATTCCAAGGAGTGGTGAAGGGAAATATCTCTCCGACTATTACTAAGGCTAGGAGTGAACTTCTGGCCTGACTCAGAGGCAAAGATCCAGTTTTAGCTCCAGTTAGAGTGGACCCACTTGGAAAAAAAGGGGAGGTATATTAATGTTGAATAACATGTCCCATTTATCTCAATCAGACTGATTTACTTGGGACTAAATTTGGATTTAGCCCAGCATCAATTTCGGATAGTCAAGCAAAGCTGTAAAAGAAGTAACTTTTGCTGATATTGCCTTTGTTGCTTTCCTTCCAAACCTTCCCAATTAGTTGCTGAGAGTTTAATAGTAAGTTAAACCATTTGTTTCCTTTTTACTGGGAAGGTTGATTTCACAAGAGCTCGCCACTTCTGCATGCGTAAATCTCATTCTGTTGCCCAGGTCTCTGGGCACACCCATTTCCTTCCATGGAATAAACTGAAACTGTTCTCCACTAGTAACTTTTCATTGCTGCAGTTTTTAAGAAAGTAGTTTTGAGAATTGAAGGAAGCATCATAATATTGCAAAAGATTTCATTTCATCAGCTGTTGTAACGGTTGAAGGGTTTTCATGAGATATACAGCATAGCTCATTTTCACTTCTGGTAGGACTGGAGTGTAGTATATTTTTGTTAGTAACAGTTATTGCCAACAACTTAATGTGACTTGTTATGTGCCGTTAAGGAAGAATGAAAGAGAAATGAGTATTCAGAGAGCTTAGGATGGAACTGTGCTCATTACTTGAGTTAATTTCCCCTTTTAATGCTAAACACTTTCCAGTAAGGTTAACACAGTTACATTTATGCATATCAATTGCTCAGGAAGTTTATAGTTTTCTGCCCACCACACTTTCCAATAGCCCAGGAAACTTGCTTGATAAAGTTATTTTTTCCTCCCACAGAGAACTTTAGCTTTCTTTTTTTCCTAATAAAAATATCTTTTTCTTAAGGTACACAAGTACTGTATATGTATTTTTCCTATTGACTAGAACATGTTTGTTTGCATTTTTTTGAAACATGACACATTTTTCTTATGGATTTTCCTTGTGTATGATTTTTACGATTTTTCTTCTGGGAAGAAAAAGAGAATTAATGCTTCAAGTTTCCACCTGAGTACAAGAAACATAGACAAAAAGAGCATTTCTACTAACCCGTATCTAATAAGAACAACTAGGAAGTAGAGGAGTTTAGTGCTCCCATTTTCCACCTGAATAAAAAAAAAACTTTCAAAAACTGCATGCATACTTCTACTAGTCATTATTTAGAAAGATGAAAACAAATAGCTGTGAGTTAACTGCTGGGATATTTTCAGACCCCATTCTAAATTACTAGAGTTAGAAAAAGTGCTAAGATTAGTGGTGAGGCTAGGGATAGTAAATCTTATGTTTCTTGAACTCAATGTTCCAGTGTCTGTCTGACAAAATACAAACTACATAATTTCTGCTTCTTGTGGCTCACCAGAAAGCAACATGGGACATTTTCTGTTCCAGCACATTATGTTGGCTGGTGGGAGAAAAGGAAAACAGAAATAGATTTGATGAGACAGGATTTTTTTAAAAAATGTCCCAGTTGTATTTTTCCTAAAAGAAAAAAAAATTCAAACAGGGCAAGTGGCTGACACTTGGCATTATTTGTTGGTTGTTAAATGTCTACTTCGCAGGCCTAATTCTATGGGACTTCTGGGAGAAAACATTACTTTGGATGGTTAGTTGATGGTTAGTAGCAGTCTTGCAGAGCATGAATTTGATAAATTTGTGTGTGTGTGTGTGTTTGTGTGGATAGAGTATTGGCCTAGGACCTAGAAGATCTGGGTTCAAATCTTCACTCAGTCAAGGAGGTTTCTTGTGAGGCAGGGGGTAGCAGTAGTAAGCCTGCTCCTTAAATGTGTCATATACTTTGAGAAAATCTCTTAGTCACTATACATTGGATGTAACATTACACTATATGACAACATAACAGCTTAAGAAAGCAGTCCTACCTTCTTTCACATAAGAATTTCTGTTCATGTTCATGAAAGTTTCACCATCAGGATTTCTACTGAAGTTCAGAAAGTTCATAAGTGCTAGTAGGTATCAAATGTTGTTTTGTACAATCTTCTCTAGACCGTTATCACTTTCATTTACAGGATCCTTTTTTATTCAGGTAGCATGATGACCTCTGATTTTGTCAAGGATGATGGCCATCCTCTGAAAGCTTTTTAGAGAAGTGTTTAGAAGGCACAATTGAAGACTAGCCTCATGTATGATTGTGCAGTTGTTTGATTAGCCACTGACTTAAAATAGCTATGTTTAGACATTGTATGGCTTTTAGAATTTCCTTAGGATTTCCTTCAGTAAACATCTCCCTTTGAAGTCAGCGTAGCGGGATTCTGGCACAAGACTACAAAAGGCTGGGGTGGCTGCATGAGGATTTCCTTGAATGAATGTGATTTTGCAACTTAGAGGCAGTTCATTCATTACTTTTAGGGGCTTGGACTAAAGTGGAAAATTCAAAAAACACAGGGGTTAGTGAAGAGACATTTGAACTAAGTGGTAAATTTTGGAAGTAAATTTTTAAAAAACTATCTTGGTGTAGTGCCGTTATTATACTATATGCCATTGACATTTTTAATGCATGCAGAATTATACACAATATTTCCATTCAGGCCAATTCAAGCTGAACAAAACTACCAAATGAAATGTATGGTGACTGAAGCTGGTTTCTCAAAATGGGAGAAGTTTAACTTCTTAAGGCAGAAGCGGATGAAAAAATTAGCTTTGGAATTAGAAGCAAGGTTGCTTTAATCAAGAAGAGGTGTGACTTTCTTCCAGTGTTGTTTTGCAGTTTTAAATATTGCGTATTGCCTGGATTTTGTTTGGTGATCCATCTTTGTGAGGAAACAATGGGCTCCATTTCCATGTTGATTGCCTAAAGTAAGCAGCTTTAAAGATTATCTGGAAGACAAACTTTTATCATCTAATAGCAAAAAGATATGGGTTCAAATACCCACTTATCAAAGGAAACTCACTTTGGGTGGGTTTGACTGTACACACACACACACACACACACACACACACACACACACACACACACACACACACACACACACACACACACACACACACACACACACACACACACACACACCTGGTAGGTGTGGCCAGGAGGAGTGTCTCAACTATAGAATCCAATGAGAGTGAACTTGCAACTCTCATTGCTGCTAGAACTGGTCTTTGTTAGGGTAGGGGAATGGAGCACAAAGACTGGTGGGACTCCTTCCATCTCCTATCCCAAACAGCCCACAGGATGGCTTAGGTTGTCCTTATTGTTCTCAGTCCTCAGCCGGGCCTAAGGTCCATTGACTGAGCCCTCCATGTTGCCATTCTGGGGCTGGGGCCTCTTTTGCAACACTGGCCCCTTGTCAATTTATGCCCTTTAAGGTGGGCCAGTAGGGCTGGGCCTTTGAAGGTCCCTGAAGTCCAAGCAGTCGAAGCTCAATCCTCCTCCTTTAAATCCAGGTCCCAGCCTCTGCCCCAGCCTCCAGGTGTGACGCACTTGCCACTACCTTGTAACTCCCGCCTGAGGCCCCCCTTTCACCTTCTCCACCCCTCAGGCTACCCTATTGCTGGGATCTCTATGAGGGGAGCCAGGAAGCACAGATCCGAGGCAGATGGCCTGTCAGAGACAACCGAAGTGTCCTTGTCACACTGCAGCAGAGATAATGTGGCGGAGAAGCTTGAACATCTCATGTACCTTCAAAAGTCCTCTTAGGATCCTCATGATTCTGAAGCGACTTAACAGCCCATAACAACAACACTTGCAAAGCTCCTAAGCTGCCTGTTTTCTTTTTGCCTTCCCTTGGTGTGTTTGAAATCTTTGTTTTTGTCTTTCTCACATTCTCTCATTAAGATTTATTATGTCATATCAGTTTCCCAGGACCAAATGGCACCACAGTATCTGAGTTTCTACTTTTCTTACTTCCCTGAGGCCCCACTAATAAGTGGAAGGGAAGAAGAGAGAAGGCAGAAATCTTTTAATCCAAGATCTATCGTCCATAGTAAATCTAGAAAAGCCCTCAACCTTTCTCCTTTTCTTCCTTCCACCTAAAGAGGGCTCATGAGATTCATCTCTTGTTACTTAAGGATAAAAACGAAATTGTATGCAGTAAGGACATTATTACTTTGTTGGACTATAATTGTCTAGCAGTAGCTCTGAAATGTTTTCTGGAGACAAAAGTTAAGGAAACGAGATTTCCTGAACAGATGTATCTTAAGAGTTCGTCAGCTGTTTGAAGGCTTTGTCAACAAATGATGAAGGTCTTCCAGAAAGAAAGAAAAAAGGGTGATCACATAAGGATTTTCAATTCATAATTTGCTGGTTCTCATCCCTGTTGTTGTTGGAGTTATTATCTCATCGGTATGACTTGGTATAAATGGAATCCATTGTTTTGCTCTTATGTGATTATAGTGTAAAGAGAAAACATAATGCACATTGACAATTGTGTTAGTAGAAAAAAATGAGTTTGAGAGAGAGAGAGAGAGAGAGAGAGAGCTTGTCCAGCTAATTTGAGTGGCTGACATGATTTGAGGATTGCTATGTTCATCTCTGTCTTAAAGGAACTGCTAAGGTGGATGCGGTCTTTCTCGTCTCAGCGTAGGCGGCAGAACGCCTGAAGGATGTAGCCAATTTATCAAGACATTCACCATGCTGAACGGTGCAGAGGTGTGTGTGTGTGGGGGGGTTTAGGGAGCTGTTTTTGCCATGTTCCAAGGTGTTAGGAATAGTTTATGCTTTAGTACAGTTGACACAAAAGTCACTATTTTGTATGGGTTCAGATTAGGAGTGGGGGGGGAATTGGTCAATATCCTGTCTGTGTCATTTTTACATGTGTGTAATCTAAGTGTTGCCTTCCCCAGGTTGGCTCTTCTTTGTCCACTACGTCCCCTTGGTAGCATAAGGTGCTAAGTTGTAATGCTTTGGTGTAAAATGCCGCCTTCTTAAGTGTCCAGTACACCCCTCTCACTGTTTACCCTTCATGGACATGTTGAAACAAGTTTGTTTTAAAGACTTTTTTTTTGTACAGGGCTGTTACTCAGTTCTTCCCCTCATACTGCTCTGATTTAGTTCTAGCCACTTTTGACATGCCTTGTGGCATGAGAACTAAGTCAGAAACGTATGTATATGGTCAGGGGAGGGTGGGTGTAGCTTACTGTGGGTTGAAAGGACACGATAAAGGATTGCAATTTTTCTCTGTCATGTTTGCTAGCACACTCACCTTTTTTAATTCTGTAACTTAGTATGAGTTGCCTATGCGGTAAAATGGCAAGAAGGGACATGCTGAGGACTAAGAAAATCTTGGAAGGCAGCAAATGCTATGGTTTAACCGTTGCCAAGATTAAAATCCTGCTTTTCAAGCCTGCTTAATTCTGTCTTTACATTTTGGATGGAGCACTTGTTCTTCAGTCAGTTACTGGATCCTTCAACTTTTTAAAAATAACACAAGCTTGTTGTTATATGCCGTTGCTTTCAACCTATGGAAATTCTAGTAGGGTTTTCAAGGTATGTGAGATATTTAACAAGTGCTTTTGCCATTCCCCTCCTCCCGAATTTCCAAGGCCAAGAGGGGATTAGAACCCAGGTCTCTTAATCCATCACCATTCCAACCAAAATTACCTGATAATATATTAATTGCATGGTAGTGATTCTGTCTCAAAGAAAGAGGAATTCTATCAACAATACCACACTGGGTCTTGCATAACATTTTTAACATTTTTGTTTCTGAAGTCTCTTGAAACATTGTAAGATTTTTTTAAAAAATAATTGTCAGGGAATAGAATCACATTTTGAAGTTGCTGAGATACCCCTCTCCCTTCTTCTCTCTCTTGAGTGAAGTTTATTAGCATAAGTGGGTGGAAAAAATGCTGTTGGTATATATTAAGTCCCTTAATCACAGACAAAAGGCCTTGATTTGTTTCTATTCCAGAGTTTTTATTTCTGTTCTGGAGATGGGCCAAGTTTTATCTGTTGAAGATAAGAGGTGCCGAATGAGGAGGAAAATAATCTAAATGGAAGTTTCTTTGTCTATGCTTTTATTGAAGTTGAATGTTGCCTTAATATACAGAATAGTCAGCTGATAAATTTTGTGTGTGTGTCTAGGTGTGCGTGCACGTGCATGCGCTTTGTATGGCAATTAGAGATGGGCATGAGCTGCTGGTTTGGAAGTTTGGAGTGGTACATTTCCTGGCCGAATTGTGGATCAGCTTTTTGGCCAGGAAATAAACCAGTGGTTTATGCCCATCTCTGATGGCAATGCATTTTTTTGTCTGAGAAGTTTTGTGTATTTCAATAATTTTGCAATTCTTCCCCCTCCACTAAAATGTATTATTATATTGCATGGCATGAAAACACTGGAAGCTAACTCGCCCACAACAGTATTTTATGTACAATAGCAGCAGGAACACATCTTCCTAAAACTGTTTACAGCATTATCAGTGGTTTTATAAAAACTACAATCAGCAGGCTATATTCCATTGAAATGTTCTTCTGTGAGTGTCCTGTGGAGTTTTATTTGTGAAATTAAGGTGCCCCATTATTCTCAACCAGGATTGGTATCACTACTCTACTTATAACTTGCATTCTCCAGAGGAAATGCTGTTGAGAAAATTAATCGCAGAGATAGAAAACAATTTCCATTTCTTACCCTCCAGAATAAGTGTGCCTAGCATTCTTAAATTCTCAAGTGCTGTAGGATAAAGTGCTTGCAACCCAAACTGCTTCTTTTAGTAGTATCTTAGTTAACAGTAGTTGGTATTATAGCTTATGAGTTCTTTCCTACCATTTTGATCTCAGATCACAAAGACTGGTTTATGAGGACAAAGACAAAATGGTGGTTGTGAGAAGCAGTAAAGGTTTTGTCATGGTCTGCTTGTCCTAGGAGACTAAGAGTAACTGATTCACAAATCCCTGAGGTACCGTATTTATTCTCTGATTAGAGATAACTTTATATTAAGATATTGAGATGTATTAAGATATATAAGCGATATTAAGATTATATTATTAAGATAAATAGATACTACAAAATTGCACAGAAGTCTGTGATTCAGATTACCAGGTTCAGGAATCAGTACCGTATTTTCTCCTCCAGATGCATGTGTTGCTGTGAACAGTAAATAAAATGTTAATTATGTTTAATGAATAAAACACATTGATTCTCAAACAATAATTAAGGATGATGAAGTCCTTGATGATGTTGTGGTCCATGAAAAATGCATCTTTAGACAATGGCAATATGATAGTCACCGTATTTCTGTGGACAGCCCATGAAGGATAGTTCCATCAGTGTCCTGAGTATCTGGAGTCCCAGCATCAAGTGGGATTTTAGTTGGTTGAAATGTGTTGGATGAGGCCTTTTTAGTGAAGGCTCAAGAATCTGCTAGAATCTGTTCTGAACCCCTGTCATTACCTCTCTTATTTGACTGTTGTTCTTAAGGTCATTGGGCCAGGTTTTCTTGGTTTTGGGTGCTTAATGCATGAAAAACCACACATATAGAGCAAACATCATTACTCCTGTAAGGCTGCACTTCCTTTCAAGAGCAATACACTTAGTTTGTTGATAGTTAAATCTATGGATTAAAGGAGCCGTTCTCAACAAGGACCATATGAACCCCTGGGGCCCTGGCACATTTGAAGGGAGCCATAGACTAGAAACAATTCTTCACACATCACCTGACAAGGTTCATTATTCTACTTATACAATCCTGATTCAGCCTGTATTGCTTTCATATGGTGTTTATGACTGTGGCCAAAAAAAAAAAAAAAAAAAAAATAGAGAGAGAGAGAGAGTTGAGAATGGCTGGATTAAAGACTTCAGCATTTATTCTGTTTCCACACACATTTTCTATAAGGCTCTCAGTAAAGGATGAGAAGGTAAATGCATTGCAGCTACACATTGATTTTAAAGGACATGTGGATGACATGAGGCAACCTCATAATTGGCACCTTGTGGGAGCTGAAGTCTAAAACATTTGGAGTACTATTAAGTACTGTAGCACTATTTTAAGGAACGCTAAACAATGTGGAGATTTGGCATTTAGATTGGCCACAAATGTATATGGTTTTCCAAACTAATTGTATCTTTCTCTTCAGATAACCATTACTTTGCGAGATAAATAGGGTCTCTCTACACAGGGCTTCTGTTCAAAGTGCATGTATGATTAGTTGGTACGGCAGAAACTCCGTTACAACAAGTAGGAGTCCATTAGAATATTTTTATTTTTCAAAATGTGTTAATCTCCTTAATCAGATTCAACAAAAAGGGCATCCACTGTACACACTCCACTTTAGCTCTCAGTTGCCATGCAAGGTCCACTGAAACAAATATGTGAGCTTCCTTGGGTTACCTGTACTGACCTCAGTATAAATATGATAAATTCTTCTTTCTCAAACTCTGAGCACACGCAAGAAGACTCGAGGAAGGAGGGGCTTGTTGGTGGCTAGATCTGCCTACGGAGCCAAGTCCCCATTTTTAGTCTGCCTAATGACTGCGTGAATTCATAGAGTGGTGGATAGAGTAAACCATCTTCACTAAAGGTAGCAGAACAAGTCGGTAAATGGGGTGTTGGCTAGCTACGTATTGGTGGTATTGGTTAGCTACTAACTATTGTTTAGGAGTTCTTTTGCATCCATATAGCAAAAGAGTAAACTGCTCCACACAAACAACTTTGCCATGGAGCTTGTCTATACATCTCTTCCCAGTCAGTGGGAAAACATTCAGAACGCGTGCCACCTGCTGAGTAGTTATTATAAGGTTTGTTGTTTCTACTTGGCCTCTCGGTGGCTTTCAGTACCGTTGACCATGGTATCCTTTTGGGCCGTCTCTCTGGGATGGGACGTGGAGGTATTTTTTTTTTTTTTGGTAGTGGGTCTGGTCCTTTTTAGAAGAGAGAACTCAGAGGGGACTCTTGTTCAGCACTCTGACCTTTGGCTTGTGGTGTCCTGTGGTGAACAGGGTTCTGTTTTGTTCCCTATGGCCTATGCTATTTCACATCTACATGCAAACTCATGGGAGAGGTGGTCTGGGTTTTTGGTATTCGGTATTGCCAGTACACAGATGACACCCAACTCTGTCTCTTCATCTAAATCCGAGGAAGCTGTTTCAGTTCTAGATCAGTGTCTGGTGTAATGGACTGGATGAGGGTGAATAAACTGAAAGCTAATTTAAGGCTGGACGCCTAGATTTTGGTGGTGTCTAGCAGTGTCTTTGCACAGCTAAGACTAGTCTTACCAGCTGCACCCATTCCTTGAAAGGTCTGTTCTGGCCATGACGACACATGCTTTAGTTGCATCCCAGCTGGATTACTGTACGTAACTCACTCGACATGGGGCTACTTTTTGGAAAGTGTTCAGAAATTCCAGAAGATCCAAAAATTGGCAGCCGGATTACTGACTGGGGCTGGTTACAGAGATCACATAAGCCTCCTGTTACAGCAGCTCCATTGGCGGTGGATCTGTTCTCAGGCAAAATTCAATGTACTGGTTTCAACACATAAAATCCTAAATGATTTGAGTCCAAGCTATCTAAAGTACCATATCTTTATGAGCCTACCCTGAGTATTAAGATCATCAGAGGCTTTTTCCCTCAGTTACAGGCACATTTGATGGGGACATGGGAGAGGGTCTTCTCTGTCATTGCTCCCAGACTCTGGAACTCCCTCCCATGGGAGGCCAGCCTAACCTCATCTTTGCTTCCTTCCACAAGCTAAGATTTTTCTCTTCAGGTAGGCTTTTTTTAAAATGACCTGTTGACTAAGGGGATTTTTAAAATATATATATTTAACAACTGTCGTACATTTTTTAAAAAAATCTAAAGAAAAACAACATATACAACTCAGTGTGCTTTTAAAAAGGTATTATTTTCTTCTGTTGTTTTACTTGTTTTTAATATTGCTTTTATTATGAGTTTTAATATGATATTTAAATAAATAAATTTGGGGTGATATAGTTCCTTCTTGCTCTGAACTCAGAAATTCCTTCATTTCCAGAAGATGCATCTCCTTCTTTTCACCTTGGCTCTATTTAGCCTGGAGAATGAATTCTATTATTTATTTGAGACCTTAAGGAATAACCTCCTGGCTGGATAGTTCTGTGAAATGAGTTTGATTCCCCACTGTGCCTCCTGGGAAAACAGCCAGGCTGTGTAGCCTTGGGCAAGCTGCATAATCCCACAGTACCCCCAGAAGAAATGACTGGTAAAACCACTTCTAGAAAGTGCTGAAAAGGGTTGCTGTAAGTCAAAAACAACGGCAGTGCATATTTATGATCTATTATTAATGCAAAATTAGTATTCCCACCACCCTTGTCCTTTTTTCTTGCCCATGCCTCAAGCTAAGACTATACACTATTGTGTAACTTTTATTTCTAGATGCTTAGCTGCAGGGTCTGCATGTTCAGAGGGGTATGTATCATAAAGAGAGAGCAGTGACTGGGAGAAGAAGCGATCAACCACATATTTCCTCTCAGGTTCTTTCATACATTTTTGTGGTGAAAGTAGCTGGGTAAAGGAGTAGCCACCGCCTTTTCATGGCTGCCATTGGCTGGATAGCTCAGTGAGTTAGGTAACTGGCTGTGGAGCCAGAGTTGGGAGTTCAATCCCCCACTCTGCATCCCAGGAGAAGAGCCAGCCTGTGTAGTCTTGGGCTAACTGCACTGTCCCAGGGCACCTCCAGAAGAAGGGAATGGTAAACCATTTTGTAGTACAGTACTTTGTACCTAGAAAATCCTGAAAAGGGTCACCATAAGTCAGAATTGACTCGATGGAACTCTATTATTATTTTTCTTCATGTTAAGCCCTCTTTTCTAGTTACCACTTCACAGCAGAGCAGTTGTGGCCATGCATGAAGAAACAGGAGCTAGGCAGTTATGCCTATTTTCTATATGAAATAGATTTTTAAAATTAGCTTTCTTTCGCATCTACACTGCTAAGGCCTTCAGGTATCGATAGACTCCAATTTCCTGGTCAGTCTGGCTAGCCATGAGGGGTGATGAGAACAGAGCATGGAAACGTTCCTTGAGGGATGGGGAAAAATCTCACTGTGTGGACTGATTTTAAGTCACTGTCTCACATCACGTTGTGTCATCTCTGTGGAGATGGCGCAAGATGACATAATGTATGTAATGTGAACTTTGACAGGGCGGAGGGGGAAGAGTATGGTTGTCCTAAAGATACTGCACTGTCATGATTTTTGTACAGTACTGTAATACCTTCTATGACTTGCTTCTATCCTTTTTTTAAAAAAAAATTGCAGTTTCTGAATGGTAATTTCTGTCGACCTGCTCTACTGCTGCATTTGATTTCAGCCAACCCATCTCTGAGCCTAGACTAACTCCCCTTTGAGCCTAGCACAAAATGGAGGTTGTAGCGTTGTTACTTTTTTTATATAGTTAAGAATGCTAACAGTAGTTCTTAAAATAGGCTGGTATAAAATATCAGCTGCAAACTAAGCTATCCTCCTTTTCCATTTAACCCCATTGACGGAAAGCCAGCTCCCTGAGACTCGTTTATTTCTATATGGAAGGAGTTCCATAACTATGTGTTTAAGGACATGGATATTGAGAAGGGCTTTCTGAGAAGGGGCACCTGGGCACGGCAGCAAGCTGTCGAGAAGGTAGTAGTTTCTTAGCCATGTAGGTATTAAGGTAATGAAAATTTTCCCCAGGAGCTCTGATATAATAATAAACTCTGTGATGCCTTGTAACAAAGGGCCGTTGAGGTTCCAGCACATTAAAGTAGGGCAATTTCCTGAGAATAAGGAGTTTCAAAATATGAGTTGCTTTTACTTCCACCATGGCTTCCAAAACCCTCTGGGAAGCCAAAATATTTGAAAGCAATATTTTGCAGGATAAATAGAACCAATTTTATGTTGCCATTTTCATACTTATTCAGCTTTCTTTATTTTACTCAATAGATTTAATGGCTTTTCTCTTCTCTACTTATTGTGCAATATAATTTAGCTCAGTTGTGCTATTATTGTAGTACTTCTCTTATTATTCTGTAAAGACCTGATCTGTTCTCATCGACGCATAACTCATGTATTTCGAACTAGGAAAAAGATACTGGTTCTTTTAAAACACTCATACAGTCAGATGTTCTCTCTTCACTGGAATTAAAAGCTTGTTGTTGTTGTTGTTTAGTTGTTAAGTTGTGTCCAGCTCTTCATGACCCCATGGACCAGAGTACACCAGGCCCTCCTCTCTTCCACTGCCTCCTGGAGTTGGGTCAAATTCATGCTGGTTGCCTCAATGACACTGTCCAGCCATCTCGTCCTCTGTCGTCCCCTTCTCCTCTTGCCTTCACATTTTCCCAACAGCAGGGTCTTTTCCAGGGAGTCTTCTCTTCTCCTGAGATGGCCAAAGTATTGGAGCCTCAGCTTCAGGATCTGACCTTCCAGCGAGCACTCAGGGTTGATTTCCTTCAAAATGGATAGGTTTGTTTTCTTTGCAGTCCAGGGGACTCTCAAGAGTCTCCTCCAACACCACAATTCAAAAGCATCAGTTCTTCTGTGGTTAGCCTTCTTTATGGTCCAGCTCTCACTTCTATACATCATTAAAAGCTTGCATAGGCTAATTACATCATTGTGGGGAAAAACCTAGAAATTATAGTAATGAAAAAGAAATTTAGAAAGAGCTCTGAAAAACTTTTAAAAACTTTCTGACAAAATACAGTGGTGCCTCGCTTAGCGAATGCTTCGTTTAACGATGAATTCGCTTAGCGAGGGGGTTTCTGGGGGAAACTACTGCCTCGTATAGCGAGGCAGTCTATGGAGGAAACTCGCATACCGATGTTTCCCCCATAGGCCCCCGGCGGGCGCTTCGGAGCGGCCGCGGGGAGACCTCTCCCGCGGCCGCTCCAAAGCGCCTGCCCTGAGAATGCCGGCTGGCTGGCCGGCGCTTTGGAGCAGCCGCGGGAGAGGTCTCCCCGCAGCCGCTCTGAATCGCCGGCCAGCCTGCAGGCATTCTCCGGGCGGGCGCTTTGGAGCGGCCGCGGGGAGACCTCTCCCGCGGCTCCTCCGAAGCGCCTGCCCTGAGAATGCCGGCTGGCTGGCCGGCGCTTTGGAGCAGCCGCGGGAGAGGTCTCCCCGCAGCCGCTCTGAATCGCCGGCCAGCCTGCAGGCATTCTCCGGGCGGGCGCTTTGGAGCGGCCGCGGGGAGACCTCTCCCGCGGCTCCTCCGAAGCGCCTGCCCTGAGAATGCCGGCTGCCTGGCCGGCGCTTCGGAGCAGCCGCGGGAGAGGTCTCCCCGCAGCCGCTCTGAATCGCCGGCCAGCCTGCAGGCATTCTCCGGGCGGGCGCTTTGGAGTGGCCGCGGGGAGACCTCTCCCGCGGCTCCTCCGAAGCGCCTGCCCTGAGAATGCCGGCTGGCTGGCTGACGCTTCGGAGGAGCCGCGGGAGAGGTCTCCCCGCAGCCGCTCTGAATCGCCGGCCAGCCTGCAGGCATTCTCCGGGCGGGCGCTTTGGAGTGGCCGCGGGGAGACCTCTCCCGCAGCTGCTCCGAAGCGCCTGCCCCGAGAATGCCGGCCGGCTGGCCGGCGCTTCGGAGGGGCTGCGGGGAGACCTCTCCCGCGGCTCCTCCGAAGCGTCAGCCAGCCCCAGCTGGTAGCCTGCCCGGGCCGCCTACCCGAGCCGTTCTCGGACGCCTGGACGTCCGAGAACGGCTGGGGTAGGTGGCCCGGGCAGGCTACCAGCAGCGGGGACAGAGGGGGGGTATCGGGAAGGTTTCCAGGTGAAAGCCTGGAAACCTTCCGGACACCCCCCCACCCTGCAGCCGCCGCTTGAAGCCTGCCCAGGCTGCCTACCCGAGCTGTTCTCGGACGCCTGGACGTCCGAGAACGGCTGGGGTAGGCGGCCCGGGCAGGCTACCAGCAGCGGGGACAGAGGGGGGGGGGTATCGGGAAGGTTTCCAGGTGAAAGCCTGGAAACCTTCCGGACACCCCCCCCACCCTGCAGCCGCCGCTTGAAGCCTGCCCAGGCTGCCTACCCGAGCTGTTCTCGGACGCCTGGACGTCCGAGAACGGCTGGGGTAGGCGGCCCGGGCAGGCTACCAGCAGCGGGGACAGAGGGGGGGGGTATCGGGAAGGTTTCCAGGTGAAAGCCTGGAAACCTTCCGGACACCCCCCCACCCTGCAGCCGCCGCTTGAAGCCTGCCCAGGCTGCCTACCCGAGCTGTTCTCGGACGCCTGGACGTCCGAGAACGGCTGGGGTAGGTGGCCCGGGCAGGCTACCAGCAGCGGGGACAGAGGGGGGGGGGTATCGGGAAGGTTTCCAGGTGAAAGCCTGGAAACCTTCCGGACACCCCCCCACCCTGCAGCCGCCGCTTGAAGCCTGCCCGGGCCGCCTACCCGAGCCGTTCTCGGACGCCTGGACGTCCGAGAATGGCTGGGGAAAGCAGCGCGGGGAGGCTTCAAGCGGCGGCTGCAGGGTGGGGGGGGGTGTCCGCTCCCAGCGACCCCCCACGGCTTGGATCCAAGCTGTGGGGGCAGGCTGAGAGGGTGGTGGGATTGGGATGCCTTTCAGGCATCCCGGGTTTGGATCCCACCCGCCGCCGGTTACCCTAACCGGCGGCGGGTGGGATCCAACCCCGGGATGCCTGAAAGGCATTCCAATCCCACCACCCTCCCCCCGCGGCTTGGATCCGAGCCACGGCGGCTACCCCAGCCATGGCCGGACTCTAGGGAGTCAAGCCATGGCTGAGTTAGCCGCCGTGGGTCAGATCCAAGCCACGGGGGGAGGGAAAAAACCGGATAATCCATTCCTATTGGAACGGATTAACCGGTTTCCAATGTATTCCTATGGGAAATGGTGCTTCACATAACGATGTTTTCACATAACGATGTTTTGTTTGGAACCAATTAACATCGTTATGTGAGGCACCACTGTATGTATGTAGTATGTTTTAAAACAATTTTCATCACCATTTCAAGCAGCTACAAGTCTCTTAGATTCAAAGGGCAAAACATGATACTGGTGGTGGTGACAGTAGCAACAGTAATCCTAGTTGGTTTTGTTGTGTTGCCAAATAAGTAATGCCCTTGGAATTTCACATTGAGAACATGTCTTTAAACATATTCTTTATTAATAGTGCATTGCAGTAATGGGGCATTATATAAAACTAACTAACTAAATAAGTAAATAAGTAAATAAATAAATAAAAAATATTTATTTATTTATTTATTTATTTATTTTATTTATATCCCGCCTATCTAGCCAATAGACCAAACTAGGCGGCTCACAACAGGGATACAACAATAACTAAAAACAAATTTACAAAGAAGAAAACTTTCAACCATAAAATTATACACTAAGAAAAGGAAAAAAGGAGAATCATTTATACCCGACCTTTTTCTTCAAGAGGACCTAGGTGGATTACAATATTAATTACATCTCTTTATATTTAAACTGAAAGGAGAGAGGAAAAAACAACTGAACAGTAAAACAAAACAAAGCCCAAATCTTAGGCATTGAGAAAAAGCCTGGTTGAAGTAGGGTTGCCAGATACTGTACATGGGTACCAAAAGGAGGACACAGAAAGCAAAAAAGGAGGACAGAGGGAGACGTATTGGGGGGGGGGCAGGCTCCGTGCGCAGGGTGGGGTGGAGGCATGTTCCTTTTGGAATTAGGTATGGGGGAGAATAGCTCTTTGATCATGAGGCAATACCATAACCAATCAACCTACTCAGTCTTGAAAGGTCAAGACTGGGAAAGTTACGTTAAAAAACAAAATAATCAGCAAAGATCAAACAAAATATAAGAGCTACCAAAACAAAGTAGACTAAGAAATCACATTAATAAAAGCATAATAAAGTGAAATAAAAAGTCTAAAAAGTTGTGTGACAGATTTTATAAAAACCAGGAAAAAAAAAACCAGAAGGCATCGATTTCTCTGTGCTTGAGAAATGCAAAGTGTGGAGAAAATGGATTTGGAGAGAGAGAATTTTATACATACATACACACAATGCTTACTACGCTTCATATGACAAATCCATATGTGTACATATATAATGTACATTATATATGTGTGTGTGTGTTTCTATATCTATATATCTATATATATGGCTTTGGATACAAACACGCACACAGAGAGAGCCATTTTCTCCACCCTTTGCAATTTCTCAAGCTGAAAGAAATCCACTTTGTGTTTGTGTGTGTGTGTGTGTGTGTGTGTGTGTGTGTGTGAGTGAGTGAGTGAGTGAGTGAGTGAGTGAGTGAGTGAGTGAGTGAGTGAGTGAATTTCTACCTCCCACAAGCATGGGGGATAACTCTGCACATGCCCCGGAGTCAGGGGTGTGTGGGGTTGGGGCAGAAGGAGGGGGATAAAAGTGCCTCCTCCTCAGCTTTAGGAGGAAGGAGGGACCGGCCCAAACCCTATTTCCCTGGCTCTGACCCACCGCCCCCCCAGAACTCCAGACCAGCCTTCCCTTCTGCTTGCATCTGTTCCTTTTTTCATAGTTTTGATTCAGTCTCTCTTTCTCATACACACACAATCCCTCCCTCAATTTTCTACATATATTTAAATAAGCTTGATGAAACCATCCGGTTCCTCTCTTGCACCTTTCTTCCTGCCTTAATTGGAGCCTTCTCTCCCTTGCAGTCACATCCATTTTTCATGGTTTTATGAAAGTCAGTCTCTCTCACACATACATACACCCTCCCTCCCTCCCTAAATTTTCTACAATCTTACCTTTAAACAAGCTTGATGAAGCCACGTCCCTCTCTCGCACCTTTCTTCCTGCCCTAATTGGATCTTTCCCTCCTAATTTCCCCTCCTTGGCTCTTCACCGTGCCTGAAGAACCAAGTTTAAAAACTTGGCTCTTCAGGCAGGCTTTCCCTCATGTCAATTCTTGAATTCTATCTTTTCTGTTCTTTTATTCCCCATCTTGATCACGCTATATTAATGTTCAAATGTTTTTTATTATGAATGTTGTTTATTTTGATTGTGCTCTTTTTATTGTTATTTAATGATATTTTATGATTTTGTAAGCCGTCCTGAGTAGACGCTGTCTAGGGGGGTGGGGTATAAATCAAATAAATAAATAAATAAATAAATAAATAAATAAATAAATAAATAAATAAATAAATAAATAAATAAAATTATTGGAGCTTTCCCTCCTCCTGCTTGCAGTCACCTCCGGCGGAAGTAGTAGTCATTCAGTCATTCACAAGCCGGATTGACTGCCCAAGGCTGTTCTACAGCTGTAAACAATCAAGCTACCTTATCTCCGATCTCTTAAAAAAAGAGGATTTTCAAGTGCCGCAACTGAGGAAGGAGGGAGAGGTGGCTTACAGTTTGAGGTTCGGCTGCAGGGGCTGAAGATACAAAAGCTGGACATGAAAAGGAGGACATGTCCTCCTTTTGCTGGATGTCTGGCAACCCTAGGCTGAAGAGAAAAGCCTTTGCCAGGCTGCAGAAGATTAGCAAAGAGGGTGCAAGACCATCCTTCTGTGGGAGGGAGTTCCATACTTGGGAGCAACAACAGAGAGGGCCCTCTTATGCCCTTATCAAATGAATTCGTGAGGGTGATGGGACAGACAGAAAGGCTTCCCGAATGATTTTAAAACCTCTGCAGTCTTTCAGGTAGCTTGGACCCAAATTGTCTTATAACTTGAAACCTGAACTTTGAATTGTTCCCAAAAATGGAATGGTAGCCAGTAGAGCTGTTGCAGCATGGGAGTTAGGTGATCCCTGTAACCAGCTCTAGTGAGCAGTCTGGCCGCAGCATTCTGAATTTGCTTATGTTTCCAAACACTTTCCAAAGGCAGCCCCATTTAGAGCATGTGAAGGTAATCCAAAGAGTATGTAGTTAGGGCATTTGTTACTGTGGCCAGGTCAGACAATTCCAGAAACAGACACAGCTGGTTTACTAAATTTAACTGTGCGACTACATTCTTAGCCGCTACTGAGACCTAAGCATCCAGGCTCAGGGACGAATCCAGGAGCGCATCCAAACTGTGAACTTGTGTTTTCAGGGGGAATATAACCTCATACATCACGGGTTGAAACCTTATTCCTTGATCTGTCTTAGTTTATTCACCTTCATCCCATCCAGTACTGACACCAAACACTGATTTAGAAGGAAAAGATCTTTCTTCAAATTAGATGGAAAGGAGAGAGAGAGTTGGGCGTCATTTGCACATTAATGATTCCACACCTCAAATCTCTGGACAATCTCTCCCAGCAGTTTCATGTATATGTTAAGTAGCATGGGAGACAAAACAGGAAGTGGGGGGAACTACAGGCAAACAGGCAAGAAATCAAGCAGGGATCCCCCAGTACCACCTTCTGAATCCTCCACTCCAGGAAGGACTAGAGCAACTGTAAAACGGGGCCTCCAAGTCCCATCCCAAAGAGGCCCAGAAGGATTATGTGGTTGATGGTATCAAAAGCCACTGAAAGATCTTGCAGAACCAACGGATATAATTCCTCCTTTCTTGTTCCCAGTGCAGGTCGTCCACCAAAGTTTCCAAAGCAAGTCTGTGTCCCACCAACAAATCTGAAGCCAGATTGAAATGAATCTAGATAATCTGACTCATCCAGGAGCTCTTGGTGCTGAGAAGGCACCACACACTCTAATACCTTGCAGACAATTGAATATTGGAGACTGGCCAGCTGAATAGCTCAGTCGTTTAGGTACATCTGGTTGGGAGTTTGATTCCCCACTGTGTCTTCTTGACAGGGGCTGGATTTGATGGTCCATAATGGCCCTTCCAGCTCTGCGGGTCTAAGATGATTATGATCATCCAATATTGTGGGATTCTTTTCCCTCAAAAAAAAAAGGGTGCAAACTTGTTTGCTCTAACCTAAATACATATTTTTCACAGTCTTCTTGCCTAGATTGTTGCCACTTATTCATTGGGACTTCCAGTGTCTGAAAGCCTACTCTTTCCGAGAACTGGTCAATAGCTTGACTTCGTCTGCAGAGGAACACAGTTAAGGTTGCCAGTCTAACAGAATCAGAATCACTGAAGGAAGCCAATGAAAACAATCCTGCAGATTTTAATGAGGCTTCCAAGAATTTCTAGCACTATATCATGTCAAAAGGGGAAGGAAAACACCAGGGGTAATGTCAGTAAGGGGTGAAAAATAGAGGCAGTCAGGCCTGTTCTTTCTCATTTTGTTGTTACTCTCTGGAGATTACTTAGTTTGAGAACAGCAGATTGGTTGCTTGTGTTTTTTGGGACTGTGTCTACTAAACAGTGCTAGGGAAGATAGAAAGCCTAAATTAAATAATCTGTGGACTTTCATAAAATTGAGGATCCATGCTGCTTGCAGAACTTTTAAAGCAAGGAGTTTATCAATGGATTGCCTCATAATATAGAATTAGAAGTCATTGTCTCTATTCTGTAATTAGATATTTCACTTATCCTTTTTTTAAAAGAAAAAATATTATAACAATCCAAATAAAAACAATTTTATTTAAATTTTAATAATTTTTTCTAAACGTCTTTGTGGTTTTACACTTTGGGTGAAATTCTGTTAATGTATTATCATGCCAGCGGCAGCTATTTTGCTAATTAAAGACTTCCTTCTATTCTACAGCTCACATGACTTCTTCACAGTAAAAGGAATCACATGGGAGTTGTGGAACAGGAGTAGGAAATGTTTAATTGGAGATATCACCGCCTGCTGATGACATCACCAGTCTTCTGCAGGCATACTTACACCAACAGGAATGCATGCAATGATTTGTATTCACTGGTTAATGTTTTTTGGCTATAAAGTCTAAGAGGGAAAGCCTTCTCACAATTCATTATTTTTCCTCCATTTAATTCCATGGCGAGGATGCAGAGAGCTACCTGAGGGCACAGATATAGCACCATATCACAGTTTGTTTTGGAAAGTTTATCAGCTTCTGAAGGCAGTTTTCTTTGAGGCAAGTAAGGAACAAAGCCCTCCCTTAGACACACAGAAATAGTGTGGTTAATCATTGTCTTAGAACTGCAGGCTTTTTGCACATTTTTCAACTTCCAAGCGGTATTTCTATTCCCCATTTTCATTTCTTATTTTTCCAAAGCTTGAACATCAGCTCTGCAGTTCAAAGGTGGTGGTGGTGATCTTCTAGAAACTGTACATTTTCAGATCATTGTGACAGTAACTCTTCTGCAGGAAACGCACCAAGGAAGTTGACAATTCAATGACTGTGACAACAGATTTGTATGTACAGAATATTTAGTTGGCCACTTGGGTAGCAGATAGGTTTATGTGAAAGTAATTGCCAGTATTTTTGGTAGAACTCCTCCTCTTTCTCCCCTTCTTCTTTCTTAAAGAGAGCTGTGGTGGAGCATTAACTGTTGCTCATTGTGTGATAAATGTTCTGGGATAATGGGGGTGTGTGTAATAAAAAAGGCTTCATTTTGCATCATGCTGCATGTTGTTCATTTAGCCATTTTATTTTATTTTTTAAATTGAGCCTATGGGAAGGAAGAAAAGGGTGAAACTCTGTCCTCCTGCAAACCTTTCCCACTGTTTCACTACTGCTCCAGTGCTCATCCTTTAATAGCATGGGATTACACAGCATTATTATCTTCAGATTGACTCAGGTGGCACTATTTTTATTTAATCTGTATTAAGGTATCAGTTCTGCATCTTTGGTCTTGCAGTGTAGTGGTAATGCGATTTGCTATTTTTATAAAAATCAGCATGGATGAATAAATCCAGTCACTACCAAGAACTGAAAAGATGACTCATGAACTCCGGTGCTTTCTGTTTCTCCCTGTTGGTGAGTAGGTGCATTTTCAAGTTTCCTCTGGTTGCTGCTGGAACAGGCTAATCTTATTAAACTTCCACAACCGGCTCTGTGTTGGTCTGTAGCAGCGAGAACAGCCAAAGACCTTAAAGACTTCTTTGTGTTTATTGGCCAGAAGGTTTCATGGTGAGTGTCATCAAGAGCATCTAAAGAAATGGGCTGTAGTCCAACGTAGTTCATGACCAATAAATTGCAAGGCTACTTAAGGTGCCACAATGCTTTGTATTCCTTTTAAACATGATCTGATGTTGCCATTCCGAATCTCTATGCTCACAGCTGCTTAAGAACCTTGCAGATCTTCTCATCTCAGAGAAAGAAACGGAGCGGCATTGGGAGATCCAAGATCTACACTTGTTTCTCCTGATTTCTCAGATTCTTAAGAATCTGCGAGTATAGATCTGTACATAGATATCAGGGAGCAATTCCCATGTAATTTCATTAGACTTCCTTCTGAATAGAGTTCATTCCTGTAATATGTGAGGAACTGTGGTATTTATCACCATGGAAAGTACTTAAACAAAGTGGGTGTATATAAACATGTGCATCCATTAGGCATGCCTCTGCGTCCACATGCACAGAGGGAGGGAGACTCGTCATTAGGCATATCCAAAGACTTAAGCTGATCAGGAGAGGTTGAAGATGCTTTCCATTATTTATTAAGATGCCCTTTATATGAGCATCCCAGAAGCCACCTTGCTGGCATTTTCAGCTCTTGTATGATACCCCCCCCCCAGCTTAACTTTGCACACTGCTTATGGGTAGGGATGTAACTACTACCTATCAAGTAGCAAAATTTTCCTTTGGCAGCAAAGAAAATACACACTATAAGACTTAAGATAGTTTTTTTTTTTCACATTAGTTAGGTCCAGTTCAAGGCTTTGGTGGGCCCTGGGCAAAAAATATAGTAGTGGGGGGGCTTCCTCCTCCCTCCCTCTCCCTTACCTCCCGCCTAAATAGGTCACAGAACATGTAATATAATCTAAGGCTGACTGGCTAAGGTAATTTTGGTAACAGCAAACAAGTAAACATTGCTTAGGTAAACAAAAAACATAACAATGAAAAGAAAGGCTAGCTTATGAGGGAGGGGCAAGGCAAGGGAAGCCTCAAGCTGAGCTTCAAGGCACTCTGCACATGCCCAGAGAAGAGGAAATGTGTACGTCATGTGTAGAACATGCCAAGGCTGCAATCTGGAGCAGGCCCCATGTGGGTGGGTGGGAAGGAGGGAGGCTGCCTGTCTGTTGTGTGGGGTCGCAGGATGCTGTGCTCAGAGGCCTGGAAGGAGAGGGAGGGCTATGGGAGTCTTGAAGGAACAGCCACCGCCAGCCAACTGAGGATGATGGCAGGAAGAGTGCCTCCAAACCTAAACAGAGTGCCCCATGCATCCCTGCTGGCCTTACTCCCCACCCTTCCTCACCTGACCTGTGTTGGGAGAGGTGGGTCTTGCTGAGGCACCAGCACGTCCAAGGGTGCGTCACCCTCGGGGCCCTGGGAGACATCCCGGAGCAGGTCCTTCAGATGCTGGAGGGCGCCTTTCTCCTCGTTGGGCAGCAGCGCCCAGCACCAGCTCCTGCAGGCACTCCTCCCACTTGCACAGTAACGCCACCTGGCACAGGAAGATCACTCGCTCCCATGGCTCCCATAGCAGCTGCAGCCTGGCTTCCAGGGGAGTGGAGAAGAGGCGGAGGAAGGTGGTGTGACAACCCCAGACCTACTGGGATATGCCACAGTTTCACTAAGCTGCCACCAACCATTCCCTATAAGAAGTCACACAGACCAGGGATGGATTTTTAACAAATAAAAGAACAAGGATTATTTAAATAACACACAGGGAAAATAAAATGATCAAGTGAATAAGATACAGTAACGTGGCTTAGTCTCAATCATACATACACCAGTTAAGTTCACACAGAACACCTTCAAATAAAGCACAGACCCTGAACCTATCAGTTCTGGCTAACCATACAGACACCTGAACCTATCAGGTTGGTACTGACTGACACACAGTAGTACCCTGTCTGACACACAGACTCCCACACCAGCTTCTTCTCTCAGCTCTTCTCCACACAAGTTCCACATATATATACAGTACAGCCCCTCCTCCTGATGTCCCGCCTTCCACTCCCCATAGGATGGAACTTTCCCTCCAAACCCATGACAGACAGGTAACATCAGTGCTGTATGTAACAGGTGGCACGCCTGCCAGAGGGTCGTGCGGCTTTTTCCTGGGTGCGGTGGCGACGGGACCATGGCAAGCCATTGGGAGCAGGATGTGGTATGCGAAGGAGCTGAGCACTGTCTGCCTGCCTGCCATCCCCACAGGTTGCCAGCCAGGAGCACTATCTGCTTGCACTGCCCCAGGCCGGCCTTGCCCTCACAATCCCGACGGCTCCTGGCTGGCTGCTCCTCTGCCCTTTGCCCTCAGAATATAGCGGCCCTGACATTAGTGCAGTTATTCTAACAAATTTGCTTGGCATAAATTCTCATTAACAGTGGTCTGCAATTCTCGAAATATGTCAGATAAAAACCCTTTCAGTCTCTAAAGTACCATAAGGCTAAAAAAATTTTTTTGGGGGGGGAGTTTTATTTGCTTTTGCTTTGAAAAACAGATTTTAATTAATATAAATAATTAATTAATATACTGCCCACCAGGCTACCAAGGCCTCTCTGGGCAGTTTACAAAAAAATAAAATACTAATACTGTAACTACATAAAATAATAAACACATAAGCATCACAAGACTATGAAAAAAAAAAGAAACAGAAACTAATCAATTAAACTTAGAAAAGAAAAAAAATACAACGTAGGAGACAAGTAATTAAAGATAACATCTTCTACCAGATCAGCTTCCACTGATATTTTACGGTTCTGCTGTATCTGGAGAGACATTTCCCATCACTTCATTAAACTAAAAGACAGTCTGCCAGACATTTGCACAGCATTCTGGCATGACAGGAAATACAAAATCTTTCCTTATTTATAAAATAAAAGAGCACTAAACTTCTAAGAATTTAGTTTTTTCAAACACTTTTATAACTTTTAATTTAGGACTTGAGTTTACCATTAAAGCTGTCTCCCAGACTTATTTGCCAAGAACTAATACAAAAAACCATCCCCATGTTGATGGCGATGAAGTTTTTTCAAGAATATTGAAGAAATCTTTCTTAATATTATATGAAATGCATGATTTGTAGGCAGTATAAAATCTAATATCGATTGCAGTTATCCTGTTTATTTTCACAGTGGAGACAGAGGTAAATATTGTGTATCCTTGTTTTTAAATTTGTAATGCCTCCCAGAGTAGACCTCTGGTCTAGATGGGCGGGGTAGAACTCTAATAAAATAAAATAAATAAATAAATAACATCTCAAGATTCACTGGGTTGTTGTTGTTTTTTGTGGTTCAATTAACCCTTAAATATGCTTTTGCTTTGCTCTTAAATATTCTGCTAATCTTAATCTCTAATTTAACTTGTAAGTAGATAAAAGGAAAGTGTGAATCCTGTAGGTAAAAGAATCTAATAGCAGTGGTGGTCATGTGAAGTAAGCAAGAATGGAAGCAAATTTTTAAAGAAATAAGGGAAATAACTGGATTAAATATGCAAATGTCCCCATCAGTGGCTTTATTGAATTTGGTTAAGAAGGATCAATGGGTGAAAGAAAATAAGTATTTAATAGTAATAATGATTACGGCAGCAAGGTTAATATTTGCAAGAAACTGGAAAAATGATAACCAACTTAATTTAGAAGAATGGTTTAGAGAACTATGGGATACGGCAATTAATGATAAACTGACATGTGATAATGAAAATAAGCCTATCAAAAAATAATGATTTTAAGAAAATATGGAGTATATTCTTGGACTATGTACAGTATTTCGGAGAGGGAAGGGGTATACACCAAGAGAAGAAACAATGAAGTTTTGGAGAGAAAATGGACTGAATGAAATTTAAAGTATTATTAATGCTAGCCCTGAGGGTGATGGTGACACTGGTGTATTATGTACGTAATTGTATTTTACTGTGGTGTTAGGTTTGTGTTGGATGTTTGTTTAATAAATTTATATTTTAAAAGAATCTAATAGCAGATCCATTTTAAGTTAATTTCCTGAATGGCTACCAAACTGTATATATTCCAGATTGAAAGGGATCCAAATTATCCATTTCATCCAACAGGAGCTGTACATGTTTCACTTTACCGCCCTGGCCCTGGCCTTTTAAGTTTCCTAGGTCTGGTGAGTTCCAAAGCTAGAGGCCCTTAAGGGACTGCATTTGCACTCTTGCAGGCATTAATGCTTATTCTTTCCTGGTGTGCTGGAAGCAGTCAGCATTTAGAAGGGCGTAACCACAGGTGGTTCTGGGATGGAGAGCTGAATGAACCTTACCAATTTTGAGTTGAAAACTCAAGCAAACAATTGTAATACGATGAGGCTAAATATCTTGTTTTGCCCCTTTGGACAAAATGCAGTGTCAAGGTTTAATTGGATCTCATTCAGCCATTTCCTCAGAAGTATTAACACAGTGGGTTAGAGTAGACCCCCCACCACTTAACAGTCCAGGTTTCAAAGCCTTGAATGACTTGGCAAAGAAGAGGACCTTGCGCAGTTGCCACTGTGTTGCAGAGAACGTGTTTTCTTATAGCAGCTGTCATGGCTCAGAGCATGGGGGCAGTCCCATTGCCTGGTAAGCCTTGTTGATAACTCTCCTCTCGGATGAAATCCCTAGATCTGAAGTAAATGACTTGGCAGGCCTGTAGGCCAATTTTCTTTCTCTGGGATCTCCCAGGGACTGCATGGTTTGCCAGAAATGAGGAAAAGATGAAACAAGTGGTGGCTAGAAATCTTGTGGGTGGGTGTGTTGGGGTTAAGCATTGCAGTGTAGCCCCGCAGCCTGTTTGAAATGTAAATTGCTGCTGCTGCTACTGAAGGCTTTTGTTGTTGTTGTGTAGTCGTTTAGTTGTGTCTGACTCTTTGTGACCCCATGGACCAGAGCATGCCAGGCCCTCCTGTCTTCCACTGCTTCCTGGAACTGGGTAAAATTCATGTTGGTAGGCCACTGAAGGCTTCTACGAAATGGCAATTCATCTCTTCCCCTCCCCTCCTTGGGGAACCCTGTTTTTATGGGTAAAAGAGTCTGATGGAACTGTGGGGAGGAACCCAGAGCAGCCTTTGAGGCTGCATGCAGCCCCTCATCCCTCAGGACTGCAAGCTTTTAAGCATCTGATTTGACATTAAATAGCATTTTAAGAGAGAATGAGAATGAGTGCCAGAATTCTGCTCCAAGAGAACCCCACCCTATAGTCCTTCCATAGGACCAGGTGAATATAGTGGGCATAACTGCCATCTTCTAAATGCAAAAGCAGTAATGAAATATCTATACGTACAAACCTTTCTGCGACTCTTGAAAATTTAGCTTAAACGAAGGTGTGTTAAAAACAGTCAGCATTGTTCTACTCTTTGACTAGAACAATGCTGCTAGGCAAAGGTATTGATTGCAGAGCTCAGTGGTGACAGCTGTGATGCATGATATTTGGGAAGAGAGAAACCATAGTCATTAAGGAGCAAATGGCCTCTCAAACTATGGAGGCTGCCTAAAACATTTTTTTTTCAGTGAAGTGGATTTCCAAACATTGTTGCTTGTAATTCTGGTAAAGACTACTTCAGTCCACAAGTGCTTCTGAAAATGTTGACTTCTTTAAAGCAGTAATTGGGGAAGGAAGTATTTTCCAGTTATTTTCCAATTATCTTAATGCCTCTTACTTGGATGGATTGTTTAACTTCCATGCTGAGCTGAAACTGTTCAGGAAAGGTGTGTTTCATTTACACTTTTAGTTCTACAGAAAACCCTTTTATTTTGCTCTGTTATGAAAGGGGGAGTACTGTTTGCAAGGGAGTCCATACCAAGGATGAAAAAGAAACACCGAGCAACTGGCTAGACACTACTTTACTCTGAATCCATTGGGCATAGTTGAGTTAGTCGGCAAGATGAGGAGGAACTTGGCCTTGTTGCTTAGGGCATAGATTCAATTTCTCTTCTACTGCATGCTGGGGGGGAGGGAAAGGCAGTATTTCTCATTTAAGGCATCTGGCTCAGGGTGTGATCCCTGATGGGGTGGGATCACATAATGAAGAAACCCTTTTCAGGTGGAGAAAGGTGTCACATAGCAGCAATGATGGCAGTGTAAAAAGTTGAAGTTAGTGGCCTTCACAGACATATTCTGCCACGTTCTCAAACTGCATTTCTTTAGTTGGCAATTAAACTATGAGCAAATTTAGCAGAGCACCACTCTCTGTTGTCATTTACAGGCACATTTATTGTTTACAATCTTAGCAGGGGTTTCTCTGTGTATGTTACCTATTGCTAATAAGGTACGATGTTAAGAGTTAACAAGGGAATATTGACCTTTATAAACATGAAAAGTGTCTTCCAAACATATTTTAACCTTTAAAAACACAATTCCCCATTGATTTATTCATATTGCTGCCATCATGAAACAGGTATTCCAACAGCTGAAACATCTGTGCCAGAAAGTTCTCACACAAGACTTGTAAGTGTGGGGAGGGGACTTTGGTGCTCCTTGGTGGTATTTTCATTTCATTTCACCATCTCATATATAGTGCAGGGAAGGGGTGAAGTCAAATCTGTGCCTCCCAGAAAGGCATAAATGTAGACATCTGGGCCCTGCCATGCCCCTTTCCATGGTACTATTCAAGGTGATATTAAACGGAGAGGCTCCTAACGTTTTAGAAAGGTTATTAAAAATCTCTTGCGGCTAAATGGAAGAGTTCTTCGTAATGACTCAAAGGATCCTTGCACATTCTTTGCCAGTTACATTGAGTGGTACTTGCCAAGCTGTCTGCCTTTAAACCTGCCAATATTTGAAGTGCTTCTCCTCCAATATGCATAGAGTGAGCAGCACTGCCAACTGTATTTGAAGTCGCTCTTAACTTCTTCCTTATGTGCTTTCATACGTCTGTCCCACTCCATCCATCTGTTAGCTTTGTATGTGTGTGCGTTTAACAAAAATTACGCAAATTCATCGGATGATCAAGAATAAAAGATTATATTTCCCAGTTTAGTTTTTCATGTCTTTCAAAATTTTGGTTGCAAAATAATGACATGGCTCTAATGGGACTTGAGTATTCCGTTAAGGAGGGCGGTGTTGCCTCCGTAGAATCACTTTGCAAGGATTCAGATTCCATGATTTCTTAGTAACAGTTAATAAAGGAAATGCACAGAATAGGGGGAACGCTACAGAAGGATTCCCTCTTTGCAACATAGTGGTCAAGGATAGCATTGATGTCCAGCACAATCTGAATGATACTGAGAAAGCTCTGGATCATATCTGCAGAGCTGTATTTGGGAACGACTACCCTGTTTCCATGAAAATAAGATCTAACCTGAAAATAAGCCCTAGTATGATTTTTCAGGATGCTCTTAATATAAGCCCTATCCCAGAAATAAGCCCAAGTTTAGTGAAACCCCACCCTCCACCATTGTGCAGCAACCAGAAGATGACACGACTGTATTTGATTAAATGTAGATGAAAAAAAATTAAATATCCCCTGAAAATAAGCCCTAATGCATTTTTGGAGCAAAAATTACAGTAATATAAGACCCTGTCTTATTTTTGGGGGAACACGGTACTGTAGATGAAACCAGAGAAGCTTTGGTTCAGAGTACTTACATTTGTTGGGGAGGTACCTATAGAACAAAGTATTGTACTTAAATTACTCTGCTGTTGAAGGTTATTGAAGGGGGCCGTGACAGGTCTCGTCACTAGTGTATGACAGTTCCTTCGGTTTGGTGGAAATAAAAGATGTAAAGGTATCTTTTGCAAGAAAACCTCTATTAACAGAACTAACAGGCTTTTCCATAACAACTTCTGTAGGGCCAACTGGGCTAATGTCCACTGGTAACTCTGTCCATAAAAGGGACAAAACATCATGGGAATCTTCTCTCTTTAGTGGGGGAGATAGCCCGGACCTCTCTTGGTCCGTAGGTTTTCTCAAAGATCCACTTCTCGCCACACAAATAGTCCCGCAACACGGGTGGCGAGTCCAGTCTCCTTCTGGTGGTTTCTGGCTCGATGTTGTGAGTCCTGGTCGAGTGGCCTTCCTCCAAGGGCCTTGATGGTAAACTAAAACTGTCCATTCTTCAGGGCCCAATTCTTCATGGGATGTTTTTATCTCTGCCCCTTCCTTTCCCTTCTCCCCTGTTTCCCGGGTTTCATCCCTGACACTCCCTTTATCTGGTATTTTAAATACTTCCAGTTCTCCCTCCTCTTTTCTCTCTTCTTCGCACATGACCACCTTCCTTGTCTCACCTGTCTTATCCCTTTCCTCTATCCCCTTTCTGACTCCTCCTCTTTTTCTTCTTTCTCTAAACCCTTCACTTCTTCTGTTGCTTTCACCACATCACAATTACTATCTTCTGCCTTAGACAGGTGAGGGGACAGCTCACTCTCCTCTTTCTCTGTACAGTATTTTTGATCTCCAGTTCACAGGGACATACATAATGCCCCAGGCAGAATTCACACTTGAGTAAAGATAAAACAGCCTTTGTCCTATGTCACTGGCACTTCCTCCTTGCCAATGTGTCCCAGTGTCATGATCGGTATTGAGATAATTCTGACCTAGCTCATGTGAAACCCTTGAGGTTATTTTCCTGATCTGTGGATCGAGAAGTGACCTTTACGTATGTATATTTATGAGCATGGTGTCTGTGTCTTTTCTCTGTAGATCTGAGTTCTGGAAGAACGAAGGGAGTTGGTAGCTGTTGAGCCTGCAGTCTCTACAGGAGTTGGCTTTGAAGTGTTTCAAGTATTGTGGTCTGAAACCTTGCCTTGTGTACTTCAAAACCTTTTAGGCTGGTTCATCAAATGCTTACAGTTTTATAACTGATAAGCTTTGGTTCTTTCCTGAAATTCCTGGATAGTTAAGATGTTAACACATTACGCAAGATTCTTCTTTTAAATCAATGTTCATGTATTTCTCCCCATTGGAAGTTATTTTCTTTGCCCTCCAAGGAACACTATCTCTTTGAAAAGAACAGAGAGATCTAACATCCCATACTACAGTACTTTAAAAAGAAAGAATATTTCTACAGGCAGAATGTCAGTGGTGTTAATTTTTAGGCAGTCAGGGTAGTCCTTTCCTGTCTCACAGTTAGCCATGCAGTTGGTGCATGACAGGAAATGTCTATCCTGAACTGTTAACATATGGTGATTTGCCACTGAATGTTAACACCACTACTGTTACATTGGTGGTGGATATAACTGATAGGACTCTGGCTGGTATAATTTAGTACTCTTGCATACTCAATTCTGCTTCGAGTTATAGGGCAGACCAAAGTACTTGAATCTTGTTGTCCTTCTCTCAATCAGCTGAAATCCTGCACAGTCTCCTCTTTGGGTCGTGCATATGTTGAAGCCTTTTGTTGCAGAGCTAAGGACTAAGATAATGGATAGTATCTGCTCAGTATCAAACTCCATGCCTCTGTGATACATGTCAGAATGCACAATGCTGTAGGAATGGCCTTCAAACTACTGAGAGAGATGTTCATAGAATGAATCACTTTGCAAGGTGGTTCTCTCAAATCATTTTGCAACTTCTGTGCAAAAATGTTTTTTGTTTTTCACATTTAAAAATGGTGTTTCCTTTTTCACATTCACAGTGTATGTTGAGAATCCATCCTTTGTTGTAATAAAGTTTTTTAAAAAAAGAATCAGCCCTGTGATTAATTGTAGTTTGTTGCCTTGAAAGCTCTGTGAATTCCACACATTGGTATCAAAATCAGGTGTGAGTGGAGCAGAGTCAGCATCTTTAAGACTTTCAGCTCTTTAAAAAGTAGATTTTTTTAAAAAAAAAAATAAACCACTTGGGATTGGGCTGATCGAATGGAGATAATATTTTGAAGACATCAGAAGAGGAAAAATAAAATATCTAGTAGCAATTAGGAAAGCAGTGTCCTACATACAAAATCTTCTTCTCTATAACAAGCAAAAAGAGTATAAAGTACATACAGTATATAGAATTTACCTCTGTTGCTCAGCGTCACAGGGTTCTGCTGTTACATTGTTAAAAATTGCTTTTCTTTTTCTTTCGGTGAAAGCACAGAGGTGCACCAATCTGCTAACAGGTGAGTGCCTGGGATTAGCATTTTGGAGGTACTCACAGATCAGGTTGGGGCCGTACAATCAAAGAGGCTGAACAGAAGAGGTAGCTCTTGCCAAGTGCAGGAAGGCAGGCAGTTCCTCAAATGCTTCTCGGGGAGGGGGGGGCAACAGATCACACATTCAGCCATGAGCTTCCGGTTGCCAAGATACTGAGAGATGTTTGTGGATCTGTTAGGTTCCAGTTCCAGAGTATAGCTTGAGAGCTGCTAGATGCACCTAAAGCAGTTTTTTTAAAAAAAATTACATGTAATATCCTTTTTTAATATAAAGAGAAAGAAATATTTATATGTTTGCCTTCTTTCTCAGCCAAGAAATAAGTTAATGTTCAACCATTTGAATAGATGCCCTTTAGCGTTAGGTTTGCCACATAAATCGGCTCTCCAATGTGCACGAGAAGTTTCCCTAAAGTGCATTATCAGAATCAAGGGCAAGTTTAACACAAAGATTATACACAGGAATGTTCTCTGATTTCTAAGTACCTCCACAACACAGAGAATAAAAATAGCAGATTGAAGCTAACTTTATAAAACTAAAGTACTCACAATAGGAAGTTTCTATTCATGTCAGAGTGATTTGTTCGCTGTACAAGTTCAACCATAAGATTGGTGGAAATGTGCAAGAATACCGAAATACTAGTCTGTCCAATCTGGAGATATTTAGTTAATGGAAAAATCACTGTGATCCTCCATGCAGTACCTGGACACAAGTTCCCTTCCCTCCTCTTTTTGGTAGTGAGTTAACTTTGCCCATAGACCCTCGGAAAGCTATAACAGTTGTTGCAGAAGGAATCAAATGCCTAAGATGGGGGGGGGGAAGAGGGGCAGCTGTTGTGCAGCCATGTCACAGAATATAATATTATGGTCTTTGTAATAGGTTGAGGTATTCTTTTTTATCATAGAGCAATCTGCTTAATTGAGTGCAATTTAAAAAATAAATTAACAAATAGGATATTTGCTTACTTTCTGAATGGCTTAATAAATAATTTTGTTCACTAACTAGGAAAGAAAATGTATGTGCTTTCCTCCTGTTAGAGAAATAGTTGGATGTACTAACAAAGCTGGAGAGGAGATCTCTAGACTTTGGTCACGCACTCCGAACATCTCCAAGTATTGCTGGGCAATCTGTGACTTCAGTGGGGGCCGACTGTCTTAAAAGGTGGAGCCCTTCTCCGCAGTTGTTTCAGGCATTGAAAATGGATAAACATGGATAAAGCCCTTATTTCACGGATCTAGAATGTAATCCTTATTTCACAGGTTTGGAAGGAATTTAAGTAAGATCAGATCCACTGAAAAATGAGACTAATTCTGTATTCAGCATAAAATGTTACTTCAGCATTTGCCAGGGCTGGAAGGACCCGCTGAGACGACTGGCCAATTGTTTTCCATCAGATGCTGAATCTTATTTCTGCTCACAATATGTATACTTCAAGGCTAGGTGGGTTACAGAAGTGTATGGAGTGCTTTCTTTAAAACTGCTGGATAGCTCAGTGGATTAAGGCATATGGCTGTGGTGCCAAAGGTTGGGAGTTTGATTCCCCAAATGTGCCTCCTTGACAGGGGCTGGACTCAATGGTCCATGGAGACCCTTCCTGTTCTGCAGTTCTAAGATTATTGTTATAAAACAAGGGGCGACGTAGTTATATTTACCTAGATGATCCTTAATTGACTTACATTATTTGTGTTAAAAGAGCATATTGTTAAAAACAGAAACACAGGCTAAGAAGTGCTCAGTGATGTGTATGGAATGTGAAAGTCATTCTGAAAAATAAGGTAGTTTTGAAACTTCGTGGAAACAAAGATCAGTATCACTGTAAAGAAGGTTTCTAATTAAATTGAAAGTCATTGAAAACTTGCATTTCGATCACTTTAATATTTCCACTAGGGTAAGCAGAAAATGCATTTTGAACAAGTTGGTGGCAGCCTGCTACTGCCCTGTGTATGGTGGTTCGTCTTCAACACTAGAACAAACGAAAGTGAACAGCATATTTGCTCATCTCAAGGCTAGCTGTCTTGCAGTGCATCCCCTAAGATTCATAAATTCATTTGCCTGTTTGCCGGTATTGAGCATCCATCTCTTCTCTAGAGAATGCATCTGTACGTTCTGTAGAATCTTCTGTCCAGGAGATAGAAGCTCTCTCTTTTCCTCCAACTCATTTTATCCCAACTTAGCACTGCTTTTACAAAACAAGCAGTGGTGGTGAGTTGCCATTGCTGCCTTTGTTTGCTATAGGAATCCAATCAGCAGAGAGAAAGAGAAATGACATTTTCTGTGTTCATTCAGTGGAGAGATTTGTTTGTTCCCTCTTTTGTAAGGAGGCACTGCCGATCCTTATTGCTGATTTGTGTAAGCATGTATTCTTCCTCCCTCCCCCCCCTGCACCATTCTGTGTAGTGGAATGATGATGTGCACTCAAGTTGATTCAGACCTATGGTGATGTTTCTCAGGATTTTCTAAGTGTGCAACATTCAGAGGTGGTACACTCGTGTTTTCCTTTGGAACCATGTACTGTAGTTTGCCCAATGAGCCCCCAGCAGCCATTTCAGGCCCTGACTCCCTGTTCCCACGTTTGGTAAAATGCAGAGTCCACATTTCTTGAACATTTGTTGGTAAAGTGATTGTATAAATTATGTTAGGGATATCCTAGTGCTGTGCCACCTTCCTTTCCCCCTCCCCAAAGTAATTTGATACAGCTGCAAAGTCTATCATTGCTTATTGAGTGTCAAAGAGTCATCAATGACAGCATACTCTATACCAGGGGTGTCCAACCTTTCACCTTCCCTGGGCCACATTAGAAGATGAAAATTTGGTTTGGGCCGCACCTACATTTGGTTTGGGCCACATGGGGGGGCAACCCTAGCCGTCCTCCACAGCCCCGCTCCAAGTGCGCTTACCGGCAGCTGCGATCTCAGACAGCAGAGGCTGCCAGCTTCGACTCTGGTGGCTTTATGGGGCCGGAAGGGGGTCCACCTATTGACGGGGAGGGTGCAATGCAGTCACGGAGCTCCCCTCCCGCTCCTTCCTTCCTTCCCTCTCTCCCCCCCCAACCGTCGTGACGTGCCCCGGCCGCAAGCGCCGGCAGTGTAACTTGAAACTTTGGAATTTCTTTAAAAATAAAAAATTGCACTGGGCCGCATTACGAGCTGACCTGGGCCGCATGTGGCCCTCGGGCCACAGGTTGGACAAGCCTGCTCTAAAGCATCACCAGTAGCTGCATCAAGAAATTTAGCCTCATTTGGGGGAAGGGTAGTGTTGACTACTGAAGAAAACATTTTGAAGGAAGGGAAGATTGAGTGTCCTTTTCACATCAGAACTGGTTTATTTGGACACTAGCTATCTAACAGGCTGCCTTGTTTGGTGAATCTTTAGAGGCAGAAACATTATGTTCAATCTTTCAAACGTAGGCGTATTGCAAATAATTTGCATGAAGGCTTCACCATTATTCTTCCAGAAATGGGGATTGTGCATCAGTGCAAAGGTTGGACAGAGTACTTGCCCAACTGTATAGAATTTTTTAAAAAGCGGGGTGGGGGTTGTTGAGTTGAATCTGCTATATAGTGATCATGCCAGAGACACATAAATGTGATGTGTTGATATATTGTCCTGATATATCATTGAGTTATAGAGATTATCTTGCAAATAAGTACCATATTTTTCCATGTATAAAATGACACTTTTTCCTAAAATAATTAGAGGGGAAATTGAGGGTCGTTTTATACATGGTAGTAAGGAGTAAGCACCCCTTCCACTTTCTTTGCAAATAGTGGAGAGGGAAAGCAGCTTTTTGCAACGAAAGTGGACAGGGAAAGCACTTTCCTCTCAAGAAAGTGGAGCGGGAAATAAGGAATTGCTTTTGCCCTCCACTTTCTTTCATGGACAGTGCTCTCCCCCTCTTTCTTTGCAGAAAGCTACTTTCCTCCTCCACTTTTTGCGAGGGGAAAAGCAGCTTTTTGCAAAGAAAGTGGAGGGGAAAAGCACTTTCTTCCCAAGAAAGTGGAGGGGGAAAGCAGGAATCAAAGTGCTTTCATCCCTGCCTTACCCCTCCACTTTATTGCAAAGAAAGAAATTTGGGGTTAGAAAAGTGGGGGTAGTCTTATACGTGGGGGCATCTTATACACAAAAAATACGGTAACTGAATCTTATGCCAGTCTGCATTATTCATTTCTCTCACCACCCATTGGAAATGAAGCACTACTTAGAGCTCTGACGTTGTTCTTCATAAACTACCTAAATCTGGCATAAAGTAAAATGAGAAAGGGTAAGGAACGTCCTTGTAGTGTGACAGCAGCATGACATAACCGAAATGTCTGAGTAGTGTCTTCTTTCCCATTGATCTGCTTTGTTAAATAGTCAGTAACACTCACCTGCAGTCATCCGAACAACAGGCCTAAATCCAGCTGTCAGCACCAACTAGAACAGTGGTGCCCAACCTTGGATAACCCAAATGTTCTTGGATTGCAGCTCCTAGAAGCCTTCACCACTAGCTGTGCTGGCCATGATTTTTGAGAGTTGTAGTCCAAGAACATTTGGGGACTCAAAGTTGGGAACCACTGAACTAGAGTATTCCCATTGAATCAGTGGGACCTGGTAAGTCAGTGGTTAGGTAAGTTCCATTGATTCAGTGGATCTGCGCTAGTCAGGACTAGGACTTGGATTTAGGTCAGATATAGGATCACATGCGTAGACTGTCTCAGAATGAGGACAGTCGCCATGGAAGACAGTGCAGGTCTGTAGTTAACACTTAGATAACATACAGTATATGGATGGTCATGTGAAAAACCTCCAGTCTAGTCCTGACAGCCCCTGGGAAGGGTGATGAAGCATGGAGTGTGCGGTACCATTCTCTGCCTGATAAGCATTTTCTTTATGTTATAGCAACAGTGTAGGATCTTGCCCAGGCTTTTTCTTAGTTAAAGCCACAATAGTGTATGAAATCAAACTGATACTTCACCTATAATTGTATTCACATGGGTCTTGAAGCAGTAAATGTAAATATTCATTTTTTACTTAATGGTATGGTGTTCCTAAAGTTCTTTGAAAGAGACCAGATTTTATCTGTTTTGTTTTGGTTCTTTTGTGTTATTTATATTACCAAACTGCCGAATAACGTTCAGAGGCAGCTTGCAACACATTTAAAATACAATAAAATATATCCTGAGTTGAGATCCTCAGTTGTTATGGCTAGACAAACCAGCATTTGTAAGTAAAGAACAAGTTGTGGCTTATGAGTCCAGGTTTATCTGGGAAAGCAGTCTATGATCCAGACATTAGGCTGTATAGAGCATTCAGCAATCACATATAAGGGTTGTTTGCTGTAAACCAAATGGTTCTCTAGAATTAACAAGATCTAAACTCACCCAGCGTATGTTAAATACTTTGAACAATCCAAGTCACCATAAAACTGGCAATTAATTAACACAACCAGTATGATAGTCTCTGTGGTATGGGATGTCTCCTCTAAGCCATGAAATTCATTGGGGAATCCTGGATTTGTCACACACTCTCAGAATGACCTACCTTCACTCATTTCCAGCCTTGAGTAATTCAGGTGTTCTTTGACTGCAATTCCCAGAAACCTTTGCCACCAGCTGTGCTGGCCAGGGTCTCTTGGAATTCTGGTCCAAAAACACCTGAGTTACCCAGAGCTGGGAACACTGACCTCCTTCACACAGCATTAGTATACAGATAAAGTTGGAAGGGAGAGAGTTATGTGTAACTCCTTGAGCTCATGGAGGAGGGAGGAGATAATGGAACAAATACATAAATAAAATAAATAATTGTACTTACCATGTAAGATCAATAGGACACTGTTTATATTTTTAAAGTTGAATCCAGGGGATCAGTAAGATTAATGGTCTCATACTCTGTATGGTCATTTATTTCATTTCAGCTGTACAGCTGCTTTCTTATTCTGTGAAATAAATCCTCATTGTAAACAAATCATGTCATTATCAGATAGGAAAGAGCTATTATATTGGAAAGGTATGTAAATAGCATGCAGCATTTTCCCCAAGCAGGAGCCAGGCTGAAATCTGTCGTAACTGGTTTGGGCTACCTAGCAAATCCTATTACTGTATGTCTCAAGAGTCTTTAATACAATGTGTATAAAACCTGAGTTCAAATGAATCTATTTTTAGCTCTGTTCTAAGAGTACTGCATGACAAATGGCTTCCCTTTACATATACTTAGTCCTAGGGCATCAAAAGTATTACCTTTTTAAAAGTTTGGGTAGTTCAGATATAACCAAAGTAATTTGTCGGTTGTAACAAAGCCTATTGGTACCAGTAAGAAGGCAGACATTATTCTTTGTACTAAATTTGGCTTCTGAAATGTGTGTCTCGAAATTTAAACCTTGCAACAGTACATTCCACATGAATGTTCAGGGAAGCCAGAATATTATGGACAAAATTCTAGCATAGTTAAAAAGCTGGAATTCCCCATCTGACTGAAAACCTCAGCTTCTGAGCATTCAGTAAAGATTATTCATATAGTTTCCATTGAACAAATAATTCCCATTCGTGAGAGCCACTAAATTTCTTTTTTTAAAAAGATTGAGTATACCTGATGAAATGCCAAACTCCGTATTTGAACCTGTGGATGAGGAGATTATAGCACATTCTTTAAAATACCATTCTACTGCAGAAGTGGCTCTTCAAAGCAAAATGTAAAATAATGGAGAGGTTTGGAAAACATTTACCACAAAGCAAGTGAACATCTACTTGCCCTCAGAATCCAGTCCTTCTTCTCTTTCCTCCTCTACCCAGAGAGTAAACAAGGAGAGTTGTTTTGTGGGTCCTGAAACGTACTGGAGTAGTTTTGAGGAGTACAAAGGAAAGGCTCAGCCAAGAGGCAGAATCTGGCAGTATCTGGCCTCTTGGATATTTTTCTACTGCCAATCCTGTTGCTCATTGTGGAGAGGTTGTTTTTTTTAACCATAGTTCATGAAGTTGAAGTTCACAAAGGTACAGATTGAATGTCTGTTCTATGTGCAAGTGCCAGGGCTCCAGGTGAAATATAGTTTTGTTTGTCAACCCCGGAGTGCAATGTCTACCAGCAGTGGGGAACTTGTGACTCTTCAGATGTTGATGAACTACTTGTTCCATCATCATTGTCTAGTCTGAGTTGGGCTAATAGGAAGTGGAGGCCACTAACATCTAGCCCTGAACCATATTCCAGAGTCTCTTGTTTCTGTTCTGTCATGTCAGCTGTGCAGAATAGCATCCCAAAGATGCAGCTGGTGGCTCCTCTGTTTCAGCCAGAATAAAAATGCTGGTTCTGGTTTAAATATTGTACATTGTACATCACTTAATGTAAAAAGAACACTGGCCAAAAATACAACTGCCTGAGCACCAGTATTTTTCCACTCTTCACCTCAGTTCCTCTTCAGGGAGTTAACACGGGAATAAGATATATGCAGACTTCCTGCTTCCCAGAATCTGTTACATGCAGATAGCATGTCTGCTTCCTGCATCTTTAAGTCTAAATTATGAAAGTCATGGTCTCCCCACCCCCTCCACCCCATTTTAAAGGCAATTATATATTGCAATCTGTTACAACCATTATTATCTTCCTAAAAGGGTTCACTGGCGGGGCAAAAGTGTAGCAGGAGTGACTGAAAGAAATGAGCCTCCTCTTTTAAATTACTTTCTGCCCAAAGGGGCTTCCTTGTGAGTTTCAATTAGCAAGAGCTCTCCTACACACAGTTGTTTCCCTTTAATTCTGCTAGAAAGTTGAAATATTGCTGTTGTTGTAGATGAGCCAAAATACTATGTCTGTTCTGTTCATGGAGAGAGGAAACCAGAAAGACAAATTTCTTTCTTGTGACTACTTCCTCAAAAAATTGCAGAATTGTAGACGATTTCTATATCCTGCAGCGACTCTTCTTCAAGGTTCGGGAGAAAGTACTTTGGGATCTACTGGTATATCTGCAGGATCAGCAGTGGTTTCTGACTCCAGGGTCTCTAACAAAAGAGGACACGAGGCTTCCCTACATGAGTTAAGCTGCTAAAACAAAACAAAAAAGATTAAGGAAAAGAAGAGAAGATATGTATGTGAAAAGGACTGAAAATACAGTTCTGGTACTGAACAAAATTCCTGGAGGGGGCGTTTCCTCAGAAGGCATCATATTCCTTAATCCTAAAGCCAAATCATTTAAAAATAACCCTAAACTACTACTTCTACTTGAGGGCTTTTAGGATTCTAGGAAATGTATGATCAGAGTTTGTCCTTCATTTTTGAAAATGACTCACTCCACCAGATTCCTCATATGGGGAGGGGGGGGAAGAAGGCGAAAAAGTGAAAACCAAGAAACGAGGACATCTGGCATAACCTGAAGTCTGCCCTTCCCAGTTTTTTCTGTTCCAGAGAGGTGTGCTCAGTCTTGTGAAATGAAGAAGTGAAGCTTTAGGATATCAAGAAAAGCTGGTTGAGCAACATCTGGGCTTCCAGATATGGTTGTAACAGGAATTCCTATTCAGCCTCATCATTGGCTGTGCTGATTAAAGTTGAGGAATCTTGCCCACTCTTGTTTTATGGAATGGGGCACTTTCTCCACAGGGGAAAACAGCAGTCTGTTCTCCACTGATTGGTGGATGAATCCAGTGAAAATAGACATCTCTCCCCCCTCTCCCCATTTTCACTTTTCCAGATTGAAATGCCAAGAAGAGGAGTATGCTTATCTTTGGAGAAACATATTCTGATCCTTGAAGACTTTGTTGTGCAGGAAATTCTACCATTTACTGGCTGTATTAAATAAAATGGGAAATACTTTGCATTTTTCTGGCGTAGATTAGCTCTGTTGCCTTGGGCAAGCCACTTTATTCTCAGTTTTGGTTTCTCTCTGTTTATGAAGATAATAAAAACCTTATCTCGTTTGAAAGGAAGGAGTGCAAATGGAAGGAGCAGAATTAATTTATGAAGGTGTTGCTTTAATTTTGAACATAGGTTGTTGTATATATTCTCTCGTATCTGCAATAGTCTCTGACTGAAGATTGGTGATTGTACTGTTTTGTAGTTATTTCCACCCCCTTCTGAAGTATAATTAGGATTGCAACCCTAAACATAATGATCTATAAGCTAGTCTCTCGAAACTTAGTTTACTTTACTTTATTCTGTTTGGTTATTTCTTCATGACATTTGTGTGGCAGCTTATAAAAATGTGGTTTAAATATAAAATAAAATATAAGTCTATGAAATCAAAAGCACTGTAGAATGAAACAAAGTTTAGGGCACACCAATATTTATTATTTTATTTAATTCATATGAATATAGTAAGGATTAAAGTACACTTGAAAGCCAACAAGTCGAAAGTAGAATAATTAGCTCTTAACAAGTTATTTGGTGTGGGAAGCTTAAGGAAAACATGATGGAAGTCACGATTCAGAAGTGATATAACAAGTGCAAACAGTATTATTTTGTCGGTCAGAAATCAATACTTTCTTGTTCCGATTGAAAAAAATTACGTTGTAAGGGCACATAGGCACTTTGACAGGAATTTTATGGTTTTAGATCCCTGTTTTACAAATCCAAACTTAAAAAAAATAAAATCATGAGCAGTGCAACATGTTGCTTATCTAACAGTGCAATGAGCCATGGCAGTTATACCTCTCTTATAACAAGTAAGGTTAGTGAGGCTGCGAGGTGAATTGGAGTGATTCAGCTATACTGTGGCTTAATTTGCAGCCTCTTTTAGGTTTCTGTTTGGGTTAGGTGGTCACATGGAGACTGTTTCAGTGCAGTATCCACACTGGCCCCTCAGTGCGATGGATGCAGTTTGATCCTTGCCACAGCCCACAAGCCCTTCTTCCTCTGATCCTGCTCTCTGTTGAGCACATTAGGAAAGAGGTACGGTTCTCCAAAAGGATGGGGTTTATGACTCTGGGTAGTATTCTGGAGACCTACAGGCACATACTGCAGGAGCATTGTTGTATGTTGTCATTTGTCAGAGTTGCTTCTATTTCATATCAGTGTTTCTCTTTTTTGGCTACATGGGTGGGTGGGTGGGTGGCTTGCTTGGTCGGCTGGCTGGCTGGCCACCTTTCACATGGTAAGGCAACTCACGGCAGCTCTCAGTACTAAAAGAGTATAATTAACACAGTGAGATGTACCTTAAAAAACTATACCTAGTGGTATAGAGGGACGTGGTGGCGCTGTGGGTTAAACCGCAGAAGCCTCTGTGCTGCAAGGTCAGAAGACCAAGTAGCCGTAAGATCGAATCCACGCAACGGAGTGAGCTCCTGTCGCTTGTCCCAGCTCCTGTCAACCTAGCAGTTCGAAAGCATGTAAAAATGCGAGTAGATAAATAGGTACCACTTCAGTGGGAAGGTAATGGCGTTCTGTGTCTAGTCGTGCTGGCCACGTGACCACAGAAATTGTACAGACAAACGCTGGTTCTGCGGCTTGGGATGAGCACCACCCCCTAGAGTTGGACACGACTGAACTAAATGCCAAGGGGAACCTTTACCTTTAGTGGGATACTAGTGTATCAATGTAGCAATAAGGTGATCTAGTGCTAAACTGGGTAATTTGTTTTTAAAATAAAAATCAGGGCAACTGGGGAGAACGATGGCAAGGGTGCATGTTCCCACTGTCCAAAAGATCACAACCAGTTTAGTAAATCACCAGAATATCATCCACAGTCATGGCCTCCCCCTTCCCTCCCTGGCCATTCCTTTTAGAGTAGGAAACAACTGATAATATTGGGAAAGTTTTGCTCATATTATTCCAAAGGTAGAATCCCCCAGCAGTAGAGAAAAAAACCTGAAGATTTGAATTGGCCTTTGCATCATATGATCAGTTGTTTTTTAAGTGCATAATAACCATATTGGGAAAGGCCAGAATGTAAAGTAGATAAGGACACTCCCCCTTCCCTTTCTTTCTCTGTTCCACCCTTTCCTCTTTCTTTCTCTCCTGTACTCTTCTGTCACTCAAGCGTTATCTGGTAATGACAGATTCTCTTGAAATGGCTGTTTCTTTGGGATTTCCTGCATTTCTTCAAGTTGAGAGATCCTGTCTTCTTCCAATGTATCTTAGATGAGCCTAGACCTCTCCTAGCTTTTGCAGTTCCCCATCTTCTCATTCTTTGCATGTGTGCGTGTGTGTGGTTCCCCCCCCATGCACACCCAAATCCTGCAGAGCATGTACAGTACTGGATTTCTGTTGGATGCCTGACTTGTGCAGGCTTTGGGTGTTTCCTGCACTGTATTTGATGCTTTCCTTCCTGAGATTTCCCAGAATCTGTGAGTCTTCCTGTGAGGTTTCTCTCCAGAAAAATCTTACTGCAAGAAAATCTTGGCCAGAAAAGAAAATGTGCTCCCACCCACTCACCCACTTTTATGGATAATCCCAGTCCATAATCCTACATGATCTCTCCTTTCTGGAGAGAAGCCACATTCCTAGTACAGAAAACTACTGTGTCTGTGCATTTATCTGGGCATTGATGTATCCCATTCCTGCATATCGCTTCACACACATCTCAGTCACACTTCATATATACCAGAGGTCCCCAACCCCTGGTCCGCGGCCCAGTGCCGGTCCGCGGCCTGAGCCGGACTGGGCCACAGAGACAGACCTCCCGCCCCACCCCCCGCACGCACTCACCCCCGCACAGCCTGTTTGCGCATGCATGCCCACGCAAGCACCACGCTGCCATTTTTGCCTGCACGAGTGCCATGCTGCTGTTTGCACATGTGTGCGTGCTTGTTCATGCAAGTGCATGAGCACGGGAGTGCCCCACTTTCCCTGCCGGTCCGCAGGGTGAAAAAGGTTGGAGACCCCTGATATATACCATCCACCCAGTACTCGGGTGTTTCACACTGAGTCTTTTCCTGTACATGTGGCTCAACCGATCAGTGAGAAATAGCTGAGAAACAGGGCCGAGGAGGATAGGCAAGCATGCCATTGGACCCATAACTCATGATCTGCAGGCTGGGAATGCCCCCAGAGTGGGTTCATATTAACTCTTCTGACCAACATAGTATCATTTCTCCCCAGAGTGTAGAAAGTTGTTGAAAACTTTTAGAAATAAAAGTAACCGCAATTCATTCTTACTATCCCCTGCAGTTTCTTCTTAAAAACATATTTCTGAGACTGTTACGAATCAAGACAAAACTGTAGTTTTAATGTATCTATTTATTGTATATGTTGCTTTCCTCCAAAGTCTGAAACTGGAAGTGACAAACTGCAAGTACCACAGGCTTCTGTTCTGCTCCTAACATCATGTCCCAAAGTGTGGTTAAATTGTGTGCCTCCAGAGACTTCTGTGCTCTGAAACTAGCTGATAACATATTGTCTTCAAGTGGTTTGCAAAACAATTACATGATTCTCACCGTTAACACCATTTAGCAGTTTATTTCTCTAGGAGTGTCCAGGTACATTTCTGTCAATGGCTTTGGTCTCCGCTTGTATTGATCGAAGTACAGATGCATTAGTTTGAGTGTGGCCGAGTTATTTTCTATGTATTGGAGTGCAGTAATGTATCGATGTTCATACTGTGAAACAGAGAGGAGAAATCTTACTTTCTAAGAGTGAAGGGTAGTCACTACTAGTCAGGCCAAAAACCTGAGGAATTAGGGATTTCCAAGGATTGTAGATGTTGTATAGAGTTTGATGTATTCTTGAAGGCTTTCATGGCTGGGATCTGATGGTTGTTGTGGGTTTTTTCGGGCTCTTTGGCCATGTTCTGAAGGTTGTTGTTCCTGACATTTCGCCAGTCTCTGTGGCCGGCATCTTTAGAGGACTGGAGCTCAGAGGAGTGAGCATGGACAGAGTTCCTACCCCAATCCTCTGAAGATGCCCATGGCCACAGAGACTGGCGAAATGTCAGGAAGAACAACCTTCAGAACTCGGCCAAAGAGCCCGAAAAACCCCACAACAACCATTGTATACAGTTGAGAAACTGAGTGCTCTTGTGTCACTTGCATAGCTTAGGCACTCTTGGCCCTCCTGATGTTTTTGTTGGGCCATGCTGATGGGTCTTAAAATCAAAAAAACATCTGAAGGGCTGCAGGTGGTCATTCTTTTCCTCTGTTCTATGTGTTATATCAAATTAGAGTTAAAACATTCATTGTGAGTATATCTAATTTGAAGAGTCCTCGGTAGTGAAAGCACGCATTAGTAACTTGCTGAATCTAATGCTCCTCACCTTGGTTTCAGCATCATATCTTGCGTTCAGGAAAGAGATTCGTGCCTCTGCAACAAACCATCCCATAAATCTGCCACTGGTTGAGGGAGGAAGATTCTAGATCTTATCCATTCCAGAGTTGTAGCTATGGTATCGTCCCGGATAAACAAGAGAACCTGTGTCACTATCGCTGCTCGAGATTAATGCTGCTGTGGTGGCAAGCTCACTGAAATTTTATACAGTACTCAGTAACAGTGGGAAAATGGAAAATCCGTGCTGAGAATTAATAGCCCATGGATTCTTAATAAAGCTTTCAGGTTTATAATGCCTGTATATAATCTATACGGGGGGCGGGGGGACTTTTGAAAACTATGTAGAAAAGGATTCAGTGGTTGGAGTACCTTCTCTGTAAGGAAAGACTAAAATTTTGGAATTATGTAAAATAAACAACATGGGGAAATGGATAGAGAGATTTGTATATTGCTTTGTCATTATACTGCCCAGGGAACTTGCTTGGCAATAAATTCTAAACAGAAATATTTATTCACACAAATAAGTTAACGTAATTAGCTTATGCAATTCATTATCGCAAGATGTTGTAATCATTACTGGTAGGGATTAAATAAGAGCTTAGAAATATTACTTTTTAAAATTACAGCTCAGTATGCTGAGTGTTGTAGTAAAACCAGCAGCTTTCCTATGCTGTGGAGTAAATGCTTCCCTCCTGGATAAACCTCTCAATAGCTGTTAGCTATGATGATGGCTAGGCAGGGCTCTTCTTATACTGATCCAGAAGGATTCTTCTTATGCTTTTTATATAGGATTGTTTTTACATCTGTTCAGATCTCTGAGTCATTTACTTCGGTATTGTCCACATCAGAGAAAAGGGACTTGTAGCCTTCCACGCATTGCTGAATTATACTCCCTCACTGGCTGTGCTGCTCAGATTTGAAGGAACATTTCAGAAGGCCACACCTTCTCCAATCCCTGATTTTCATTTGTCTGTGGATGTTTCTTGAAGGTTCCTGCCTTATGTCAGAAACTGAACTGTAGCCCTTTTTGTACTGAAAATTAGGCCTGGAAAAGTCAGTTCTTTGGTTTCAGCCCCCAGCTGGCACAGACAGTGCCAAACTTGCACTCTATGCCAAGTGCATGTTTTGCTGCTGCTAGAATGAGCAAAGAAAGAAAATTCCCAACAATTACTGGGGGAATGTGTGTGCATTTTAATGTGTGTGCTTTTTAACTCTCTTTTGAGATCCTGGCCTTAGTCTCACACCTGCAGTTATCCAGGTCTTCCTGGCTTTCTAGTTTTTGTTTCATGCATTTTCCTTAAGAGTTTAATATGTGTGCGGATTAAAGATTGCATAATGCGATGTCAGAGAAGACAGTCGTTATTTATACTTGAGCTAAGATGTGTGTATTAGGATGGAGATATGAACTAGCTTTCTGGTGCTTTTATTGCTTATTTGCAGCCCTTCATAGAGTCGTCAGGCTTATTGTTAACTCCACACCTGAAGTACTCCGAGGCAGCTGTTTTACTAAAGGAAGCTGTTGCTTTGAGTATCTGTTGGATACTGACTTTCACGCATGCCCCCAATTAAAGTAGAGGAGTAATGTGAGCTCCACATTCTGCAAGTTGACTCCTGCTATGCCACTTTATCTCTATATCTTTCCATGTGTCTTAGTTTCTTTCAATTTCTAGAGCAAAAGGTGTTTTACACACACACACACACACACACACACACAGAGAGAGAGAGAGAGAGAGAGAGAGAGAGAGAGGTTGTAGTGAGACCACAAATTGCTTAGGTTAAAAGTCATGAGAAGTGCTCTTCTGATGATTAATGCACCCTTTTACTGTACAGAAACCAGGTAACCTCTGTAGAAGGTATTTGTGTCCTTCAGGGTCATGGAAAGGTACCCAGTTAGAATTCCTGGTGAGCCATTAAATCATCAGCTTGGCTTTCGTGAGGCTGATTCACCACTTTTCTAGCTGAGTTGAATAAAACTTGCAGAATTTGATGCCATAAAAAGGCACAGAAAAATATATACTGTCTGTAGATGCATACTAAGGAGATATTTATTTTTATAGAAGTATTTGCATAGTTATTCATGGAAAGACAAATCAAGAGAAAATGTATTAACGTAATGAGTCCTAGTGCAGTCCATATTATGCCAAAGTAGGAGTTTTGGAGTACCTTTTATCAAATGACCTTTCCAATTCAGTTTTGTAAAACACATTTGTTTTTGTTTTAATTTTGCAGTTGTTTGAACTTAACTGCACACTACTCTGAAAACTGTGATGTGGAGCTGCTTATAAATACTGTACTTAGAAATGGATAAACAAATGTTATATAACACTACATCATTTAATTAATTAATTGTTATAAATTTTTCTTGAACTTGTTGTCCTTTATGTTGTAAGCCGCCTAGAGTGGTCGAAATGACTAGATAGGCGGGGTATAAATACAATAAATAAATAAATAAATAAATAAATAAATAAATAAATCAGAGGAATATTGAATGTCAAATAGAGGCCTATGAAAAGAAGATTACTCAACTATGTACAACTGCCTTATCTTCAAATAATTCACTCTAACATGTAGTGTTTTTATTTAGGATAGAGAAGGGTAGTGTCTGACTTTATCAACTTCCTGATTCCAAATGTCAGTCTGGCCTGGAAAATGGCATTAGTGAGCAAACTCCACAGTGTACATTCTGTTTGGGTTCTTAACTCTCTGTAGGATGGCAGAGATGTTGAGAACCTGGTTATCTTCTGTCCAGGTACAAAGGGAACTGCAGAGATGAGCTGCCTTTGTAGGCATCAATGCTCAGATAAAATCAAGAGCTTCTAATAAATGCTAAATTGAGAGTGTGCATTGGTGCTCCTTTGTCTGAGCAGAGTGTGAGTTTTTCTAAACGAGAAAATCATAGTTGGGAACTCTGTGTCCACCACCATCACTGGGAACATAGATCTGCAGTTACTACCTGTGTAGGGGATGCTGCTTATACCATATGCACACTCACATTTTTTCCATCTGATGCTCAGAATCCAGATCTCTTGAAGTCTGTCTGAGTGGTAGGTTATCTGCGCAGAACCAAACAGAGCTTGACTCCCTCAGTCATTTTCATCTGGCAGAAGAGCATAGAACAGAAGAGCATCTGAAATATGAGGTGTCTTGCCCACTGTGTTTTAGGAGGGAGAGGATCCCTTTTCTGTTTTCGCTAGCTAATTTAGCACAGTATTTGGCTTTGTGTGCATCACTGTTGACACTGCTGAATTTGGCAGCTGGCCTCCCTGGGACAGATGGGCTCCCTGCGACATATGCATAATTAACATGACAGTGTAATGTTTGAACTAGGGAATGAAACAGAAGCTTGTTTTTTTAAAAGGGGCAGGGGCTTTAATTTTGTTCTTTCACCTGTAACCAGAACATGATTTTGACCTCAAGCTAGAAAGTTACTTCCTACTTGGTGTGCCACCAAGAACAAACAAACAAACAAAAATCAGATTATCTCCTTGGAATGGTGATTTCTTAAAACAATCTCCTACCAGTTTGGTATAGTGGGTAGAATAGCGGACTCAGGAGATCTGGGTTCAAATCCCCACTTGCCAGTGGAAAGTAATTTGTGTCATTGGTAAAACTGCTCCTTAAATATCTGGTTTACCTTGACAGCTGAGTTAGAGTCTCCATGATGGCCCATCTCCTTTCTGAGTTGATGGCCCATCTCTCTCACACACAATTGCAATAGAAAAGTGTTGTTAAATATGACATTGAAACACCACAGAACTGGCACAGTTTTAAAACCTGTTTTTAAATCTCACACAGACACAAACATTCAGCACACAGCCACCACTAAAAGGCTTCTCCTCCTCAGCCAGTCAGTGGCTTGTCTAAATAAAATATGTGTTTGCCTACTGGCACAGGGACAACAATGAGGGGGGCTTGGCCAGCCTTCTTTGGAAGGTGGTTCTGTAGCCCAAGAGCTGGCCATCTCTCATACTAGACATGGCAGTGAGGGTGGTAGGACAAAAAGAAAAGCATCTGAAGACCCAGGCGGGCTCATTAAAATTTCATATAGGAATCTTTTGGCACTCTGCTGTCTTCCAGGGCTGAACATAGAGCCTGGGGTTTTGAGTATGACAGGTCCAAGAATCACCCCAGCAGGATGGCAAGTGGCTCAATGAGCAGGAGAATTGTGGATGATGTCGTCCAGAAAATAACTTTTCCAAGCTCTGAGCTGGGAAGGCAATAGACCAGGTGCATACTTATTCTTTTAAGTGTGTAATCCATTGGGCAAATTCAGAAAGCATGATGGAGAAGTAGGGAATGGCAAGCATGTTAGATATGCCCCTGTGCCATAGTGCTCAGCTTATGCTGTTTCCTTTCTAACTTGTTTCTGCACTGCAGATGGAAATCAGGTCTCTGGCTTAAACTAAGAGATGCTTCATCTCTTATTTGACGGTGTTAGTTCATTTTCTTTAGCTGGGTCTTAGAGTCATGTTACACTTCGTTTACCTTCACAATTCCTTAAACTGACACTAAGAACGTTGGCAAGCATTGTTAAATCCAAGCAATGTCTCCTCCCAACTCCTGGGGAGTTTTAGTGTGACCTGTGCTGTTTCTGATACGTACATCTCCTGCAGAGGTGGGATTCTTTGAGGTAGCTGCATGATCGTTTTAGCACATGGTGGCCAGGATATCTCTTAAGGTTAGAGTGGTCTATTGCTGTGTCATTTGCATGATAACCACTGATTTTTTTTTTTTAAAAAAAGAGGAAGATGGAAATGTTCATAGGTTGAAATTGCCAGGACATAGCAGAAAAACACCAATCAGTCCAAACAGACAAGTGTTTGAGTGATCACCAGGTAGTGAATTATATCATGATACATTTGTTAATTCAAGATAGTGATGTGTCTCAATGAGCTCTTCATTCTGCCTCTTTGCTTAGAGCATTGAAATTATTGTAATTGTTGTCAAAAATAGGTGGTTTAATTGTTCTTTTAGTTTTTAGAAATATCACTTTGTCCCTTAAGGAACAAATTGCCCTCTACGTAAATGTTCTGCAAGTATTTTAAATTGGCTCAAATAAGAAGTAAAGTTCATAAGCCACAACCTCAATTACTATATGGCTGCCGAAGTAGCAGAAGGAATCTTTCTCTAATTAGTTGCTGAAGTTCAGCCAGGAGTTATTTTTGCCTCCTCACATGATCTAGAATATTTTCAGTTGATCTGTCCGGACAACTAAAAACCAGCTGTTACTATTAAAGGTGGGAGTAAAGTTCTTACACAGACACAAGGCCTTTTACATGTTGCCATCCCCCCCCATCAAATTTCGGTGAAATGCATGAGATTTTCCATGCCAAACTACTGAGAAGAACAGAAGATGTAGTAAATACAAGAATTTCTCTGTACTGTAGTTAATATACTGTGGCTTCCTGAATCAGATGAAGCTATTTCTACCTGCAGTTGATTCACTTTATCTGTGTGCTTTTTTACACTGTACAGCTCTCTACAGACTGGTAAGTTTCTTTTTGCCTAAAGGGAAACAGGACTGGGGTTTGAAAACTTGGGCTTAGATCATTTGACATTTAGTCTTGTTCAAATAGGCAGATGACTGTTATGACATGGATCAAACAATCTAAGCCATGTTGGTAATTCTGTGTATAGAAACAGAGGATATAGAGTCATTATGGATATATGCTTGAATACTGTAGTGGTTTAGATATCTGGGCACAGAGTCAGAAGTTGAGAGTTTGATTCCTCACATGGAGAAGAGCCAGCCTGGGTGGGCCTTGGCGGCAAGCTGCACAGTTCCAAGATGCCCTCAGAAGAAGGAAATCGCAAAAACGCTTCTGAGTATTCTCTGCCTAAAAAATCCTGAAAAGGGTCACTGTAAGTCAGAATTGCCTTGAGGGCATATGAGGATGAGGATGATGACAACAATGATAGAATGTGTAGAACTGTATTCTCATTTCAAGTGCAGTGTGTGTGTAGGTCTCTGACATAAAACACACTATTAGTACAGTGGGGTCTTGACTTAAGAACGGCTCGAGTTAAGAACATTTTGACTTACGAACCGCTCTCATAGGAAAATATTGACTTGACTTACATACTTAGATTTGAGTTAAGAACTAAAAAAAAACATGTGGGAGGCAGGGAAAGTGCAAAATGTGAACTTTCAGTTAACTGTTGGCCAGTGAAAAGGGTGCCTGTCTGCTTCCTCACTCCTCCCAGCGTTTAGAGAGTGGATTGGGAGACAGTCTTCGGACTGCCTGGTACTATACTGCCTGGACTGTATTTTCCCTGCCTTCCCTGAACCTTTCATGACCTAAGGGAAAAAAAAAAACAAATTATCCCCCTCTAGTGGTCGAAGGCAGAATAGCAGTTTCCCATTAGTTTCTATGGACGGAAAACAGCAGATACGGATGAAATGGTTTTCAATGCATTCCTATGGGAAATGCAGATTTGACCTGAGAACTTTTTGACTTGAGAACCGCCTTCCAATACGGATTAAGTTCTCAAGTCAAGCCCCCACTGTAAAGTGCAACGATAAAGACCTTAGCCATTTTCAGAAAAATTCTGGATTAGAATCTGTGTAAAATTACAAGTAAAGTGGAGGTTCTACATCATCAGAGAAAGATTTGTGGCTGATCTGACAACCATCACTCAAGGAGTCAGATTGCCAGGAATGCAAAATGGAGTTTTAGATTCTGCACGAAACAGTTGATACAAGAGAGAGGCGTGCTGTGGTTCCCCCACAGGTCTGTCAATGGGCCTTGGCAGAGGACTCAGGCTTCTGTCACAGGCATGCAGCAGAAAAATAAGGATTTTGTGTCAGCCTTTACATGTAAACAGCCATTTTCTGTGGGGGAAATATTTGCCCATTGTGATAATTGGAAGTGTCAGAATCCAAAATAATGCACAACTAGTGGGTGGGGAGGAGGTCATTAGCTGAGCTGCCCCATGGAATATACCAGTCCTAAAGGCAGATGTACTCTGAGCCTTTGAGAAAGCACAGAACTGTGTACTTGTGGCTGTAAGCAGATCTTTCTATGTGAGAGGCAAAGCCACCCCCTTATTTCGATGCTCCATTATTAAAGGCATCAGTGTACCGTTTGTGCATTTGCTGGTAACCTGATCTCCCCACAACACATGCTTGCAGCAGAATCTAACCACCAGACACACTGTGAGCGTGGCTTCACTTTCAGGCTTATTCTTGCAAGACTCCTCTGTTCCACTAAAAGCTCTTTATGAGCTTTTCAAAGCTCAGCTCACACGTTAGCTGCTGCTCAGATATGTACTGAATGTGGTTCTCTTGCCCTTTTACCCTGCAGGTCCTTGATTACATAAGCGACTTAAGCAGCAGTGTGTTGCATCCGTTGGAGACGCTGTCAGGCTCGATTCCTTCCCACTTCTATTGTTATGGCTTCAGTAGAATCCATACATGTAATTAAAAACATTGTTTTAGAAGAGTGACGTTACACACTTTTACAAGACTATGGGTAACAGAGGAGACTTGCAAGCGACTTGCAGCAGGAACAGAATGGGGTGCGCTTCTAGAGACTTGAATCTGTCAGGAGCAGCCCAGGCTTACCCACTGCTTGAAGTGGGAAACAAAACATTGCACCCCTGTTTAAATGTGTGCTCCTCATTCCTAGAGACTGAAAAAGGAACAGTGCTGGCCATGTACAATGGGAGGGAGGGAGGGAGGGAGGGAGGGAGGAAGGGAGGGAGGGAGGGACAGATGTGGTAGAAGCACCTGTTGACCGCCACGTTCTCTCCCCTCCCACCACCCTGGAAGAATCTCAGAGGGAGCTGTGCTAACTACAAAAAGTAGCAGATATATCAAGTGCGGCTCTCCGTTGAACCAAAATAGGAGAGGGGAGGAGGAGATGGCGCTGGTGCCTCCTGCTCCAGCAGCTGGCGGTGGCTGGAAGATGTAGGAGGAAGGCAGGAACTATGGTGGTCACAAAAAAGCAGCCTATATTCAAATCTGATTTAAATCAACATTTTAAGCCACGATTTAAATTTTAAAAATCGGATTTTTTGACAATTTAATTTTTTTTTAAAACCTCAGGTTTTTTATAAGTCACTAATCAATTAATTTTTTTAAGGATCATTTATTTTATCTACCACGATTCAAAGCATAGCTACATATTAGAGATGGGATGTTCATATTTGTGTCCTGGAGGAGACGAATATCGCCACTATAGGTGGCCAGGCCCTTTGGACACACACACACCCCAGAACTGGCCAGTCCACCTATTGCTTGTTGCACGGTGCCCGTGGCCATTCATGCCTCACCCAACGCAGAAGTAACCTGGCTGGCACTTCCCCACCTCCATGTGCTGCTGACCACTCCGCCAGGCAGACGGATCTTCCTGCTCAGCTGCTGATTGGCCAGCAGCGCATGGAGGTGCCTGCGGGGCTACTCCCACAAGCGGTGCGGCACAAACGACAACAGCTGCATGCAATAAGTGGACCAGACGGTTCTGGGCAGTGGATCCACCACCTGTGGTGGTGATACTCGTATCCATTCCATCACTGGAGCCCTTGCCTATCAACAGAGGCAAAAAGGGATCTGTGCCTAAGTCAGTGAGATTTGTTCTAGTAAGAATCGGGCTGTGGTTCCGCACATGCTTCCTCGAGGGGAGTAAATCCAAGCAGACCCTAAATGGTTTCATTTTCAAAAAGTGTCTGCAGGGTTGTCCATCCGGTGTGGAGCTGGTGGCATATGAAGCATCCACATGGAAAAGAGCAAGAGAGGCTCTCCTTTCTTAACATCTGCTTCTGGATTGGGTGCAGCTGGGCTAGTGGAAGCAGACTGCCCTGCCATCTTTTCTCCACCGTAGCCTCTACAGTCTCCAAAGCCCACTGCTGCACGGAGATGCAGATGAGACTTCCGAGTGGGGTGACCTGCAGAGGAAGGAGAATCGTCAACAAAACCAGGGGAGGGCCGCTTTTCCAAGTTTCTGTGAACAAAGCCATCCCAGCCCCAAGAAGGCACATTCTGGATCCATCCTGTCTATATCTGAGCCTGTTGGTATTTGCTAGAAATAGTTCACTGCCAGATATTACCTTTATTTTAAATCGAAAGGTTGCCTTCTAACAGAAGGTTTTTACGTGGCTCTTTTTTGTTCTTGTTTTTGTGTTTCTGATTCTTCTTTTTTTACATCTGGTTAGCTGTGTGGCCTCAACTCAAATTATACACTCAAATGATGCATTTGTTGTTTCTGAGTACATTTGTGCTTCAGTGCCTTTTAAATTTGTTGATCAATCCTGCTGCAGACCTTTGAAGATGATTGATTTACTCTAGAGTGCAGTTCTGGTTGCAGAAAGAAAGAAAGAAACAGAGAGGAGGGGCAGAGAGAGGTGGGTTGAACGTAAAACAAGCTCCAAAGTGCATACTGTGGTTAAGAACATTTATTTAGCCTACCAGATAGGCACAAAATTACGTGCATGCTTTTTAGATCTCCAGATCTTCCTGTCAGGAAGTCTGACAGAACTGAAGGTTTGTGGAGAAGTGAGACTTGATCATAAAGTCTGTATATTGTCTTGAGAATTGATGGAGGAGAAAGGCTCTGTAGATGTGTTGTGTTGAAGTGTAGTTACTAGAGTTTTGTAGGTGTTGGATGGAAATTGTGGTACTGTACTGAATTTGTCCCTAAGGGCATTACAAAGTAAGCTGTAATGCTAGAAGGTTGTGGGAATTGCTTCGCTCTTTCCTTGATCACCAGGACTTTCCTGCAAATGCCATTTAGTTATGATCAATCTTTTCCTCTCCCCACCAGGTAAACTGCAGAACTAAAAGGAAACATGGCTAATGGTTTTATTGAAGAGTTAGAGTTTGCAATGGAGAACTGCAGGGTGAGAAGGGATTAAGTCCTTCCCTCTGACCTCTGACAATATATAAGACTGGATGCCTTGAAGCAGATTTTAGATCTCTCTGGAAAAACCTTCTGTCTGCCCTCCGGCTGACTTGTTGCCCATGAGAAGCTCACAAGCTTCTCATGCACAACATGCTCACCCAGCAACTAGCACATAGATTAATACTGCTTGTAATACTGGAAGTAGTATTCAATGTACCATATATACTCGAGTATAAGCCGACCCAAACATAAGCTGAGGCACCCAATTTTACCACAAAAAACTGGGAAAACTTATTGACTCAAGTATAAGTTGAGGGTGGGAAATGCAGCAGCTACCGGTAAATTTCAAAAATAAAAATAGATACCAATAAAATTACATTAATTGAGGCATCAGTAGGTTAAATGTTTTTGAAAATACTGCCCTTCTGAGCTGCAAGATATACTTCACTGCCTGCAGAGGGAGGGCTCATACCGGATGCTGCGCTTATCTACTGCTCTGCTGGCGCGTAACAAGACGGAGGGAGATGGAGGAGGAAGGTGGGAGGAGGAAGGTGGGTACATAGAATATGCAGGAGGAGGAGGAGGATGGGAGTGCCCTGGAAGCGGAAATACAGTGTACTTAACCCAGGTTATCAGACCACCCACAGTGGCTGCAGGCGCCCATAGATGAGCAAGGGAGTCCGGAAAACACCTGCATTGCAGGGGAGAACATGTGATTTTGGCACTGACTCGAGTATAAGCCGAGGGGTGTGCTTTTTCGGCAAAACAATTGTGCTGAAAAACTAGGCTTATACTTGAGTATATACAGTAACCATTATAATTCTTAGTCATAAGGAGCCTTATCTTCCCAATCCTTTTTAAAAGATTTCCAAGTTGGCAGCCATTACTACCTCTTGTGATAACAAATTCTATAATGAAACTTGATCAAAGAAGTGCTTCCTTTTATCAGTCCTTGATCTCCTATCATTCAGTTTCTATTAATGTATAAAAGGGGAAATAATGTTTCCCAGTCACCTTTTCTGCAACAAGCATAACTTTATACATATTTTTCTATGCCTCCCCTTATCATTTTTTCAAACATTGTAATCATCAGGTTCCTTAAAGATTTTGTTTGCCCTTTCCCAACTATATAATACATCTTTCCAGGTGCATTGATCATCATCATCATGTGTTATCAAGTCAGTACTGACTTAAGACAACTCTTTTCAGGGTTTCCTAGTTAGATAGTACTCAGAAGTGGTTTATCGTTCCCTTCTTTGGGGGAGTACCCAGGGACTGTGCAGGTTGCCTAAGATCACAGAAGCTGGCTCTGCTTGCAGGAGGCTCAATGAAGAATCAAACTCCCACCCTCTGACTCTGTAGCCAGATACTTAACTCACTCAGGTAGCCAGCCTGCAGATCAGAAATATATAGGATTTTAACTGTGGTGGCACTGTCGGTGTTCTTAAGGGCAGAATGATATTGGTAAGTTTTATTTTCAGTTCCTTTCCTAGTTCCCCATTGTGGAATTTGCCTTTCTTTATAGCATCCATGCACTTGTACTGGGTCAACACTTGGACACAGTTCAAAGATCCATTTCTGGTCACTTCATTGTCTCCTAACATCCCATCAGTGTATATGTAAAGTTGGGGGGGAAATTTCTTTTTAAATTTTTATTTTATAAACAGATACTACTACAACAACAAAATACAAAAATGCGAATAATAGTGCATAGGTAAAGGTAAAGGTTCCCCTTGACAGTTTTTGTCCAGTCGTGTTCGACTCTAGGGGGCGGTGCTCATCCCCGTTTCCAAGCCATAGAGCCAGCGTTTTGTCCGAAGACAATCTCCCGTGATCACATGGCCCGTGCAACTTAGACACGGAACACTGTTACCTTCCTACCGAGGTGGTCCCTATTGATCTACTTGCATTTGCATGCTTTCGAACCGCTAGGTTGGCGGGGGCTGGGACAAGCGACGGGAGCTCACTCCGTTGCGTGGGTTCAATCTTACGACTGCTGGTCTTCTGACCCTGCAGCACAGAGGCTTCTGCGGTTTAGCCCGCAGCGCCACCACGTCCCTATAATAGTGCTTGCTATACACTAAATTCTACCATGCACCCCATACCCACGGGACCCCATTGAACAATATTTTTATTACAAACTTCCTTTCCAAAATTGTATAAATTGTTGTATTTGCGAAGGCTTTCACGGCCGGGATCTAATGGTTGTCATGAAGTTAGTAATCAATTCCTTAGAGTAATAATCAAGATCTAAGTTATCAAAAATTGACAACAAAGCAATTTTAGCATTAAATTCAATATATATAATTCAGATATATCACCTATTTCCTTAAAAATCAGTTTCCAAAATTTCTGAATCAATTTACAATCCCACCGCATATGATAATACATGCCAGGTTCTTCATCACATTTCCAACAAGCTTTGGAGTAATCTGAATTTATTATATTCAATTTTACAGGAGTCAAACACCATCTTAAACAGATTTTAATTTTCCTCCCTTTATTCCTATCAACGGGTGGAAAAAATTTGCTATCTGGCTGCGGAGCCAAAGGTTGGGAGTTTCATTCCTTATTCCTCACATGCTTCCTGGGAGAAGAGCCAGCCTGTGTAGTCATGGGCAAGCTCCATCGTCTCAGGGAGCGCACGCGCGCGCACACACACACACACATGCCCTGAAAGGAATGGTAAACCACTTCTGTGCACCCTCGACCTAAAAAACTCTGGAAATGGTCGCTATAAGGCAGAATTTTAAAAGATTAGTGAGATGGGGAAAGATATTGTAAAGGAACTGGCCTGTGATTTCTTGGATCGCACTCCACCAATCCTATTTTTAAAAGGAAATTGATTTTACGTGGATCACTCACCAGTCCTCGGGTACAAAGGCTAATATTTGAGGTGTGTTACATTTCACATTTGAATAGCTTGTGGGCTCTCAGATGGGATACTTTCTTCATTTTCCAAACTACTGTTACGTTTCAACCCCACAGTTTCAATAACCAAGCAGAAGTGGTTCCAAAATGTAAAAACATTTTACTTCCAAAGGTTCAGAGTCCTCTTAGCTTATTACCATTTATAACGCCCTTGCTCTTATTTCCAGCCAATGAATTAGTTTTCCAGTTCCATTTCTTCTGAGGCTGTGGAAAGGAGACTCATGAGATTTAGCTGAAACTTTTGTTTTCTGTTTAAAAGCTTTTTTTGATTTTCATCTCCCTTCGCTCTGCATTCTTCCCTGTCGTTGTTGGCCCTCCTGCTTGTATGAAAGCAACCCAAAACAAGTTATCAGTTGTCCCAGAGACCAAACTACAGTATAGGGTGCCCACCCCCTGGGACGCCTTCTCTTCCCGGACTGTCAACTCCTTTCAGCCCTAGCTAATGGGGGTGGGAATCCTAGGGGTTGGAGTCCAGTAACAATTGGAAGGTCTCAAGTTGCCCATCTTCTACAACGGCTAATTAATAAAAGGGGTAATTTTCTGATTAAAATGAACCTCTGTGGATTAACGGTATCACCAATAACTGACTTTGGATATATGGAAATAAGTGCGGTTGATCTGTGTGCTTTCGTCTCTGTCATTATCCACACGGTGCTTGCCATGCTGTCTGTTGCACCTGCGTTTGTGGTCTTTCCTTCTCTCAGAAGAAAGGGTGGCTTTTCTGTCACATTCTGAAGGGCTGTGTGTGTGTGTGTGTCTGTGTGTGTGGTCGTGGTGGTTTTCTAAGTCATTTCTGAAGACGCTGCTGGTAAAACATTTTTTTAACAATCTTTTTAAAAGCTGGGTGGCAGATGGTCTTTTAAAGAACTTGATTTTAATATTGAAGCTACTGTTCTTAATACTGCAAAATCTTTTTTTTTTAAATTCTGTCCTTCGTTTCCCTCTTCAGAAACATGCTGAAACTAATCTGCTCTTCAGGAGGATTTACGCATGTTGGAACAACTTCACTGACTCTGTGGTTCAGCCTCTGCTTAGCTCCTGTTAATTTATTACATATTATGAATCCTGTGGGTCTTGCCCAGTTTGTTGTTGTTGTTGTTGTTTTGAATGACCCCAGATTATTCGCTGGGATGGATACCCAGTTAAGAACGTGGGTGGGTGAGCTAAGAACCAGCCTCTTTCCTTCCAAGGGAACTCAGGTATGCCCAATGTTTGTGGGGGGAACTTTTTAATTTTTATTTTTAAAGATGACAGCTCCCACCTGTCATGGTCAGAAAACTTTCCAGGCTCTGGGAGTTCTGTTCAGCCCTGGCCACACACATGCAGTGGACTCTGTGCTGCTTCAGATCTTAGACATTTCTCCAATCTCTTTCATCTCCGTGTTTTCAAAGTGAGAACGGCAGGCCACCCTGTGGATGTCTGAGCTATTGCTGATGAGAAAGCAGTTTTGGCCAGGTACGATTTCCCTCAAGGGCAGGACTTCTTTTTCTTTTTTTTCTTGTTCTGTCTTGTTCAGGTTGTGGGAAAGAGCTGTGGTTTGAAGGCAGATGAAGGTTTACACTCCAAGAACACCTGGCTTACCCAGGGCTGGGAACCACTGATTTAGGCAAATGATGCATGTCTAAAAATCCTTATCCAAAAGCAGAATTTTCAAAATACATGCACAGTCCCCGTTAATGTATGAGGAAACCAATGAGAACAGCAGCTAATTTTTCCTTCCAAAATGGGGAAGGTGCACCACAAACAGTACAGATGTTAATGGCTCTTATTGTCAGAGTTAACCATGGGAGTAAGCAAAAATATATATGTGAATACACTTAAAGTCAGAGGGAATGTCACAAAATTACTTTGCAGCAAGTGAACATAAATAGATGTGCAGAGCTTCATGGTGTGGCTGTCACTGAAAGAGGTGTGGTTTGTTTTGGGCAGAAGGAGAAAGTGGGGGGAAATTCAATAATGAACATGCTTATCTTATCCTGGCAGGAATGTTTGTATGGGAGAAGCAACGGTCATCAATCTGGACATGACACCACTCTGCACACAATACTTTCCAACTCTTGTTTCAGTGAACTTCACTCTTATTGTTCACTGATACCTGATCAGTAGAATACCTGACCTTCCTTAAGGTCACGTGTATGTGTAATCAGAGTACAGGTGGAAGCAGCAGGAAAAGAAGACTAGATATGAGATGGGCTGACTCCCTAAGGAAGCCACAGACTTGAGTCTGCAGTTGCTGAGCAGGGCTGTTGAAGGCAAGACATTTTGGAGATTCATAGGGGCACCTTAAGTCAGGGGCAACTTGACGGCACGTAACAACAACAATATATACTTAGCATGGCATTGAGATTTCCTCTGGAGATCTGGCTTGAAAAAGAGGATACAGTATTTAAGTTTATGAAGATCAAAGAAGCAATGTTCATTAGTAAAAGGCTTTGTTTTTAAACATATCAGTCTGTTTTGCCATCCTCAGCATTCTTCTTCTAGTTAATGAAGGATGATAAAAGTGCATGTGTTTGGGAATGTATTTAAATTATTGGGAGGAAAAGTCTGAATGTTTGAGTAGGAAAATGTGTGTTGCAGGAAATGCATTCTTGGCTGTATTACGGATGTGACCTATTTTTAGGGGGAAATGGCTCCACATGTCTACCTACCCTATGCAAGACCGGAGGAGTAACTGGACTGCTTTGATAAACCACGTGACTTACGTTTCCTGCTTAGTAGGCTTTGCTGCATTTCCCTCCCATACTACTTAAGGCTGGAAAAATGCATACTGTATTATTTGTTTTTGGTATGAACACACTTGCTATTCTTATCTGTCTCTTGCCATGTTTTGTGATGTGGATATGTATCCCATTCCTCCTTCAAAGACCAGCAGAACAGGAGATATGGGATTATCCAACTAGACAAGGAATTGACAATGCTGAATAAATTAGAAGTGGCCCTCAAACATTTCCTGTGCTGGATTTGGAAAAAGAAGGTATGAACAATGGAATTCTTCCTCTGGACTTCATGCATGTCTAGGAAAGAAGTGCAAGCAGTTGATGAGTTGAAGTGGCGTTGGTGCATAGACTGCCAAACGCAGTGCTGTTTGCAATGGTTCTTTTCATCCCGCATGGTATTTATTGGCACCATTTAGAACATTATCTTCTTTCTTTGACTTCTTTTTGCATGTGCTTGGTAATGCACGGCTGGCATACTCAGTGGAAAACCTCTGAGTATGTGCATAATTGGATGAAATTTTGGAAGAGGAAAGTCAGAAAGCCTTTGATTTATATGTGAAGCATTTCTGCTTTCCATTGCCTAAGGCAGCAGTCTTGAGAACCTGCTTTCTTTCCGGCATCTGAAGGTATTTGTATGTCCCCGTGGTCAACACAAGGTGAGAGGAGAGCATCACAGTGTAAGCAGTCTTGTTCATCACAGTGCTTTGACTTTTACCACCACCAAAGACAGAAATTTATTTAAAACTCCTTATTCTATTGAAGTATTGAGGACCATTTCCTCCCAGTAGACACTCTGCCCAAATTCCATTGATGTTTTTCTCTGTTGCCCCGTCTCCTCCGCCCGTGACGGGAACTCATCCAAATGCCACCGTCTTAAGAAGCCTTCAGTTCTCTTGTGTCAGGGGCATGTCCAAAGATGTGTGTTTTTCTTGCCTGAAACAGGATGTTTCCTGAATGCTCAGTGGTGTACTGGACTGAGCTATTTTGAACTATCTATTCCCACCCCCACTCCCTGTGCTCCTTCTCTTTTTTCCAAATTAAGGCGTGCAGCTTGTTTGGAATTTTCCTGCATCATTGCTTCTGTGTGCGTCGGGTGTTGCCAGTTTTGGAAGGAAATGTTCAAGTTCCGCTGAATAATTATTTCTGTCTGCTTGTGTATGTTGGATGTTTCTATAAAACAATAATCATCTCCATAAGAACTCCAAATTAATGTGCAGTGATAGCTAATAATGTTTTAGTCCAGAATTTCTGCTTGACTGTAAAGGTCCTGTTTTCTCAATGCATACGGCAATGGCTTTTCTGAAGACTGATATTTTTGTTACTGAAATTTTACCTTTTTACTGTATTTTACTGTCATTATTTGATCTTCATCTTGAAGGCAGCTGAGGTTATGATGTGTTTAGTATTTTCAGTTTTAAAAAAGAAATGACCTGCTTTTTTGGTATTTCGACAGGAAATAGTAGCAAAGCAGGTAATTTTGTTGTTGAATTATAACTGGAGGGGAGGGGGAAAGAGCTTTAAATCGAGAACTTGCAGATCTTTCTTGCTTTTCCAGCTGCATAGGCAAGAAATGAATGTACTTGGGCTCACTACAACTTTGTTTCTGAATTTTACACAAAAGTCAGTTAAGTGTTTGATCTAAAAATGTTGAACCCTCTCTTTTGTAGAATCAAGACTGTGAGAATGCCCTGAGGTCGAGGTTCCGTACTGGCATTTAGAATATGTTATTTCCATTTTTGTTAATTTTGAGTGGTAGCTGATCTGTTTTGTGGGCTCCATTCAAGGTGCTGCTTTTAAGGTTTTAATCCCTAAACAGCTTGAGACCTTGAGATCCAACATTCTTCTATCTTCCTTCCCGTTTGGCATTCATTTGGTGATGTAAAAACGGCTGAGGGTTGTCATTACCTTATTTATGTTTTTCCTAAATATTTCTCAAGAAAGATGTAATCAGATGGGATCTGTCATATGTAGGGCTGGTGTTTGGAAACAGTCTGGAAACTGCAGCTAGTTTATGATATGGCTTGTGAGACTGCCAGCTGGAGCTGAGTGTTGTGAGCATATCGTAGTAATAGGTTGCCATCTTTGTTGACTTCCCAGAGAGACCTGATTATTAAGACTCTTTGTGGGGGTGGGACCAGAGTTTAAGAAAGACCATTCTCTTGTGCACTTATATGAATGTTGAGATATTTAAAGATTGATCTTTAAATGCTTCTGCCAAGTCTGATGTGACAAGTGGCTAGCACAGAAAGAATTTCTTCTGTTGCCCAGTGGTGGCAACACAGCTGTGGAATGCCCTGCTTTAGATCATTTCCACACTTTTTATTAGGCCTGCAAGTTACTGTAGATGTAAACTTTGTGTAGTGTTTGTGATGTGCATTTCTTGCTGCATTATAAGTTGAATGTGTTTTGGTTTTGGTTTGGTTTTGTTATACGTCAGCTTACAAACTTTGTAACGGGAAGGAAAGCATCCTCTATATCGGCCATTATCTTCTATTCAGACTTTATCTTAGTCATAAAGGCATATTGAGCATCGGCGGGTAACTCTTTTATCCCTTTTCCCACTCAAACACACACCTTATGATAGCCTTTCCTAGTACAGCAGGTTTAGAAGCAGGGCACTATATGAGCTAAGTTTGAGGAATAATCAGGCTAGACCCTCGGTTTCTAGCAGCTAAAGCCTTTTTGGGTCTAATAGTCATATATTTCTGGATTGGTCAAGTTGAATATAACTTTCAAGAACTTGGCATTTGGTCTGTTGTCTGATCAGTGGGAAAATATTTCTGGTTTTTGGTCTTAGTAGCAAGCTGGAGAGACTTGACTTTATACAGTTTCTGGGTTGTCTACCATTCTACAAATCAAGGGTGGGGATGCAACCCTTCAGATGTTGCAATACAATGTCCATCAATTCTAGCCAATATAGCTAACGGTGAAAGCTGCGATGGCCACTGAGATCCACAAAAATCTGTTGGACTTGGACCACATCCTCTCTATTATTGGTTTATGTACTCTATGACATCTTCCTCTTCTCCCCCCCCCCCTTCATTCCTTTCTCCAGGATTTGCCTGGGTTACTTATCCCCCTGACCTTAATCAGACCTTTCTCTCTAGTAGAAGAAAGTGATATTTGAGCACAGTGGAAAATTAGAGACAGCTGATGAAAACCTGTCTCAGTCTTCATTGCACCATAAAGGCTCTCGTCTGCTTGCCTGCTGACCTGCCTACATCCTATCTGTGCAGTGACTGCTCTTAACTTTGCCCCAGCTCTCTTTCTCTCTGAACAACACATAGATTGGATTCACTTAGCTGAGCCTCTTATTTCAGTCCTTTTTCTGTCTTGATGAAATCCTCGTAGACTCACTTCCCCTTGTCCCTGGAGATTCTTGTCTTCACAGAGGTTCCAGCCTTTGACTTTCACCTTTGTGCTTCTTCAGGGCCATCTCAAATTCTGAATCGCCTCACAAAAGGAAAGACCATCCCATTACACATGTTTTTAGCTACGTTACAATAGGTGACAGTAATCTGAAGGGAGAGATCATAGATCAGTGATCAGTGTCTTTATATCCACACTAAGAGTTAAGAATTCACCTACCTTTTGAGAACAGTTATGTGCTATCAAGTTGAAACCAACTTGTAGCAATCCTGATGGGGTTTTCAAAATAAGTGAGATATTTAAAGAGCAGTTTAACCAGTTTTTCCAAGGCCGCATGGGGATTTGAACTCAGGTCTCTCGAGTCAGTCTTTCTCCCTATCCACTGTAGCACACTGAGTATCACACTGAGTATCACACATGTGTTGCTTGCCCAGAACATACCACAAAGAACACATCTCTCTCATATATCCCTGGCTAGCTGACAAAATGTACAGATCAGGTAGCAGACTGAAAGTAGAACAAGATCATTTATGAGCCAATTAAGACCCACCGGTTGCAGGACCAAACCTTCAGGAGAGCACATGAGTTATATCCCTCCATTGCAAGTACGATACTGATCCCTGCTCTCAGTTTCTGTTCTTCAACCATTTACCAATTTTTAGAGCAAGTTGCTCAGAGGTCTTTGGTGAGAGACTTTCAAAGAACTTTAAAAGATTAGTGAAATGGGACATGATATTAGGAAAACCCTGGAAATGGTCACCATAATTTAGAACTGCCTTGACAGCATGTTGTTGTCATTGTCGATATATATCTAATGATTTTTTTTAATGGTTGTAGATGACCAGCTTTTTGACATACCTGACATAGTATCAGCATCATCCAAAGGGATATCCATGTTAGCCTGTTCTAATTCAAATAAGAAGGATTTTTTTTTTTGTCTTTAAGTTCTCGAAGGACCTTCTGTTGTTTTTGCAGGAATCATGGTTCTTTGACTTGGTTAGGGTGCGCTCACCTCCCGACTTGCATCTCACTTTCTTTCTGCAGCGGCACACATTAGGTGGATGTGCAAGGCAAAACAGAATGCGACCCAGCTCCCTCAGTCGTGAAGATGCTTAAAATCGATGGGACTCTAAAAGGCAGGCAAAACATCTGTCCATGAGGTCTGGTCGTGTAATACAGGATTGGCTAGAGAGTCACGTGCCACAGTCATTGGATCGTGCCAGCATACTCAGAAATCCTGAAATTTAAAATGTGCTGGAAATCTTGAAAGATTAAACATGCCTCATAAAACAAAGCAGGGAGGGGAATTCATGTGTTTATTTGATCTCCTTTCATGCTCTATGGTGCAGCGTAGAAAATATCTTACTAAAGCACAGGGTAGTCCGGTGTGTTCTGCTGGTAACTCTCAGATACACAGTAAGCAGAGTTCTGCAAGTTTACCCAGTGTACAGGAATGCTAAGCCCTAAAGAGGCTTTGATGCAGACAGATAAAGGACATCTGGCGTGGAAAGGATATAAACACTGCCATGATCTAAAGAGGGCGGGGAAATGTGTGACCCTCCAGATGTTGTAAGGCTGGAGCTCCCAACATCTGTTAACATTGGCCTGCCTGGCTGGGTCTCTTGCCAAATGTAGTCCAGTAATGTATAGAGAGGGCCATAAGTTACTTTAGTTTGAACAAATAATTTGAGGCTTTCAACAAAGTAGACTACAGAACTTTATTCGTGAATCATTTTCTTTTTACAGTACAGTATATGCACTCAACTGCAGTTCTTCTTGTTCTTTCTTTAAAATATCAATATATGGTTAAGATCAAATGTTATCCTTGTATATTGTGAAACTGTGGATTTCCTGGAGGTGTTCTATGCCTTGACTTTCCTGTTTATCAGATCCCACTATAGGGTAAAACAACTGAATGAAAAGTGCAGAGGCTGCACAAAAAATGTCCTTGTGTGTTGTGCTGTCGGGTTGGAACAAACTTATAGCAACCCTCACAGGGCTTTCAAGGTAAGTGAGATATTTAAGGAGTGGTCTTACCAGTTCCGCTCACCCAGTGGAGTTTACATGGCTGAGTCGGGATTCAGACTCAGTTATCCAGAGTTCTAGTCTGTCACTAGATTTCAAACCTCCACTGCCTTGTGGCTATATCCACCGATGGAAAAGGCTTCAGGAGTTAACCTCGAGGCAAAATCCGGAGCTGGAGTCCCGAAGGCAGCTCGTGTCGTTCTGCCAACTCCTGCGACGTTGCTGGAACCAGTCGTATTGGCTCTTGCCTTTCCATTGGACCATTTCAGCAACGTGGAGAGGGGGGATTTGCTGCTTGGGTAACAGCCTATCCACCATATTACCTTACCCGGGCTTCATGCTCTGGAGAGGACACTCCTCGATTCAGAGCATGTTACCATAGTCTCTCGAGACTGAAGGATGCCTATGAAAGTCTGTCACTCTATCCACCACACCACACTGGGAATCCCATATATATATATTCTATAGTAAGCTGCTTTTTTGAGTACACAATTATTTCCTGCCGAAGTCAGATGTTAGGAGGAGAGCTTCAGCTCCCATTTAATTTGGGTTAGGCTTCTAGGAACTTTAATTCAGTTTATGGGCTGATATATGCAAGTACCAGTAGTTTTCTTATGTCAGCCACTTCAACTTTCTGTGGTTGAAGTCGCTGCTCCTGACTCATAGCAAATACTTTCTGAAGTTTCCTTGTTACAAACAGGAGCTGACATTTTGCAGACAACATTTTTGCAAACCTCAGTGCATGGAAAAATAAAGCAGCTTTCAGCAGACATTGGTTATGTCTGTGCAGCTTCCTATTTTATTGCACTTCTGCTGTTGATTTTCTGTGCTTCTTCTGAACTATGGGAGTTTTTGTAAAGTGTCTGGAATAATGAAGAAATTATATGGAAGCTGATACAGACATAACCACTACATTATCCCACCCATCTTTTTTTTTAAAGGGGGGGTATGAGGAGTTTAAATGAGGAGTTTGGTGAATATGTTGTTAGTGGAATCACACATGACACTAAATACGTCTTTATTCTCCCATGCAGTTTGCCTACGCGAGGTTGCTTAAAGGAGAAGAAAAATATCATTATGTGTTTCTCTAGAATCATAGCTTTGTTCTAGTAAATATATGTCTTATAGAAAGATTTTAAAATACAGAAGTGCCAATGTTTTAAATATTTAAATATGCTAGAGTCACAGCTTCTGTGAGGCAGAGCTCAGAGTTGGCTGTATTCTCTGAGGAATGTCTGTGTTAACTTTCCAGAGTACACAAGCCCCTAAACCTTCACAATAGTCCATTGAATGTGTTTGCATTTTTAAAAAGTCGTTGTTAAAAATAGTTTGAATGTCATTAGAGAAAGGACGGGGAGCTTTTCCCTATGAATAGTACAAAATTGCCTGGATTATCTATTTACTGTAGTTTGAATGTCCACAGACTCAAAAGAGATACTGTTATTCCTTTTTTTAAAAAAGTTTTCAGTGATTTCTATATACACTGTATTTTTCTGTGTGTAATACTCCCCCATGTATAAGATGCCTCCCCCACTGTTATAACCCAGAATTTCTTCACAAGAAAGTGGAGGGGGAAGGCGGGGATTAAAGTGCTTTGATTCCTGCTTTCCCTCTCCACTTCCTTGCAAAGAAAGTGCTTTCCCCCTCCAGTTTCCTCACAAGAAGGTGATTTCCCCCACTACTTTCCTCGCAAGAAAGCACTTTATTGCAAGGAAAGTGCTTTCCCCTTCCACTTACAAAGTGGAGGGGGTAAGCATTTTCTTGCGAGGAAAGTGGAATGGGAAAGCAGGAATCATCAAAGTGCTTTGATTCCTGCTTTCACCCTCCACTTTCTAGCAAGAAAAGTGCTTTCTCCCTCCACTTTCTTGCACAGAAAGATTGCTGTATGGGAGATGGTGCTTCAACTTACAACCATTTCTAGTTACGCCCATCTTCTGGAATGGATTATGGTCGTAAGCTTTTGCTGTTGGTGACTGGATATAGAAACTGTTTGGCCTTCTATCATTTTTGGAGCAGTCACTGTCCAGTGCACTGGTTCTTAACCTTGGGTTACTCAGGAGTTTTGGACTGCAACTCCCAGAAGCCTTCACCACCAATTGTGCTGGCTGGGGTTTCTGGAGTTGCAGTTCAAAAACATCCGAGTAACAAAGGTTAAGAACCACTGGTCCAGTGCAACAGGTACTAACATGAAAAGAAACAGCAGGATTCTTAAGCTGTGCTCCAAGGAGACTGTAGGTCAGGGCCTCATCCACTAACATTTCCCTCCACAGGAAAGCCAACATCTAAAACTCAGCCTTCCACACGTTGTACTCTTATCCTCTTTGAATAACTGAGGAAGATCATTGTAACCAAGAGCTGGAACAAACTCAGGAAGTATGTGGTGGGAAGGAGAGGCTGTTAAAAGCAGTAAAAGAAAACATATGAAATATGCTACATATTTTCCACGTTTGTATCTGTTGCTGTTGAGCAGACCCTACCGGGGAGTGGGGCATGAAGTTCATCCTCACAGGAACTTAAGTACCCCAGAACAAGGGATGGCTTTTCTTCTCAAGCAGGATATAACAATTTTGTAGTCAGTGTCCCTCAGATAAAAAGTGAATAGGTTTGAAATATGTAGAAATGTATTCTTTGTTAACTTGTATATGTCCTTGCATTTTTGCAATATAATGGAACGGAACACATTGAGTTTGGAGCCAGGCTAAAGGTGTGATAACAGGGGGAAAACAGATCGCAATTTGGACTGCTTATGAAGGGGGTCTGGTGCAATCTGGTTCCCTGGCATTCATATGATGCACTCCAGCCCAACCTCAGTCAGTGCCCAAGCTGGACCTTTCTGGTCTAGCTGTGTAAGGCCTCTAGGCTTGGGGGCCTGGGCTGCAGCAGTTCCCTGGCAGATGAAAGGGTTGCTTTAAGGGAGATTGTTCCCATTAAAGGACACTTTCTGGTGCAGTGAAGCACATGCCCTTGCAGCCCTCTGATCACACCTTAAGTTAGTTGAACATTTGTCACCACTAATCAGAGGGACGGGTCTAATCTCAAGTCCCTTTGAACTCAGTGGGAACTTATATGCGCCTAATGGGTCTTTAGCTCATGGAATTCAGACTGGGATCCATTTGGTAATTCTAGTTTTCTTGGGATGTCCTGGTACCTCTTGGGGAGTAGTTGGAGAAGGTCTCTGAAGATGGCTTGAATGTACGGACAGGTTGATACGCACACAAGAAAGTTATAATTATTCCTGGTGCTCTGCCCTCTGTTTGGAAATTACGCCTCTTGTGGTATGTTGTTTTATTTGTTTGGTGGGTTTTATTTATGATCCTATTGTCTTTGTTTGTGTTTATATTTTATCACATTGTAAACCACCCTGAATAGTGCTTTGCACTAATGGTACAGTATGTAAATCCAATCCAATCTAGTCAATCAAATAAATAAATAAAACCTTGAGTATCTAGTGAAATTATAGAAAGTTACTCTACATATTTGGGGATGGAGAGGGATTGCTGAAAGAGGCCTTTCATTCATGTGTGCGTTGACATGAACTACACAGGGACCATTCTATAACCTAGGATGAATGGCAGGTTAAAAAGAATTGTTTCATATGCCCATGAACATTGTGACTTTGAAGGTCTCTCCCTTCAGTGTATTTGCTGTCTTACAGAAAAACTGCACGGGTATCCTTAAAATTGGCTTCGGATCTTGTAGAGGTGTTGCATTTCTTCTCATTCCTGTTGGAAAAAAACATTGGAAACTCCTGTTAAATGTAATCTCAACCTAACTCAAATCTGTGGATGTCAGTGTTTCGTTTCAAAGCTTCTACTCCAGTATGGCATCAGCTGCAGGGCCTAGCAGCAGATTGAGATGGTAGTGTAAGATACATGAGCCTTCACTACTACACGTAGCGTCATGTAACCAGTTTGTGTGCTTCTCACCCTGAACAATTATACTTCTTCGAACAAGGCAGCTAAACATTATGAGGACTCGGCAATTTTGCAAAGAAAAATTATCATTCTTCTCATATACTTTCTCAGTGTGTTTCTTTATTATCAGTTGTTCTTGACTTGCTTTCTTTGTTCCCTACACCCAGGCTTGGCCTGTTGCTATATAAACACTTCCTTTTCTTTTGGTGATTCTGATAGTTCCCACAATAAAGGCAGAAAAAGAATTGTTACTTTTCAGTGCTTCGCAATCTTGGGTCCCCTGATGTTCTTTGACTGAATCTCCTGGAATTCCTGGCCAGCACAGCTAGTGATGAAGGCTTCTGAGAGTTTTAGTCCGAGAACATCTCGGGGCCCAAGGTTGGGAACCTTTGCTTTTAGGTGAATATATGACATGAAAAATGGAAGAAGCGGGCAGCATGCATATATGTATGCATTGAACATGAGGCAAGGATAGCAGAAGGATGTGTTATTCCAAGAGTTGCCATGGCAAAGTCAGAGAATAATCCTCCAGGATGTGATTTGATGAAAGCCTTGTAGAGTAATTGAGGGAAATGTTAGTTCTTGATGCAGCAAGAGGCCTTTCCTTTGTCATGCCTAATAAGATATTTGGGCATTTAATTTTGTTGAAACTGACGGAAGCCCAAGTTTTGTCTAAAGCCTATCCCTTTAGGTGTGCTTTAAGAAATTAATGTAAATGCCAGTTACTTAATTTAACTTAACCATTTGTTTAAAAGATATATGCAGGAGCTCAACCCATTGAGATATTTGGTTTTGAAAAGCAGAATAAAATGAGTAACTGAAATGGATACTTCAATAACATTTAATAGTTCCTGAATAATTTAAAAAGTAAGCATGAGGTTTTTCATGTTTCTTTACAGCGTAAAGCGTAATTTGACAAGGGATGCGTGAGGGTCTGTGCTTCTCTCTTTCTCTCTCGAGGAATGTATAGTTCTCAGTAGTAGTGTTGGGCTAAAAGAAAATTTCCCACGAGAATTGCAAGCATTCTCTTTTAATTTGTTAGAAGAGAAAAATGTCCTTTAAAAATGAATTTCAAAAGAGGAACAGTTTCAGAGCAATTTTCATGGGTGAAGATCAGGATTCTTGCGTGTACCTACTGAGGAGGTGGCTCGGGATCTATGCTCAGAGGGCCTGTCTTTCATCGCGTTATCCTCTCTGTGACAGCTGGCTCCTTCCCACACTTGAGTCAAAGCTCAGGGAAAGACACCAGAAGGCAACTCCTCCTCCCACAGGGCTTCTCTGAGATCAAGAAGGGTGGGCAGTAAGGGAAGCTGCAGAGTAATGAAGTGATGTGCAATGAAGGGGGAGGCAGGCAACAAGCTCAGAAATGTCACTAAATTCAGACTCAGGGGATGAGACAGAAAGGAAGCCTCTTTCATGGAAAAAAAATAAGACCTCTAGGAAATTAGATGACAAATTATGGCCCATTACTAGGTCCCAGCTTCTTCCTGGAGCTGAATGCAACACTGCTCTCCCTCAAACCTGCTACAAAGCTCACAGCAAGGAAGCAAAAAGGGCTGGGTGTTGTTGTTTTTTCCCCTTCAGATTTGTTAACAGCAAAAATGCTGCACTCCCATGGGGAGGAGCTGAAGGAGGTGGGCTGGCCTGTTTTAGTTTCTGTCATTGGCCCAGTTCATCTTAGTCATGCCCTCAGTCTTCTAATTTTTAGTGGCAAATTGAGACAAGTTAAGAAGTCAAGTTAGGCAGTTGGCTGCTCCATGCCAAGCTGTCCAACAGGAAACGCCTACACTGACTTCAAAAACTGCAGCAAAATTCAGCACCAAGAATTAGGCCGCTTGCTCTATAATGACACAAAAGCAGAACTGGAATCCAGCTGTTATTATTTTGTAAAAGTTGCTACAGTGGGTTTTGTTAAGTGAAAAAGGGGGAACTTTTTTTCAAAATGGGATGTTCCCTCTTAGGGGCAATTCTTCTATTAAACTGGTACTCTGAGGGGCCCTGGGTTGGTACAAAGAAACTGTCAGAGATTTTTCCCCCTTAATATTTTTTTTAAATATAGGTGGGGGCCCTGGAGTGCTGGAGGTTTTTAAAAAAGCCCTCTGCAGGTGGCATGCTTCCCACTCTGGTTTACAGGGCAGGAACTGCATTATGAATATCTCCTGCAGTAGAGGACTAAGCGCTTGTAGAAGTGACAATATTTTCTTCATTAAAGGCAAACTATATAAATGACCACCATCAAAAGGTAATAAAGGTGCTGAGCACTGAGTAATTACAATTGGTGCTGAGCCAAAAGTTCTGGTAGTATAGTTCGTATAGTCTCATTTCCCTTTCTCTCTTCGTTGTGAAGACACACATACACACACATACACACACACACACACAGAGAGAGAGAGAGTATACATGCACTCTCACACACACATACTGGGTTGGTTGGTTGGTTGGTTGGTTGGTTGATTGATTGATTGATTGATTGATTGATTGATTGATTGATTGATTTTCTGCCCTTCTTTTTGGTGGGCACCTGTTTGCCATCAGTAAAATTACCATAACCAACAGTGTTAGAATGACAAAATATAGATGCCATTGTATCATGAAGACGGCCAGCTCAGTTCCCTTTCTTGCTACTTGGAGCAGCCGTGCAATATGTATAAAACAAAATAAAAATGCTTGGGGAACAGAGAACAAACCATTACAATCACTCCTGTCGGCGAGTTCCACCTTTCAGAAGCGGTTGAAAAATTTCTTCTTTCGCTGAAGAAATTCAGAGAAATTGTTCTCCCCATCCTTGTTGCAGCGATCACATGGAGAATTTCCCAAGGCCTTTTGAAAGGGCTGGGGTTCTCTGCATTGACGTGACAGGTCTCCCTATGGCAATCAACCAGACAGGCACCCCTTAAAATTTTTAAATTCTTTGTAAGGCTGTTGAAAACATCTAGAAGACTAGGAACATGGTGCATTAAAGTGCTCAAACTTAGCCAAGGCTGCAAGATGCTCCTGCAAGCACACAAAATACCAAACAGATGTCTCAGAATTTGTGAGTGCCTAATTCAGTATCTGTTATAGGAAAGTTTTTAGATTTAGCTTGAAGCCTCTATCTCTCTAGTGGGTTCATTAAAATGACTCGGAGAATACATGTTCCCGTCTACAAATGGATGGGATACATTAACATTGGTACTACCAGTGAAATACTGAGGCTGCCTTCTTAGGAATGTACTTTCTCGGGGGGGGGAGTAATTAGGAGTACATTGCACATCCACAATATGTCATTCTTGTCTCTGGTGCATTTTTGCTCCTTGGAGATGGCATAAATGGACTGCATAGTACACTTTTTACAGGAGGCTAGAAGAAAGGGGGGAAAACAAGGTAAAAGCAAACTTAAGAGAGAGTAGTAAACCATATCCACATATATGATCTCTGAGGGCGTGTGAATGTGTAAGATGAGAGTGCATGCAAAGCAATGTGGAAAATATTTGGTATATATACCCATTTGCTTTATTAGTGCTGTTTTGCTTATTTAGTACTTAGATGATCTGTGCTTCACCAAGTGGGGGGTTCAAAGCAATGTGTGCTGCTTATATACCGCCCCATAGCGCTTCAAGCACTTTCTGGGCGGTTTACAAGTTAATTATACAGGCCACACACTGCCCCCTCCCCCAAGCAAGCTGGGCACCCATTTTACCAACCTCGGAAGGATAGAAGGCTGAGTCAACCTTGAGCCAGCTACCTGGGATTTGAACCCCAGGTCATGAGCACAGTTTTAGTTGCATTACAGCAGTTTAACCACTGCACCACGAGGCATCATTCTGTTGGCATCATTCACAGAGTATTGTTCCTCTAGAGCAGTGGTGGTGAACCTTTTTGGGTTCATGTGCCCAAACTGGGTGGGGGGAAAAGGGGGGCGCGGTGTGCCGCGGTGGCAGCAGAACTGAAAGTGGTGGCGGAAGGGGGAATCCCGGGCATGGAGATGCCTTTAGACCCCTCTCCGGATCCGCCGCCAGCACTAGCTGCTCCGGATCCTGACCCGCCGGCCAGGCACCAGCACCAGGTTTGCTCAGGTTTGGCTGCGGGCAGGAAGGGGGGGATTGCGATCCAGCGACTCATGGCTCGCGTGCGGGCAGAAAGGGCTCCACGTGCCAGCTGTGGCATGCATGCCATAACTTCGCCATCGCTGCTCTACAACAAGAAGCAAATACAGCTGGTATCAGAGGTATTGCTAAATAATTGTGTTCCACCACACTGATGAAAAACTAGCTTTCAGTTCCTCCTTTATGCTCCTCCTACCCAAAATCTTTGCCTCCAGCAGATTTCCTGCAAACACATCCATGCCCCAGGGTATCACAGCTGTAAAGAGCCTGCCTCTCTTGCTTTCCTTGTCTTACTGTTCAACACCTACACAAATATGGAAAATAAGAATAAAAGGGGGGGAGGCTGTATAGGATGTTTTTCCTCTGAGCAGCTGGTCCTCCACCCCCAGAGACAAATTTGATTTCTGAGTGTTCAACAAAGCAGCAAAAGAAGTCTGGAGGAAGTAGCATAGATGGGAGGTGGAGGAAATGGTGGCTGACCTGCCTTTCCAGGCAGTGATCTTCCAGGAGTTAATGATTTACTGATCTGGAGGTTTATGCTGTACTGGAAGAAAAGAAGTAAATGTCTACTGTACTTTCTTTAGAGAGTTTGAAAAACCAAAGGACTAGAAATCTAAGATGCTATATATATTTTCCCTTTTAAAATTGACCTGCGTCATCGTCATCCACATTCGTGCAGGACATTCCTGTGTTTTCCCGCTGCCCTTTAAGAGAGAATTTAATGAGAATGTGAAGGGCTTGGTCTCATTCCCTCCTCTTCCTTCTCATTGCCTCTCTTCCTCTTTGTACAAGCCACACAGATTTTGAGCAGCATAGGAAGATGGAGAGCAAGTATTTGCCTAGCTGTCCGTCTGTGCAATTAGCTGCAGCGTTCCTCTGTGCTGCTTCTCTGGCTTACAGCTCTGCCAGCTGGGAGCCTAGTTTCAACATTTTGTAAGCAAGCAGGGCTCCATTAGAGCAAACAGTGAATAGAAATAAAGCTAGGTGGCTGGGATGTTTATAGATTCCTGCGACACAGAAGTAGCTAATGATATAAACACAGATTTCAGTGCAAACCTGATGTGTTTTATTAATGAGCAGCTGGTTGCTTTTTGTCTTTGTGCCCAGTGAAAATTTCATATTGCCAGAGCTTGGGAGACACAGGACCAAGAGCACACAGGAGAGGGCAGCTTCTGATCCCCCTCCCTAGTTAAGTCCATAATCCTTGTTAATGCCCCCGTAGATGTTCCTCTGCCGATTGGGCTGGGAAGTGGCACGTTAGTCATGCATTGGCTTTGCTGGGTTTGGTCATGTTTGTGGTGTGGTCAGGTGACGATATGCTCCCTGTCGCTGGAGGAGGAGGAGGGAGACAGACAAGGAGTCTCTTTCTCCAGACCAGGGAGATGATTGAGGTCTACAGGGAAGGTTTCTCCTGTCTTTCACTGTTGCACCCTTCCCCACCCACCCCAAAGCCCAGTAGGAGTCAGGGCTAGCAGAGGAATGGGCTGTGCAAGGGTTCCCTTTGAGTGCAGATAGTGAAGGCACAGACAAGGGCGGCCTCTCACATGGCAAGAGCTGGGAATCAGGTGGAGGGGAAGCGTCTGGCTTGCTTCTCTCTAGCCTGGAGTGTTAAGTGGGCAAGGAGTTGGGCTTTGAGAAGATGCCCCTTCTGGCAGGCAGCTGCTCTTCAGGCATTGCCTTAAACCGCCCCGCCCCCCTTTCCCACCTAACACTTTCGACTGAGGATAGAGAATCTCTTGACTCTCAAAACATTCTGGATTGCCATCTCCATCACCTTCCCCCCCCCCCCTTCACTGTGCTGGATGCAGGCTCTGAGAGTGGGAAGCCTAAAAAAATATTCTCATCCTTACTTCACAAGGATGTTGAGAAGTTACATTATTGGGGCACTGAAAGAGAACCATGTATGCTACCTACAGTTCCATAGAGAAAAGCAGGACTTGGAAATAATGTGTCGATTCGGTGGTTAAAATTAAATTTGCTGCTTTCTTTTCTCAAATGGGCCAGAGTGCCACTAATACATATAACATTTTAAAAATGACATTTTAAGAGCAACAGTAGCTGTGATTTTAGTTATTAAACACCATTATTAACTCCCATTCCCTCTAAGGAGGGCACATGTGCTTCTAGTCTGTCACAGATAATATAATTTGAGAAATATTCTTAGCAATTCGAAGCTGAATCAGCTACTTTGGAAAGTTGTTTTGAAAGACAGAAAATTAAGCTTGGATGAACTGCATGGCCCCTCCATTAAGGATGTGTGTGTCATGGTAAAATTTTACTGAATGTCTTGTGTGTGCAGCAAAATAAAAGAATGTTAACTATATTTTATCCCTCTTCAGAAGACTAAAATAGGTTATTATTATCCACTTTATATGACACATTTTGGTATTATCCATTCCTTATGCCTATAAAACTTGTCACGCTGTAAGGTGCCACAAGACTCGCCTAGCTGCCTTCTTGCCATTTTTAAAAAAACATTTTAGGCACTTGATAGTTAATGCACACATAGTCTTGCTAAATGATAGACCAGGAATATCAAATCATTTAAATAAAGGGTTGTGCTGCACTTTGTGACTCAATGCATTGGGCTCTGTTGTGGATCTTGAGGCAAGGAATGACAGATTGAGTGGAAGAGGACTGTGTTTTATACCACAAACTAGCATTCAGGTACAGTATTTGTTCTAAAGTTAAGTAGAAAATGTCTCTTTAATTACCTTTGAGAAACTGGAAATTAAAGAGTTATTTCTGAAAGGAACAAGCTTTTTTCTGTTCTGTGGAACTGTAACTGTTACTATTTCCCAGTAAATCTTCAAATTAATTTCTGATGTATGTTTGTGTATGTGTGTGTGCATCACAAAGGTTCAGATAACTGGATAAACAAAGAGGTTCTGAAGACTCTAGATCAATGGTGTCCAACCTTTCACCTTCCCTGGGCCACATTAGAAGATGAAAATTTGGTTTGGGCCGCACATAAATTTGGTTTGGGCTGCATGGGGGGGCAGCCCTAGCCGTCCCCCGCAGCCCCGCTCCAAGCGTGCTTACCGGCAGCTGTGGTAGACAGCAGAGACTGCCAGCTTCGACTCCAGTGGCTTTATGGGGCCAGGAGGGGGTCCACCTATTGACGGGAAGGGCACAATGCTATCACACAGCCCACCTCTCCCCCCTCCTACTCCTTCCTTCCTTCCCTCTCTCCCCCAACGTTGTGACGTGCCCCAGCCGCAAGCGCCAGCAGTGTAACTTGAAACTTTGGAATTTCTTTAAAAATAAAAAATTGCACTGGGCCACATTATGAGCCAACCTGGGCCGCAGGTTGGACAAGCCTGCTCTAGATGCAGAGTTCAGATATACACATCTGATGCAGACATTCTGCAGTGTACACAGCATATCCAAAGCATAGCCATGGCCTTTTGCGATGTGTGCATGAGCTTCTCAGTGTTTGATTTGTTCCTAGGGAAAAGGGATATTTGGAAATATCTTGTCGTTGTTTTTTAAACAACCATCAGTTGTTTTTATTTCTTTTGCCCAATCCAGTGTCAATACAAACTCTTCCATAGTTTATCCAGACCCCAGAATCTTTGTATATGGGAAGACCCAGCAAGATTTGGAAATGAATAGCATTGTGATTCTGTTCGAAAATCTGTGGATTGCTATTTTTAAAACATAGCTTGAGGTTTGAGTGGCTACATCTTGCTACAATTCTTCCTGCAAATTTCTTCTGCCAGGTTCATAAAACAAGGTTTGCATCTAGATAGATCAGCTGCCCAGTTCACAACTCAGTATCTGGCTTGGAAAGCTAATTTAATTGCATAGCACTCCTGTTGCTAGTAAAGTACGTATTACTTGAACACTTTCCCTAAGTAACATGTTTGTCCCATGTGCTAGTGATTGGGGAAGAGTAAGAAAAGCCCTCTGCGGTGGTCCTTGTACTCATGGGGAATTGGCCTCTCAGTGGGTTTTTTCCCATGTTCGCTGCCGTGTCTCCCTTTGTCCTTGTATTCGCTCGCTTTATTTGTTTTGGAATTCTTGAATCCATTTCCGAAGCATTTCTAAAATATTTCTGTATGCAACGGTGGACGTTTAGCAGCAAGAGAAAACTAAAAAACAAACCATCCAGTGTCTAAATTAAATAGAAACTTAATGAATCAGGGAGGAACATCTAGATGACAGGGATGTAGGAAATATATCTAGACAAGAGTGTGCCTTTTCTTGATCCTGGAAAAATCTGTAGAGTACTTTATGTTGTCAGTCTTTGCTTGTCCAGTGAAGAAGGGGGGAAAACATTCTTAGAAAGTGATACTCATATATAGTCCCAAATAAAGTGAGAAATTATTTGGAGACTTTTAAAAAAATCTACCTGCCATAAAAATGTGCAAAAAATTATCCCAGGAAAGACTATTAAAATGATTACAATAATAGGATGCAGGTTTGATTAGCATCATTAGTCTTAGTCTTATATTTTATTTTCACAAATAGTACTGTTAGGAAGAGAGATGGACGGGGTTTCATAAGGACTGTAATACTGTGATTATGTATGCAAAATATTGAGGAACAGGCAGTGAGGGAGAGAATAAGAATAAGAATAGGAGAATGATTCTAATGGTGCTGTTGGAGTCTCACACAAAGAACACAGAGTTGCAAACAATTGTGTGTTGTGTTCACAAAAAGCCTTGTGATCCAACATATGCTTCTGCTGCTGGTGAGATGCCACAAGAGAGGTTGCAGTAAAAAATTAAATCAGCAAAATTGATCCCATTTTCCATTAACCTTCATGAGGTCAAAACCACTTTGAAGGACTCAGATCTGTTGTTGATGGCCACCACCAAACACAACTCGTACTATTAACAGTGGCATAGTGCCTTTTGCCTAGTTGTACTAGGGGAACACAAAAGCATAACCTTGGGAAGGAAATTGCCTTGTTAAAAAAAATCACTGTAACATTATCTGTCACATACTGAGTTGTATGGCTTAAGGTATGACTAGGCTACCAAATTGCAGTGGGCCAGATTGCTAAATAGGATCCCTTGAGGTCACATAGAGGTATGAAGTAGAGGTTTGATGTGATCTTTCCATTCATATACAAGCATCCAGCTGTTTTGGTGATGAACCTTCACTTCATCGCAAGTGACCCTACTTGGTGCTTTCTCCCTTTAAAGGAAAGGTGGGGGGATAATAATTGAATTGTGGTGCTGGAGGAGGCTCTTGAGAGTCCCCTGGACTGCAAGGAGAACAAACCTATCAATTCTAAAGGAAATCAACCCTGAGTGCTCACTGGAAGGACAGATCCTGAAGCTGAGGCTTCAGTACTTTGGCCATCTCATGAGAAGAAAAGAGTCCTTGGAAAAAACCTTGATGTTAGGAAAGTGTGACGGCAAGAGGAGAAGGGGACGACCGAGGATGAGATGGCTGGACAGTGGCTGCGAAGCAACCAACATGAAATTGACACAACTCCGGGAGGCAGTGGAGGATAGGAGGGCCTGGCGTGCTCTGGTCCATGGGGTCATGAAGAGTTGGACACGACTAAACGAACGGGGGGATAACAAAGCAAAAAAAAAAACTGTCCTCTGTTTGTGAGGAGACAATTCAATTTTTAAAAAGAATCTAAAAAGTGAATTGCATCATTGCTGCTTTACAAGACTTTTTTTTTTAATCCCTTTGCTTCCTCTCCCCCTCCATGGAGGAGCAGGAGGAAGCTTTCAGTTTCCAGTGTTGTCAAGTGGCTTAAGCTATTGCTTAAGCCATTGACTTTGGTTCACTCCCAGCAATTATGCTGGAACCAAGCCAAGACTGAGTGATCCTGCCCAAACCCAAAAAGTAGAGACAAAAAGTGTGGGTAGGTGTGCATCAGGGCTGGGCTGGTTTGTGATGGCACTTCTGTCATGTGGTTGCCAAGAAAAGAAGCAAATCAGTCCATGCCCAGAGCAGATGAAACAGTGGCACAAATCCCTGTCTGGTTGCATCCACCTCATTCAGTGGATAATGTCTATGGTAATTTCTTAACATGCTGTGATTTGCCTTCACATGCTGTCCCTTTTGCATAATACCCAAGAGGAATACAGCCGAAATTAATTCGTTCCATGAGTCATGTCTTATTGTGAAATTTTTGTCTTGCGAAGTGCGGTACTAACGGTTTGCGATTTAAAATAAACCAAAAAAAAAGGAAAAAATTTCATCATGTGAAGCACACCCGTAGAAAAATTCGTCTTGCAAGTCACCAAAAAAAAAAATCACAGAACACTTTCGTCTTGCGAGTTTTTCGTTGCGTGAGGCATTTGTCTTGCGAGGCATCACTGTAATTATTTATATGCATGAAGGGATGGAAATGACTTGTACAGAGATCCATGTTGCCTTTGTTTGTAAGCCACGTTGTTAGCAGTCGTAAGGTTGGATGAAAGTGGGGACGGACATTTTCTGGATTTCTTCTCAAGGAATTGTTTATCAGATGTTTGCATGAATTAAACAATCATTTTTTGCATTCAGGCCGGTGTGGTCTGTGCCTACTATCCCTTCTGTCATTTCCCTGTATTTAATACCCCTAAATTTAGAATGTCAGCAATGGCTTTAGAAATGACCTATTTTTTCTTATTTTTGTTTTGCAGCCTTTAGACATTAACCAAGAACAGAATGGGGAAACAGAACAGTAAATTAAGACCCGAGGTTCTCCAGGATCTCCGAGAGAATACTGAGTTCACAGACCATGAGCTTCAAGAGTGGTACAAGGGCTTCCTGAAAGATTGCCCAACGGGTCATTTGACTGTTGAGGAATTCAAAAAAATCTATGCTAACTTCTTCCCTTATGGCGATGCCTCAAAATTTGCAGAGCATGTGTTCCGCACTTTTGATACAAATGGCGACGGGACAATTGACTTTAGGGAATTTATCATTGCTCTGAGTGTCACTTCTCGAGGAAAGCTTGAACAGAAGCTGAAATGGGCGTTCAGCATGTACGACCTTGATGGCAACGGGTACATCAGCCGGGCCGAAATGCTTGAGATAGTGCAGGTGAGTAAATCTGTTCTAGAAGCACACTCAAACCTCCTAATTTGACCCAGTTCCAAAATATTATTAAATGTATCACGTACCCAGCAGTTAACCATCAAATAATGCAGTAGTGTGTACATTGTTCTTAGATGCCAAAGGCCCGCAACATATTCCAAATAAAGGTCTTGCCATCTGGTACTGAACATCCGAACAAAAAAGAATTGAGGATCATGTTATTTATTAGATATAAATAATTGGATCTGAGTTCTGCCTTCCATAGATGGAAAGGTCTGCACTCCGAGAAGATGCCTCTTCCCAGTTTGTGAGGGTGCCTCATTCATCTGCACCTGTGCCTACCCTATGGAGAAGGATCACCTATCCCTCTGTATTACTTTTTCAAGGCACTGGGTGGATGGACTACACGGGAGGGCAGGAGAAAGGAAAGTCCGCTTCTGCCAACCCAGTTTCATGTGCTTAAATCTGGGTTCAGTATACTAATAATATATTTATTATGATCCAATACATAGCAATATCAATTTTGCTGTGTATTAAGAGAGAAAGAGCGGGTGAGAGAGACACCGGGAGAGTTTGTGTGTAATAAATACATGCATGCATCACAGAGAGCAGACTTCATCAGAACCTCGGTCTCCATTCTTTACCTTTCTCTCTTTTCTCTTTGAGGGAGTACACCAGTAAGTGTCTGTGACAGAACAAGTCAAACATACAAACAGCAGGCCCCAACCGTAGATAAACAATCCCAGCACATACATGCAGACCTAAGAATTAAAAAACAAAACAAAAACCCTATACAGTGTTAGAGCATTTTTCTTCCTAACCCAGTATGGCTAACACAGTTTGACAATGGGTGAAATCCTGTTGTGTAACTTATGCCTGCCGAAGAGTGATGATATCACAGGCAGGGGGCAATTTTCAGTAATAAAAAACTTTATACGGTGAAAAGGATGAGGAGTTGGAAAATCCATGGGATGGAATAATTATTACTGAAAATCGCCATGGCACTGTGACCTTTCCACAGGTGTAAGTTACACTACAGGAGCTCAGCCAATATTTATATTATAATACATATATTACAAATATGTATCTGCTATGCTTAGTAATACAAGCTTCTGTATAAACCCGCACGTGCAATATAATGGGAGTAATAGGTGGCCCAAATTCTCTTGCATAGCTGCATAAGCGGTTGTACATTTTAGAAGCAAATTGCCCCAGGTTAAGTAATCACAATAGGTATTATTGGTTGCATCTGTATGTGACAAACAATGTCCACTATGATTTCTTAACTGAAAGCAGTGCTCTAAAAGTTACAGCACTTGTGTTACACCAGCATAACTAGGCAAAACGATTTGAGCCATTATTTGCAAATAGCAGTACATATTCTGTTTCTCTTTCAGAAATGCAGACTGAGCTGATAATTTGTTTAGCAGTCCCATAACTATCCCATTGTAGTTTCCTGTCAGCTTTTCTTATATTCTTATATTGAATCTGTAGTTTGTAGACGATGCAAAATATACTTCCCGTATTTTGCTGTCTCCATGCAGGCAATCTATAAAATGGTGTCTTCTGTCATGAAAATGCCAGAAGATGAATCTACTCCAGAGAAACGAACAGACAAAATTTTCAGACAGATGGACACAAATAATGATGGTATGTTTTCTGCAACAAACGTCTGTAACAAATATGCCTGATTGTGATGATTGGTATATGTTTGTAGCATCATTGCTAGCATCAAGAAATTTCCATGGCTACAATTTGTGCCATTTCTGAAAGAATCTTGAGAATCACAGCTTTCTTCCTGTTTTGAATAAAACATACCAGCCTCCCAGGGTTGTGTTTTTTCCCCTTCCAAAATGCAACCTGTTGATGGGCAGCCGTTGTTAAGTATGACATCTGTATGCACATACACCTTTACCCCGTTCTTGCAGGTGCTAACATTTGCCTCTTGCATAATATGTGTCTCCTCCCAGTACTATAGTCTTTGCCTTGCAGTGTAAAATTGTAGATAACTTCAGTTTTGCAACTGAAATACTTTGGGGAGTGGTAGTACTTCTATCCTACTTTATGCGATTTATTTATAGCAGTATTTTGAGATGTGTATACCTTTAGTCAACTTCTCTTTTCTTGGGGAAAGAGTAGTTGTACTAGCCCAATTGTTATGTGAAACACATTCCAGAAGGCCACTAGATCTTCCCAATTAAGCATGCATAGGGTTGGAGATTGCTGGGAGCAGAGCTGGATTATCTAGGCTAGAGGTGTTGGGTTGAACATGTAGAAATGAAGTCTGAGTGTCAGAGCAGGCAGGAAAGAAAGGTTGTTTCTTTTGGCTGAATAGAGATAAATGGATAAGAGGAAAAAGGCAGGTTAGAACAATAGAATTGATTTCGGGTCCTCTGTCCAGGCTGTTCAACCATGGTCATTTGTTGAGTTGGCGCTTCAGTACCTTGAAAACAGCCAGGGAAAGAATTGGTAATCTCTGTGGTTACGGATGGACAGGAACCATGATGGACATCATTGTATCCCCTAATGCAGGGGCCATCAACCCCCGGTCTGTGCCCTAGTGCCAGTCCATGAGACTGGGCCACGGATACGCATCTCCACCGCTCTGCGCACACGCTCGGTGGGCATGTCGCGCTCATGGGTGGGGGTGTCACACTCGCTCCCCTTAACTGGTCCACGGCCCCAAAAACATTGGGGACCACTTCCCTAATGGGTTGATATCTCATGTGGTCTTTTCTACCTCTCCTTGCTACTCCATGGAGGCTGTGTTTGCTTTGACAAAAGTTGCATCAGAAGGGAGAACTTAGCTTCTGAACACTTGACTGGTTGAACTCCAGAGGGAGGAGATTCAGAATTATTTCTAATGCTGAAACCAGAAACAGAAGTCCTTGGCTGTGAAGAAGATTCTTTCACATGCTTTACCAGTCACTAAAAGCCAGTGGGGCAGGACAGAGGTGCTCCTTCGTAATTGCCACTATGTAAGGCAGTGAGCCATCTGGAACCAGCTTGGGAATGGATGGGCTATCTAGATGTATTTTAACTCTCAGAAAATCCAGCCAGCCTACGTCAAGGGTAGGGTCTTCTGCAGGCTGGGATACAGAAAAAAGGGCAGGCCAAGTGAACTCCTGACATACCTCATCTCTGGAAGGAGGTCTAGGTGAGATTTAAAGGTGTGTTTGATTTTTTTAAATAAGATTATTTGTCAGCCTAAACTTTCAGAAGTCTTGGAGCCATTCTGGAATGTGTAAATCAGAAGAAAGCAACCATCTAAGCAGGGATCTCCCCATTCAGCGGAAAGAGTCTCACAGTAAGAGAACAGGGAGGGAAGATGAGCAGATTGTGTAAAGGAGTGCTAGGGGAAAAATATTAATGCCAAAGCTTAACATTTTGTTTAATCAAATAATGGAGCGAGAAGAAATTCCATCTTCCGGGAGACACTAGATAACTATTACAATATTAAAGCCCAGTAAAGGTCCTCTGGATATGGAAGCTTATAGGCCTATTTCATTAATAAATCAAGATGCAAAATGTTTTACAGTATTATTGGCCAAAAGAATGAATAGCTTTATTGCTAGATTTATAAAGAGTGATCAAAAGGGATTTATAAAAGGAAGGCAAATGTAAACGAAGAATATTGAATCTAATGCATTTGATATCTAAAAACAAAAATAAAGCAGACTAATGGCATTAGATATTTCCAAAGCTTTTAATTCATTGGAATGGGCAACACTTAAAAGATTAGTGGAAAAACTTGGATTTGGCGTATGATTTAGGGGTATGGTCCAGCAATTATATTATATGCTAAAAATTTAGTCACAATAATCAAGATCAATGGAGTAAATGAACAGATTTCCCTTAAGCCAGGATATGTGGCAAGGATGCCCCCTTCCACCCCATTTGATTTGATTAAGGAACTCCTAGCTCTTAGAAAAGATGCAACCATACAGGGCATAGGCCATAGAACAGAGATAAATCTAAGACTAATTTGTTTGCTGAGGACACATTGCTAACAATACAGGACCCACTTAAGGTTATGGATCATATAAAAGTTCATTAAGAATACCCTGCATTTTCTTTCTCTGAAATACAAGTCATCTAATGACATAAGAGAGTGCATGCAAGTTTAATAGTTGTTGAAATACAGAGTAACAGGAATAAGGAAGAACCTAAACCCAACAGGTGCAATTATATTTAGTGAAAGTCATCCCACAAGGGATAGCCTGTCAAACGGTCCAAACATCTTAACTGGGAATGCTGCCATCCTCAGAAGGTAAATGCCCCCCCCTTTTTTCCCCCTGGCTTTTATACAGTGCACAGTTGTACACATCTCCAAAATGAACAACCTTGCCTTTGGCAAAATACATGCTATGGACTTAATCTCGTAGCAGGAACAAATGAAAGTGGGCTAAGAATGGTACAAATGTCTTGTGCTTCCTTTTTCAAATGTTTTGAACCACAGTCTCCTCTTGCGTCAAATTTAAAGCGGTATCATTGATCCACATAGAATTATTTTATAAAGTTTTTTTTTTAATAAAGCGATGCATAGCGGCTGAAATCGTGGTAGTAAGTTGCAAGTAGAATGGACTCGTTGAATCAATGAGGATTTGATGAGTCAGCTCCTCTCTGAGTTCCGCTGATTCAGGGGGCTACTAGATTTCAGCCTTTCTGTTACAATACAATAACTTAACAAAAGGAAAGTGTGTTTCCTGGCAAACTGGTGGGTAGTGGGTAGTGTTTGTCTTGAGTCATCTCACCCTAATTTAAGTCATTCTCAGGTCAAGTGAGGGTGAGATGAATCCTGACAACCATTCCCCACCTGGAGCAGGTTCACCTCTCTTCAGCTTGGGACTCACCCCCGGCCTTCCATCTGTCTCCATCCTGGGAAAGGACAACCCAGCAGCTGGTTGAGGATTTCAAGAAAGGTCTGAGAGTGCCATCAGGCTGCCACCTGGCAGCAAGGATCTGCCGCACAAAGAGTGCAAAGAGGTTTCCCCGTCTGTCACATCAGTTGTAGGAAAGCTTTAATAGGGTAGGTGGCATGAGCTATTTAACTCAGGACAGCTGCCGCATTTTAACACTTTCTGATAATGGTCTTATAACTCTAAAAGAAGGAAGAGGTGTGGAGACTTGAACATGTTCCCAATAGCCCTGCCACGTCCCCTGGGATTGATGGCTTATAGTGGGTCTCCACAGCTGTTGATAAATATGGAAGTTTTCTTTGTTTAACCGAATAATTCTAGGGCTGCCTGTCTCACTTATCCTCATAGCATTCTTTCACCACCGCTCCTCTGCCAGTCTAAGAAACATGGGTATGATTAAGATTGCTGAGCTAGTCTTGTATGATAAATTATATAAATGGTTTCAGTAATATTTCTAGGGTGGACCTATAAATGTTAAGAATCTTGTCCTGTTGGTGCTTACTCTGTTGTTCTGAAACCTAGATTAATCAAGATGTTCTTAATGGTCCTTTCCCCCCCCCGCCCCCCCAAAAAAGCCTGCCATACTCTTTTAAATAAGCATTATTGAGAGCAGATGGATGTATTCTTGATACCGTGCTACCAGGTTCTTCGCACTTTATTTGAATAGACCTTGAGCTGGAAGGCACTAGAGCGGTCATAACCATTGTCTGGTTCATCTGCTCAGGATTATGTTTAACCTTCAGCTCATTGACAACTTAAATAGGTATCTTGGATCCTTAAGTCATTAAGATTTGTTCCATGAGTATATTCCATTTGGCTGTCATTTTCTGCTGGCAAAGAGAATGTTTTGAATTGTTTCTTTTTCTGTTTCCTTTCAAGGTAAACTATCTCTTGAAGAGTTTATTAAAGGTGCCAAGAGTGATCCGTCTATTGTGCGATTGTTACAGTGTGATCCAAGCAGTGCAAGTCAGTTCTAATTAAACTCTGGACAGTTTGCAAAGAAAATTACTGGCTTGTTCCAGCTTTGCTCGTATATGGATGCCTTCTCAACCATTCCTCTGTGACTAGTGGACGTGGCTTCGCTGCCAGATTGTGTGTGAAAGAGAGCCTCACTTCTCTACCAACATTGATGCAACGTCTCTCCTCCTTCCACCACTTCATTTCCCCCCTCTCCCCATAACCTTATGGATCACTCTATACATTTAACGTAAGAGGATGTTTACATGCAGATTGAAGTTATTGCACATCACTTGGGTAATATCGGTGAATTACTTTCCAGTACCCCCTAAGAAGAAATAATGCTGCGTGTACCTTTTTGCCTGGCACAGCAGTGGCAAAGCACAGGCAGATTTCATGTGCTTACCAGAAAATGGCTATGAAATGTGGAATAAATTGAGTAGAGGTTTTTTTAAGAGCATGATATCAGTTTCCTTTCTATGAGGAATATTGCTTGCACTTATGTAAAGGTCTTTCCATTCTTTTAAATATAAATATACATAAACTATATATATATGGTGAAGTAAAATTTTAATATCTAGGTCATATTTAATATATCATGTAGATCTCATGCTTCATTTCTTCTAGTTGCCTGTGATTATTCATTTTTTATTAAAAAAAACCATGATATTTATGCATAGCAGAGTTGCCATTAAGGCATTGCACGACTAGCTGCTTGTGGATATGACACTGTTTTAATTACCAGTTGCAACACTTGGTTCATTTTTACTGTTGATTGTTGACGAATGTTTTACTGTGTTTATGAAGTCTTTTTAAAAAGAGCCCTTCTACTTCTGTGTTTCTTGGTGAAGCGCCACGTGCGGTGGATGCAGCGTTTGACATGGCTTTTGAGTGAGGTGAGGTGATTTGACATGCATTTGTTATGACCCTCCTCCCTTGTGGCTGTCCATCTCTGTTAATAGTCTCGTGCATTCTGGTGTTATTTAATATCTGCCTAACGCCAATAAATGTTAATTGAAATACATACTCATTTTCTTGTCAGTCTGCGTTATATTTCAGTCACCTTAACTCTTCAGGGACCGCACATAGCACAGTGGCTTTGGAGAAAGCAAGAAATGCAAGGTCTTTCCATTCTTTTAAATATAAATATAAATATACATATATTTGCTCAGTGACGATTTTGCAAAAGGAGTGCGTGGGTGGATTTATCCATTCCTCCGCAGATCTTAAGAGTCGGTGTGTGGCAAGTAGATGAGCCAAGGCTCTGTCCTCTTTCCTTACCTGGAGTAAGGATAAACAGGACTCCTGAAGCGCAGCCCTTTTCTTCATGGCTAATAACAGCAAGGCAAGGAGGGGACTGGAGGGGTGGTGGTGTGGAAAGTTAAGGCACAGGTTTTACTCATTCTACAGCCCAACGGTAACGATTGTGTGCCATCAGGTCAATTCTGACTTATGGCACCCTTTTTGGGTAGACAGTACTCAGAACTGGCTTTCCCATTCCCTTCTTCTGGGGGTGCCCTGGGACTGTGCAGCTTTTGCCCAAAGCCACACAGGCTGGCTCTCCTCCCAGGAGACATGGTGGAAATCAGACTCCCAACCTCTGGCTCTGCACCCAGATACTTAATTCACTGAGCTCTCCAGCCAGCAGCTCTGAAACCTAAGGATGTAAGAAAGGCTTACTGGTTTGTGTGTGTGTGTGTGTGTGTTTAATCCTTGATGGAAAGTGTCTTGACACACATCAAAATTCACCCTGAAAAAAAAATAGCTGCTGGCAGGTTGGTTTATTTATTTATTTTATTTATTTTTATTTTATTTATTTATTAGATTTATATACTGCCCATCTAGAACCTGTCGGATACAAGCAAAAAGACCAGCTCCTGAGACATCATTTAATACAGGATCTTCCCAAAAACTTCTTAAGTAAAGTTTTTGAGAGAGAAAGTCCCAGAGTGTTAAAAGTGCCCAGTAACGGTGATAACCTCACCTAGTGGAGATAAAAACGTTGAGTTTCTGCCTAGAGTTAGAGAATTAGATCATAAGTTCAAAGACTTTCTCCAGCCAATAACTAGTGTCCTATCTGAATTCCTACAACATTCTGTGTAATTGTGCTAAGTTAATAAAAAGAGTTCTCAAGGGGTTGTTTTAAGCTCCGCTGGCTCGGACATCTGTGGTCGACTCTTCTTTGTAATTTCTCTCAAGGCTAATTGCCTTCTCTTTGTTCTGTGATCACCTACACCTTATAAAGTGTCTCTTGTAGATGCATGCTAAAACATCCTGATGCTACAGTCCCAAGCATGTTTGCTAACATTTAGCACCACTGTGACTGGTTGAATTTGCTTCTGAGTCCATATGATTAGAACTGCTTTCATGGACTGTGCCTGATGAACCAAGTTCTTGGCTACAGAAGCTACTTCAACATTTTTGTGCTTTATTCTTCAGACACAGATTTTGAGCTCCAGTGTATACCATGAAGGAGGTAATAGTGCTTCTAGTCCAAGGCAAATGAGCTGGACTGGAGTCACCCTTTTCGCTCGGAAGAATTTTCTCCCTCGCTGAGTAAGGACAAAAATAATCTTCATTTATTCCTGCTTCCCTCTCCTGTTTCTGAAAAAAATTGCTCCAGAGGCTTGGGAGCTCCTCCAAGCAGTGGGGAGAGACGATGCTAGGGGCTACAAAGAGAAAGATAACAAACAAAAATTGCTCCACTTTTCATCCAGTTTTGATTGGAAGTCATGCCAGGTTTCTCCTGTTAAATCTCTTCCTGTGGTTACAATATTGGCATTTAATTTAATTTCATTTTTCAGTACATTTTTAATATCTTTCTAAGGTTGGATTTGTGTTTGCTTTCCTTCCTTAAAACCCAGAAGAAAATGCTTCATGGTCTCTTTTGTCACGTGTTCCCCTCTGGGGAAAGCAGCCTTGCCTTTCCATTGCTTTTTAATCCACTCAAGTGTATACACAAGAACAACATGTAAGCATTCCTTCATCAAAAGCCTCCAAGAAGTCTGTGATGAAGATACACAAAGGCAAAATCTACAACTCCAGCCCCATCTGCAGGAAATTAGTTTATAAAATAGTGCAAAATTAAAGAAATCCACAAAGCCTTCCTTTTCTCTTTCAAGCCTCTCATAAGATGCTCTTGGAAAGTGGTGGTTTTAAAGAGGCATAGGCCACTACCGCCACTTCACCAAAAGTCACTGCAGTAAAATAGATATATATTTACATTTGTTCATTTATTTATTTTTATTTATTTAATTTATATGCCGCCCACACTACCCAAAGGTCTCTGGGTTTACAAATGTCATCAGCAGAAGTAGTAAACAGCTGACGGATTTTGTAAGTAACTGAACCTCCGTACTTTGTGTAACAAAGGAAATCTGTTCTCTGCTGCAGGATGGTGCTATATAAACTCAGGGTGTGCATTCAGAGTTGAAAGCATTTGGAATTCACCAAATAGTGCCATATTTGGATCGTTCCAAATACACAGTAGGACTCCCTTACCCACAGGATCACTATCTGCTGATTCACATATCCACAGTCAGAAAAATCCCCCAAATATATACAGTGGGTGCCTTGCTTAAGGGTGCCCCGTTTAACGACGAAATCGCATACCGACGAACTTTTTGCAATCGCATTGCAATGTTTGAAATGGGGAAAAATCGATTTGCGATGATCGGTACCCTGTTTCACTTACTGATTATCGCAAAGCAATGATTTCCCCCCAGCTGATCGGCGGTTCCAAAATGGCCACTGGGTTAAAAAAAATGACCACCCGCTGTGTTTAGGGACGAATTCCTCACTTACCGGGCAGTGAAAATGGCTGCCATATGGAGGATCTTCGCTTAAAGGTCAGTTTTAAGCCCATAGGAACGCATTGAAGGGGTTTCAATGCATTCCTATGGGCTTTTTAAAATCGCATAAAGATGAAATCGCTTTGCAGCGAATTTTGCTGCACCGATTAACGTGGCTATTTGAGGCACCACTGTATATATTTCTAATGATGAAGTTACAGTGGGCACTTTTTCAGAAGCACTGTGGTCACCCTGCCATCCAGCTGCACTTGCTCCACCAGTTGCTAGAAGTTGTAGTGATGACAAGGTCGCCATCCCTGTTTGGAACATGCAGTCAAAAACTCAAGCTCTCCATAACCAGACCTGAAAACAGACTGAACAGCATATAGATAATCTGTATCATCCAGGAACCTCTAGAGCTGGGATTTCACTAGACACTGCAAAAATTTGCCCAAAAATGGAATATTGGAGACAATATGCTGATAATTATCCAACACAGTGGGGTTCAAAGAGGGCTTTTTTAAAAAAACAAAGGTCTTACTACTGCCTCCTTAAGACATTCTGGGATCTTATTGCAAAGAGGCATTCACTGCTTCTTTAGCCCTCTCTGCCAGTCCCCCTCTGGCTACTTTTTATAAGCCAAAAAGGGCAAGGATCCAGCATCCATGTGGCGGCTTTTACCTCTCCAGAGATCCTGTCCCCATCCTCAGGTTGCATCAACTCAAACATATCCATTAAAACAGGACACATAGGGATGAAGTTCCACCAACAGGACCTGTGTCAACTACAGCATCTGTCTGCAAAGGGCTGTGCAGACTCTTCACAGCAGGTTGTCGATTGGTCATCATTCTTCTCTTATGGCCATCTGTGCAACAGGGCTTTGACCACCTGAAAGAGCTCCACTGGACAGTTCTATGCAGAATGCAATGGTGAATAATTTCTTCTTCGCAGCCAACGCTGCCCTGGAATAAGATTTCCAATGAGTTGCCATGTTCAATCACATCTGCTCTTGAGTTTTCTGCCATTGTTGCTCTAGTGTCTCCATCCCACTTGGTTCATCATCCCCATCTCCCTAGTAGACGGACTACACTCTGTGGGAGTGGATACTTAGGAGCGATCATGTCAAGAACCTTGGCCATGTCTGCATTCCAGAGACCCACCAAAGCCTCAACAGGATCTGCCAGGACAGCTGGAAACTCCCCAAGAGCCATCAGGAAACTATTTGGATCCGTCAGTCTCCTATGGTGGGCGCTTTTAGTTGACTATCCACCTCTGCAGAGGCTCAAGGTTCCAATGAACCTAAACCTGTCCCAGGTAGTGATCTGCCCATGAAAACAGAACTACTGAGAGTTCCTCCACAGCCAGACCACCACGATCCTGCCCAGTACAGAAAGCCAGGTCAAGAATGTGCTCTTCAACATGAGTGGGGCCAGATACCAATTGGGACAGCTCAATGGTCATCATGGTAGACATGAAGTCCTGAGCCTGTCCTGATAAATTGGTCTCTGTGTGGGATGTTGAAGTCCCCCCGCACAACAAGCCAAGGTGACTGCGGCACCACACCTGAGATCAGCTCAGCCAGCTCAGGCAGGGAGACCCCTGTTGCAGCAGGATGGGCAGTACACCAACAGAATCCCACCTGATGAGGACTGAATCTCAGTAAACGACTGCAACTCCTCCTCCCCATCTGCCAGGTCTGCCCTGTTGCCGCCCAGGTGGACAAACCTGAGAAAGATGAACACACACACCCCAGCTTCATCCAACTGGGTCTTTATAATGCAAGCCAGGTCAGCATGTTCATCCAGGATCAAATCCTAGATATTAGCAATCTTTTCTTTCTGAATTGTCCTTTAGCAACAGCCCCTTCAAACCAGGGGGTTTGCCATCAAGGCTATCCAGGCCATTAGATCTGGGAGACCGTTTGGTGGTAGCAACCAGCACTCTGTTTTCTCCCCTTCTCCCCTGGTGTAGTTGATGAACCCCCCACCTCTGTAGCTCCCCCGTGCCCTCTTTAACTGCCCTGGTTACCCCATGCACACACAAACACCCAATGTCTCCTCTCCTTTGAACACAGATCCCTCCTCAATGGCCAAAGTCATGAGCACAGCAAAGAGAAAGTCAAGCAGGTACAGGAGGGAGTCAGTCAGTCAGTCTCCTCTTCTTTACCGTTTTCTGTCTCTCAACACCCCTCCCCCCAACTACACTTCCGAGGCACTCTAACCCCCCCCCCAAACAAATGACGAAATCATAGGAGAGGAAAAAAATCAGGGAGAAAAGAGCAAAGCAGCTGCTTCATAAGCCAGAAGCAAGGAGGGCTTGGTTTGGAAGCAGAGAAGCAGAGACCTACGTGGTTGAGGTTCTGCCAGGGAAGCTGGAGAGACACAGCCACGGATGTTCCCCAGTCCCACACACTCCCCTGCCCTGGCAGACGGCACACGGGGGCCCCCTCTCCAACTGTCCCAATGGTGTTACTTAACTCATGGCCAGTGGCAGCAGGTCCTGTCCTATAAGAACGGGACAGTCAGGGGTGACCCTTACCCGTTCCCAGACAAACTGTCCCAAGTCAATTAATAGTTACACAAATGCCTCAAATAAGAGAGTGCAAGGTTGTCAGGTGACACAATGGGATGTGACTGAGGGTGACTGCAGGCTATTTTGGTATGCCATTTTAACCTGCAAAGCGCTCGCGGTTTGAATTGTCCTGCTCCTTATGTAACCGAGATTCGTTGTGCTAAAAACCAGCCCATCGCTGGGTAGACCTCTCTTTGTGGAGATGGTTCTCATTCTTTTGTAGGTCCTTGTTGTCAAGAACACACATAGGCAAACTATCCGGGACTATGTGACTTGCTTTGTGGGGGCAGCTGGTGCCCACTATGGTTGGTAGGGCACAGCAGCACGTGGTGGATGAAGCCACGGGAGACAAGTAGAACAAGGGAAAAGTGGGCATTCGCACAGCCACAAACGGGCAGGTGCACAGCATTTACACAAGCACACCGAGGCAAGTAGGCATTTCCTCCACTCCTCGCCCCACTCGTATATTCCACAATTCGGCTCTGTTTGATTCCCTACTGTGCCTTGCAGGAGATCGGCTAACCTGTGTAGCCTTGGACAAACTGTACAGTCCCAGGGTGTCCCCACTCTTGAGAATAACAAGCCACTTCTGAGAACCTAGAGAATCCCGGGCAGGGTTGCCATTATTCTGAAGTGACTTGACGGTGCATAATTATTAGTAGTAAGAATATACAATGAAAGCTTTGCAGAAAAAGAAAATCAGGATAAAATGGAGCAAAAGGAAGGCAGGACAACACAATACAAAATATCCCCCTCTGAAAGAGCCCTCAAAAGGTTTTGTTATCTGCTTAATTGGTACCAGAGTTACAGAAAGTATAATAAAACAAGGTGTGTGAAGCATACCAAGGCTGGACACGTTCACCACCACCAAGCAAGCGCTTGGGAGCTACCCTTTTCCATTTAGCATTTCCATGGAAATTTGCCTGACGATTTTGTGGATGAAAAGCAGGTAATTGGTTCCCAAACCAATTGCGTCATGAAAATTTTTGGGGAGAGGAGACAAAGGAAGCAATATTTTTGTCACCTTGAAGAAATTTTTATGATGCCCACTTTTACTGAAAGGTAGCACTTCTCGAGAATAACTATTTCTAATTAAAAATAATTTTGTTAAGGTTTTAATTTTTAAAAAAACACATGTGGTATTTTTTTTTAATCAAAAAGGTTTGGGTTGATGGCAAAGGAGAATTAGCTGACTGGATAGCTCAGCAGCTTAGGTATCTGGTCGGGAGTTCAATTCCCCACTGGGCCTCCTGCAAGAAAAGCCAGCCCGTGTGGCCTTGGGCAAGCTGTACAGTCCCAGGACATCCTCAGGAGAAGGGAACCAGTTCTACCTGGAAAGGGGTCACCATAAGTAAAAATTGAGTTAACAGCACATGATGATGATGTTTAAAAGATCAAAGTGTGAAGGTTTGTCAAAAGTAAGAAAAGGGGTGAATTCCTAGTCTAGATACTGATATCAGACCCCTTCGTAGGAGTCTGTGAGATACACTTAAAGAGCTTGCTGGACGGAGAATGTCCATGGCTGCTTTCTACTGTCTCCTACCTAATGGCCTCGGGTGGTATCAGCTAAGGTGGTCCTTTGGCTTCAGAGAAATCCTGGATCAAATCCATTTGGACAGATTCAGGTGGCATCCAAATCAAAGCAGAAGGCCCCATGTCCCGAATGAACCAGTGCCGAATAATTTCACAGATAATTTCCAATGTCAGTTTCAAGTGACACCAACAATGGTTATCTCCAGAAACCAACACATTTCTCCACAGCTCACCTTCTAAGGAAACCGCAAGGGTTAGGACAAGTGGGAGAGCAGGAGGTGTGGTTTTGTGATTGGCACCCCTAGCTTCTAATCATAATAAGCAGCTTTATCTGGGCTCTCCATTCCCAGTTCTTTAGAGAGGAGGATACAGAAGGGGTACACGGCAAGACTAGTAAAAGGTTCTGTGCCGCTTGCTGCTTTTCCTCTCTGGAAGAATGTTCCATGGAGGGACATTCTGTTATATTGGAAGCCGCCTAGAGTGGTCGTATAGACCAGATGGGCAGGATATAAATCAAAACAAACAAACAAACATGGAAAATAAGGATGGCTGTATCCTGCCTCTATATGGCCCATATACATGTTCTCTCCTGTTCTATTGTGTTTTCTGTAGCTCTGATGCCATTAAGACCAAAACCAAAAAACAATCTCAGGGCCCCACTTTGTTCCGTTCGTCCTGCTTTGTTCTGAAAGGTCTGGAGTCCACATCCACCCGCTCATTCTCCCCACCCACCCACCTTCATGCTGGAGCCATGGAAACGAAAGAAACAAAAAATAAATCTAACAATAAGGCACTGACTTTACAGGCAGGGAGGAGAGCTGCCCTCCAGGTACCAGGGGAGCGTTTTTGTCTTGGGTTCATGCCGGGCAGCCAGGACTCTTTAAGGCAGACAGCCTCGGAGAAAGGACTTCATTAGAGGCAATTTACAGAGAAGAAAAAAGAAGGCAGACTGCCTGGAAAAAAAACTGAGTTTGGTTCATCTTGTTCCTTTCCATGGAGCTTAAGGGAAAAATAAAAGTGCACATTCGCCTCTTCTGCTTCTTCCCAGTCCTCCACTCTCCCCCTTCTTCTTCTTCTGGGTTGGGGGAAACAGCATGGTTTTGACTCCTTTAAAAATACCAGTGTGTGTGTGTGTGTGTGTGTGTGTGTGTGTGTGCGTGCGTGCGTGCGTGCGTGCGTGCGTGCGTGCGTGCGTGCGTGCGTGCGTGCGTGCGTGCGTGCGTGTGTGTGTGTGTGTGTGTGTGTGTGTGTGTGTGTGTGTGAGAGAGAGAGAGAGAGAGAGAGAGAGAGAGAGAGAGAGAGATATTGAGAAATACTCTTACAAAACTCCTTTGCCAGACTGGAAATGGATTAAATGCACTCTGCCCCCGGAAACAATGGGAACAACATAAAAATTAAAATAAAATTTAAAAAATAAAAATAACCAGGGTTTTGGGGAAGAAGGGAAAAAAGCACAGGAAACAGCAAGACTTAGCAAGATAAGGAAAATGTCATCTGGATGTCAGCGTGATTTCTGGCAAGATCCATGCCTGAAGAGAAGCTTAAAACAGATAACCAATATTTCATTGGGAAAAGCCCCTTAAGCTGCCTTTCTTTTGTGATACATTCCTAGTCCCCCCATTTATGGTTTTGAACATTTGGAGATTTCTTGGTTGGGAACGCTAGTTAGGAACTAGTAGTGAGGGCAAGTTAGCGATCCCTGCTAGGAACGAGCTCTGGGTTTTGACTGCAGGTTCCTAACAGAGATTGCTAGCTTGCCGCTTCTGATTTCAATGCCGTGCTTCTGAAAGAGTGTCCACCTGAGTCTCGTCGCCACCACCCCCCTTTGTCAGATGTCTGTGTGCTGGAAAGGGAGTTCCCACCAACCCCAAGGCTGGTGTGCACAGGAGAGACCTGCTGGGAATCGGGGTTCGTTGTCATCGTTTAGTCGTGTCCGACTCTTCATGACCCCATGGACCAGAGCACGCCAGGCCCTCCTGTCTTCCACTGCCTCCTAGAGTTGGGTCAAAGTCATGTTGGTCGCTTTCATGACACTGTTCAACCAGATCTTGTCCTCTGTCATCCCCTTCTCCTCTTGGCTTCTCACTTTCCCAAAATCAGGGTCTTTTCCAGGGAGTCTTCTCTTCTCATGAGATGGCCAAAGTAATGGAGCCTCAGTTTCAGGATCTGTCCTTCCAGTGAGCACTCAGGGCTGATTTCCTTCAGAATGGATAGGTTTGTTCTCCTTGCAGTCCAGGGGACTCTCAAGAGTCTCCTCCAGCACCACAATTCAAAGGCATCAATTCTTCGGTGGTCTGCTTTCTTTATGGTCCAGCTCTCACTTCCATACATCACGACAGGAAAAACCATAGCTTTGACTATTCGGACTTTTGTTGGCAAGGTGATGTCTCTGCTTTTTAGGATGCAGTCAAGGTTTGTCATCGCTTTCCTCCCAAGAAGCAGGCGTCTTTTAATTTCGTGGCTGCTGTCGGTTGGGGGGGGGGGAACAACCCTTGATTCTGCTGGAGCTGTGTGTCATGGAGAGGGAAGGCAAGGTCTGGTGCTCCGTAAGTCTCTTTCCCAACCACAAAAGCGGCAGCACTGGTGCCCCCTCCCATGCCCTTCTCGGGCACATCGTCTCTTGGGGAGAAAAGTCCTGCCTTCACCGTCTTCTTGGGGCCCCTTGCCCTGAGGTGGGCCGCACAAAGACATCACGGGAACACATTTGAGATTCAACCCTCTCTGTCCCACCTTGACCCAGAAGCTTCAGATTTTGTTCGGGAGGTTCACAGTAACGGGTGTAGGTTGCCTTTTTCCTCCCCATCTCCTTTTCCTTTCAGTAGAAGCTGCTGCAGTGCAGGCATGCACCAGAGCACATCCTAACAGCTGAGGCTCAGGGGATTTATGAGCAACTGTGTCCACCCTTGAACTGGAAAGAAAGAACAAATGTGTGTGTGTGTGTGTGTGTGTGTGTGTGTGTGTGTGTGTGTGTGTGTGTGTGTGTGTGTGTGTGTGTGTGTGTGTGTGTGTGTGTGTGTGTGTGTGTGTGTGTGTGTGTGTGAACCTTCTGGTGTCCGTGCTTGCTTTTAGACAGACATCATTTACAGGTTTTGCTCCCATTCCAGCCCCCCCTCCCTTGGGAAACTCATGGCCACTTCAGTCAGAATGGCACTGAGTTCTCTGCCCCCATGACTTTTGGTACCAGAGTGCCTTTAAGTTTCCTTTCTCAAGGAATCATTCCAGGATTTTAAGAAATCAATCCAGAGAGGGACTGGCTGAGTGAGTAGGATGAGAGTTGAACAACACCTTACAGAAGGGTAGGATCCTTCCATCATGAAAGGAGGCAGTGCCTAGACCACTGCTGGGAAAAAAATCTCCCTTGGATGTCACAGTGCTGGATAAGTACCGGTCAGTCTCTAATATCCAATTCCTGGGCACGGTGGAGCAGGTCGTGGCTTCTCAGCTCCAGGGCATCCTTGATGAGACGGACTAGCTAGATCTATTTCAGTCTAGCTTCAGGTATGATTATGGGATGGAGACTGCTTTGGTCACTTCGGTGATGACCTACGCCAAGAACTGGACAGGGGGAGTGTGTCCCTGTTGGTTCTGCTGGACCTCTCAGTGGCGTACGATACCATTGACCATGATATTCTTCTGGGCTGTCTCTCTGGGATGGAACTTGGAGATACTGTTTTATGGTGGCTCCAGTCCTTCCTGGAGGAGAGAACTCAGAGGTGGTGCTGGGGAATTCCTGTGTGACACCCTGACCACTGGCCTGTGCTGTCCCTCAGGGTTCTGTTTTGTTCTCTGTGGTATTTAACATCTACATGAAACCGCTGGGAGAGATTACCTAGGATTTTGGGCTTTGGTATCACCACTATGAGGATGGCACTCAACTCTATCTCTCCTTCCCATGAAAATCTAGGCAAGCTATTTGAGTACTAGATCAGTATCTGATATCAGTAACGGACTGGATAAGGGCAAGTAAACTGAAACTTAATCTAGACAGGTCAAGGAATAGGGGTTCAGCCGCCCTCTAAAAACACAGTTGTGCAGTTTAGATGTACTCCTGGATTCTTCTCTGAGCCGAGATGCCCAGGTTTCAACAGTGGCCGGAACTGTATTTGCACAATTAAATCTACTGTATTTTTCCATGTATAAGATGCTACTTTTTCCTAAAATCCTTAAACTAAAACTTGAGGCTCATCTTGTACATAGAAGTAAGCTGAGGAGAGAACAAAACAGGCCTTGGCTCTGCCAACAGGCTTCCTCCAATCAGGAGGCTTATGTAACTGATGTCAGCTGATGCTGAACAAACCAATTGGAAGACACCTCATTGGAGGTGGAGTATGTTCTGAGCCCAGAGGCTGAATAAAGTTAAAGTGTGATGCATAATATGACAGTAAATGTTACCTTACTAAATAAAAATGTGTTCTGGTTTATGTTTAAAATATTGATTGCTTAATTTTGGGTTAGAAAAGTGGGGGTGGCGGTCTTATATACAGGGTATCTTATACCCGGAAAAATACTGGCATAGTCGCACCAGTTCCTGGAGAGGTCTGATATGGCCACAGTGACACATGCCTTAGTTACATTTCAGATAGATTACTATAAAGTGTGCTCTATGTGGGGCTGCCTTTGGACAGCATTCGAAAACTACAGTGGCTCCAAAATACAGCAGCCAGTTTGCTGACTGGAGCTGGTTACAGGAATCACATGACTGAAAATCTTCACAGATTCACAAAACTATGTGTTGCTTAGGGATGTCTGCCACCTAATGCCTAAAGCTGGTACTGCAAGCTTAAAACATGTAGACAGATATCATTATTTTAAGTAGTTACTTTAAAAAAAACAAACCACAGGTATAGATCCCTATAACCCAACATGTATACATGCTAAGTTTCAAGAATTAAGGATTCATTATCTTGGAGTTATAGCATTAACAGATAAGGCACACATTTTCTTGCATCTCTGTAAGAATTGAAGAATACAATTGTCGATTAGAGTAACCAGGTTCAAGAGCAAAGGGGGTTGTGTGTCTTTAAGAGCTTCATAGACAGACACTCCTTTTGACGCAGCTTCTTTTATCATTTTAAGTGGAAGAGGTACAGCTCGTATTGGCAAGATGAGAAAATAAGCTTATGGGTCACAGATACCATAGGCTCCATGAATGGTTCAGAATAATAGCCTTGTGTCCTTTAATTCATTCCTGTGCATGTGGAAAGTATAGACTTTAAAATATTCATTACACATCTATAAAATACACAATGCATCATGTATTATTTAGATTGTTTTCTGAGTTATTCAGATCCAAGGCATGCTTGATGGCCCTTTTGACTCACTGCGGTACATTCCGTCTTCTGTTGGAGGTCAGCTCCAAGTGGAAGATAAATCACCAAGTGTAAGCTCCAGTATAGGTTTGTACATTGATGTGTGGATATTTGTTAAGAACCTAATACAAGCTCTGCTGGCACAAACCATCTAGTGTGCTATCTATAATGGTGAGAGAGACCATAGTTAACCATATGTGTTCTAGGATAAGGTCAGCTACTGCTCTTCCTAATAAGGACACATGCTATACTCTTTGACTGAAAGGTTTACATTTACATACTCTTTCCAGCTGCCCTGTCCAGATACTTAATTCCTTACTATATGGTGGCATAGTGTCCTTGCACACTGTTAAATAATGGATGCTTTTCAATCCAGTGCCGATTGCATTTCACCAGTGAATGGCTTGGTTAGTGCTGACTCAGCGTTTTACATTTGCTCAGAGCCAGCCTATGCACTTATGCATACACCTACATACAGGCCTGCCATTACTGGCCCCCGATCGACTCGGCCTGGTCCTTTTCTGCAACTGGGAAACACTGGCCTTGCACTGCTGTCTCCAGGAAGCCTCTTGCTCATCCACTTTAGCAAGCCAACAACCTGATCCCTTTCTTTTCTTCTATAAGGACTGAGGTGGGTTGCAAATGTAGAGAAACAGGACATGGGCAGGCTTCAATGTCCCGCATCATTTCAGAGGGTAAGCAGGAGATTGCGAGATCACTCATGTGAAAAACACTTAAAATTTAATCCACGACTGCCTTCAAAGGTGTCTGAGAGGAAAGTGCTGACCCGGGACTCATTCTGCCTTACTAACGTTCTACGTGAAGGACGTTGCTTGGGTGTTGGTTGGTTGTAAGCTGCAGCTTCAGAATAAGTAATTCTTGACCTCCATGTTTCAAAATAAAACTGTGTGAGAGCAAAGAAAGCAACTCTAGATCAAGGGAAGTGATAGTTTCACTCTATTCTGCTTTTGTCAGACCTCACCTGGAATATTGTGTCGAGTTCTGGGCACCTCAATTCAAAAAAAAGGATGTTGACAACCTGGAACATGGCTGGAGGAGGGCGACTAAAATGGTTAAAAGGTCTGGAAGCCATATCTGTGAAGGTTCGATATGCGGGTCCTCCCTCTCCCCTAATAAACCAGGAGACGTCTTCAATTTAAAACAGGTTTCTGTATTTATTAACTTTGGTAACTGCAACGGCACATTATGAAAGCTGGGATTGAACTTCTCCTGTGGGAGCAACGGCTCAGACAGGGGTAACAACATGTCTGTTTCGAATGGGTTGGTAGATTTGTGCTCCCATGGACCAGCCAAAACCCTTTCGGATTCCTGGAGCTCATCTTCACCCATCTCTGGTATCAAAAGGGGAGGGTTTCCTCATCGCCAGACCACCCCCATATTGGGGATCCCTCCCCTGAGTTGGAATCCCAGGGTCCAGGAAATAGCCCAGTCTCTTCAGCTCCTCCAAATGCCATGCCCTTTTGGCTTCTTTCCCCCTCTCAGCCGCCTCCTTTTCCTCCCTCAGTCTTCTTCTCCACTCAGGTTTCGGACTCACCCCAGTAGGATGGGCATTGAGGGAGTCCTTTTCTTCTCTGGTTCTCTGCCTCGTGCTTAGGAACCTGGACTTGTTCCCAATGCCTGGTCCATGGATCCTGCATCCATATCATCCCCCAGCCACCCGGGATGTCATCCCGGTTCGTCTTTATATCCCCCGCTCCCGCCTCCACAACAGCCCGCTCACACAGACCAGGAATGGATTTTTAACAAATAAAGGAATAAGGTTTATTTAAATAACACACAGGGAAAAATAAAATGATCAAGTGAATAAGATACAGTAACGTGGCTTAGTCTCAATCATCCATACACCAGTTTGGTTCACACAGAACACCTTTAAATAAAGCACAGACCCTGAACCTATCAGTTCTGGCTAACCATACAGACACCTGAACCTATCAGGTTGGTACTGACTGACACACAGTAGTACCCTGTCTGACACACAGACTCCCACTCCAGCTTCTTCTCTCAGCTCTCCTTCAGCTCTCCTTCACACACGCTCCACATGTATATACAGTACAGCCCCTCCTCCTGATGTCCCGCCTTCCACTCCCCATAGGATGGAACTTTCCCTCCAAACCCATGACAGACAGGTAACATCAGTGCTGTATGTAACACCTCCCCTCTTTATAAGTTGTTTTGTAGGGGGAAAGCTAAAGTGCTTTTCTCCAAAAAACAACCTGGATCCAAAACATACAAAAACAGTTATACATTAACATACAATACCATACTTACTTATACTTACACTAGGATAACCATATCAATTAGGCATTTAAACATTTACCATTTACAATACATCAAGTTACCTTTATTCATACAAACCAGGCATGTTTAATAAACAAGTACATTTAACCTTTTTGGTCACCAAAATATATACATAGTCCATGTTTCTTTCGCCGTCTTCATTCTTCGGGTCTTCTTGACAAGGCGTCAGCAACACAGTTCACTGACCCTCTGACCACCTTCACTTCAAAGTCATAGTCCTGCAGGTTTAAAGCCCACCTCATAAGTTTGCTATTGTGGGTTTTCATTGTCTTTAACCATTGCAGTGGTGAATGGTCAGTGCACAGAATAAAATGTCTTCCCCAGATGTAAGGCTTGGCCTTCTGGATCGCGTAGACTATGGCCAGGCACTCCTTCTCCACGGTTGCCAAATGTCTCTCACCTTTCTGGAGTTTCCTACTCAGGTAGGACACTGGATGCTGGTCACCATTTTCATCCTCCTGGCAAAGAACTGCTCCTACCCCGCTGTTAGACGCATCGGTGTAGATGATGAACTCCCGGTCGAAGTCTGGAGCACGCAGCACTGGATAGTTGATGAGGGCCTCCTTCAACCTCTGGAACGCCTCCTCACAGTCGCTGGTCCACGGGATGCGGTCATCAGTCTTCTTCCTCGTCAGATCGGTCAGCGGAGCCGCAATCTCGCTAAACCTCGGGATGAACTTTCTGTAGTAGCCCACCAACCCAAGAAATGATTTGACCTTTTTCTTGGTGTTGGGTCTGGGCCAATCACGAACTGCTTCTATCTTGGCCTCTAGGGGTTTTATCACTCCTCCCCCTACTATGTGACCCAAGTATTTTGTTTCCGGGCTACCCAGCTGCAGTTTGTTCTCTTTGCAGAGCCTAGGCCAAAGCACTTCCTCCCCTGGATTAAAGCGCCTCTCCCTGCCTTTCTGGTCATCCCAAGCTTTCTTTCTGACCTTTTGAGCTTGCAGGGTCTCTGCTGCTAGCTCTAGGTTTCTCTTTAGGTCATTCATCAAGGTGTCTATATATGTCACCACATCTTGTGGGTCATCCTGGGTGATCTGCTCCCAATTTTGTTTGATCATATCAAGGGGCCCTTTCACCCTTCTCCCAAACAAAAGTTTAAACGGACTGAACCCAGTACTGGCTTGTGGCACTGATCGATAAGCAAACAAAAGGGATTGCAGCTTCTGGTCCCAATTGTTTGGATTCTCTGCCAAGTAAGCCCTAATCATGCGCATTAGAGTCCCATTGAATTTCTCCGTTAACCCATTACTTTCAGGGTGATAGGCAGTGGTTTCCTTTAGTTTAATTCCACAGATTTGCCATAACCGTTTCATGAGCTTCGATGTAAACAACGCGCCCAAATCTGTGCTTATTTCTGAGGCAAATCCCATCCTGGACATATACCCCACCAAGGCATCTGCCACTGTGTTGGTTTCAATGTTAGTCAAGGGTATGGCTTCAGGGTACCTCGTGGCATGGTCCACAATGGTGAGAATGAACCTGTTCCCCCTCTTTGTGGCCTTGGGCAAAGGTCCCACAATATCCACCCCTATGCATTTGAACGGAGTGTCAATCACAGGCAAAGGGCACAACTTTGCTTTGGTCCTGTCACGGTTATTCCCCTGCCTCTGACACACATCACATTGTTTACAGAACTCCTTGATCTGTTTCCCTATTTCAGGCCAGTAAAAATTCTGTGTGATTCTCTGCTGTGTTTTGTTCACCCCTAAGTGCGCAGCAAACATGTCAGAGTGCCCCCTTTGTAAGATCATGGGGCGATACTTTTCAGGTACCACTATCTGACTTCTGATCCCATCTCCCCATTTTGAGATATTCCTCAGGGTCTCTCTATATAAAATTCCCTTTTCCTCTCGAAATCTCACTGGGGTTTCAGGTGTTAGCTGGGCGTCTGTCACCTGTTCAAAACACTTTTGGAGAGTGGCGTCTGCCTTTTGCTCTTGTCCAAATCTGCTGTCTGTGGTTAAGGTTTCCACCACAGCTTCGGAACTCCCCTCTGCTTCCGTCTCTGGCTCATCAGTGCCCCCCTGAACTGTCCCCGTGGTGGCTTGTGAACGTGTAATCACTAGCACCCGTTTCACATGTTCAGCCAGGTCATTTCCCACGAGCACGGCTGCTGGCAGAGTCGATGAAATCGCTAGCCGCCAAACTCCCCTCCAGCCTTGAAAGTTCACAGGTACCTCAGCTACTGGCAGTGAGATCACCTGTCCCTCAATCCCTGCCACCTTTATGCTCTCATTTGGGATTATATACTCCCTAGGAATAATATCTGGATGGCACAGGGTCACCTGGGAACAAGTATCCCTTAGCCCCCTATACTGATGGTCAAGTATTCCTACGTCCACCCCTGCGGTTTCAAACAACTGCGAATCTGTTCTCACTAGCAAGCAGCGCTTGACCTCCACAAGAGGACCATTTTCCTCAGCCTGATCAGCAGATGGAACTGTTCCAGATTGAGTAGCCATGGCAACAGGCTCCCTCAGTGACAAGGAGCTTTGCTCTTTCTGGACACAGAACACAGCTTTTGGCTTGGTTCCACTCAAATCATGAGGCAAATTTCCCTTTATCTGCTTCCATTTCTCACACTCTGAGATTAGATGGCCCTTTCCCTGACAGAAATAACATTTTCTGCTGTACTTGGAGTCTTTCTCATCTGGTTTTGGTTTTCCCTCCAAAATCTGAGGTCTGGACTGGCTCTGCCCAGAAGTTTTATCAACAAAATGGCCGCCCATTTTTGGCGGGCTCTGAACTAACCATTTGGAGTACTTAGGGTCCCATGTTTCCCTCATGTTTTCTTCAGAATAATTCAGGTTTTGATGTTGTGCCTTAACCTGTGTGCCTTCTTTTGGTTTCTTTTCTAGCTGCAATTCCTTCTCTTTTATTCTCAAATCCAGCTCCTTTTGCTTAGCCTCAAACTCAGCCCTGATCTGTAAAATTTCTTCCTCATCCCTAGCTTTTATCTCTTTTACTTTTTCTTCAGTCTTATCTCTGATTTCTTTTAATTTAATGTCTTTTTGCTGATTATATTTTTCAAGATCTTGCTCACTTTGTCTGACCTGAGCCTCATACTTTTCTTTCTTTGACATTTCTTCAACTGATAAATTGTTAATAAACTTATTTAGGAAATCCAATTCCAATTGTACCATTCTAATTTGGTGTTTCAGTTCCATCTCTTTCATCCTCATGGCCATTCCCCTTTTCTTGGCATCTACCTCTGCCTGACTGATTTCAGCTCTTTCTCTGGCCTCCCTTTCCAATTGTCTCATTCTAAATTCATGCTGTTGGGCTAGGAGCATTTTTCTAAGTTCTGAGGTCAGTTCTCCCGTGCTCTCCTCCTGCACTGAGCCAAATTCCTCCTCAGAACCTTGGTCTACCTGGGGTTCTTTCACTTCACCCATTTCTGCCATTTGGCTTCGAGTCAAGGGCATAATCCCCCCCCAGAACAGGCTGCTTTCAAAAGTCAAGCCTCAAAATAAAGCGACCACTTTTTTTTTCTTTTGCCTCAGAACCAGCCTTCTATAGATTGCTGCTGTTCTTCAGCACTAACTTGCAACTGTTGCCAGCCAGAGTCCACCCCCTCTGCTAGGCCTCTCAGCAGACAGGCTAGATCACTGCTACTTCCCTCAGCTTTGCCTCAGCTTTTTCCCGCCAAAACAGGTTGCCTCAGAGCTCCCTAATCTAGTCCCACCAATCTGAGGTTACACGTTCTTCCACTAGCGTCCCTCCCCGTGAGGTAAGCCTAGAAGATTACCTACGCGCTCTCAGATTGTCCCTGGCTAGACCCCCCTTGCTCTGGGCACACTTGCCAAGGCTTTGCTGGACCACTGGACAACTGGACCAGTCGTATCCCACACGCTGGACACCAATCAATGTGACAACCCCAGACCTACTGGGATATGCCACAGTTTCACTAAGCTGCCACCAACCATTCCCTGTAAGGAGTCACACAGACCAGGAATGGATTTTTAACAAATAAAGGAATAAGGTTTATTTAAATAACACACAGGGAAAAATAAAATGATCAAGTGAATAAGATACAGTAACGTGGCTTAGTCTCAATCATCCATACACCAGTTTGGTTCACACAGAACACCTTTAAATAAAGCACAGACCCTGAACCTATCAGTTCTGGCTAACCATACAGACACCTGAACCTATCAGGTTGGTACTGACTGACACACAGTAGTACCCTGTCTGACACACAGACTCCCACTCCAGCTTCTTCTCTCAGCTCTCCTTCAGCTCTCCTTCACACACGCTCCACATATATATACAGTACAGCCCCTCCTCCTGATGTCCCGCCTTCCACTCCCCATAGGATGGAACTTTCCCTCCAAACCCATGACAGACAGGTAACATCAGTGCTGTATGTAACACCCGCCCCTTCTCCTCTTTTCCCGCCATTTCAGGACCAGTCTGTGTGGCCACGGTTAACCCTCTCATTTCCCTGACTAAGTCCTGGGTGTCGACTCCTCGATGTGTCAGTCTAGGAGAGGTAGGTGGTGGAGTGGTCTGCGTCCCCCTGGATGCCTTAGGGAGAGACGGCACTCCCACTAGAGCTTCCCGACCTGGGCTTCGGACTCCACAATATCCTACGAGGAGCGGCTTAGGGAGTTGGGAATGTTTAGCCTTACAAAAAGAAGGTTGAGAGGGGACATGATAGCCATTTCAATATTTGAAAGCATGTCATGTCAAGGAAGGGACAGGTTTGTTTTCCAGGGCCCGAGAAAAACTACAGGAAAAGAGATTATATCTGAACATTAGGAAGAACTTCCTGATGGTCAGAGCTGTCCATCAGTGGAATAGGCTGCCTCGAAGGGTGGTGGAGTCTCCTTCTTTGGACGTTTTTAAGCAGAGGCTGGATGGGCATCTGTTGGGAGTACTTTGAGGGATGTTCCCGCATGGCAGGGGGTTGGACTGGATTGCCTCAGTGGTCTCTTCCAACTCTATGACTCTCTATATTAACTTTAAAAACAGCAAGGGAAAAGAACACAGGAAATGGAGAGAAACAGAAAAGAATTAAAGTAATCATAAGAACTAGTAGTAGGGAAGTCATATTGGAATTACAAGCAAAGAAGAAAGAATTGGAGGGGATTCATTTGGAAAAGATACAACGGAATTAAATGTATTCAAAAACAAAATTTTCTAAATTTGGTAATAAAAAATCAAAGTTATTAGCTAAATAACTCATGTAAAATAAAACAAAAGTAATATAGGGGTAATACAGGACTGGAATGGGAAAAGGTGTCCTAAAAGAAAAGAAAAAATAGAAGATTTTCAAAACTTTAATTTAAAAAACTATATTTGTAAAAATCCTCTTCTAGATAAAATTGAAGAATACAACAAGATTAATTTTAATAAATTATTAATGGAGGAAGATAGAGATAAATTGGAACAATTAATTACAGAAGAAGAAATAGAGGTTATAATAAATTGAAGGAAGGGAATATACCTGGAACAGATGGATTAGGCCCAGAATATTAAAAAATATAATGCCAAAGTTAAAAGTGTTATATAATAAGATATTAAGGGGGGAAGAAATACTCCAGTCCTTGAAGGAATCAATAATAGTATTAATATTAAAGCTCAGTAAAACCAATGAACATGGAAGCATATCATTGATAAATTAAGATGCCAAGATCTTTACAATGATTGTGGCAAACAGATTAAACAGTTTTACTGGGAAATAGATTGAGAAAGATCAGAATGAATTCTTCCAAGGTCAACAAATGTCAGAATTAATGAAAAGAGTACCCACTATAATGTACCTAACAAAAGAAACAAATTGTAAAGCAGGAATGCTATCATTAGATATATTTAAAGCATTTGATTTGGTGGAATGGGACACATTAAAGCTTTTGATTAAATGTATGGGGTTCGGTAATCCTTTTAGACAGATAATTCAACAACTATATTTGCAGAATACATCTAGAGTTATAGTAAACAATGAGTCACTATTTCTAGGCTGAGGAACGAGACAAGGGTGCCCTTTATCTCCAGTTCTATTTACATTGATAATTGAAATCTTATCAAGGATAATTAGAAATTATAAACAATTGAAGGGAATAGATCATAGGGAAAATAATAAGATAAACTTGTTCACTGATGATACACTATTAATAATTAGGAATCCAATAGACAAAATGGAGAGAATTAAGGTACATTTGAGATTATTTGAGGAAATAATAGGATTAAAAGTAAATTGGGAAAAGTCGGAATGTTTATTGCTAAATCATTCTGAATTGATAGTGAAAATGAAATCTATATTTGAGGGAAGATTATTTATTTATTTAAAATATTTTTTTTTCACCCCACTTTTCTCCAAGGCAGCTTACAACAGTGAAAGATGATATATAAAGTTGAAAACAATGAGTATACAATGGTGGCTAACATCATTAAAAGACAATGTGTAAAGCTATGAACAAAGAGTAAAGAGGCATCTTACATTGTTTAAAGGCAATAATAAAGCTAAAAACAATAAGTAACTTTTTTAAAAATACCCAATGCGACTCTGAGAAATAGAAAACACAAAAATGGAAAACACAAGTAATACGAAAAATCCAATCAAAGCAATCATGCATAACAATCCATCTTAAAAATCCCACACAGGTAGCTAGTTACAGAGGGAAGGCTTGCCTGAAGAGAAAGGTCTTTGCCTGCTTGTGGAAGGCCAACGAAGATGGGGCCAGGCTGGCCTCCTGTGGGAGGGAGTGCCAGAGTCTGGGAGCTGCCACAGAGAAGGCCCTCTCCCGTGTCCTCATCAGACGCACTTGTAAAGGTGGTGGGATCAAGAGAAAGGCCTCTCCTGATGCTCTTAAAACCCAAGCTGGCTCATAATGGGAAATTTGGTCTTTGAGATAACTTGGACCCAAGCCATTTAGGGCTTTTATAGGTTATAGAACCAGCGCTTTGCATTGTGCCTGGAAACGGATGTGCAGTCAGTGGAACTGCTGTAAAAGGGGGATCGTGTGATCCCTGTCACCAGTCCCAGTCAGTAATCTGGCTGCAGCATTTTGGACCTGTTGAAGTTTCCAGACACTTTCCATCAGAAGCCCCACATACGTAGAGTGCATTATAGTAATCCAGGTGGGCAGTAGCTAGGACGTGTATCACAATGGCCAGATCAGAGTTCTCAAGAAATGGACATAATTTTAATTATGCAAATACACTTCTGGCCACCATCAAGACCTGGGGATCCAGGTTCAGGTATGAATCCAGGAGCACCCCCCAAGCTGTGCACCTGTTCCTTCAATGGGAGTGTAATCACATGCAGTACAGCAGTCCTGGGCAAAGTGGGGCCCGAGGGCCACATACGGCCCGCGAGCCACTCCTGTCCGGCCCGCGGACAGTTTTGAACATCTAAACCATTTATAGCTTTTTGTCTAAAGTTGATCAGTTGCTTATCCTTCACATACCGCAAAAAACCTCTTTAGTATTTGTGAAGATTAACAAGTTTAAAATAAAAAAACAATCATAACATCACTGTTTCATTTTACTTTTAAGTAAAGTTGGTTCGGCCCCCGAACACAGTTCAGATTTTCCATGTGCCCCCCCCTATAGAAATGAATTGCCCACCCCTGCAGTACACAGGCTCCATCCCTATTCTTTGATCTGCCTTTCAACTGACCAGGAGCACCTCTGTCTTGTCTGAATTAAGTTTCAGTTTATTCGCCCTCATCCAGTCCATTCCTGATACCAAACACTGATCCAGAGCCGAAGTAGCTTCCTTGGATTTAGGTGGCAGGGAGTGGTAGGCTTGGGTGTCTCTGGACTGGTTTCAGCAACCAGGGTTTCCGAACAGGAATTCCCCAGCACCACTTTCCAAGTTCTCTCCTCCAGGAAGGATTGGAGCCACTAAAACAGTGCCCCCAAGTGATTAGAAAGTGTAATTAAATATTTAGGGATAAACATCACATGGAATTTACAAGATAGAGTTAAAATCAATTTGGATAGGCTGAAGAGGGAGATAAGTGAACTGATAAAGAAGTATCAAAAAATTAAAGATTTCTTGGATTGGTAGAATAACATGATGCAAAATGAAAATTATTCCTAAATTTATTTATTTTATTTTGGATGCTTCCAATAAAGATCACTCAAAAACAGTTGAAGGATTTTGATAAGTAGGTATTTTAATGGTAATAAGTGAGCAAGGATTAGCGAGAGTTTTTGGTATACAGTATATCACAAAAAGGAGTTCTCAATATATCCAATATCAAATTATATAGTAAATCAACTGAGGCATATTCCAGATAATATAGCAGATAATAAAAATTTAATATGGAAAGATGTAGAAAGGACGAAAATTTAGAGTGTATTTTTTTTAAAAGAAAAAAATTGGAGAAGAGATTGAGAAGATTTATTTATTTATTTATTTATTTTATCTATATCCCGCCTATCTGGTCGGTTAAGACCACTCCAGGCGGCTAACAGCATAAAATAGTATAAAAAATTTTTAAATAGAAGAAACCTTAGGAGAGGGAGGAAACAATAGGAGAGGGAGAGGAGAGGGCATCAGGAATTGACTGGAGGGAAGGCCTGCCCAAACATCCATGTTTTTAGTTGATTTTTAAAGATACCCAGCGAGGGTGCCAAGCGAATCTCAGGAGGTAGGTTGTTCCAAAGGTGAGGAGCCACCGCCGAGAAGGCCCAATTGCCAACGCTTTCCTAAAAAATATGTTAGAAAGTTGGAAAAATGATAGAGGACTACCAAGTCCACCGATTTCCCTCTTTACCCAGGTGGTGGAGCTAAAGAATGTTCCAGAAAAATCTTAAAAAGAAATTTAAAACTGTATTAAAGCATAAAGGGGTTAAA